>NC_141614.1:29604863-30804863 GCF_047967505.1 Dipteris shenzhenensis | reverse complement strand
CATGTTCTTTAGTCCAAGGGATGTATGCTCTTTCACGTTGGATATGACGCAAAGGTGATATTTACATAGGTATTGTAGTTTCATCTAGTAAAAGTGTATGCACCAAAATATTATTATGAAAGTGTGCATGATAGCATTGATAGGCATTTGTATTAGTTTTACAGATGACTTTGAATGAACAACCCAATGCACGTGAAAAATTAGTCAAGCAACTATATAATAAAGATCTTGATGTTGAGATATTTGCTACCATTTTTCCAACTTCTTGTGCCCATGTAATTTGATTAGATGAATTATGGTCAAGGTTTGAGAGCTTTTTCCAAGGAAGTACTTCAAAGAGTTCACTTGTTTGAACACATTTCACAATGATTTCTAGTAGATTGGAATATGTTTGCATTGGAAGGAGATCAACTAAACAATTTATAATGTCTATGTTTTGTGGATATTGTTGCAAAAAGGCAACATTTGAGGCAAGATCAAACACGTTGAGATTTTTGACAACTTGTTTTTCAAATGAAACGTCCATTTTGCGTGCCAAAAAATACAAAGACAATATCAACACAATGTTAAATTTCCATTAACAAAGTACACTTTGCAGAGATAAAGAAATGACTCACTACAATCAAGAGCTTCCTTCAAAGCCTATTACATGCCCCAAACTATTCACTATAAAAGTGCCACTACACTTAATGCAATGGAGCATTGAGCGAATGCGAAGAACACTTTCACTATGAAGTTCTAAGAAAGGAGCCTCTAAAGGGAGAATGGAGTAAACATGGGATCCTCACAAGTGGATTGCAATGTCTTCACCAAATCATTGAACTATCTTTCCTGTCCAAGCGAGGTGTTTGAATGATCTCTTGTTTACGATTGCAGGTGTAGCAAAAAGGTCGTTGATGATCTCGACTCACACGCGTGCTTGCACAAACATCGCATGAATACTCCACAAGTTGGGAGTTCAAATTTGCAAATTGCAGTATACCACTGACCTGCAAAACACATTACAAGTTAGTGAAAAACAATTATATAATCATTGAACCTTCAAACCATGCGGCCATATCCAAGACTTCCAACTTGGGTAACGAACACTTGTGTAAGCTCTTCTTTCTTTGCACCATCACACATGTTTACTAAAATTGTGAAGTCAAAGATGCACAAAGTATTTCTTACTGCCATATAGGACACATTCTTTAGTGTGTACATGACAATGCCTTCTTCATTGTACTCCTCAACAAGGCGTGCAAACAAACTCTTGCGTTTGTTCATAAAAGTGAGCTGGAAAACATTAAAAATCAACTCATTATAATGTGTCTTTTAAATTTTAATATGCATTTTTAAGTACAATTAGAAGGTTGTGTTTAGCACAGCACGATCTTCATTTCTTAGGCCATCTACAATGATTAATTGATCTGCTGCTCCTCCATCTTTGTCAACTTTGATGATAACAAACGATATAGTGCCCATTGCCATATTGAGATGCTCCAAGGACCTACAATTATTTGTGACAAAAGGCACATATTTTGCAAGTTTGTGATCATTCAACAAAGTGATAGTTCCTTCAAATGGTTCACCTATAAGAACACTAGTTGTGGCATCAAGATGAATTGAATAAGAAGAAGTACCACCTTCACCAATGCTCTTTTTAATCACTGAAGGCCCTTCAATCCTTTAGAAGCCATCTACCTCCAACTTATCTTTGTATTGATCTACATAAGAATGAGGGACAACAAATGTGATAGTGTCACAATTGTGCCTATCTGTGAAGTCAGCTCAAAGAACAACAACATAGTCTGGGTCTTTAGCCTTGTATGTTCCATATTTTGCCAAGAGCTTGCCCTCGAAAGCAAATCCATGACTGATACAATCGGTGAGTTGCCATATGTATAATATTGGCAATGAGGTTAAATCCTTTAGATATTCTTTATTTGCACAACAATGGCTTGATTATCTGGCCGAGCATCCAAAGTGAGAGAGAGGCGAGGGAGGGAGAGGGTGAGATAGAGTGATCAACAGAGGGAGAGGGTGAAAGAGCATGAAACCACTTTTTTAGGAAGTCAAGGAGGCAAAGGAGGACTCACTCATCCCTGCTACTCCCGTGCAGCTCAGAAGCCACGGGGGGCCTTCTTTAGCCTCCCCCCGAGATCACATATTATTTCTAGCCTTACCCATACAGATGGGTCCCTTGCCTCAGGGTACTTACACCAAGACTCTACCTTTGGCTCTCCCTAGCTCAGAAGAGAAACATATGGCCCTAGTGAAGCAAGAGAACATGCAGCGTCAGGAACCAGCGATGCTACAACCACCGCCAATGTTATTCCAGGTGAAGGAGGAGCTAGAAGAGACGATGCATTAGTTGATGGGAGACACCTCCAAAGCGCAATTAGTGGGAGAAGCTTCAGCAGGGTGAAGAAGGAACTAGAGGAGGTGATATCTATCAAAGTGGAACTAGAGGAGCCACAATAGGTGGTTCCACAACAAGTAGTGGATGCACAGGGGGATGACCCTCAAGACATGATCACGTGAATGCTAAGCAGACTCCAAATGAGCAAGGGCTACCTCCCCCAGAGCATGGAAGCAGGAGCTCATATGCCATCAGTTGCTGGAGGAACAGGCCAAGCTACAGGTGACGGTGAACAATCTAGTCCTGGTAAGTCAATCATGGCCTTCTTGATGATGAGGTTCTCAATGACTTTGTGATGTGGCTGCACACTCATGCACTTGTAGGTTTTCTTCTTGGAGTTAGACCCCCAATGGCTTTTATTGAAAGATGGATTAGAACAAATTGGGTGAGAAAGGGTATGAATGTACTAAATGTAAGATTTTTTAGGAAAGGATTTTTTGTATTCTTATTTGAGAAGCCTGAAATGGAAGCTAGAGCCCTCCGACATAGTCTTTGGACCATGTAAGATTTTTTAGGAAAGGATTTTTTGTATTCTTATTTTAGAAGCCTGAAATGGAAGCTAGATCCCTCCAACATAGTCTTTGGACCATTAGAAATCAGCCTTTGTATTTGGAATGGTGGACCAAGGAGTTTCCTCATGATGCCCCTAAGTCCACTAGAATTTTAGTATGGTTAGAGCTCCTTGATCTTCCTTTGTACTTGTGTAATCAATTTCCTTTTTTGTGTTGTGGATTAGGAGAAGTCCTGGGGTAGAATTTCATTAATCCTAGGGGTAATCCCTAGGTGTGCATTAAGTTGGATATTGCAAAGGAACTTCACAAGACCCTTGTAATTTTGAATAGAAATGGCAACAATGTCAGGGAGTAGCCACTAGTGTATAAGAACCTGCCTAATTCTTATTTCTTGTGTGGCCTTTCTACACATGTGGGTGTCCTTTGAAAAGGGGAAAACCCAAAGAGACTGCTCCTTCTACTCATAAATAGGCTGCTCCTATAGAAAAATGGGTCCCTAAGACTCCTACAATGCATGACAGTACTAAGCAAGAGGTCCAGACTTCTAAGAGTAACTTGAAAAAAGGTAAGGAAATTGTGTTATCCCCTTAAGTAAAAACCCATTTGAACCTCAATCTCGCTGGTCCAAAGAGTTTGAAGAGGATGTTAATATAGAGGATGCCATGGAAGGGGAAGACATTAGTGAAGAAGAATCATAAGAAGATCTAGTTCAAGGTACCCCAAGAAGTCAAGGAGACACTAGTCAAGGTAAAGCATTCACTGTGGTTCAACACAAAAGGAGACAATCCAAAGCAACTTCTATATAGGTGAATAGCCCCAACCCCAAGAAGGGGTTGAAAAAGAATGTCAGGTAAAATAGTCTCATTCTTGGCTCTCAAGGTTAGTGGGTTGATGGAACCTGGTAGAGGAGAGGAGATAGCTTAGTGGTTGAGAGCTAACTCTCTCTCCCCTACTTTTCTAGCATTGCAAAAGGTCAAGGCTTGTGGAGCTAGTCTTGAGGGTATTCAAATGTATTGATAAAAGGAGAAACTGGTACTATACTTCCCATGTTGAAGGGAAGGGAGGGACTTCTATTGGAGTACTCTCTCACTTTAACGGAGGGGTCACTCAAGTAGTCCTTTTAAATGCCTCATCAAAGGGAATGACTTTGTAGTGATTTATGTGTATACCCCAAATGCAGCCCCAAATGCAGCAGGAGAAAGAAAGACAATGTGGGAATCTCTGATTAGTGCAGAAGGCAATTGTTTTGCCATGGGATATTTCAACATGGTTGAAAGGAAGAAGGATAGATGGTTGGAAAAGGGCACTATTATTAGAGGCTCTGAGCTTGACGCTTGGGAGGAACTCAGAGAGCATTGGGAGATGGTGGATGCTTGTCTAGATGGAGATTTCATTTGGTGCACCAGTCAATTGGGTGAGTTTAGGAGAGAAGCCAAGCTAGACAAGTTTTATCTTTTTCAGGGACTATTTAGTAGTATTAGCTCTATGAAGACTTAAACTTTTTCCTCTCTTACTCTGTCAGATCACAAGCCAGTCCTCCTTTGTTGTGACTTAGGGTCTGGACAAAGAGGATCTTCCTAGTTTAAAGCAGACCCAATATTATTTTCAATGAAGAGTGTCCAATGCATGATAAAGATAGTTTGGGATGCTACTTTGTTGATTGCAGATTTGTAGCAGAGGCATGGGTTGTGGCAGTAGAGAATAGTTGGTTGGTATAATTTTCTGGCTCATTAATCCAACCCCTAGATATCATCGTGTCCTCCCCAGTAGCATTCATCCTCGCATGATCAAAACAAGCAGGATCCAATTGATACACATTGCCACCCAATGTATGAATTTTGAGACAAGGAACATTGTCTTTCTCGGTATCCTCCATCTCTTTAACTTGTCTAACATCTTCAAGAGTTGTTCCTTGGATATTCACAAAACAATGCGCTTTATGGAGTTTTTGGAGTTCGTTATTGTGTATATCCAAAAACCATCCTCTTCTAGAACTAACTCCATCATAAACTGACACCTCTCGAACCTTTCTCTTTCCCTTGCTAGCCATTCTTGCAATGTTCTGTTAACAAAAGAACCAAGGACACAATGAAATGTATAATAGAAAATCATAAGTGTAATAGGAAATATTACAACCACAATGCAACTTCTATTAACAAAATCACCAAGGTGAAGCAACTTATATATGCATTATGAAAAACTACACCAACACAGTAAGCAAATAAACACAATATCAAAGTTAATATGCCAATGCACATGTGAGTTTAGGATTCCTTGTGCATGTTTTTAGGGAGTTTTTAGGTCATGGTATGAGATTGGCACCACTGCCATTCTCCACTGGTGGCGTTCTCCACAGAGATTGACACAATTCCATATGATCTCTACACAGGGGAGACTATGATCATTACATAGAAGAATGCACATGTGAGTTTAGGCTTCTCAATGCAATTTCTTAGGGCCTAATAAGAGATTGGCACCACTGCCATTCTCCACTTATACAAATGTTTACCCTACTATTCTAGAAGGGGTATTCCAGTGATCTAAGGAGAGTGGTGTCCAATTCCATTCCACATGTGAGTTTGATGATCTCAGTGTCATTATGTAGTTGCCAGCATGAGATTGGCATCACTGCCATTCTCAACTAGTGGTAGTCTAGACAAACTAAACCTATAGATTGACATTCCACTATTCAAGACAGGAAGAAAGAACAAAGCCAAAATAAGAGCTCAGAGAATGGACAATATTCAGGTCAGATCAAGAGGTTAGAGGAGCAGGCCGGATTAGGATATTTGAATGCCCCATGTGATCTCTGACTGCTAAAAATGGGCTCATAAAATAGGAACAAATAAGACCAATATTTACTACCGAGATTGGTGGGTAGGCAATATTGAGAGGATAACCAAGGAAACCTTCAAGCTTATCAGAAGAAAGAGAATTAATGAGGACATTCCTTTGTTGAAAAAGGCTAATAACACTTTGGTATCCTCCACAAAGGAAAATATTAATTTGATTCACAATCATTTTCAGACATTCCTCTCCTCAGCAGTAGTTCCAGATGAAGAAGTTCGTAGGGCTAGAGAGTTGTGCCAAGTAGTGAGAAATAAAGTTGTTAAGAGATATGACATGGTTTATCTGGATAATCCTTTATCTCTTGAAGAGCTAAAGGAAGCTAAGTTATGGCAGATGGAAAAACTCTAGGGGAGGATGTTCTACCTATTGAATTTTACAAAAAAATTTGGGACATGTTTGGGCCTTATGCTTTTACTTTGGCAAGAAATCTTAACCAATGGAGCTCTCCCCTCTCATATTGATGGAGGAATTATTAAGCTTATCCCCAAGGAGACCTGTTTCAATGCTTAACTGTAGCTAGAAAGTCTTTGCTAAGGCTCTGGCTCTCAGGATACAAAGGAAGATGAAGGATTGGATTTTGTAGGAATAGAAAGGGTTTATAAAGGTTTATCATCTTTTGGAGGCAATTGTAAATATATGGGAGGGGTGTGAATATGCCAAGAAATCTAAACATGCTTCCTCAAGGTATATTTTGATCAAGATTTGTGATAGGTTGGAGTGGGATTTTCTTATTCAATCCTTGCAGGGTATGGGTCTAGGGCCCTCATTTGTCTTTAATGTAGAATTTCTATGCATATACTAAGATATGTGTCAATGCTGACATGAACCCCCCTTTTCCTTTAAAGAGGTCAATTAGACAAGGCTGTCCTCTTGCTCCCCTGCTTTTTGCAATTGCTATTGATTCTCTTGGTTGGCTTCTTAAAAGTCAGATCTAGGAAGGTAATCTCATAGGAATTGAGTTGATGTCTGGTAACAGTTAGTGTGTTAGCAATTTGTTGATGACACAACCCTTGCCCCCAGAAACACAAAGCAGGATAGAGATGCATAATGAATATCAAAGTTAGGTAGCGATATTAAGCAGGTTCGAGCTTTGGCAGGAGGATATCAGTTGTGGAAAGGTGGTACTGTGTTAATCTTTTACAAGGAGTTTAGTTGGATAGGAAGCTCTACTATTCTTCCTATATCCACACCTGTTGTTGACATGGATGCACACCTGTTGTTGACATGGATGCTTTTTAGAATTCTAAATGCCAAATGGTCATTGTAGGACAACAGGGAAAGATGGTATGAAAGGTTTGGTAAACTTTAGATCAAGCAGGTCCCTGGTGTGGAAGTTCATTTAGTTTGAATGTGGAGAGCCACTTAATTGGAAGGACATTTTATTGGGAGATGCATCCAAAACCAAGCAGGAGCTTTGGTTTCAAATAAGGACACATGCTTCATGGTTCATTTGGATCTCTAGAAACAATTTTCAATTTAATGATATGGAAATCTATACCGATGCCTTGTTTGCTGCATAATGGGACATGAAAAAAGGATATTGGAATTTCAGATAAGTTCTTATAACCTTGAACATAATAGGTTGATTTGGTTGAAAACAAAAGTAGGTGTACCTTGGAAGAAGAGCATGACAAACTACTACATTACCTTCACAAGAAGCCTCCATCTCAAGATGAAGCTGAGGACTCTGTTGCTCAAATAAATGCTGATAAAGGTCCTGCTACTCAATTCCCTCCTTCAGATGTTGTGTTACATACCCATGGTGACTTGTCTCAAGAACATGTGATTTCTCTTGACCCTTTACAAGGATACCTTCTTAGGCTCTTGTTGTTGCTTTCACCTCCAAGAGTACAGACTTTAGTCAAGATGTTGCAAAGAGTTTTTCTTTCACGTACCCTCTTGCATTTATAGGAGGGCATGAAGTACCTTCTTGGACTTCTATATGCAGATATTTTTGTGTTCCTTTTATGAAAGTTTTGTTATGTTGTATGTCCTGTGATGGACTAGGTGAATTACAAGGAAATAGACTCAGATGATGTACACATTTTTCTAAGATTAATATAACCACTTTTTGGCCCCCAAAAAAAAAGAAAAGCACAAAATTTCTCACCTTTAAATTAGCAATATGTACCATCTTTTTAAAAAAATCAAAATTATACTTAGTTTGCAAAAGTTATGAAATTAGTTCTCTTTAGTGTTTTAGGAATAGCAAAAGATAACCTATTGCAAATCACAGCTCATGACTCATTGTTGTTTTTCATGACTCGCTGTTATTGAATAAACAAAAAGTGAGTTCATGAAAACGTGGTAAAACTATTCACATGAAACCTACTAGCCCATGCCACTATTCCTTAAAATTGTTGTTTTATTAATCATGGATCTTTGTACAAAGAGGATCCAAAGTACTTTACATGTGGCTAGAGAATCTTGGGTCTAAGGCTACATGGTGCAAGATATGAAATGGAATAGTGGAAATCCAACTAACCATCCACTTGGTCGAGTAGGTTGTTGAAGTTAGCCAATCTTGCTAGCTTTGGGTTTGGCTGGTCCTTTCAAGGTGTATTCGCAAGGACCGTTTATTTTGAGGGAGTTAATAAAAGTTCACATCGTATACTATCTACATAATCTACTTTTGTAATGTTGTGACTCAACTTGTGCCTTCTACTTAGTCACCATTTTGATTTAAGATCATGCACTTGTAATCCTCTTAATTCAAAATTTTGATCATGAAACATACCTCATAACTCCAAATTTCTAGCGCATAATTTCTACCTTGTGATGATGATCAAAGTTGTAGATACTTTGTCTTATGGAGAAGTGCAAAAGTTTTAGGCAAGAGTATGCATTTTTTTCATCATTATCAACAATGAAATTCCAAGCTAAGAGAAGTGTGACTCTTTATTATGTTTCCTAGCCTACAAATGGAACTTAGCATGCAGGAATTTGAGTAGTGTCTTCCAAGCTCAATTGCATTTGGTAATTAGGGGCAAGAAATCGAAGGAATAATTTGACATCTTTGGCCTGAGAACTATTATGAGGTTAACAATTTATTGTGTGAGAATTAGTTGCAACATTCTTCTCATATCATATCCACCAGATGCTCTTCACATTTACAAAGCTATAAGTTAGCAGGATATTTAACAAAGGGTAGTGGGGATAGGGGTTTAAGTAGGGGGCCTAGCCCATTTTATGTACATGAGGGGATTATAGAAGAATCCATTTTCAATGGATCCAAGTTATGTGAATGTATAGAGGGGGGTTTAAATTGTACATATACACATGTATACATATAAAATGGTGGTACATGACTAATTTTAAAATGCAAGTTTTGGAACAAGGATGCACTTCCACATATTCAAGAAACTCGTCTCCATGATGATCTTGGTGTGTCATCATTTGGATTGAGGTATCCATGCCTAACACCATGCATTTTGTATCTCATAGCCACAATTGGGTCTTTGTTTGTAGGTGAGTTAAAAGTTCTACCATATTACTATCCATCTAAGGAGTCATGTGGATTTGGCAATCATTCCTCCTCATCCTTGATGTTTAAGCAATACTATGGTATATATGTTCCTTCATGAGGTGGAGGTATGGTGGAGAAGCTACAATACAAAAGAGGCCAGCTTCAAATTGGCTATAACGTGGTTTATAACGGGACATGACACTATGTTGGGTGAGAAATGGATTTAATAGGGCTTTTGGACTTGACATCCAATATTAGAAAAAGTACATAACATGCCAAGGTAGTATGAATGGTAGCTTCAAAGTGTTCTTTTGGTACATAGGCATAGGGTCTAATTGGATAATATGTCTCCTTCAAGACGAATGGCACGTAGTTTGACATTGATTGGGCAAAAAAGTAGGGAGCATTGGGATGAGGATGCTGATACTCTATTAGTTTCTAATATGGCTAGCTAATAAGAAAATGGGTTGAAAGTTTTCTAGGTGCCAAAACTTAGAAGAGGGTAACTTTTGTAGCACAACTATCCCAAAAAATGGAAGATAAGAGCTATAAGGAGAGATTGACTAAGTGGTGACGTTTCCACCCTTGCATTCCTTCAGGATCCAATGCATGTCCTTGCAATACAATTAAGTCAAAGATGATCCTTTTTTATACTAAGCCAAAGGAGCTTGGGTGTCCTTGCTAACATGGCTATTAAGAGGAATATCATTGCAAAATATTTTGAAGAGGTCAAGTTTTTGTAGTAAAACTTTCTCTAAAAGTGGAGCATAAGTTTTTATAGTAAATCTCTCTATGAGCAGGTTATAAGTGTTGCTAGGAGAAAATAATGAAGTGGGCATGTTTCTACCTATTGCTAACCTATTAAACTAAGAATCCAATGACATGGGGTATTTCTTCCTAGTGCTACTTTTGGAAACTAAGAAGCCAATGGATGTTCATACCATACAATGAATTCAAGGAGCAAACTTTTCTATAACAAAGCAAAGGAGCTTGGGTGATCTTGTTAGCATGGCTATTAAGAAGGGGCTCATAGCCAAAAAGAAGCAAAACTATTATAGAGGAGGTCTATGGGCCACTCATCAATCCATGAGGCAAACTCTAGGTCTGTGTACCACTAGACTTGGATAAGGATTTTCCTACCACTAGTACATTGATTAGTGGAGGGACCCATTGACTAGGGAATAGAATATTTTGTATAAGTATCTCCCTTATTCATGATTTCTTTGGTGTCCTTGTCGGTCACATTGCTAATATTTGTGCTTTGAATAAGTGACATTAGTGGGGTTTTGTGAATCATCCTGAATCCAAGGCATTTGTAGTGTTCCTATTCTTTGTAGAGGAATATGAGTAGCAAACACTATTAAGCACCCCACTACATGCTATCCTCTCTCTACGTTATGATGTCTTAAGTGAGGATGATCAATCAACGAGGTGAGAAAAACTGACTACAATGAAGACATGAGATCATGAAAGAATAATGAAAAATCCTACTAGCACCATAAGGTATTCCCAACTCCTATTAGTCATCCATCCCTCTCAATAGGAGGATTCCAAGCCTCATCTCTCTTTGGTTGTGCTTTGTCCAAGTGCTTCTCCAAGGGGTCCTTATCTCTTAGTTCACCCCAGCCTCACCTTGTATTTGTTGAGCCATTGCCTAGTAACACAAAAGTTTTGCCCATATGTATGTTTACTATAACAAATATTTTAAGAGCTCTTGAGACAGCATTGGCTTGTGCTCCAAATGTTGCATCTGCCTCTTGCCCTCCGAACTACTAGCCGCCTGCATAGGTCATTCCCTCATTTCTTTAGTTTGTCAAATGATGTAAACAATGAACCCAATAGCTCAAATTGATGGAATAGTCTTGTGAAGCAACCCATAAACTATGCAAAATCATGAAGTTACCAAAACATAACAAGCTAGTTGGTCCAAATATTCGGATGCAAATAACATCGAAGGAAAAATACACAGCCAAAAATGTTGAAGCAATAACAAATTTTCCATACAGGTTCCAATTGGAAAGTGGATTGGTGATGCTTTATCCACATATACACTCACAAGTTGGTTGATTTTGGTGGCATTTGGTAGTGAAAAATCACATTTCATCATTTTGGAAAATTTCTTGTAAAACTATAGCTTGGATGCGGTGCATGCTTTGGAGGCTAAGGGTCATATGGAAGTATTTTTGCTAGTTGATTTTGAGCTTGGCTAGCTTGTGTTATTAAAAGTAGTCATGTGGTTTTAATGAAACCCACAATAGGTTTGGGCAATGCTAGGTGCACATTATTGAAGTCCTATTTAATTGATTATTTTCAGGGGTGGCCCTCGCAGGTCACCCCCCTGCACCAATAGCTCAATCGGATAGAGTTGGATTACCTGATTGACAAAATGTGTGCCTCTATCCGACACAATTTCAATGGGGCATCCGAATCGGGTGATCACATTTTTGTATAAGAATCTTGGCCTTTATGACTGCTTTAGCTTCAGCCCATTTTGTTAAGTAATCAGTGGCCACAATGATGTAGTGTGCCTGTGTTCCTTTTGCTACGGGATGTATGTAAAGGCTTACAGCCTATCATCCCATATTTGGACAGCATGTCCAATCCATACTGCCTCTGCAAGAGCCATATCCCACTTGTGGATCTAATCACCTCAATGCCCAAGAAATAACGCAGCTCTCCCAAATCCTTCATCTCAAACTTCTGCTTCAATAGCATTTTCACATGAAGGATATCTTCATCACTATCACCTGTGATGATTAAATCATCAACATAAATGACAAGCAACATAATACCTTTCTCTGTTTTTCTCACATAAAGTGAGAAATCTACTGTGGAAATTTGAAAGCCAATACTGACAAGATACTATCCTATCTTGTCAGACCATGCTCTAGGTGCTTGCTTCAAGCCATACAAGGCTTTCTTCAACCTGCAAACAAACTCAGGATGAACAGCATGCACATAACCTGGTGGCTGCTCCATATAGACCTCTTCTTGCAAATCACCATGCAAGAAGGCATTCTTTACATCCATCTGATGTAAAGACCATCCCTTCGATGCAGCCATAGCAATGACTGCTCTCACAGTTGCCATCCTTGCAACCAGACTGAATGTTTCTTCATAATCAATGCCATATGTATGTGCATACCCCTTGATAACTAATCTTGCCTTGTATCTACTCACAGAACCATTTGCATTGTGCTTCACCTTATAGACCCAATTGCAGCCAATTGCATTCTTGTCTTTAGGCAAAGGCACCAGTTCCCATGTAGCATTTGCTTCGAAGGCATCCATTTCTTCATCCATGGCTTTCTCCCATTTTTATTTTCCCATGGCCTACTCAAAAGAAGTGGGTTCTGGTTCTTGTATCACTTTGACCATATAGGCATAGTGAATGGCTGTAAACCCATCATATTTTAGCCTATCCATAGGATACTTGACTCTGGTAGACCTATGCAAAAAAGGCTCACTACCAGGTGCTCTCAAAACATCCTTGGTCTTCCTTACTCCAGGTGTAACAACACAAGGAATACCCAACTCATCATCAATGCTATGTTCTGAGCCACTGGATTCACCATCCACATAAGAGTGACCTGCATTCACATCAACCATGGGCTGATCTACTTTCTCTTTTCCTTTTCGTGATACCTGCATACCACTATCTGCATTGCTTTGAGAAGATTCTCTTGATCTCAATCTGCCTGTCCATGATGAAGTATGTGAACCACTACTAGAGGACACTATAAGTCCACTAATATTTTGTGATTGCTATTGTGAATTCTGTGCAGCATTACCATTTTGGGCATCTACATCATCAACCACATTTACTAGTTTATACCAGCTACTCATCTCATCAAAAACAACATTTTTGCTCACTGTAAACTTATGAGTAGAAGGATTATAGCATCTATACCCTTTCTGTTGCAGAGAATAACCAATAAAGATGCACTTCTCAGCTTTTGGATCCAACTTGCTGTTGAGATATCGAGCTCCACTTGCGATATGCCAGGGTGACTGTTGTGCATTTATGTCACCGACTTGTTAGCTGGAGATTCGGTTGGTACACCGCCCACGAATAATAGCTGGATGACAGCTATCCTTATCTACTATAGTTTGTGGCTCAGTTAGTATGCCAGCTTAGTTAGTTGAGTTTGGTTTGAGACCCACATATAGGGTTCTTCTATTTCTTTGTACTTGAGTTCTTTTGGCTTTCACAACTAAGAAGAGGAAAACTGTTTTCAGCCTCCACCTTCGTGTGTATTCCCCCATTTGTGATTGTGAGAAAGCCGCAAGTGAGACTTCTTCCCTCTCTCCCACAATCTTCACATGGTATCAGAGCCTTGTTCGTGGTAAGGAGCTCAAGAAAGCAAGCCAAGTTCGTGGTGTCCTAGTAAGAGGACCAGTGTTGCTTTCCTATTTCGAGTTTGGGAGCAAATCTCTGCAGGTAGCACAGCCAGAAGTGCAGGAGGGCACTGTTTCAAATTGAGACGCCCTTCGCGGTGTGGCGAGAGCGTAATATATGCTGCTTTGATTTGAGGCCGTTTCGGGGCCCGTTTTGAAGGCGGAAGTTCTTCGCAGGCACTCAGAAAAAGGCCCTGTTTTTTGCTGTGCGACCACTACGCGGCTAGTCGGTGGAAAGGTGCCGCAGAAATTGCATCGTATGATTGTGTGCAGAGATATTGGGAGTTGCAGATTCATGCCTATTGCCTGTTGATGCAAAATCGTCACTAGGAAGTGACTGTGTGGTGAAATACCACTCTCGTCGGTTTTGCAGATCTGCCCGTGTGAGGCAAAAGCTGTGTTTTTTGCAGTGACAGAATATTTTGCAGTGTTCTGTAATGGCATCTAATTCTCTTTCACAGATTGTCACTGAAAAGCTTGATAAGAACAACTTCCAGGCATGGAAGTTTAGAATGACGAATTTCTTGATGGGAAAAGGCTATTGGGAATTCATTACAGGAAATGAAGAAGAACCTGTTCTTCCTAATGTTCCCAGTCAACAGGAAATGCAGGCATTCAAAGGATGGCATGAGAGAGCCAGGAAAGTTATGTACTGGCTGTCTATCAGTATTTCGGACTCCATGATTGTGCATATTCAGGATGCAAATACGCCAGAGGCATGGGATACTTTGGCAAAAATGTATAGCACAAATACGCAAGCCAGGAAAATGCAACTCAAACAGGAGTTGCACAATGTGCAGAGAGAAAATTTGAGCATAAATGACTACCACATGAAAGTGAAGAAAATTGCAGATGCACTTGCTTCCATTGGGTCGCCAGTGGATGATGATGATTTGGTTTCTGTGACCTTGAATGGTCTAGGAAAGGATTATGCACAGTTCCGGACATCCATTGCCGTCCGTGAAAACTTTCCTGATTTTGAGGAGTTGATTGCTCTTCTAATTTATGAAGAGCAGAGAAATGGGGGTGCATCTTCTTTAGCAGGAACTTCAAAAGAAACTGTCTTCTACTCAAATGCTGGCAGAGGTAGAGGCAAAGGTAGAGGAGGCCGATATGCAGGTCATGGTAGAAATCAGAATATGCAGCAAACACAAGAAAACCAGTCCTGTGCAGGAGGACGTGGTAACTCTAGAGGCAGGGGGAGCCAAAGAGGCCGTGGTGGATGGCAGAGAAGCCAAAATGCAAACAGCAATGTTGAATGCTACTATTGTGGCAAAATGGGTCATATGGCTAAAGACTGCTACAAAAAGCAGAATGACATTATGAGTGGAAAATTGCAGCAAGGCAATTATGCATTCTCTAGTAGACAGAGTGATGACAGAAATGAGCATTTGTTTATGGTGCAGCATATGACAAATTCTGTAACAAGTGCAGAAGAAAGCAATGATGTGTGGTATGTTGACTCGGGTGCGTCAAACCACATGACAGGTCACGTTGAATGGATGCAGGATGCAAGAAAAATGGAAAAACCAGGATTTGTGGAGACTGGTGATGATACTGCACATCCTATTGTGCAGATTGGCAAAATTCCTTTGTCTATGCAGGATGGAAAAAAGAAATACTTGTCTGATGTATTTCATGTCCCGAACATCACCAAGAACCTGGTTTCTGTTGGTCAAATGGTTGAGCAGGGCTTGTAGGTTAGATTTAATCCTCATGGATGCTTTGTTGAGGATATGAAAAATAACGGTCGCTTGATAGCAAAAGGAAAGAAGAAGGGTAGGACGTTTACGTTGGATGCAGGCATGCCTGAATTGAGTGCAGCAATGTTTGCACATGGGACCGGTGTAGTTGCAGATATTGATATTTGGCACAAACGCATTGGTCATGTTAATATACAACAACTAAAATCAATGCAAGCCCAAAATATTGTTGCAGGATTGCCTAAATTCAAGGTTGCAGAAATGCACAAGGTTTGTGAAGCCTGTCAATTTGGGAAACAGGCAAGGAAACCTTTTCCTAGGCATGTTCAAGAGAGTAAAAAGCCATTGGAATTAATCCACTCTGATGTGTGGACTACAAAAGCTGCATCTATTGGAGGCTGTCACTATTTTGTCACATTTATTGATGACTTCAGCAGAAAACTGTGGGTGTATTTTATGAAAAAGAAAAGTGAAGTGTTTGGGCACTTCAAAGCTTTCAAAGCTATGGTTGAAAAAGAAACAGGCCTGCAAATAAAATGCCTAAGGTCAGATGGAGGGGGAGAGTACCTCTCAAATGAGTTTGCAAGGTTCTTGCAGGAGCATGGTATAAAGCAGTAATATTCATGCAGCCATACCCCATAGCAAAATGGAATTGCAGAAAGAAAAAACAGGCATATTGGAGAGGTATCTCAGGCTATGCTAAATGAAAAAGATCTACCAGATTATTATTGGGCTGAAGCAGTTGCTACAGCAGTCTATATAATGAACAGGACTCCCACTGCAGCAATACATGGCATGATGCCAGAGGAGATGTATACTGGTAGGAAACCAGATATTTCTCATTTGAAGATTTTTGGTTGCATTGCCTATGTCCATGTGCCAGATGAGTTGAGGTCCAAGTTGGATCCAAAAGCTGAGAAGTGCGTCTTTATTGGTTATTCTCTGCAGCAGAAAGGGTATAGATGCTATAACCCTTCTACACGTAAGTTCACAGTGAGCAGAGATGTTGTTTTTGCTGAGATGAGCAGCTGGTATAAACCAGTAAATGTGATCATTGATGTAGATGCACAAAATGGTATTGCTGCACAGAATTCACAGCAGCAATCACAAAATATCAGTGGACTGCAGTGTCCTCTAGCAGTGGTTCACATACTTCACCATGGACAGGTAAATTGAGATCAGGAGAATCTCCTCAAAGCAATGCAGAGAGTGGTACGCAGGTATCACGAAAAGGGAAAGAGAAGGTAGATCAGCCCATATATGATGTGAATGCAGGTCACCCTTGTGTGGATGGTGAATCCAGTGGCTCAGAACAGAGCATTGATGATGAGTTGGGTATTCCTTCTGTTGTTACACCTGGAGTAAGGAAGACCAGGGATGTTTTGAGAGCACCTGGAAGTGAGCCTATTTTGCGCAGGTCTACCAGGGTTAGGTATCCTGTGGATAGGCTGAAATATGATGGATTTACAGCCATTCACTATGCCTATATGGTCAAAGTGATACAGGAACCAGAACCCACTTCTTTTGAGCAAGCCATGGGAAATGAAAAATGGGAGAAAGCCATGGATGAAGAAATGGATGCCTTGGATGCTAATGCTACATGGGAATTGGTGCCTTTGCCTAAAGGCAAGAATGCAATTGGCTGTAAGTGGGTTTATAAGATCAAGCACAATGCAGATGGTTCTGTGAATAGATACAAGGCAAGATTAGTTGTCAAGGGGTATGCACAGACATATGGCATTGATTATGAAGAAACTTTCAGCCCGGTTGCAAGGATGGCAACCGTAAGAGCAGTCATTGCTATGGCTGCATCAAAGGGATGGTCTTTACATCAGATGGATGTAAAGAATGCCTTCTTGCATGGTGATTTGCAAGAAGAGGTCTTTATGGAGCAGCCAGCAGGTTATGTTCATGCTATTCATCCTGAGTTTGTTTGCAGGTTGAAGAAAGCCTTGTATGGCTTGAAGCAAGCACCTAGAGCATGGTCTGACAAGATAGGACAGTATCTTGTCACTATTGGCTTTCAAATTTCCAAGGCAGATTTCTCACTCTATGTGAGAAAAACAGAGAAAGGGATTATGCTGCTTGTTATTTATGTTGATGATTTGATCATCACAGGTGATAGTGATGAAGATATCCTTCATGTGAAAATGCTATTGAAGCAGAAGTTTGAGATGAAGGATTTGGGAGAGCTGCGTTATTTCTTGGGCATTGAGGTGATTAGATCACCAAGTGGGATACAGCTCTTGCAGAGGCAGTATGGATT
The DNA here is from genome assembly GCF_047967505.1 of Dipteris shenzhenensis. Taxonomy (NCBI): domain Eukaryota; kingdom Viridiplantae; phylum Streptophyta; class Polypodiopsida; order Gleicheniales; family Dipteridaceae; genus Dipteris; species Dipteris shenzhenensis. The sequence goes on along the minus strand of NC_141614.1, from coordinate 30,787,267 downwards.
GGACATGCTGTCCAAATATGGGATGACAGGCTATAAGCCTATTTCAGTTCCTTTGGAGCAGAATGTGAAGCTGAGCACAGATGTAGGTGAGCTTCTGGAAGACCCTACTATGTACAGACGCATAGTAGGAAGTTTGATTTACATGACTATTACCAGGCCAGATTTGAGCTATGCTGCTGTTGGGTTGGTAAGTCAGTTTATGCAGGCTCTAAGGAAACCGCATTTGGATGTGGCTAGACGCATACTCAGGTATGTGAAGTCCACATTGCAGTATGGACTATTTTACGAGGCTGGGGTTCAGATACAGTTGCATGGATACACTGATGCTGATTGGGCTGGTAGCATTTCTGATAGACGATCTACCAGTGGATATGTGTTCTCTTTTGGGAGTGCTGCAGTCACTTGGAGCAGCAAGAAACAGCCTACAGTTGCCTTGTCGAGCACAGAGGCTGAGTACAGGGGTGCAGCAATGGCTGCATGTGAGGTAGCTTGGTTGCATAAGCTACTTTATGATATGCATCAGTCTACAGATGGACCGGTTGTCATTCATTGTGACAACATGAGCAGTATACATTTGGCAAAGAACCCAGTCTTTCATGCTAGAACAAAGCACATTGAGGTGCATTATCACTATGTGCGGGAGAAGTTTTTACTAGGTCTTATTGATCTAGTTTATGTCAGCATAGAGGATCAGGTAGCTGACATATTCACGAAAGCATTGGGCGTAGAGAAGCTGCGCAAGTTCAGAGACCTGCTTGGTGTGCAGGAATTGGGATTGAGCTCGAGGGGGAGTGTTGAGATATCGAGCTCCACTCGCGATATGCCAGGGTGACTGTTGAGATATCAAGCTCCACTCGCGATATGCCAGGGTGACTGTTGTGCATTTATGTCACCGACTTGTTAGCTGGAGATGCGGTTGGTACACCGCCCATGAATAATAGCTGGATGACAGCTATCCTTATCTACTATAGTTTGTGGCTCAGTTAGTATGCCACCTTAGTTAGTTGAGTTTGGTTTGAGACCCACATATAGGGTTCTTCTATTTCTTTGTACTTGAGTTCTTTTGGCTTTCACAACTAAGAAGAGGAAAACTGTTTTCAGCCTCCACCTTCGTGTGTATTCCCCCATTTGTGATTGTGAGAAAGCCGCAAGTGAGACTCCTTCCCTCTCTCCCACAATCTTCACACTTGCATCTCAACTCATCTGGCACATGAACATAGGCAACCAAAAACTTTCAAATGAGAAATATCTGGTTTCCTACTAGTATACCTCTCCTCTGGAGTCATGCCATGTATTGATGCAGTGGGAGTTCTATTCATTATGTAGACTGCTGTAGCAACTGCTTCAGCCCAATAAAAATCTGGCAGGTCTTTTTCGTTGAGCATGGCACGAGATACCTCTCCAATATGCCTGTTTTTCCTTTCTGCAAGTCCATTTTTCTGTGGGGTATGACTGCATGAATATTGTGCTTTATGGGATTGTTGAGGATGAATGGACGGTGGGTGAATGGTTATGTTATCGCTGCGAGATGGGCTCGAAGTAACTCACCATGTGAGGATGGGAGTAGGGTGGTGGTCGATGGAGAGGGAGGAGTGTCCTGTGTAGGGCTCAGAATGGGGAAGAGGATGGAGGCAAGATGTGAAAGAAGAAGAATGAGGGGGTGGAGTGGGTTTTTATAGGAAATGGGTGTAGGTTTAGGGTTAAACCCTAAACTCTTCCCAAGTCATAACTTTTCATGGTTAGCTCGGTTTGCTCTTTTGCAAACAGATGATCTTTGCATGTAGGAATTGGAAGACATTCTCTCTCTACATGTAGAACTTGCATATAGAAGTTGCAAGTAGAACATGCATGTAGAGCTCGCATGTAGGAATCTCAAGTAGAACTTGCACGTTGAGGATTCCAAAGAGACATTATTTCTAGGCTTATGCAAGTACAAGTGGAGCTTTGCCACTACTCTACACACACATTCTATACTACCTAAGTCCATGTTGGCACAGAGACAACAATCACTCATTACCATGCACTCTAGTTCTATATTGAGCATACGAGCCCAGTGAGTGGTAATTTTTACTATACTCGTAGCGATCATCATGCTAAAGTGTGGTGGTAGTTGAGCAGTGGCATGGAATCGTAGCCACAACAGACGTGATTGATGATAGCCACCACCATCGGGTAGTAATTCCCACAAAAGTAAATCATGAAGCCTAATCACCTATAATCCATCATTACCATAATTTACTGCACTTGTAGTAATAATCATGCATGCAAGCTCGGCGGTGGTAGCTAGAAGCTGAGTAATTGCGAGCCACTGCGGTGGCTAGTAATTAACTGATAGCTTGGTGGATCTTAGCCACCACCACAGACGTGGCTAGGAATCTTAGATGCCACCACCTCTAATCATTCATTACCATGCAAGTCAGTACTGCCACCTTGAATTATTCAAAATTTAGGCCAACCACTACGGTGGCTCTTACCGATAGTAGTTGGGCTACAACCACCGTGGTGGCTCTCACCTTGATAGTGTAGTTGGGCTACAAACAAGCTACAAACTGCTATTCCATTCCCTTAACCGTTTCCTCTTTTATCCCTCTCAAACATTTCATTCTCCCTTGCCATCTCAAGCCTCCACTATTCCATTTCCTTCATTGCTTCATCTTCTATCCCTCTCGACCATTTCTTTCTTCCTTGCACTCTTCCTACAACTTCTATCCCATCTCGTAATGGACCTTGCATAGTCCAAGAGCTTCTCACACAATCTTTCCTCCCCCTTTGTAGCACAGTGTGAGAGCCCCTCCTCCCATGATCTTGAAATCATGACATATGGGTAAGGTAAGTGATCTGCCATGTGGCCTTTCTAAGGTCTCTGAACCTTTGTGAAGGAAAATGATGATGACGGGATCTTGTCTGCGAAGCAGGATGCCGTGCAAGTCGTCGCGCTGTGGATTGGCACTTGTAGAGTCTTGTGGATGCACGTATGGATGGAGACGCTCCAAAGCACGTATGTTCATGTCCAAAGCTTAAGGATTATTGTAGCACTGGTCTGCCTTTGCTAATGAGCTCTTGCTGGGTAGTCCAATTAAGGCATCGCTCGTCTACTGGTGAGTGAGGTTGATGCAATGAGGGAGCCATAGCACCAAGGCTTGTTGACGATGCATGAGCATAAGACGCTGAAGATCTGAGCTGGCTGGTCATGGGCGATTGCTGAGAGGTCATCGCATGCACTGGAGTTTGGTTGTCAGTGGAGCAACCCATGGGCTAAGCTTGCAGGAGGTTATAGTTGGTGGGCATTGAAGGCCAGCATTGGAGTCATCAAGCAAAAGGTCATCTGTGAGGTGCTTTGTCTATTTGTTGGAGATGGCGCTAAGTGCATGGAGCCACTGAAGGCTTGGAGTCGAGGCTCAATAGCCAGTCGCTAGAGAGGTTGCTGGTGTCGTCCGAGAAGGAGTCTCTTTGATGGAGAGACTTTAATGGAGTAGTCAGGCGGCTAGAGCTCTAGTTGGTGGCATGTAGGGAGGCATTCCCAGTCGAGAGCCTAAAGGAGGCTTTAGAGATAGGCGTGAGCTTGTTGGAGGAGCTATTGTGCCATGTCGTTGGGCCACTAATGGAAGGTCTGTTGATGAAGCAAGCATTGCGAGTCTTCCTCATTGTCAAATCATACGATAATATTTGGATCCCTTGCCATAGATGTGCCGAGTCCTTTGCAAACCGTAGATGCCCATTTCTGGCTCAGCTTCGATCATCAACGTATCAGAAATATAAGGACTCACACTTTTGAAACCTTATATGCCATGTGGCAACTTTGGTTGAGCTCTTGTGGAGGCTTTCAGTTGTCTGAGAAGCTCTTGATCATGAGACAAGCTTTGGAGTAGAGCCTTAGTCATTGCAGAAAGGCGTAGCAAATGGCTTTGGACCTTTGGAAGTCCAAGCAAATAAAGTTACTCACACAAATAAAGTACTCTCTTTCTAACAAGATCTTGGTGGTGTTTGCTCCTGAGGGCCTACATGCAAAGAGCAGAGATATATTGTAGAGTCCAAGGAAACTTTAAGGTATGCTTATGTGCTTCCAGTAAATAGAGATCCACATATCGGTTGCAGAAGAGTCGAACACATCAGCAGTTGGATCCACGCACCGCTCTCTATGGAAGATGATATGCATGATATCCCATAGCTCGCACGTGAACCTGGGCACCTTCATTCCCTTGGCTACACGTTGCTTTGGGGTCAGAGACCAGTATGAGGACTTTCCTGAAGGTATGCTTGCCTCATAATCATGAACCCATTGATATTGAGGCCATATTTTGGAATGTTTATCACGGGCTTGCTCCCATGTTACTTGCAATCTTGCCCCACCACTGCAATCTTGGCAATCTTCTGCCATTGTTCCTCAGTAGTCTTGATTTTTTGCATGAGCCCTCCCTCTTTGCGACACTTGTTAAAGAGGAATTTGCATTTACACAAAGTACCAACAGCTAACATGGTCCATGTCATTTTGCCGTCTCCATTATTAGGAATTGCAGACTTGGTAGGCTTCGGGACCCATGGCCTTTGCCTCGGCTAGGAAGGCCTGTTTGGCTTTCAATGACTTGATAGGATGTTGTGTGAGTGGGTTGTGTATTCTCTACAACATGTGTGTGGGAGTCATGAGTGGAAACTGGAGCAGAGGGCAACTCCATGGCTATGTACTATGATGAAGGCACAACATCAACATCTGGAAAAATGGAGTCTTGACTGTCAATGTTTAGGTCCATGATCGACATCCGTGGAAGCCCTGGCAATTGTGGAGGCAATGATGGTGAGGAGAGTCTGTGCTGTTGCATGGTAGATGGGGCGGGCATTGCAATGGAAGTCTCTAAAGATCATTGGGTGTGCATGCGAGCTTGTCCATTGGGTTGGAACCCATGGAACGAAAAGGGGAACAAGTATGCCATAGTGCAATACCTACAATACATGAGAGGGAAGCAATTGAGACCTCGAGTTGATATTTTGGTCATTACCTAGAACTCAGAAAATGCATGTATATCAAATGAATTTATGGTCTCAAAAAAACATCATGTATATGTCATTTTTTGCATTATCCATCACTCTAAAGCGTTCACACACAGTCCATCGAGATTAACCACTTCTTGTGCCAATTTCGAAAGTGTTACATACATGGGGCAGTCCATGCATATTGGAAGCTACAGTGTTGCTTCAATGTAGACTAGAAAGGCCTTTGCAACCAACCCTCCCACCCAACCAACCCTTAATCCCGTCTACTGCAATGTAGGAAGAGTCGAACAGTAGAAAGGTATGCATGCAGCCTTGAGTGGTTGGCAGGGAAATGCATCAACGAATTGTGAACAAATGGCGAAATGCGTGTGCATGCAACGTTGAGTGGTTGGTAGGGAAGTGCATCAATGAACTATGAACAAATGGCGAAATGCATCAATGAACAATGAACAAGCTACGAACTATTAACAAGTGGTGGCAATGCATCTACGAACAACAAAATGCATTAATAAAAAATGAATGGTGGACATAAAAACGACAACCAATGTACAGGCAGATGAATGTAAAGCATATGCTACAATGGACGTCGAAATGCAGCAATGGACGAACACCAAGGCAACTGAAGTAGTGAAGCGAGTGATACAATGCACGAGATCTCCAAAAGGGATAGCATTGCAGCAATCGATGTGCATGGGCTTTGCACACCTCACCTGAAGCGATGCAGTTGCCCTGGCTCGTTGGGGACGAAAAAGCAACGAACGGATCTTGCACATTCAAAATGATGGATTAGTCTAAAAGGAATGTCATTAACAATAGCAAAAGCATGGAGGAAGCATATAGAATGGAGCATACCTTATGGAGAGCAGGGAGGAAGGCAAAGCGACGTCCTGTATTTGACAGTAGCATTCAAAGATATAGCCAAACTAGTTGGCCTCGCCTTGTGAAACACCGAATGTGCAAGTTGCAAGCAAGTGGGCATCGAAATGCTTGGTTGGAGAGAGCCAATTCCCATCTCCAACGGGGCGGATTGATGCCAGAATATGGCGCATCAACGATGGCTATCAAATCAGTATCGGCCCTCCTCATGAATCTTAAGATTCTTAACCCCCTCGTCTGCCACCTTGCTCTCTATTATACTGTTGGTACCCATGGCATCATCGCTGATGTTAGCCGATGTTAGATTATTGTTCTCCATAGTTGTGCCATTAGATCACTAGTGAGCATGTTTGCCATGGTTTTCCATTCGAGGAACCGCAATTACAATTGTACTTGCTTGCAACATGATATTTTGATGACTCACTAGAATGGTGAGGTAAATTGTAAGGGCGGTCATGTTTGATCGATGTTGCATAAGGTTGTCGTAGGGCTTTGAAAGTGTCATGTGCATATAGTATAAAAATGTTATCAAACTTTCCAAGCTTCTCCTAGTTGCAGAGATTGACTTACATACTCATTTAGACCGATTCATCATTGCTCCATTAGACCGATTCATCATTGTGGAGTAGGACAGTACATGAAGTATAATTTCCTAGAGTATAATTCATGAGGCCAATGTCTGTGGAATTAGAGATTATATTAATAGATTGAGTGATTATATTCACTTAATGCATATAATCTCTTAAGCTTTAAATATAATCACACTGTGTGAATGCAATCTCCCCAACGTTTTTAAAAAAAAAAGAAAATTTTAAAACTTTTTCATACTCACACACCCATTTCATTTTGTGGTGGAAATGTGTAGCAGCTCACCTTAGCTAGCCACGTCTATAATGGCCGGTAAAACTTTCAAGCATGGAGTGGATGTTCCAGGGAAGTATTGGTTTGTTTGCTTCGTAAAAAAATGCCCGCTTCAATAGAAGAAGGTTACAACTTTGAGGACCTTTAACAACTATACGTGAATCACACACGTCTCCTATTCCACAATTGAAGCGTGGACCAAAGACATGATGAGTATGTACAAAAGGGAAAGGTGAAGATACACCAGGCACTTCTCGTCACATTCAGTGATCGATAAAGCGCTCAATCTCAGAAGGGAGGTATCCCAACTCCAAGGCCCAGGCTTTACATAGGGCAAACTATAAGGCTAAAGAATTGTGGAAGGCATTGCCTTGCAAAGAAGGAAGAGATTAAGCATAGTGGATTGAAGAGCATGTTCAGGGCGCCTGGGAAGCTCTAGCTCGCAAGGAGAAGCATTTGTGTCTAACTTCTGAGAAGGTTCTCAAAAAGCATGGAGCCATTTAGGACTCTATGGCTACAACCCTCATCCCAGAGGCAAACTATGATAACCCTTTTGTTGATGCTTCCTCTGAGGAGGACTAAAGACATATTTGCAACCATTGCTTTGCAATCTTAATTTTGGATATAAAATTGTAAGCCTTATTTCTTGCGAGTCATAGAACATATATTTCCTTTGTTATACATGTTGCTCTTTTCAATCATATAATGCATTGCATTAATGTGCATACATGGTAAATGTGTAGTCCCGCCATGTCTGCAAACCTATGGTGTGAAAGGAGATGTAATATAATTGACTTCATTCCACCTTCAAACCAATATAATTGACTTCATTGCACACTATTTGGTATGCACATAATCCAATGATTGTTTGCTATGCACATAATCTATGGCATGATAGGAGATGTAATGAACCATTGTGCAATGACGGGATTCAATTCAATTTGCGTGAACCCTCTCCATCACCTCTAAAAGTTAATTTAAGGTACGACAAATCTAGCTTACATTCCCTCACGAGGTTACTTCAATAAACATTCACAAATCCACCCTCTTACCAATACAAATGACTTCGTTGCCTTCTATGCAAGTACTATGAGGCTCCCTTAAAATTCCCTAAAATTCCAACAACCTTCCTTATCTCATGTGCACTTAAAAAACACACAAACACAGCTTTCGTTGGCTCACTAATGCTCGAGACTGCATTTCGACTCCTCTCACTGACCATATTTCTTCATGACTATAGGAGCTTAAAAATGTCATCTCCACCCATGGAGATAAACTCCATGCTACCTACAAAACTTTCCTCAATGTAAACACCAATTTACTTTGGGGTATAGACTCAAACTTACAATTCCTTATTAATCTACCCCATGAAATCCACTCTCTCTACTCTGCTGACATTGCAAACTGTTATGAAGCCATTCCTCATCATGGCTCTTCCAGTCTCATGGCATCCCTATCTTATTTCTGTAAACTTGCTACCAAACTAGGTTTTAAAGGATTCTTTTTTAAAAATGGTTGTATTTGTCTAACAAAATCAACCAAAGTCAAAACCCTTTACACCTTTAGTAAATTTCTCAATTACAACCACTTCTTGCTCCCCACACACACACACTTTTATGTAAGAAAAAAAAAATCTATGGATGGCGTCTAGATTGGTTGGTACATAAGCTTGCTTACCTTACTATTGGTATATGGATATTCTTAAAGAGAAGGGATTCAAGCATAACTTTAATATCGATCAACTAATTGACCACTCTGTCACAAGAGCCCTCAACACATCAGTGATGCATCTAGTTCATTAAAAGTGACGGCTACACCGCATCAATTTTACGTGAAAGAAAAAGCGAGCATCATTATACCATGTACAATGCCCTCTTCGAATGGGCATGCTTGGAGCATAGATGAGGTCAATAAAACCATTCTCGATGCAGCCCCAAATATGATGATGCTGATTTTCAATGTGATTCATTGTGACCCCGATAACAAGGGAGGAGTGTCTATGACACCTATCTTCCCAACTTAACTTGGTTCTTATCATGTTTTCTTGTTGGATGGTGGCAGGAATGCAAATTCTTCTCTTCAGTAAGTTAGATGCTTGTCAGGACTTCACCGGCTTTTACTTTTTTTAAAACATTATTGGCAGTTGGTAATGTCATTTAATGGATAGCTACAAGTCTATAGGGCTAGTATTATGCCTTGGAGCCCAATGGTGTAAGAGATTACAAAGATATGGTGTTGTAGGCATAAAGTCAACCCTATGGTTGACCAATAGTACTTGGGTACTATATATACCAAGTACTTGTATTCTATCATTTGAACATTTCTATTGGAGCTTCCTTGTGTGTGCACTCTTGCTCACTTGTGTTCACAACCTATCTCCACTTTGTTCCTACATTTGGTATTAGAGCACTTCTGTCTAGAGCCCATTCCCATGCTTGCTTCCAGACACTCGCAAGCTTGGTGCTCCAATGCGCGTTCCTGGTTCTCGCATTCAACTCTTCAGCTTTCGTTTGAGGTAGCTCCTTCTCTAGTTCAGTCTAGTGCCTCTTTTCGTCACTAAAAACTTGTTTTAGAGCAGGAAAAAAAACAGTCTGGCGGTTGTTTTTTGACCTTTTGAGGTTCAATTTTGACGTTTTAAAAATTTTTTGAGTTGGCCGCATACAAATAACTTGTCCCGCACCATTTCAATCAAGAAAAAAAATATTTTTACTTTTTTGTCCACGTACAGTTGTACAGATGTCGTACGTCCGTACGGATCTGTTCGTGCAGTCGCGCGACAGTGCTAGGAGTTCGTACAACTTGTCGAAAGGTGATTTCAAGTAGTTTTCACCTATTTTTGATTTTTTTGCTCAGATCTGTACTCTTTTAAGCTCCAGCCTCTCTCGGGTGTGTTCTAGCAACTCTAGGCATCTCCATACTTCTCCAGGCTCTTCCCTACATGTGTATTGTGTTCAGAAGGTACTCCCAATAGCTTCATTTAGCTTCAAGCAACTCACTTCAACTCCCTTGTCATCTCCAACTTGCCCACACAGTCAGCGGACTGTTTTGCAGGTGGTTCCCGCTAAGGTGCACTTTCAGTAAGTGTTTTGGTCTGTGTATTTCACTTCAGGACTATTTTTATAGCCCATACTCTTGCACTCTCAGGTGCATTTGCAGCTACTTTACAATTGTGGATGCCTTTGAGCTCCATTGGATGCATTTGAGCACTCGTGGGTGCACTATTTCAGATTTGGGTTGTGCATTTTCAATTTGGGATTGCACTTCAGATTGCAATGAAGTGCAGTGATTGGTTTATGCCATTTTTGCAGTGATTGCATTGTGCAGTCATTGGCATTTCAGAGCAGCCAATCATACTTTGCATTTGCAACAAGCATTAGTTTGGGATTTGCAGGCACATTTGTAGCCAGTTGCACTTTTGGGACTTGCAGTTCGTTTTGCAGGTACATTTGCAGCTTGTGGTATCCCATTTTGCATAATGTCGACTCTTTCAAACAGTTTTAGCAATTTGTCAGAGGGTGACAAGCTGGATGGACCAAACTATGCCTTGTGGTCATTCATGCTTAAGAACATCTTGGTTGGTAAGGGCTTGTGGGATATTGTTAGTGGGGATGAGGTGAGGCCAACAGGCTCATCAGCACAACTTCTTTGGGTCAGCAGACTACAGGCAAACAGTCATCTGCTACAGCCCCTCTTACTATTCCCATAGCATCAACGAAGGAGCAGAAGAAGTTTGATCACCACAGTGCCCAAGCGATGTTTTTGATTGCCACAAATGTGAAGAGGCACATTATGACGACTATCAAGTCGTGCAAGGATGCAAATGCAGGATGGGGAAGATTGGCAGACATGTATCATGTTAAGAATGAGGCAAGAGCCATTGCCTTGACAAATCAGCTCAAGGATCTCAACATGCAGGAAGGCTAGGTCATCACTGATCATATTGCCAGGATCACTGATCTACGTGATCAACTCGCAAGTATTGATGAGGAAATAGAAGACAAGAAGCTCATCTCTATTACTCTCAATAGCTTAGCGCCCTCATATGGCACATTCATCACTTCATTGACCATTGTTCTCAGGGCAGCCCCACTCTTGTTCGATAAGTTAGTTGGGCTTTGTTGCAGGAAGAGGAGAGATGCTCAAATTTTGCCCAAGCCTCTCGTTACGGTGAGCAAGTGCTTGCCATGGGTGGAAAGGGAAAGTTTCAAAAAAGTTTGAGCCAAAACACAACCATACAACTCATCCCAAGGAGGGAATGCAAGCAGTTCAAGCAAAAATCAGAAAAAGGGCAAATTCAACTATTGCAAGAAGCCAATACATTACATCGTAGAGTGTCAAAAAAGGATTGCCAATGAAAAGAAAAGGCAAAGGGACAACTCTAGTAGTAATTTTGTTGCCCCTAGTGAAACTCATGCTTCAAATGCACAGGGTGAAGCTCATCTTGCCCAAGGTGATAGAGATTTTGTGTTTGCTGCATTTAATGAGAAGATGGATGCCAGGGGGGATTTGAATGCTGAAAATCAATCAAGGGATACTTCCCTTGTTGCAATGATGCATGGTATATCGACAGTGGTGCTGCTAAGCACATGACTCCTTGCCAGGAGTGGTTTGAGAGCATCACACCTGTTCATGGCAGACAGGTTATGTGTGCCAATGATGCTTCTCAAGACATCATCGGAGTTGGGTACATCTCTATTCATCTTGATAATGGGAAAGTTAAGTATATCCGAGATGTTTGGTATGTTCCAGATTTGAGGTAAAATCTGATTTCAGTTTCAAACATTGCCCATGATCAACATATGTTGGTTGAATTTCAAGATAACCAATGTAGGATCAAGGATCCAAAGAAAGGGTATGAGGTTGTAGCAAAACAACAGGCACATGTGATACATGCTTATACAAGCTTGATGCTCAGCCTTATGATTAGAAGATATTGGCGGTAGCAATCACTTCCCAAGCTGATTTATGCCATGCCAGGTTTGGACATGTCCATCACATGGCATTGTCGTACTTATACAACAATAATATGACTCAAGGAATGCTAAAATTGTAGCAACAAGCAAATGAAGTGTGTGAGGGGTGTGCACTTGGCAAATTGCATCACTTGCCATTCAATAAACAAGGCAAGAATTGGGTCAAGGCAACCATAGTGTTGTAGATAGTGCACAGTGATGTATGTGGCCCCATGACTATTCCCACACATAGAGGAGCAAGGTACTTTGTGACCTTTATAGATGACTTCTCTAAGTTCACATGGCTTTTTCTCATGAAGGAAAAATATGAGGTGTTCTATTGGTTTCAAGAGTTCAAAGCTATGGCTGAAAACCAAACCAATTCTAGAATTGAACACTCAACTCAGATAGAGCGGGAGAGTACATGTCACATGCATTCCAGGGATTTTTGAAGCAGCATGGGATTAAACATCACTTGACATGCCCTTACACACCACAGCATAATCCACTCTCTGAGAGGAAGAATCGTACTCTCATGGAGATGACAAGATGCATGTTGAAATTCAAGAGAGTCTCAAAGGATTTTTGGGGAGAAGCAGTTGTGACAGCCACTTACATTCAGAATAGATGCCCTACCAAAGCTTTGGTTAATGTGACTCCATTTGAGGCTTTGTATGGCTTTAAGCCAAAGGTTAGTCATTTCAAAGTTTTTGGCTCAGTGGCATATGCTTTGGTTCAAGATGCACATTGGACAAAGCTTGATGACAAGAGTGTCAAATGCATTTTCGTGCGGTATAGCACTGAAAGCAGGGGATTTAGGCTTTGTAATCCCGCTACCAGGAAGGTAATAATCAACAAAGATGTTCTCTTTGCTGAGAATGAGTGTATGCAGCCCGCTAGTGCAGACTTGCCACCATATGATGACACCCCTTTAGACGTCATCCAGTTTGAGGCCATCCAGTTTGAGGATGATGAGATGGAGTCTCTTGATGCTTCCCCTTCTACTTCTCATAGTTCAGATGGCTTGCTACATGTTGAGGATGGCTCTCCCTCAAATGTTTCAGATTTCCAGCCAATTATTGAGAATAGACAGCCTCATGTTTGGAGGCATTATCAACATCGTGAGGCCACTAAAGATGTTGATGCAGTCTTGAGTGGTACAGAAGAGAAATTTATTCCACGTTGGGCAAGGTTAACCATTCAAGATGCTAAGGATCAGCCTACTTTAGGGAAAACCAGGGCCAACACTCAAAAAAATCAGAAAAAGGTCAATTTTACTTTGATGACCACAGTGATGGAAGCTGAAAATGAGCCTCATAGCTTCAAGGATGCTCAGCATAATCCGGCATGGCAGAAAGCTATGGAAGCTGAGATTAAATCCATTGAGAAGAATGCCACATGAGACTTGGTTGATGCGCCCATTGGGAAAAATGTGGTTGGCACGAAATGGATTTATAAGGTGAAATACCATTTAGATGGCACAATTGAGAAATACAAAGCCTATTTGGTTGCCAAGGGATATGCACAAGAGGAGGGGATAGATTATGAGGAGACTTTTGCTCCAGTGGCCAAGATGACCACCATTTGTTATGTCATCTCTCTTGCTGCGTTTTATGGTTGATCAATGTACCAGATGGATGTCAAGACTGCTTTCCTCAATCCAGATCTTAAAGAGGAGGTCTATGTACATCAGCCCCAAGGTTTTAAGGTGAAGGGACAAGAGCACAAGGTATGCAAGCTCAAGAAGGCTCTATATGGGCTGAAGCAAGCACCTCGTGCGTGGTACAGAAGATACATCAGTTTTTTATGTCCCAGGGCTTCGTAAACACTCATACAGAGACAAATCTGTATGTTCTGCAGCAAAAATCAGAATTGGTCATGTTGGTACTATATGTGGATGGCATCATACTCACTGGCAGTGATTTGCAGCAAATTACAGTAGTGCAATCCGCTTTATGTCACAACTTTGACATGACAGATTTGGGCCTATTGCATTATTGTCTTGGCATTGAGTTTGGCTCACCCATGATGGGATTGCTATGTCACAAACAAAGTATTTGAAGGGGTTGTTACAGAAATTTAAAATGGAGAACTGTAAGCCTATGGCTACTCCATTAGAAAAGGGACTCAAGCTGAGTAAGCATGATACTACTGAAAAGTTTGATGGCACTTTGTACAGGTAGTTGTTTGGCAATTTGATATATCTATGCTCCACACCACCTAATATTGCCTACACCATAGGGCTTTTGAGCTAGTTCATGCATTGTCCCATGATCACACATTGGAATGCAGCCAAGAGGATTCTTAGATATGTCCATGGCACTCTCTCTCTTGGCTTGCATTATGCTTCAGATTGTGATCTAGAGCAGAGTGGTTTCAACGACTCAGATTCGTCAAGGGACATTAACGACAGATGGTCCACTACTAGCTATTGCTTCTCATTGGGTTTAGGTTGTGTCTCATGGCTGAATAAGAAGCAAGAGCAAGTCTCTCTTTCCTCCAATGAGGCAGAGTACAAAGCTGCAAATTCAGCCACTACAGAGTTAATGTGGTTAAGGAGGCTTTTGCATGACTAGCATCATGCATAGGATGGCGAAGCAAACTCTATCTTCTATGACAGCCGGAGTTGCATTGCCATAGCCAACAATCCTGTCTTTCATGCTCGCATGAAACACATTGAAAATCATTATCATTATGTACGGGACTGTATTTATGATGGCTTCACTTATTCCTCTATTGTCCATCTGAGGACAATGTGGCGAATATCTTCACCAAAGCCCTGTCAACATATTTTTTCTTACGACATTGACATGGCTTGGGGATCAGAGACATTCTCACAATGTCAAGGGGGGTTGTGAAGTGATTCACAGTGACATTATTTTCATTTTCAGCCATATCTTTGAGGGGGGATTTGTAAGAGATTACAAAGATATGGTGTTGTCGGCATAAATTCAACCCTATGGTTGACTAGTAGTACTTGGATATTATATATATACCAAGTACTTGTATTTTTTCATTTGAACATTTCTATTGGAGCTTTCTTGTGTGTGCACTCGTTCTCACTTGTATTCACAACCTTTCTCCACTTTGTTCCTACAAATGGGTCCAAGATGATGGTAAAAGAATGAGGAAAGAGAGTGGTCTAAAGAAAATAGGGTTGGCCCTCCCTTCAAAAGGTGGCATGAATAAAAGGCCAAATGGTTGACTTTGGTCTTCACTTGTTGATTACACACATTGGACTACAAGCTCTCATTCTCCTCTATGGAGTTGTCTCTTGCCTTTCATGAATGCCATGTTCTCTTCTCCTCTTCCCTTCTTCTCCCCCTCTCCCTTCTCCACTCCCCTCTCCCCTCTCCCCTCCCTCTTCCTCTCTTGATGGATTCACGATTGCAATAAGCCGAGAGTTGCTAGAGCGACACTAGTGGATGGCATTCAATGTAGAGTAGCTTAGAGAGTACTCCATTAGCATTCTTGCAAGATCCCCATAACACATGAGTCACCGCCAAACTACACACATAGGAACAAAAAATGTTTAAAAAAAACAAAGAATTAGTGGGCAACCAAGGCTAAGCATGGATTACAAAAAGGCTCATATTTATGAGAGGGCACTATCACAAGGTCAAATGCAATCTACTTTCCATGAAATAAACAAATACATAACAACTTTGTTGCATGTAACACCCAAACATGGTTTGATAAAAGCAAGGGAAGAAGCATTAAAATGCCATGCATCACTGGTATGACCAGGAATGTAAAAATGCAAGCAGGGACTAGAAAACAACAAAAGTAGCCAAGAAAGAGGGCAAAGATTGAGCATACAAACAAGTGGTGAGAAAAGAAAAGAGACAATTTCTTAAAAGCAAGCAACTTGAAAGCCTGAAGGAGATAAAACAAAACCTCACCAAGTTTTTTTAGAAATTACATGGCAATCAATTTGAAGAGAGGAAAACAACATGGGAAGACATGATACTGTTCGTTAAAGACCTCTATGAAAGGGAGGGGGAAGAAAAAGTAAACCATGACTTCTCCATCCAAGCAGCAAATGACATCGCAATGGAAGAAGACGCAGGGAAAGGGCTGGAAAAAATTAGAAAATGGAAAGG
The DNA here is from genome assembly GCF_047967505.1 of Dipteris shenzhenensis. Taxonomy (NCBI): domain Eukaryota; kingdom Viridiplantae; phylum Streptophyta; class Polypodiopsida; order Gleicheniales; family Dipteridaceae; genus Dipteris; species Dipteris shenzhenensis. The sequence continues at coordinate 30,771,486 of NC_141614.1, read as the reverse complement.
CAAATGAACAACTTTCTATCCACTATGCTTGTACAAGCAATGATCCTTTATGGATGTCCAGCAGCATTCAAGATAAATATTTAAGTATGTGTGTAGTGTGTTTGTATGTATGCGTGCCTATGCATGTCCATCTCTACATGTGCATCTATGTGTGTGTGTGTGCATACGCATATGCCTGCATATGCATTTATGTGTGCATCTATCTATAGTGCGACAACATGTGTGTTTGCGTATACACATGTGTGTGTATGTGATTTAGTGAGTGTGTGCTTGCAAGATGCCCCTTTCAATTCATCTCTGGTAACCCTTAGTGGGCCCTTTGCTCTCATGATAAGGAATCCCCTCTTGCATGTAACTATTGCAAATTCAGTTCCTCTATAGGGCTAGAAAAGATAATGTAAAAAGCTTATTACGCTCCCTTACATGGGAGGAAGGTGTTTTAAAAAAGGTGATCCCTTGTCAAGACTAAATCGTGCGTGTAAGGTAACTAATGATAAGAACTCGGCTTCTAGCATTTTTCTTTAGCGCTCCATTAAACTAGGGAGGTAGTGCAAGAGCGATCCTAAGGAATAAAAAGATGCCCTGCTAAAGACAAGAGCGCATCTTTGCATGAACATCCGTTTGCTATGAATCTTTGGGTGTTTCATTGGTTTGCTTGGATGAAAAACAGGTACATGGCATCATTGCATGTTAAGATATGAAGAAAAGGCCTCAAGAGCCCATGGCTAGTACCTCATGCCCTTTCTTGAATGTCGAGGCTAGAGGGAGGGTGGCTTAAAATGACTACAAACTAATGAGTAAAGGGCCCATTCAAGAGTTACCAGAGATGAATGGAAAGGGAAGGGGGGAGGGGGGGTGAGAGGGATGGGATAGGGAAGGGCCCTCTAAATCTCGAATGAAATGATAAAAAAAAGAAGGAAAAAGGACAAAATATAAGAGCGGGAGGGGGGGGGGCGGAAAAAAGAAAAAGAAAAAGAAAAAGAAGGGAACAAAGGGGGAAGAGAGAGGCTGCAGGCCTTCTTCTTCTTTTTTCTTTTGATTCATATCCGTTAAAAACTTTCTCAAAATTTTAGTTCATCTTCTTCTTCTTCTTCTTCTTCATCATCATTCACAACACAGGATCTCCATCTCCATCGCCATCTCCATCGCCTCCTTCATCTTCTCGTCTTCCAGGTATTTCCCCCTCTTCCCTCGCACATTTTTTCTCACCTTTCCCCTCCTGCATTCCCTTCCTGCCTTTTCTTCCGTCGTTTTTTTTTTTCGCTCCCCTGCCCCTTTCACAATGCCCGGAAAACCTAGCACAGACTTCCGCCGTGCATTCTCCCCTTTTGAGCCGCTTTTTGGGATTTAGCGTAACGTACGGGCAGACATAGACCCCATACACCTCTTAGTCGAGGACGCATAAGCATTTGCCCTTCTCGCTTGCTTTTCCAGCGTCTTCAAATGCTATCCCAACCTTTTCTTTGCTTACTTTGATTCGTGATTGTTTGCGAATCCTAATTTAATCTTTCGCAATGTAGGAAGCGTACTCGTCTAAAACGTGTATATAGGCTGTGCCATCTTTCCTTTCTTGTACTTGCCAAGCATCGTCGTTTGTGGTTTTGTCGTATAACGTATTAAGGTGCTCGATCTCCCTTCCTTTTTATAGCTGAATATGCAAGGGACGCGGTGATGGCAATTGTCCTGTTAAAGTTATAAAAACGAAAGGCCAATAATTTAAACTTATAATTAGTGATGCCAATTGTTGTACAATAATTTATCAATCTGCTATCAGAAATAGCTATTGACACTGCAGACGTGTGTTGGTGCTCGTTTTGACATGGCCCTTGCGTCTTTGGTTGCACCAGGTGATGATCAAGGTACTTGGTAAATGAGTGTGAGATCTCTGGTCCGGCAACATGGCATCAACAATGAATTGCCTCAACCAGTAGTTGACAATCTGCCGACCTTCTCAGGCCCTGGTGCAAGTGGAGCAGTTTTGACAACCAAAGTGCCACAAAAGCAGCTTGCAATGCGACGCAAGGGCACGGAAAAAAGCGTCCTTGATGATATTATGGGAGATCCTGATGATTTTAGAGACCTAGGGGACTCAGATGCAGAAAGTGATGGGGGACGTTGGGAGGACACTTTGAGGAAAGGGTCAGTACCGATAGCCTGTTTTGTAAGGAAAGTTTATTTTATTGCAATCTATAGAAGTTTAAAAAATATTGGCTTTTTATGATGAGGTTTTGGGATCACTTGTCAAGAAGTTGCTTTAAATTTTACTTATCAGCGGTGGCTGGCTGGTAAAGTCCATGCCTAGGGACCTACAGGCCAATTTTAATGTGGCTTGATGTGCCAAAATGGCTTTGCGTATACTCATTGTGTGTCACGTATAGGCTAAGCAAAGGGAACCGAGTGTCAATCATTGTGAAAGCCATCCAAAAATTGTTGCACGAAAAAGTCGTACTTTGGCCAGACGGATATGAATTGGATCAATGCATTTCATGCACAGATCTGGGGAGGCAGACCCCACAATTTGTACCACTGGGGAGTAACAATTTGGAGAAGCATGCATATTTGTTGCTAATGAAAAACAACCATATTTTGCAATCTTACAAAACCAAAATTTGTCTGCTGTATGTGGAATGCTTTGCTGATTGATGATGCTTTGAGCCCTGACCAGCTGCCCCTGGATGTCTCATATTACATATTTTGTATAAAGAAGTTGTTCTGATGACACTCTAAGCAAATCCTGTACATATCAGGCTTTCCTGAGCAGGAGGTTTGAGAAGGCAGACTCTGCCACCCTTCTATGAATCTCTCGATAAGCATGACGTAGGCCAGTAACAATATGCTGCCAAGAACGATTTATTTTGTTGATTCTTGGATGGGCAGGAAATAACGTCTGGATTTGTATGTTTGAGGGATATGTTTATACTATGGCCTACACCCACTGTTGCGTGCTGATGACATTAGTGTGGATGTCATAGTAGCTAGTCCTTGCTATGCATGGTTTTCAACCTTATGAGTATCATGAGATTGAAGATGCACTATGAGTTGTGTTTTTAGAGGATGAGTTTTGGCATGTTCCTGGATTCATCTAGATAAGTGACATCGTGTAGTGCTATGTCTTTGGACAGTGCCTTCCCGTAGATGTGTGCTCTGCTACTGTCTGTAGGTATGCACCAAGAACTGCTCCCAGAGGTAAGGGCTGCTTCGAGTCCGGCTTCTGCAAACTGCTGCACATTCTCTGGATCACTAACGAAGTATGTTGACCTCCTTGCTGCACTCCTGGACAGCCTATTGTGAGGCACAACACTCGAACTGATTTACCCCAAGGCTAAGGCTGTATATAGAGAGCTGGAACCCTGGAAAACTCACCGAACAGTCTGCATGACTGGCCGGTTGATCAGTATGCGGACTGGTCCGCGACCTGTAACAGCAGCTAAAGATGGCCCAGAACAGGTGCTGCTTTGCCGCGTGTCAGTTCTGCTTCAGGCGACTCTAGAATGCCTATTCTAATCTTGGTACCATGTCCCCGCAATGGACATAATTTCCAGCACTGTTCTCATTGTCACACCGTCGATGCTCAATGACCCAAAGACATACTACTCCTTGAGATGTCCCAGTACCAAAATGCTGTTTACCTCAATGTCCAGCACCATCCTCCAATGGCAATATCATATGTCGTCACGAACATGCCTGGCACACACACCAACTCGGGTACAATCTCTAGGTACACCGAGTTGTACCCCTCTGAATTTGAGAACCAACCGGACCCTGAAAAGAACCAAGAACTCTGGGTCTGTTTCAACCCATTGTGCAACCTGCATGATCCAAAACATACATCCAAAAACCCTAAAATCACCACAGGATGTCTCCAGACAGAAGCTTGAGAGTGAGCTCTCCTCGGTTCAAGCCTTGAACCTACCAAGGTACTGCTATACTCTTGTCTATCGATGCCTTTGGTCCTCCTTCAGAAGTCTTCATCGTTAGTATCACCTGAAAAGTACCAAGTCCGTAGAGCTACACATACTAACTAGGTCCACCAACCAACAGAAATCTCCAATGGCCTCTGTTAAGAAAGCTCCTGTTGTATCTATGCGAAAGGTTTTGACCCTCCAACCTAACAAGCATTGAGTACCAAGCAAACTATTGTAATCATTACCTAAATACAAAGGGATTGCATACCGATGGTTTTGTTGCTTGCTGTCAAAAGTACCTCGATGAAGTTCTTCCATCAACACACCTGTGAGTTCCAAAGCCAATACTCTAGTCAGTGCAAGCTACTTATGGTACATCCATCTCAGAGTGGTCTTCACCTCCCGTATCCTCTATTACGGATCCAGCCTTGTCCTCAGCATGCCCTGAGCAACATACAGTGTCTTCCTCGTCTTCTCAGGAATGGATTTTCTGACCATTGCTCTACATTGCTGAATACTGGACATGAGCATTTGGATATATGCATCCTATCAAGGTGCTACACGGTGTTGCCTTGGAAGAAGCAGAACTATTGCTGCAATTGCTACCGAGAACAACTCATCGTGAACATGAGCTGAATCTTTTCAAGTTGTTTTCCCTTGAACTTTTCTTCTTGCTGCTTCTTTTGATCAGCCTTTTTCTTCCGAAATTGCTTGCCATATGTCCAAGCGTATCGCAAGCAGTAGCACTTTTTCTTCATTTTCCTCCCCTTAGTGTTTCCATCAAAAGAGTTTCCGTCCTCGGAAGTGTCCTTTTTCTTATTCGGCTTGCCTTTCTCATGCTTGTGCTTCCCTTCGCCTTTATTAGCGGATGTTGAAAGCTTTTTTGCTGCCATCGTCCTCACACAACCTTTGCCTTGCTCCTTCTCGGGGCAACAAGGGACCAAGCTCCCTGCAGGTCAATGGCTTTGATCTCTCTCCAAAACTGTCAGGGTTGTCACTAACCCGTTGATGCTCCCTGGTAGTTTACTCAGCATGAGTGTGGCCAACTGATTGTTGTCCACCTTATGACATAAAGCGGTCAATTGATCCCTTAAGACTTTTACTTTGACTATCACTCACCTGTGTTGGGTGCAGGAAGCAATGAAACGGGAGTGGAGTGCAAGAAGCAAATAAGCTGGAGCAAAACGTAGTACTGCTCAAAACGATAAGAGGGAAATACAAAGGGTGGCCAATATGGTCCCCAAGTCAACCATATGGTTGACCAGAGAAGTCAACTCATAGAGTTGACCTGACCTAAAGGTTCATACCAGGGCTAAGTGCTTACAAACCCCCCTCCATGGTATGGCTGAAGTATCCTGGAAATATCTTAGGAATACCTGGAAACAACATCATGGTTGCACATATTCGTCCCAGAGGGATATAGCAACTTATGATAAGTACAGAGTGATCCCTCACGTAATAAAAGGAACCAAGTGTAAAGCATGTCGAAATGCTTCAAACTTGGGCCGTGGTAAAGCCTTCGTGAAGACATCTGCCAAGTTGTCCTCGGTGGGAACATAGGACAACTGGATGACTCCACCAGACAATCGCTCTCGAACATAGTGATAGTGGACCTCAATATGCTTTGTGCGCGCATGAAACAATGGGTTTCTAGCAACCGCCAAAGCACTCTGGTTGTTGGTGTAGATCGTAGTAGAGTCGGGCTGAATGATATTAAGATCTGCAAGTAACTTGCGAAGCCAAATGCCCCCCCTCAACATATGCAAATTGTATTCCCAAATAATAGTGCAACCGGCCCGTATCTGTCATGGCAAAAGACTGCTGTAAATCAGCCTTGAAATCTGCAATTTGTTCCATATGTGGCTCAATGATAAGCATGTCATCCACATATAAAATCAGAATTAAAAATTCTGATGCACTCTTTCGGACAGAAAGAGTGGCCTCGCTTGGCTGTTTTGAAAGCCACGGGCTGTCAAAAATGCATGTATCTTCGCAAACCATGCCTGGGGTGCCTATTTCAATCTATAGAGGGCTTTTCTAACCTAGCAAACCATGTTAGCTGAGTAACATGGACCTCTTCCTGAAGATCACCATGAAGGAAGGCAGTCTTGATGTCTAGTTGATGAACCGATGAGATGCCATAGCAATAACACACCTGATAGTAGTAATGCGTGAGGTGGGAGCAAAGGTCTCCTCAAAGTCAATGCTGTGCTGCTGTGCATATCCCTTTACAACCAAGCGGGCTTTGAGGTGGTCAACACTGCCATCAGCTTTCCTTTTCACATTGTAGACCCACTTTGTGCCTATGGCACGTTTGCCTGCTGGCAAGTCACACATCTCCCAAGTGTTGTTTGTATGAATGGATTCAAGCGCAGCCTTCATGGCATCCATCCATTCCTTGCTGTCAAAGGCATCCTTGTGACATAAAGGTTCCTCATTGCAAGCAGTAGCAACCAAAGCTACAGCCAAATAATTGCCATGCATTTGTTTATGTGCATCTGTAGTGCAGGCTGGCAAAGGCTCAGCTTGCTTGCTGTCCCGGAGGGTGTCCAAAAGCCATCTCGGGACTGCTTTTGCTCTGTAATGACAGCACGCTCTTGTGAAACTGCATGCTGAATAGAATGATCATCAGCTGAAGGCATATGAGGTTGAGTAGGAGCTATTGGTGGAGGATGTGCACTGCTAGAAGTGTATGTCACAACAGTCTGCACTGGCTGCTATGGATCTGTGGGCGACTGAAAGACAGGAAACAATGTATCAAAGACATCTGAGGCATCAATAGTAGGCTGTTTTTTGCATTCCAGACAAGGTAAAGGCACATTTTCAGTGAATATAACATCCCTACTGACAATGACCTTGCCCATGCTGGGCTGAGACAACCTGTGTCCCTTGCTCTCTGTGCTGTAACCGATGGATATGCATTTTACAGCTTTGTCTTCAAGCTTGTGCCTTAGCTGAGATGGCCCATCAGCATAAGGCAATGACCTGAACACCTGCATATGAGAAATTTCAGGTTTGCGACCATGCCATGCCTCGTAAGGTGTGATAGTCTTCAATGCCTTTGTGGGTGCCCGATTGAGCATATAGTTGGAGCACATGACAGCATCCAAGAAAAACTTACTTGGCAAAGACTTCCCTTTGAGCATGCATCTGCCCATTTCCATCTGTGACCGGTTTTTCTCTTTTGCCAACCCGTTCTGCTGCGGAGTATAAGGGACTGTACATTGATAAATAATACCCCGAGCTGCCAAAAAATCAGAAAATTCATGGGACTTGTACTCTCCCCCCCTGTCACTGCGTAGAGTAAGGAACTTGTGCCCTGATTCATTTCAGCCATGGCAAGCCAATGTCTGAAGCATGGGAACACATCAGATTTGGCCTCCATGCCACATATCCAAGCAAATCTGGTGTAGTCATCCACAAAGGTAGAAAAGTAAAGGTAGCCCCCAAGAGATGCTATCCACATTAGCTCGCACACATCACTATGCACAAGGTGAAGCTTCCTGGATGCACCAACTGTCCCATCTTTTGAAAATGAGAAACGGTGCATTTTACCCAATAAGCATGCCTCACAAGCATGTTTAGCTGGTGCATGCATGGGTGGGAGAGTAACCACCATGTCCTATGAATGCATTTTAGCCAAGATTTTGTAGTTGAGGTGACCCAACCTCGCATGCCATAAGTGGGAATCTGAAATTACAGATTCAGCCACCAAATTTGCCTCTATAGCAGGCTGTTTATCATAAACATCAAGATGATATAGCCCAGAAGAAAGTGACCTAGTATGTACTATGCAGTCATCGTATTGGTTGTCATACACGGCACATCGATAACCATCAAATAGAACCCGAAAGCCATTAAGAGATATGGCTGCAATGGCAGAGAAGTTCTTCGTGATACCTGGGACAAACAAAACTTCCATGAGCGTGATTGTATCACCTGAAACTGAAGTGACCTCGATCTGGCCAATCCGTTTCACGGGATGTGATGCATTGTTGGCACATGTCACTGTCACTGTGCCACCATGTGGAGCAGCCCCCAATGTCTGAAAGAGTGATCTACAAGAAGTGATTTGCTTGGAAGCACCACTGTCGAAGCACCAATCTGGCTTAGATTCTAAGACAGACAAGGTTGTAGCATGCTTCTTTGGATGGTACTGACATGTCACCGTGAAAGGCCTCTCTTGGTGAGCAATGGTTGCTGGCAGCAACAGTAGTAGTGATAGCAAGTGTCTTTTGTTGCTTTTTCTTTTCAGAAGCGATGCGCTTGCGACATTCATAAATGTCATGTTCTGGCTTCCTGCAATAATTACAGCGTTTGCTGTTTTTCTTCTTTGCATTAGACGGGGCAGAGTTAGATGAGTGTCCAGCAGTAGATGAGCCTCTAGAAGGCTTGGGTTTGCTGAAATGTTGCCTGTTCTTTTGGCAAAAGCTTGATTGCAATTTGAGAGGCAGCACGATTTGTGCAACTCTGCTCATCTTGCAAGAGAAGGGAAACAAGCTGGTCGAAAGTATAGCACTACCTGAGCATCTGGAATAATTTTATCCACATCGATAAGCTGCTCTTGAAAATCCTTGATTTTTGTGATGTATGCATGCATAGTGTCCTCCTCTTCCAATTTGACATTCTCCAATTGCCTGCGTAAGAAAGTAACATGTGTCTTATTTCGAACCTAGTAAAGGTTAGCCAAGATATCCCGCGCAGCCTTCGATGTCTTGCAAGACCGAATGTGAGGAATGATATGTCTCTTGACTGAAAAAATAAGGATGGAATATGCTTGATCATCTCTACCATCCCATTTGGCCTATTCGGGTGTGGGAGGAGTGGCTGGAGTAGTAGTAGATCTAGAGACTAAAATGAAAATGTTTAGACTTCACAAGCAGTTGTAGCTTGAATGAAGAGATTTTGGACTACCTTTTGATTAGCCTTCTCCTTTAGTGCTAGCCTTCATCATGGTTGAGTCTGCCCTTCACCTCCGGAGTGCCGACAGAAACTGAGTACGAAGACTTTGTATAAATGGATGCTCAAGTATGTGTGGGTGTGTGGATTTGTATGTGTGAGAGCATATTTTTATACTATGGTCTACACCCACTGTTGGGCGTTGATGACGTTAGTGGGGATGTCATAGTAGCTAGTCCCTGCTATGCATGATGGAGTTTATGGTTTTCAACCTTGTGAGTGACTATCATGAGATTGAAACTGCACTATGTTGTGTTTTTAGAGGATGAGTTTGGGAATGTTCCTGGATTCATCTAGGTATATAGTAGTAGATCTAGAGGTGGCTGTAACAGCTGCACCAGCTGTAGCACTAGATCCAGAAGTGGTTGTAGCATTAGCAGAAGTGGACGCTACAGAGGAAGGTCGAAGATCCGATCCTGGGACAATACCCCAAATTTTTTTGGAAACCAGCAAGTGTTTCACCATGTATGACCACATGGCATAGTTGGGGCCATCGAGCTTGTCCTCAGCTGAGAACATACCCATCCAATCGTTGCTTCCCATTGCAAAAAAAAAAAAACCTTGAAGGAAAAATGCTGAGCTCAAGAGTAGCCTGGGCTTTCACTGCAAAATGAGCTGGCTGTCCAAAAATGACAGCAAATGTTAGGCATTGACCAACCAAAAATTGACTGCTTAAACAATGAGCTAAATGCACGTGCTGTCCAAAAAATATGACCTGCAAAAGGACCCCCCTTGCAAGTAGCTGTCCTGCAAATGACCAGCCCAAAACAAAGGGCAAATGTCTGCAAATCTGTCCAATGCAAATCTGAGCTGAATCTATCCAAAATGATGATTGAATGCCACAAATGTTAAAGGACAAACGGCCCAAATCAAAGGATAAATGCAAATATAACCCAAACTTTTGGCTGTGTCAAGCAAAGATCATTGCAAATATCAGCAAATCTGGCAAAAGCCCCAAAATCTGAAGGGGCAAAAATTCCAAAAAGAGGGCAAATATTGAAAAGCCCCAAAATAAAATGCAATTCGCAAATGTGATCAAATGTCTTGCAATGTCTTGCCAATCTCACTGCTATTTGAGAATATCCTGCAATTTGTGTATGTACGACAGGTACGAGCAAGTACGAAGTAGCGCACGGCAAGTACAAAGTGGTGGCCATATGGCGACGTGTGCTATCGGCACAGGGATGGTAGCAAATGCAGGCGCTTGAAATGCGACAGATGTATGGACGTACGGCGATGCGTGGTGTTGCCGCTCGGATGGTAGCAGGAGGGCACTCGAAACGTGGTTGCTGGTAGCTCACAGACGACGAATCACTCCCCTCTATCTTGTTAAAAACGTCCAGACCTCGGACTATTTCTAGAAAATACAAGCAGAAGCCACACCCACCCAAACTTCATCGCACATCGGGTTGGCTCCCGTGCTCACCCGTGGCGTTTACCTCCTTGCAAGGAAGGTGGACTGAGCAATGAGTGGAGAGGGAAGGCAGGTAGGAGCAAGAGAACTTGCTTTGATACCATTGTTGGGTGCAGGAAGCAATGAAATGGGAGTGGAGTGCAAGAAGCAAACAACATGTTGGGGCAAAACATAGTACTACTCAAAAGGATAAGAGGGAAATACAAAGGGTGGCCTATATGGCCCCCAAGTCAACCATATGGTTTACTAGTGAAGTCAACTCATAGAGTTGACTGACCTACAAGGCTCATACCAGGGCTAAGTGTCAACAACCTGGTCAACTTCTTCCATGTCTAGCATCAACATTTGATTTTGGAGCATTACGATGTGGCGGGTATTCACCCTCTCTTGCAAGTTTTTCAGGATTGTCCATGCCTTAGGTGAGGCCTCCACCAGTTGAATCTGTGAAAGCAATAAATCTGTAGTTGTCCTGATGATCATTGCAAATGAATGAGCATCGTTTTGCATCCATTCTTTTGTCATCTAGATTTGTTGCCTTGGTTACTATTCCATGATGCATCCTTTATGTCCATCGGTTTTAGACCTCATTCTTCAGTTATATCCCACAATCCACATGCAGCCATGTGATTACTAGTCTTGATCTTCTAGATTGGGTAGTTTGTCTCATCTAGCATCCTTGTTGAACGAGCTTTTGGTATCCGCATGTATTTCCTTTTGCACCTATGAGATTTAATTTAAAGAATATTCTTACACATACACTGACCTTCTTGTCACATTTAAGTGATCAGAAGCTGCCTTCCTCTTTTAGTTGTCAAAGTCCATCCCTTACTTGGATGCCAAGGCATATACCTCCTGGCTTGACCACCAAGGCATACACTTCCTGGCTTCAGATCTTTGCTTCCAATGCAACCCTAGTCTCACAGATCTCACTTCCAAGCACAGCACCGTCACACAGCTCTCCATAGGCAATTGTGGCTCTGATACCATGTTCTTTTTGACTATTGTTTCCACATGGCAGAATAGTAGATGGTTAAGAGAATCTAGAGAGGAGAAGGGAATGCTGTATTATCCTTGCTGCACTCCTAGACAACCTATTGTGAGGCACAATATATGAGTTGACTTCTTTGGTCAACCATATGGTTGACTTGGGGGCCATATAGGCCACCCTTTGTATTTTCCTCTTATCCATTTTTGAGCAGTACTATGTTTTGCTCCAGCTTGTTGTTTGCTTCCCGCACTCAACTCCCGTTCCATTGCTTCCTGCACCCAACAGTGGTATTAGAGTAGGTTCTCTTGCTCCTACTTGCCTTCCCTTGTGCTCTCCCATTGCTCCTACCTGCCATTTTACTCCAGCTCAGTCCGGTGCCTCATTTCATCGCCAGAAACCTGTTTTTTGAGCAGAAAAACAGTCCAAAGACTGTTTTTTGACTTTTTGAGGTCTGATTTCAACGTTTTTTGAAATTTCTGAGCTGCCCGCATATAAACGACCCTGTCTCGCACCATTTTGCCCAAAGAATTTTTGTTCGTACGATTGTATGAACTTGTACGGACACGTACGCAATGCTGCCAAGAATCCGTACGACTTGTCAGAAGTTGATTTCGAGCATTTTTGAACTGTTTTTGGAGGTTTTTTTCTTCAAATTTGGACACTTTTCAGTCATTTGGGCCTTCCTCCAAGTGCTCCAATCTGCTCTAGTACCATTTGGCTGGGATTCTCTCCCTCTTGACTCAGATTTGCCTGGTACAATTGGATTTGAAGCTTTTCACCCTCTTTTATGTCACGTTCGCATATATTGCAGTGACATTGAGGTGATTTTGCTGTAGAGATTGGGGCTATTGTGTCTCATTTGCAGATTTTGCAGTGATACTTCGACAGTGGTGCTTCCAAGCACATCACTTCTTGCAGATCAGTCTTTCAAACATTGGGGGCTGCTTCACATGGTGGCACAGTGACATGTGCCAACAATGCATCATATCCTGTGAAAGGGATTGGCCAGGTCGAGGTCACTTCAGTTTCAGGTGATACGTGTTGGAAAGGTCACCTCCCCATCTGTAAGCCCCCATATGAGGAGAGCATGGGGGAGGGAGACCTAGGGCAATACCCAACAGAAAAAGAGAGAAAGGGGCTGCCACATAGACAGCATCATGGCTGTCATGTGGGCAGCACATCTAGAGCTGTTATGGGCAGGACAGAGGGCCAGGATAGTGTGGAAGCATGGCAGATCTGTACGGATTACAGACGCCTGCTGTACGGCTGGTTTCAGGGACACGTACGGAGCTTAGGCAGGAGTCCTAGAGCTGGAACAAGCCTGGAGCAGAGGCAAGATAGTCTGGGACAGATTGCGATGGATCTAGGACATGGAGGCGCACTGTTTGCAGAGGCGCAGATAGGGTGTGCAGGCCCAGATCTGCAGCAGGAACTGTGGCTGTCAGTGGGCAGGAGACAGGCCTTTTATAGGCTGGATATATGCCTTGAAAGGAGGGCCAAAGGACCCTGAAAGTGTGGGCCAAAAGCCCTGGGGGAGTGTGCCCTTTTAGGGCTGGACCAGCCACAGACTGGTCGGCCAGTCTGGTCGGCCAGTCTGTACCAGGCTGGTCGGTTTTTCCAGCCCCCTTGGGGGGCCTATAAAAAGAGAGGCCTCAGGCCTCATTTCACATCCAACTTCCAGCAGATCCAGGGCAGAAAGGAGCAGCAGGCTGCCACCCTCTGGACCTACATTCAGGAGGATAGAGAGGTGCTTGAAGGGCTGCAGACTTAGCCAAGAAAGGGTTGGGACCTTGGCTGTCATCTGAGAGGGAAAGAGTGAGGGAGTGGAACAACGGGGAGAGAGAGTGAGAGAGAGGGGAGACACAAAAGATGTGGGTGTGAAGTGTTGAGCCACACCACAACCTCATAGGTTTTATTAGGATTAGGCTTTCACCCTATGACCGTCCTATGACCGTCTTAAGACAGTCATAGGTGTCATATCTTTAATAAAAGGGTGGCAATGTGCCTTTACCCCAACAACCTCCCACCTAAAGGCCAATGTGCCTAAAGGGGAGAAAAGAATAAAAATTACAGCAATATACAGTTACTGTATACAAGACCATAAAATAAGAATGGTCTCATCCTAATCCCATGATGTGGCGGCAATGTGCAAACCGCTCTATAGGCAAGCTCTTAGTGAGCAGATCTGCAGGATTATCATCAGTATGCACCTTCACAAGCTTAAGTCGCTTGTCTTCCAGTACCTCCCTGATGAAATGGTATTTCACATCTATGTGCTTGGTCTTTTGATGAAAGACCAGATTCTTTGCCAACATGATAGCACTCTGACTATCACAATGCAAAACTGGCATATCTCCTGTAATGCCCAAATCTCCCACCAGCCGAGTAAGCCATATTGCTTCCTTGCAAGCCTCAATGGCTGCAACATAATCAGCTTCAGTGGTTGACAGTGCAACGCATTTTTGCAACCGAGACACCCATGATATAGCACCTCCTGCAAATGTGAAAATATAACCGGTAGTAGATTTCCGGTTATGTGCATTCCCTGCATAGTCTGAATCTGTAAAACCATGCACCAATGCATCCTGCCTACCATAGCATATGCACAAGTCTTTGGTACCCTTGAGATACCTCAAGACACCTTTCACTGCTTCCCAGTGCCGCTTGCCTGGATTTGCCATATACCTGCTGATGACTCCCACCGCAAAAGCAATATCCGGACGAGTGGCAACCATGGCATACATCAAAGAACCAACTGCAGATGCATACGGAACCTTGGCCATTTCAGCCTTATCATCATCTGATCTGGGGCTGTCCTTACTGCTGAGTTTTAAATGTGGAGGCAACGGGGTACTAATAGACTTCCCCCCCTCCATTTTAAACCATAGTTTTTTCCATACGTTACCATACGCATACGTCATACGAGTACGGAAGTATGATTGGAGTATGGTTCAGCCCTTGGGGCTGAAACATACGTGACCCTAGTTTTATCCAAAAAATTTCAGAAAAATATAGATTGATCATTGATCATTGTACACATTAAATTGACACAGAGGTATTAAACTGAAACTTGAAACTTGTATAATTTTATTAATTTTAAAGTCGTCAATCATGAGTCATGAGTCATGAGTCGTGAATCGTGATTCTTCATTCATGAAAGACTCCAGCCTCCAGAGACCGTAGTCATCTGGATTCTAGATTTTGATACATCATAGATGGAATCATAGATCATAGATCAATAATCAATACTACACCAAATTTCAAAAGGTCCAAAACATCATGATCAAACTTCAAAGGAAGTAGGTACACCGTATTAGTAACTACACCAAAACATGAAAGGCAAAACATCATAAAGAAAAGGCTGCCAGTGTGCCACAGCCTCAAGCTGCATCTTCATTCTCATCCTCTTGCTCATCCTCATCCTCATCATCATCCGCATCAATGCCTGCACCCTCCTCATCCTCCTCCTCCTCCTCATCACTATCATCCTCATCTGCCTCGCCATGGAACTCCAAAAGACTAGAGCTGCTTGAAGCTGCAGCAACATCCATCGTTCCTGTAAGTGTAACAATAGGGGCTGCAATGTCTTCTCCCTCTGTATCTGCTTGCCTCGCTAGCAGCCTATCATCATCCTTCTCCTTGTTGATCATTTCTAGGGTCACTTCTATCTTCTCAAATCCCCTTTCCTTGATTTTGGAAATGAGACGCAAATTAGTATGGATGTATACTAATTTCTCGGTATTCTTTGGAAGCAGCCTATTCCTTCTTGTAGTATGGATAAGAGAGAATGTGCTCCAATTCCTCTCACAAGGAGAAGCACAAGTGCCTTGCGAGAGCACTCGAAGAGCTAACCGCTGTAAATTTGGTGTGTGAGCCCCAAATGTCTCCCACCATTTCACCCCTTGGTGCATTCTCTTTTCATCCTTTGCAATCGCACGAGCAAATGTGCCTGACATGGATTTGTAAATATACAACTCATCACATAAGGTGCCTTGGCTGTCAACATCATACTTGGTGTACCGCTCTATGGCATCCATCCACCCATCGTGCACC
Organism: Dipteris shenzhenensis; assembly: GCF_047967505.1. NCBI lineage: Eukaryota > Viridiplantae > Streptophyta > Polypodiopsida > Gleicheniales > Dipteridaceae > Dipteris > Dipteris shenzhenensis. Next base: position 30,756,167 of record NC_141614.1, on the reverse strand, counting down.
TCCTTGTCACTATCTGGATTTTTCTCTCTCCAAATAGGATGGAGAACAAACGCTGCCGCATGCAATGGAGAATGCATCATATTCCACCTGTCAACACATAAGGCTCTAACATCAGCCAGCTTTGAGGATTCAATCCCATCAATAGTTGCCATCTTCTCGACCATCCGATCAGTGAGTTCATATACAAGTCCCATGGTAGCCCCTTCCCTATCAGCCAGGCGAAGGATCTTCAAAATAGGTGCACAAAGCTTCACAATGAGTCTTGCATCTTGCCAAAATGAAGCACCCAATATAATAGAAGACACCTGTTGTGCTTTCACAGTGCGTGACACCTTCTTCTTGCAATACTCATCACTGACAACCATGCGACGCAATCCATTGTATACCCTCTCATCCAACAAGTTTGCTAACATGATAAACATGTAAGCAAACCGTGTTTGTGCTGGCTTCACCAATTCCTTCTTGCTGAATTTTCTATACATTGCTAACACGGTGTGTTTCCGGGTAACAAATGTCACAATCATGTTAGCATGTACCAACACTGGCTTTACCTATGGAAGCTTTCCAATTTCCTCAAACAAGAGGTCAAGGCAATGGCATGTGCATCTAGTATAGAAAATGTGAGGCCACTCTTCCTCCACCAATTCTCCTGCCCGCACACAGTTAGATGCATTGTCCATACACACCTGCACCACATTTTCAGCCCCAACATCAAGAATGGCATCTTTTAGTATCCCAAAGATGTACTCCCCTGACTTATACTGCCCACTTGTGTCCACGGACTTCAAGAAGGCTGAACCATATATGCATGAGACCATAATATTGATTATAGGCCGGCGTCGAGTGTCAGACCAACCATCACAAGTTATGGTGCAGCCATATTTTTTCCACTTATCCCGAAACTGTAGCATCTCTTGATCTATGCATACTGCTTCATTAGTTAGCTCCGTTGTGCGCAAAACATTGTAGGATGGAGGCTTGAAGGTAGGCCCAACTTGGCCAATGGCACGAACCATCTCCAAAAAATAAGGGCTCCTCACCTTCCAATGAGGAATATCCTCTGCAAAGAAAAAACGACGGAGAGCAATGTATGCATCCTTCCGTGCTTGTGACTCCCATGCCTTTTCCAAGGTTCCCTTTGACGTCTTCAACTTCTTTTGCTTTGGCTCATATGCACTGCCAGATGCATTTCCACTTGCAGTACCACTCACTGAGGCATCTCCCAAATCAGCCACATCTTCAACAAGCTGTTTTGCAGCAGTTTTTAGGGCCCTTTGCCTGCAATCTTCGACAAGTATCTTTCACATTTTCAGGAGGAGCAGTACACTTGTCAACCCCCAAGCCTGTGAGCCCAAGAAAATGTGCCCTTATACGGGTCGGTCCTCCATCCCATGAATGAGGGCAATATTTACATTTACAAGTGAATTGGCCCTTCCCCAAAGGCTTCAAGGCCTCTACAAATTCCCATTCTGGTCCTTTTTGTCTTCCCATTTGTAGATCTGCAAGCTGCAAATTTGCAAAAGAGGGCAAATAAGGCATTGGGCAAAGGAACAATTTCCAAAGAGGGCTTGAAGTCCTTGCAGGCTGCCCTGTTAGATGGCATCAACTAAAGAGAGAGCACTTGCTGCAAAACAGGAAAAAAAAGCAGCCATTGCATTTACCTTGACACTTGGAGCAGGTAGAGCGTAGAGGCAAGCTGCGGGCTGCAACTGTACGGTGACCACTCACCTCCAAAGCAAGTATAAGAGGGCAAAGGGCTGTCTAAATAGAGGGCAGCAAGGTGCTGAAGAAGAGGGTAAACTGAAGAACTTAGATGAGTGAAGGGCTGAGGGGACTCGGGAGTCGGGACTGAAGAAGAGGGCAGCACTGAGCAAGGTGCTGAGGGGACTCGGGAGTCGGGACTGAAGAAGAGGGCAGCACTGAGCAAGGTGCAGAAGAAGCTTAGAAGAGGGCAAAGGGCTGCAGCCTGCCTAAATAGAAGCAAACGTCAGCCTAAATAGGCTCTTGAGGCAGCAATGGTCGGTGTGCAGCGGCCAGCCTGCAAGCAGAGCGTCGGTCGACGGTGAACAGTACGGAAGCCTTCGCAAGGATGTCGTACGGAATCCGGATTCGAATTTCGAACATCGCAGCCCAGCAACAATATAAGGTACGCATCCCGATTTTTTAACCCCCAAAAAAAGTCACGTACGGAAATCCGTACGGACGTCCGTACGTACGGCCGTACGGAAAAACTGACCGTACGCGTACGGATGCAATCATGTACCTCTGCAGTACTTTGTCAATGTACTCCTTCTGTGATAGAAACAAAAGTCCTTTGGACCTGTCACGAGTAATCCGCATGCCAAGAATATGGTTTGCATCACCCAAGTCTTTCATGTCAAAAGACTTATGCAGTTGTTTCTTCAAAGCACTAATCTCCTGCTGAGATTTACTGGCAATCAGCATGTCATCCACATATAGAATGAGTAGCATCAAACTGCCATCCTTTGCCCGTTTGGTGTACAAGCAATGATCGGTCTCACACCTATGATACCCTTGGGACTGCATGAAGGCATCAAACTTCTTGTACCATTCTCTTGGCGCCTTCTTGAGTCCATACAAGCTCCTCTTGAGCTTACACACAAAGTTGCTCTTTCCCTTTAACAGCATATCCCTCTGGCTGACTCATATAGATCTCATCATGGAGATCTCCGTGAAGAAAAGCAGTCTTCACATCCATCTGACATAAATCCATGTCCTCATGAGCAACAAGTGCTAACACTGCTCTCAAAGTAGTCATCTTGACTACAGGGGAAAAGATCTCATCAAAGTCAATGCCCTTCTCCTGCTTAAATCCCTTGGCAACCAATCTGGCCTTATACCTCGGTAAAGCATTTGAATCCACTTTGACTTTGTAAACCCACTTGCATGGCAAAACCTTTTTGCCTGTAGGTAATGCACCAAGTCCCACGTATCATTTTGAAGTAGGGAGTCCATTTCAGATTGCATGGCTTTCTCCCACTTCCTTTTCTCTGTTCTTCCCATAGCTTCCTTGAAGCTGGAAGGCTCACCACAATCTGTCAGCATGATAAAATCAGCCACATTATTGGCTCCTGGAACAAACGTGTCAGGAGGCCGTTGTACACGGGTGCTCCTCCTAACAAAATGTTCCGGATTAGGCTGCTGTCTAGCCTGTTCGTCATGCATGACGGGTGGCTGTACCACCATATTTGGCTGTTCTACAGCCCCATTTGCTGGCATATCCAGTGGTGCATCATTGGCAAAATTGTCTAGCTGATTTTCAGCCTGTATACCCTCTTGAACAGGGTTATCTACAGCAGCCTGCTGTTGCATATTAATGGGCATTCTTTGCTGTCCGACATCATCATAAACAACCCTCCTGTATTCCACAGGTTGCACGGGTTCTTTGTGTACACTATCCTCTTTAAAGATGACATCATTGCTGCGTATAATCTTCCGTTTAACGGGATCCCATAACCTGTACCCCATTTCACCTTCGTCACCATAACCCATAAAGATGCATCTGGAAGACTTTGGCTCTAGTTTGGTGCGCAGTTCTTTGCGTATACGAGCAAAGCACTCGCAGCCAAACACACGTAAGTGCTTATATGAAGGTGGCTTGCCAGACCACACCTCCTCTGGCACTTTCAACTCCAAAGCCTTGTTCGGCGACCTGTTAATTATGTGAACTGCTGTTTGCACGGCTTCTGCCCAAAAGCCATGGGGCAATGCAGCATAAGACAACATACATCGAACCTTCTCCTGAATAGTTCGATTCATCCGCTCACTCACACCATTTTGAGATGCATTATGAGGGGCTGTGAGTTCCTGTTTAATGCCCTTAGCTTCGCAAAACTGTACAAAAGCATGTGACACATACTCACCCCCATTATCGGATCTGAGGCATTTCAGCTTGCGACCTGTCCGATTCTCAACCTGAGCGACAAACTTCTTGAAAGCATCTGAGGCATCGCTTTTATGCTTCAAGAAATAGACCGGTGGGAGGTTGTTGGGGTAAAGGCACATTGCCACCCTTTTATTAAAGATATGACACCTATGACTATGTTAAGACAGTCATAGGGTGAAAGCCTAATCCTAATAAAACCTATGAGTTTGTGGTGTGGCTCAACACTTCACACCCACATCTTTTGTGTCTCCCCTCTCTCTCACTCTCTCTCCCCGTTGTTCCACTCCCTCACTCTTTCCCTCTGATACCATATATATATATATATATATATATATATGTATGCATGCATACACACACACACACACACGCACGCACGCACGCACGCACGCACGCACGCACGCACGCACGCACGCCCGCCCGCCCGCACGCACGTACGACGGAAAGTCTACTTACGGTCGAGGTGGAGCACGCGGACTCGAGTCTAGAGAGCAGATAGGAGAAGTACCTTGTGGTAAGATCAGAGGACCACACCATTGGTGGGACTCTGGACTGTCTCTTTTGTATTGTGTCCATAGTTGTGGACGGAAATATATATTTTGGTGGTTTCTCTATCTGGTTGGTTCATTGTCTATTGATGAGTCTGCACACCTATTGTATGCACATAAGTAAAGAAGTCTGTGATTCCACACCCACACCGCACACAGTGTGAGCTCCTGGGCATTACTATAAGTCTTCCCTGCGTGTACCCTCTGTTGGGTATTTTCTATCATGGTATCAGAGCCCAAGTAGGAGGCTCACAGGTGTGGGAGCCTGAAGGTAGGGACCTTGCTGAAGGACGACCCTGATTCAGAAGCTCTAGGGAATCGACTTCCACGACTGGAGGATTGTGCCCTTGCGAGAAGGAGGGTGACTCAGGTTCAGTCAGGTGCGTTTAAAGTTCGCAGTCCAGGTGATCTGGAGATGTACTTTTGTTGCAGACCTTGCCAAAGGAAGGACGGGTTGAAACAGACCCTCAGAGCATGGTGCCTGGAAGACTCGAGGTTGTTCACTCATTATGAGGGGGACGACTGGGAGATCGTGACGGCTGGATTGCTCGAGTTCAGAGGCAGGAACGTGACTAAAGGAGGTGGTACCAGGAGGTGCTACCAGAGATGGACCTGTGTACCAGGATGGTGTGCGGAAGCAGAACCGGACCTGGTGGAGCAGGAGCCACTGGATGAAAAGCTAGGAAAAGATTTCGACATCGAAGAGTTCCAGAGGACTACGACCAGGGAGTTACTGGAGCATCGTCATCGACGTGTTGGCATTGGGCCGAGATGTGTCGGTGAGAGGGGGTGTTGGAAAGGTCACCTCCCCATCTGTAAGCCCCCATATGAGGAGAGCATGGGGGAGGGAGACCTAGGGCAATACCCAACAGAAAAAGAGAGAAAGGGGCTGCCACATAGACAGCATCATGGCTGTCATGTGGGCAGCACATCTAGAGCTGTTATGGGTAGGACAGAGGGCCAGGATAGTGCGGAAGCATGGCAGATCTGTACGGATTACAGACGCCTGCTGTACGGCTGGTTTCAGGGACACGTACGGAGCTCAGGCAGGAGTCCTAGAGCTGGAACAAGCCTGGAGCAGAGGCAAGATAGTCTGGGACAGATTGCGATGGATCTAGGACATGGAGGCGCACTGTTTGCAGAGGCGCAGATAGGGTGTGCAGGCCCAGATCTGCAGCAGGAACTGTGGCTGTCAGTGGGCAGGAGACAGGCCTTTTATAGGCTGGATATATGCCTTGAAAGGAGGGCCAAAGGACCCTGAAAGTGTGGGCCGAAAGCCCTGGGGGAGTGTGCCCTTTTAGGGCTGGACCAGTCACAGACTGGTCGGCCAGTCTGTACCAGGCTGGTCGGTTTTTCCAGCCCCCTTGGGGGGCCTATAAAAAGAGAGGCCTCAGGCCTCATTTCACATCCAGCTTCCAGCAGATCCAGGGCAGAAAGGAGCAGCAGGCAGCCACCCTCTGGACCTACATTCAGGAGGATAGAGAGGAGTTGATAGAGTGTGAGGAAGATAGAGTAGGGAGTAGAGAGACTCACTGCACACACAATAGTGGGGATAATCACAATGAGTAAGTGGTACCTCCCCAAGTACACACATATATATCTATTATGGATAAGGTAGTAACCCTTAAGTACATCTAAGTACAAATGTGTACTTAGTGTACTTAAGTGTCCTACATTAAAGTACAACATAAAGTACTATTTACATAGGGTGGCCAGTGCCTTTACCCCAACAACCTCCCACTTAAAGGCAGTGTGCCCTCAAGGAGAGAAAGAATATTGGCCTCAACCAATACCCATAAGAGATCTGCAGTGTGCAAACCTCTCTGCAGCTAACCCTTTGGTTAACAGATCTGCCGGATTGTCGTCTGTATGCACCTTAACAAGCTTAATTTGCTTGTTTTCAAGCACCTCCCTGATAAAGTGATATTTCACATCTATGTGCTTCGTCTTTGCATGAAAGACAGGATTACGTGCCAACTGTATGGCACTCTGACTGTCACAATGCAACAATGGAATCTCCAATGGATAACCCAAATCTGCCACTAACCGAGATAGCCATATAGCCTCCTTGCATGCCTCAGTGGCTGCAATGTATTCTGCTTCTGTGGTAGACAATGCAACGCATTGCTGCATTCTAGATACCCACGACACTGCACCTCCAGTGAAAGTGAAAACATAGCCGGTAGTAGACTTCCGGGTATCAGGGTGACCGGCATAATCAGAGTCTATATAACCCTGCACTTTGGCATCTTGACTGCCGAAACATATACACAAGTCCTGTGTACCCTTTAGGTATCTCATGACACCTTTCACTGCATTCCAATGCTTCTTGCCAGGTTTAGCCATGTATCTGCTAACCACTCCCACTGCAAACGCAATATCGGGCCTGGTTGCAACCATAGCATACATGAGACTGCCACACGCTGATGCATACGGAATCTTTGACATCTCAGCTCTCTCAGCATCTGTCTGAGGGCTGTCCAAAGCACTGATTTTCACATAAGGAGGTAATGGAGTACCAATACTCTTCCCCCCCTCCATGTGAAATCTCTGCAAGACCTTGCCAATGTATTCCTTCTGAGACAAGTATAGCAACTGCTTTTCCCTATCCCGAAGTATGCGCATACCCAATATATGGTTGGCATCACCAAGATCCTTCATATCAAAGGTCTGGTGCAATCTCTTTTTCAAGGCATTCATCTCCTTATGAGATTTTCCAGCAATTAACATGTCATCCACATACAAAATGAGGATAAGTAAACTGCCATCTGAAGCTTTCTTGGTATATAAGCAGTGATCAATGTCACTTCTCCTGTAACCCTGGGTTCGCATGAATGTATCAAACTTATGATACCATTCCCTGGGTGCCTGTTTTAGACCATAAAGACTTTTCTTCAGTCTGCATACAAGCTTCTCTTTGCCCTTCACTGTAAAACCCTCTGGCTGCTGCATAAAAATTTCTTCATGTAAATCACCATGAAGAAATGCTGTTTTGACATCCATTTGGACCAAATCCATATCTGCATGTGCAACCAATGCTAATACAGTTCTGAGTGTTGTCATCTTGACAACGGGAGAGAATATCTCCTCAAAGTCAACACCATATTCCTGCTTGAACCCTTTGGCAACCAGTCTGGCTTTATGCCTTGGCTTTTCACCAGGTGTGACTTTAAGTCTATAAACCCATTTGCATGGTAGTACCTTCTTACCAGTAGGCAAGGGTACCAATTCCCAAGTGCCATTCTTGTGAAGACTGTCCATTTCAGACTTCATAGCAAGATCCCATTGAACCTTGTCTGCCCTCTGCCTAGCCTCTCTGTAGCATGAAGGCTCTCCACAATCAGTGAGCATCAAATAATCAATGCCTGGAACAAATCTTTCTGGCTGCCGCGTCTGTCTGGTTGACCTTCTAACCCAAAGACCATCATCTTGAGCTGGCTGTCCAGCCGGTCATCACCCAGATAAGGTGGCTGTTCCATGATTCCTGGCTGCATTTGCATGTCAGGAAGATCACCTAACTGTGCCTCATCCATTGGGATGTTTTCTGCCATAACTGGCTGTCCATTAGGATCTGCTGCAGCATCATTTAATGGCTGATTATGCTGCTGTTGTGGCTGATTTACAGCCTGTCTGTGTTGCCCATGATGCCTGTCATCATCAATAGTTACTTTTAAAGGTCCCTGCTATACAACAGGTTCCTTGAACATGATGGTTTCATCAAACACGACATCATTGCTGCGTATAAGTTTTCTGTTTTTGGGATCCCAAATCGTGTAGCCCATCTCACCTTTGTCACCGTAACCTAGGAATATGCATTTAAGAGACTTTGGATCCAGTTTAGTTCTGTCCTCCCTGCGTACATGCACATACGCGACACAACCAAAGACCCGTAGGTGTTTATAAGACGGAGGCTTGCCCATCCATGCTTGTTCAGGCACACCACCACATAGTCTCTTGTTTGGTGACCTGTTAATAAGGTGCACAGCTGTCTTTACAGCTTCAGCCCAAAATGTGTGGGGCAATGCAGCATGTGACAACATGGATCTGACTTTCTCTTGAATGGTCCTGAACATTTTTTCAGCTGTACCATTTTGTGGAGGATCATATGGTGCAGACAACACCCTTTGAATACCCTTTGCCTCACAGAATTCTTGAAACTCTTTGGACAAATACTCTCCACCATTGTCAGATCGTAAGGCTTTCTGTTTTTTGCCTGTCTCATTTTCAACTAGTGCAACAAACTTAGTGAAAGCCTTGAACGTATCACTCTTCTTTCTGAGAGTGTAAACCCACACTTTGCGGGTGGCGTCATCTATGAATGACAGTATGTACTTTGAACCTCCTAAAGAGAGTGTAGGCATCTCACACACATCTGTATGTACTAGCTCCAAGAGCTGTAATTTCTGATCTGACCTTCTCTTATGAGGTATTTGTACTTGACGACCGTAGAGACAAAATTCACATTTCTGTAAATCTGAATATTTTAGACTCGGCAAGTAACCAAAATGAGCCAATTGCTCCATTCCCTTAATACTCATATGGCCAAGCCGGCTATGCCACAATGAAATCTTTGGCAGCTCGGTGGCATTTACATCAGAATGCGGACAATGTCCAGCATGAAGTGAGTACAAAGTATCAACCTTAGGACCCCTGGCAATAGCCATTGCCCCTTTGCTGATTTTCCATTTCTGATTACCAAAGGTGGTAAGATAACCATCATCATCCAACAACCCTGTGGAAATCAAGTTCTTCTTCACCTCAGGAACAAGCCTGACATCACCTATACCAATGATAGAACATGCATGGTTATCACCAAGAAAGACAACTCCCTTCTGCCCTCCTGCATATCTGACAAACAGATCTCTGTAGGATGTCACATGAAAGGAAGCACCTGAATCTATAATCCAGGAAAACATATCTGATCCATCACCAGCATGAAGTGTATGAGCCTCCAGTGAAGAGGTGAAACATATCTCATGTCCACTGTCACTGTCACTAACATAAGTAACATTCAGCTCCTCTTTTTCTTTGCCCTTAGACTTGCCTTGAGCCTTGCCTTCTTTGGCTCTCTGGTCATTCTTCTTTTGAAAACACTTTTTCTCAATATGTCCCTTCTTGCCACAATAGTTGCATACAAGATCACTCTTAGAGCGGGACTTGCTCCTCTCTCTTTCTTTGTCTTTTCCACGTGTTTTGGACCTGCTGCGTGCATTCAAAGCATTTGACTTCCCAATAGCATTGTTCTTTCTGTTCATCTCTTCCTGTAGAAGAGCACTCTCCACATCTGCAAATACCAGAATGGTTTTTGAGTTGCTGGTAGAAGTCCTGAATGTGTCCCATGACTCAGGTAGAGAACATAGGATGAGTGTAGCTTTCAGCTCATCATCGAGCTTCAACCCCTGGTTGATCACCTGGCTGAATATGCTGTTAAACTCAATAATATGAGTGGACATAGCTGTCCCCTCCTTCATTTGAAGACCAACAAGCTTTTTTAGCCAGTAAGCTTTTCCCGTGGCACTTTTCTTGGCATAAGTATCCTCAAGACGTTGCCACATCTCCCACGCAGTAGGTTCATCCCTGATGCCTACAACCAGTGAATCAACAACTGTAAGCATAATGGTCGACCTGGCCAAGCCGTCCATCTTCTCCCACTGCTCATCAGTAATGTTGGAGGGCTTAACACCCTTCTCCTTTATAGGTTTGTACTGATCCTTCTGCATCAACACATTGTAGCATTGTGTCCTCCATATGTCGTAATTTTTAGCTCCTTCGAGCTTCTTTATCTGAAACAAGGACGACACGTCGCTGCTGGAACTCATGGTAAAGAAAATAGAGTTTGACTCCCTGTAGTCGTGCAATTTAGCACTAGTTACTCCAAGAAAATTCCCCCGCAGCGGAAGTACGATCAGAAAATGAACTTGGTACTGTTTCAGTGGCATAAAACCAACTGAAAGTCTTTCTCCCACTTGCTGCAGAAACAGTACAGCAAGCTGTTGTTGTCTGGTCTGCTGGTACAGCTGCTTCAAAGTGCTGTACAGCTGCTTCAAAGTGCTCCAGAAAAATCCCAGAACTGTTTTCTTAAAAGATAGCAGTACTTTTTGACTCTTTTTGACAGTCAAATCTGGTCAAACTTGCTGTGTGACAGTCCCGGACTGTCAAAAAACAGTGAATCTCTGATTGTGGATGAAGATCCCTGATTTTAGGCCTCCATATGCTTTAGAAACTTCCCCCCCAACTGAATTCACAGTTTGGAAGTGAGATTGCTCAAAAGCCCTTTGAATGCATGAAGAAAATCAGAGATTTGACCTCCAATTAAAAGATTGACCTTTGACCAAAAAAAAATTGTAAGTCAAATTTGCACTTTCAAAGCATAGTAGTGCTCCACGAGATAGTTTGATGCATGTAGAGTGCTTCCACTTGACAGATTGCCGGTCAGGCTACAAAAGCCCCAAATTTGACTAAAGTCAAACTTGGTCAAAATCGACCAAATCTGTACCAAATGTGGATGTACTTGCAGCAACAAACTAAAGCATTTGTCCCACGCATAATAGCATCAAAAGCCCCTTGAATTGACGGCACATTCCGTGCATTAACACAGTAAATGGCATCAACTGCTACTGCTCACAAGGCATGTGACTGCATGTCGTTTGACCTGCATCCAATAGCATACACTGCATGTGTCTAAATAGATCTGACCAATGCATATACCCAGTGCCAACACTGTGTACAATCACTGGCCAAGTGATAAGACCTGTCTCGACACTGTTTGCGGCATAAGCTAAGCCTCAGTGCGAGTGTAAGCCCTGCCCCAAGTAGAACACCTGGCTCATATGCCAATGGCGAAGTACAGTGCTGTCCCGTGGACAACGAATAAACAGTAAAGAATTCCTCCTCAATGTATGAGCCCAGTGAGACTCAAAGATCCTCCTCGATGTGCGTGTTAACGCAGAAATAAAATCTGCTGTCGAAGAGCAGGAAAGTACAGCAATGTGTGCCCTTGCACAGGGTGCACCCGTACCTTGCGTACCTTTGCACGCTTGACGGAGAACTTGTTCCTGCTTCGATTGGAGTGCACGCAGCCCTTGCTGGATAACTTCAGCACGTTCGATTTCGATGCTGGATTCCACGTAGAGGAGGAGCCCTACCGCCCTGGCCACGCCGATGCAGCCACGCCTTGAAGCCCTGGCCACGCCGATACAGCTGCGCTTTGCAGCCCTGGCCACGTAGATGCAGCCGCGTCAGCAGCCCTGGCCACGCCGATACAGCTGCGCTTTGCAGCCCTGGCCACGCAGATGCAGCCGCGTCAGCAGCCGTGGCCTGCGCTGATGCAGCCGCGTCATCGCTCTTTGGTACTCCTTGCAGCTACGCCGCCCGCGCCCTCGCCGTTGCAGCCTGCGCCCTTGCAGCCTCGCTATCGCGACTCGTCCGTACAAACCCGCGCTTGCAGACGCCCTTCGCGATCCGTCCGTACGGCTGTACGGACGACGTACGGCCGTACGGACTTGTCCGTACGGTAGGGGTAGGCTAGGGAGAGATGGGAGTGGAGGCGGAGGGAGAGAGCCCGTTGGCTCTGATACCAGTTGATAGAGTGTGAGGAAGATAGAGTAGGGAGTAGAGAGACTCACTGCACACACAATAGTGGGGATAATCACAATGAGTAAGTGGTACCTCCCCAAGTACACACATATATATCTATTATGGATAAGGTAGTAACCCTTAAGTACATCTAAGTACAAATGTGTACTTAGTGTACTTAAGTGTCCTACATTAAAGTACAACATAAAGTACTATTTACATAGGGTGGCCAGTGCCTTTACCCCAACAGGATAGAGAGGTGCTTGAAGGGCTGCAGACTTAGCCTCATTTCACATCCAGCTTCCAGCAGATCCAGGGCAGAAAGGAGCAGCAGGCAGCCACCCTCTGGACCTACATTCAGGAGCAGCAGGCAGCCACCCTCTGGACCTACATTCAGGAGGATAGAGAGGTGCTTGAAGGGCTGCAGACTTAGCCAGGAAAGGGCTGGGACCTTGGCTGTCATCTAGGGCAGAAAGGTGTTGAGATCACTGCATCATCTGGAGCAGCCAGTCCACCAGCAGAAGGAGCAGCAGCAGGGCTACCTTTGGGCCTATAGTCAGGAGGAGAAACAAGTACCTTGTGCTGCAGACTTAGCTTGCAGGAGGCTGCCCACCTAGGCTGGTTTCCAGACAACAAGGTGGAGAGGATCATTTTAGACGGAAAGTCTACTTACGGTCGAGGTGGAGCACGCGGACTCGAGTCTAGAGATAGCCAGCAGATAGGAGAAGTACCTTGTGGTAAGATCAGAGGACCACACCATTGGTGGGACTCTGGATCTGTCTCTTTTGTATTGTGTCCATAGTTGTGGACGGAAATATATATTTTGGTGGTTTCTCTATCTGGTTGGTTCATTGTCTATTGATGAGTCTGCACACCTATTGTATGCACATAAGTAAAGAAGTCTGTGATTCCACACCCACACCGCACACTGTGTGAGCTCCTGGGCATTACTATAAGTCTTCCGCTGCGTGTACCCTCTATTGGGTATTTTCTATCAATACGATCACGCTCATGGAAGTTTTGTTTGTCCCAGGTATCAAGAAAAACCTCATCTCCATTCTAGCCGTATCCTTGAATGGCTTTCGGGTTCTCTTTGATGGTTATTGATGTGCCGGGTACGATGACATCATAGTACTTATTGGATCACTTTCTTATGGGCTATATCATCTTGATGTTTATGACAAACAGCTTGCTATAGAGGCAAATTTGGTGGCTGAATCTGTAATTTTAGATTCCCACTATGGCATGTGAGGTTGGGTCACCTTAACTACAAAAGCTTGGTTAAAATGCATTCACAAAACATGGGGGTTTCTCTCCCACCCATGCATGCACTTGTTAAACATGTTTGTGAGGCATGCTTATTGGACAAAATGCAACGTTTTGTTGAAGAAGTGAAAGGAAAGCATGAAGCTGAACACGAAATGAGAATGCTTGCTTGCTTATGGAATGAAGAAAGGTGAGGTCCATATGTAGGCACCTCTACATGAGCCACCAAGCTCCACAATCATCTCCTCAATCATCTCCTCAATCAGCTCCTAGAATCTCTCAATCATCCTATGTGGCATCTACCACCACCTAACAGTGCTTATGGGCACCTAACTGTGCCTCTAGCACACACATAGAACCTAAGGTGTGCCTGGGGCATACACCTTGAGATATCCCATCAAACCCCCCCTCAAGGGAATGCCTTAGGCTATGTCAAGGATACATCTAGTCACATAGTGTCTCAAGCCATCTCATGGTAGTCAAGGATAAATCTATGGCTAGGATCTCATGCTAGCAAGGGTTCCCAAGGGTGTGAAGTCAACAAAGGGATACATAAGACCTTCCAATGGTTATCTCTCTTGCATGTACATACACATAATGTCTGCAGGAGGTACCATGGAGCAAAACACATACACATGGCCTACATCATATGGTGACCAGAGGTGTTTACAAAGAACACAATAGTTTATTTTATTCTTTTTGGAGGACTATCCAGGCAGAGTACCTTGACTCAACATAAAAGAGAGATCTGGAGCATATATGGAGATGGTTCAAAAAGCATAATCATCATAGGAGGCCTCATCTTGTGGAGGCACATCAACTGAAAGTAGATTGGCAGTTTCTGGTTTTGTAGTTGCTTCCTTTTTGGCAACCATTATCTTTGCAATCTGCAACAAGGAAGCCATGTTGGCATTCTCTTCATTTCACATATTTTGCATAAGCAAGCCATGAGAGGGTCTAACCTAAGAATTGGGCTGTGTCTACTCTCTTACAAGGCTAGAAAAAGCTGAAAAGCTTCAAAGTACAAGCATTTGGTGTAAAAAAAGAAGATTACTGATGAGCTAAGAAGAGAAAAAGCAGAGAAAAAGAGAGAAAAAGAGAGAAGGAAAGAGAGTACAAAAGAGAGGAAAAGTGGGGATAAAAGAGAGGAGTAAGGAGAGGAAAAGAGAGGAGCAAAGACTTGTAACCAAATTCCATAATAAAAATCATAATGGAAATGATACTTCAACTTGCATGCTTCATAGAGGTGGCTAAATGAAAGTATTCCAAGCAAATCCAGGTGTAGCAACCTAAAGGAAAGTTGTAGCCACAATTGTACTGATGCTATTCAATACTTTAAAACATCAGAAATGCCAAAATAGCACCAAACTCACAACATTGTTAAAACTGTCCAAAACAGAGGCCTGATCTTGGAGGGCTTGTATCTCACTCTTCAAAGCAAAGAAAAGAGGGCTTTCTAGGTAGAAATAAAGCTGGTATACCAGAGAAGAGCCACTGAAGAAGAGAGGCGAAATGCCGCGTCACGTCGCCATAGTCAGGAGCTTGAATGTCGACTGGTTTTTCGTCTGTTTCTCCCTCCCTGGTGGACCATTTCACTTCAAATATGGACAGGAGCTAGCTCATGCTGTTGTGCAAGCGTGGCTCAGAGGAATTTCGGAATGGCTGCTCTAGCAAGTCGTATTGCACGAAATAGCGTCAGGAAGAAGGCGGCTGTTGCGCAGGTCTGTGGGCACCATTGCCTAATTGCTCTGACGTGGAAGGTCGCCCATATGAAGGGTCTCTCCAGCCAGAAGGACTATGGGAATGGTTGCTTGTAGGTAGAGAACTCCGCCCTCCAAGTGGTTGGGCAGAAAGGGGCAAAATGGAGAGGAAGGTGAAGAAGAAGAAGAACAAGAAGAAGATGACATGGCATAAATGGGCTCAAGGAGGATCATAGTGCTCTGATACCATGTTGAAGAAGTGAAAGGAAAGCATGAAGCTGAACACGAAATGAGAATGCTTGCTTGCTTATGGAATGAAGAAAGGTGAGGTCCATATGTAGGCACCTCTACATGAGCCACCAAGCTCCACAATCATCTCCTCAATCAGCTCCTAGAATCTCTCAACCATCCTATGTGGCATCTACCACCACCTAACAGTGCTTATGGGCACCTAACTGTGCCTCTAGCACACACACACACAGAACCTAAGGTGTGCCTGGGGCATACACCTTGAGAATTCCCATCACGTTTCTCATTTCCAAAGGACAGTTGGTGCATCCAGGAAGCTTCACCTTGTGCATAGTGATGTGTGCGGGCCGATGCGGACAGCATCTCTTGGGGGCTGCCTTTACTTTTCTACCTTTGTGGATGACTACACCAGATTTGCTTGGATATATGGCATGAAGGTCAAATCTGATGTGTTTCCATGCTTCAGACATTAGCTTGCCATGGCTGAAAATGAATGAGGGAACAAGCTCCTTACTCTACGCACCGACAGGGGTGGAGAGTACATGTCCCGTGAACTCTCTGATTTTTTGGCAGCTCGGGGTATTATTCATCAATGTACAGTGCCTTATACTCCGCAGCAGAACGGGCTGGCAGAGAGGAAAAATTGGTCAGAGATGGAAATGGGCAGGTGCATGCTCAAAGGGAAGTCTTTGCCAAATAAGTTTTGGTTGGATGTTGTCATGTGCTCCAACTATGTGCTCAATCGGGCACCCACAAAGGCATTGAAGACTGTCACACCTTCAAGGCATGGAACGGTCGCAAACCTGAAATATCTCATATGCGGGTGTTTGGGTCATTGGCTTATGCTCATGTGCCATCTCAGCTGAGGCACAAGCTGGGAGACAAAGCTGTAAAATGCATTTTCATTGGTTACAATGCAGAGAGCAAGGGATACATGTTGTATCAACCCAGTACGGGCAAGGTCATTGTCAGTAGGGATGTTGTCTTCTCTGAAAATGTGCCTTTACCTTGGCTGGAATGCACAAGACAGCCTACTGTTGATTCTTCAGATGTCTTTGATACAATGTTGTCTCTCTTTCAGTTGCCCATAGATGCATAGCAGCTAGTGCAGAGTGTTGTGCCATACACTTCTACTAGTGCACATCCTCCTCCAATAGTTCTTGCTCAGCCTGATATTGATATGCCTTTAGTTGATGATCATGCTATTGAGCAAGTAGTTTCACAGGAAAGTGTTGTCATTAAACAGAAAAAATCAGTCTCGAGATGGTGTTTGGACACACTCAGGGACAGCAAACAAGCGGGGCCTTTGCCAGCCCGCACTAGAGGTGCGCATAAACAGATGCATGGCAACTATTTGGTCGTAGCATTGGTTGCTACTGCTTGCAATGAGGAACCTTTATTCACAAGGATGCCTTTGACAGCAAGGAAGGGATGGATGCCATGAAGGCTGAGCTTGAATCCATTCATGCAAACAACACTTTGGAGTTGTGTGACTTGCCAGCAGGCAAGCGTGCCATTGGCACAAAGTGGGTCTACAAGGTGAAAAGGAAAGCTGATAGCAGTGTTGACCGCCTAAAAGCCCGCTTGGTTGCAAAGGGATATTCACAGCAGCACATCATTGACTTTGAGGAGACCTTTGCTCCCACCTCACGTATTACTCCTATCAGGTGTGTTATTGCTATGGCATCTCATCGGCATTGGGAGGTTCATCAACTGGACATCAAGACTGCCACTTGGTTTTGAACAATTTTGTCATGAAAATATGGTTTGCCGGCTCAGAAAAGCCCTCTATGGCTTGAAGCAAGCACCGGGCATGGTATGTGAAGATGACATGCTTATCATTGGGCCACATATGGAACAAATTGCAGATTTCAAGGCTGATTTACAGCAGTCTTTTGCCATGACAGATATGGGCTGGTTGCACCATTATTTGGGCATACAATTTGCATATGTTGAGGGGGGTGTAATGATGAGTCAGTCCAAGTATATTGGACAGCTCGTTGATCGCTTCGAGTTTGAGGATTGCAAGCCAGTTTCTACTCCATTGGAGCCTGGTTTTCGTTTCTCCTCCGAGGATGGAAGTTCGCCATTTGATGCATCCCTTTATCAGTAGGCTGCTGGTTGCCTCATAGTCCTTTGTCATACGCGGCCTGATCTTGAGTATGCCATTTCCCAGCTCAGCATGTACATGCACAAGCCTATTACGTAGCATTGGCAAGCAGTGACACGGGTTTTCGATACTTGAAGGCCACACAACATTTGGGTTTACTCTATGGTTCAGAGGCCCCACTTGTTTTGCATGCATTCACGGACATTGATTGGGCAAGATGTTACGACACTAGGGTGTCACATAGCGGCTGTTTTATGCTTGGAGCTTCATGCATCTCTTACTCTATGGTTCAGCAAGAAGCAGCCTACAGTTGCTACATCCAGTTGTGAGGCTGAGTACAGAGCAGCTTTCACAGTTACAATTGAGTGCGTGTAACAGAGGGTTACTTTTTACTTAGGCTAAACTTAGGCTAAAGTTAGTGGAAAGGCCTTTATTGGCTTGTAAGTGTTTTTTTCCTTTCTTTAGGGGATACCATAAGTTGCCACGTGGCATCCTAGGAGGTAATCCCATAAGCAATACTGCTTTGTACTCACCTGGGCCAAATCTATATAAGGGCTCTAGTTGTACTTGGCATTTATGTGGCTTATGCCTACCCCTTACAAGCCTTGGATACCACGGGTTTCCAGGTACTCTCATTGTGATTATGCATTTGGGATTACATGCTGCTCTGTACATTTGCAACCTAGCTGCTATCCTTAGGCTTCCCTCCTAGTGGTTTAGGGCAGATCTAGCTAGGCTGTAGGCTAGCTTAGTTTATGTGATTGGATGAAATCCCTTGGGAAATTCTGTGTTTATTTGAATACAACGACTCTTTGCTTTGCACACAAAGGCAAAAATTTGTGTTGCAAGGTTTAAGAGCCCCAAAAACGCAGCTGATTTCAGCAAGGCAGCTAACCAAGGAACTCAAGAAGAGAGAACTTTATATGCACTACATGTGACAGAACATCTAGCGGAGAGTACTCCTCAAGGGGAGGATGTTGATATGAAGCAATTGCGTACTCACGAGTGGAGGATGTTTAATTGCTGATGTATCAACATTTTTGAATTGCTACACATCGTTGTCGTCCACTAGAGAATACTCCTTGCTAGATGTTCCGTTGAGTGCAATGCATATAAAGTGCTCTCTTTCTTCAATTCTGCTGAGATCAGCTGCTTTTTTGGGGCTGTTAAACCTTGCAACACAATTATTTTGCCTTTGTGTACAAAGCAACTTTGGATGGACTTCATTACTTGACTGACTTCTACAGACAAAGGATGGGACAGCATCTATGTGGTGGTTGACAGGCTGACAAAAGTGGCCCATTTTATCCCTACCAAGTTATGGTATTCAGCATTGCAAGTGGCTTGGTGATTTCTCGGGAGATGGTCAGGGACAGAGAGGTGAAGTTCATGGGTAACTTTTGGTAGGAATTATTCACAGCAGTGGCACCATACTACTAGCACATCACACCATCTGGAGACTGATGGTCCATCGGAGAGGGTGAACAAATGGGTGAGGAATACCTGAGGCACTTATGCCATGACACTCACAAGTCTTGGGATAAATGGCTTGGACTTGCAGAATTTGGTAACAACAGTATCAAGCATTTATCTATTGGGATGGGTCCATTCGAAGCAATATATGGATGCAAAGTTATGAAAAATCAGCAAGCCCGGGATGATTTGGATGAACAGAGGGTATGCACAGCGGAAGACTGATAGTAATGCCCAGGAGCTCACACAGTGTGATGTGGGGTGTGGAATCACAAACTTCTTAACTTATGTGCATAGATGTGCAAGCCAGTAAATGGATAATGCTCAGAGACAAATATAGAAGCAACACTTTATATTTCCGTCCGTCCAGAAACTAGGACAGGATGCAATACCAAAAGGTCCTCCTACTACAAGCCTGGCACTTCTAGATCTCTGAGCCCGCGTGCTCCACCTCGAGCATATGTAGACTCTCTGTCTAGATCACTTCCACCTTGCTGTCCGGAAGCCAGCCTAGGTGGGCAGCCACACTAGCTCAGTCTGCAGCTTCTCCTAGGTCACCTTGTCCTCCTGAATGTAGGCCTAAGGCTCCCCCTTTGCTGCTCCTGTCTGCTGTCCTGAGGGCTGCTCCAAGTGATAATGATCTCAGCAACCTTCTGCCCTAGAAGACAGTTTAGGTTCAGCCTCTTCTTGGAGCTAAGTCTGCAGCAACACCTCTCTCCTTCACTTCCTGTGTAGAGGCCCAAGGATGGTGGATGTGCTGCTCCTTTCTGCTCCTCCCAAAGCTGCTCTGCTGGATATGAAATGAGGCCTAGGGCCTCTCCTTTTATAGGGCTCAAAGCCCCCTTGAACTAACCGACCAGCCAGCCCTAAATGGGCCGACCAGTCGGCCCCCCCGCTCCCAGTCTGTAAAACCGACCTGGTTGGGGCTTTTCTTCAGACCCTATATAAGGGCCCTGGCTAGGCCCTTTTGGGCTGCTGCTAGGCTGCCCTTTTGTTGCTGCTGGAGACCCTCTTGCAGGCTTCATACCTGCCCACAGACCCCCACCATGCAGCCGTACTGGTCGGCGCACCCTGCTGATGTCATTGGCCTCCAAGGATCTGCACAGTCCCTTACAACCATGTGTCATCACCCGTACTTAGAGACGTTGATGTCCCGTACTGTTCCTTCAGGGATCCTCCTCTATTGGCTGTGAGGTGCTGCCCATGTGGCAGCCCCCTCCCTCTCTCTTCTCTGGGCATCTTCTACCCTAGGTCTCCCTCCCCCACGCTCTCCATATATGGGGGCTTACAGATGGGGAGGTGACCATTCCAACAGCCATATCATCTACATCCCAAGCCCTTGTGGGCTTTAGAGACAAAGTACTCGGTAGCAAAATA
Source organism: Dipteris shenzhenensis (assembly GCF_047967505.1). NCBI lineage: Eukaryota > Viridiplantae > Streptophyta > Polypodiopsida > Gleicheniales > Dipteridaceae > Dipteris > Dipteris shenzhenensis. Next base: position 30,735,965 of record NC_141614.1, on the reverse strand, counting down.
TAACCTGAAGATGAAAATTCTTGGCAGCTGGCTGACCAGCAGCACTCGCTGTTATGGATTATTTTTCAGGCTGCTCAACTTTATATTGCTGTTTTGGCATTCCTTCTGTGACGGCCATAGTTACATTTTGAGGACAAAAGTCCTTAGGAAGGGATGGCTGTAATGAAGGAGGTAAATGGGCTGAATAGTGGTAGCCCTAGGGGCAAATGAGCAGGTTAGAGGGGTCACAATTGGTGATATTTGGAAGGGACTACATAAGTACGCCTCCCCTCACTCTTGTAGCCACGTTTTGATGTGACATCTTATCTAATCTATGCTTCGCTTCTTCCTGTCCATCCTACCACAGAGGGGCATGTGCAACATGCTCTTGGGTAGGCAGGCTTTCGGAGACATCACCCCACCTTGGATCACATCTTCACCTTGAGGGCTATTAGTGAGGAGGGGAAGTTGAGACGCCAGAAAGTCCACACTTGCTTTGTGGACTTTCGTAAGGTCTTCAACACAGTGCCGCGTTCTCACTTGTTCAGGAGGCTATAGGAGTTTGTGTTCCCAGAGGTCATGATTTGGGGGTTATGAGTCTATGAGTTCGTCAAAGGGAGGGTACGTGCCCCAGGAGGTCTGTCGGACTGGGTTGAGAGCACTATTGGAGTGAAGCAAAGCTGCCGCCTCTCCCAGACTCTTTTCGGACTTTATATTGATGAGATTACATCCTTTGTAGACCGCCTTGGAGGAGAGGGTTCACTTTAGGCTGATTTGATGGTGCAGATATTGTTGTTCGGAGATGACATACTCTTCATATCGTTCTGCAGAGAAACATATGGAGGTGTTCCATAGAAGAGAGACACCTGACAGTTAACCTTGGGAAGACTAAAGTTATGATCTTCAACACCTCGCGAGCAGTGCTCCATTGACAGAGTTTCACATATGGAGGTGAGTCAGTGGAGGTTGTGCAGTGTTACACATATTTGGGTGCAGTATACATAGCACCAGTCTTCACGATGACTCATGCAGCTAGAGCAATACTCATATGAGGATAGGGTGCTCTAGCTCGACTTGAGAGATAGTGCTTCGGCAAACCTCTTGTCACCCCCGACGAAAGGTTGGCTTTTTGACACTTTGGTGAGACCGATATTGGACTCTATTTCATGGAGATGCGACGACACAGAGATGGACTGATGCGACAGACTAGGGAGAGCAGCAGGAGATGATGCCAGAGGGTACTCAAGTCGACTGAGCATAGAGACACGTCATAGATTTCTTTGCATTTGAGTCAGCCCAAGAGGATGTTGAGGAGGAGCAGCTAGATGAGATGAGGACATCATGGGTCAGGAGTGAGAGCCATGCTAGATGAGAGGCACATAGACCACATGTAACACGGCGAGTGTCTATCTCAGAGGAGATTGTCAGAGACGAGGTGTCACTCTTGACGTAGCCCATCGGATACAGAGATTGAGACGACCATGTCCTCCGCCACCTCGCGTGACAGCTCGACAGATAGACACGTGAGCTCTTCGCATCTCATTGGGGAGCCACTATGGCACCTGGATACATGGACCTTGGGCATGTACTCAGAGCATTATCCTTGGGTACTTGATGCTTGTCTTTGTTTTGATAATACTAGATTAGCACCTTAGTACTCAGCAAGGGCCTTAGTGAGCCATTTGCTTCAGCCCACAGTGGCTTGTATGAGCTACCTTTTGCTTTTGTACTTTGTCTCATAGGCCTGCGAGGCCTCTTGCAGATGTTAATCTCTCGCTCTCTCTCGTATTTCGGAGTTTCTATAGAGATTAATGTCTTTGTATTTCGGAGGAGGGATTCATCACACCACCGGGGTACACTGAGCTTCATATGCCTCACTCACTACGGATCTCCATCGGACGGTTTCGGGTATCATCACACCGCCTCCGCATAGAGAGCGGCAGAGCAGAGGGGATTCCTAGGGAGCATCGCTTATGCATATTGTGCGACTGTCAGGAGGTTGAGTCGGAGGAGCATTTTATTTTCAGGTGCCCAGTGTACTACGAGATCCGAGGTCGCTACCACTGCCTCTTCAGAGACAGCTCCGGGCTCCTTTCCAGATTCCTCGCATACCCAGATCAGAGATGCCTTGCGGCCTTCATTCACGAGGGGGTCCGACACAGAGAGTACTCACTCTGGCGACAGGGCTTGGCCACATCATCAGACACCTCTCAGAGCAGGATCACAGAGTTCTTCCCATGGAGTGACATTGATCGTCTAGTCTCTAGCCGTAGACGTGACAGAGACCCCGACCCGACGACTGCAGCACGACACATGAGACATCGAGGGGACACACAGATCACTCTGTGGGACCTCCCGTCATTGTTTAGACCCGGGATACGTCCCACGGGAGTCACGGTGGCTCTGGTCTTGCGTTGAGCCTTGTTTAGGAGACTGAGACACATGGCACCCCTTGACGGGCGCCAGCGTCCCATCACCGGCTATGCACCAGCCAGGGTGACATGACATACGGAGGATTCCACTCCGCTCTAGTCCTTTTCTTTTCATTGTTACTGTTACATCCAGATGTATTTGATTATGTATGATCAGACTTAGGATTCAGCATGGGTGATGATGCTCGTCTCAGTAGCTCCACCCTTACTGTGATTTGTATCAGGTTTTCTTTCAGTCTCAGACCCATTGGTCTTCCGAAGTCTCTAATAAAATTTCTTTCTTTCTTTCTCTCTTTCTAATAAACTTTCTATCTTTTTCTCTCTCTAATAAACCTTCTATCTTTTTTTCTCTCTCATGCCCCCTCCTCTCCCTCTTTCTTCTACCTCCCCTTTCCCATTTCTCCCTTTCTATCACCCCTTCTGGTAAATCTATCATCTCCTTCCCTCATCCCCTCTGTTACAATGCTGATGATACGAGTGTTCGCTTCTTTTGTGCATAGACTAAATTTGCAGTTTGCATTGGTAGGAGTGGCAAAAGTCACCATGTTATCCTAAGAGGAATCGACCCAAGCTTTTCATTAATTTATGATTGTTGGGATTCAGGCCGCATGCTGTATTCTTGGATAATAGCTGCTTATATTCTTTGTTATTATTTTTGATCAATTGACTGTACTCAGTTTGTCTAATTGTGGTTGAGCTGTAAATAATCAATGCTTTTCTGAGAAGTTTTCTGTTACATGACTTTGCAGCAGTGAGGAGGATGGAGTTATTGCAGAGGAAGATTCACAGAAAGCAGATCTGGAGCAAAAGGTGATTCTCAGGTTTCAAAAGCAGCTGTGTACTAACAGACAAAATGTACTCAGGACTAATCTTGAGAACAAGACTGTCATGACAAGAGAAATGATTATTTATTTAATTAATAGTCATTATAACCTTATTATTGTTAGGGGCCAATTTGATGGTGCGGTTATATGTTTGTATTTATGATCGATCAAACGGTGTACATAGTACCGCCAAAACTATGTAACATTGGTCAATGATTAGTAATAAAGATGTGCACACACGTGTCTAGGTCCTAGGGGCAATAGGAAAGGGAAAGGGTGCATTAGAGTGCATTGAATGGGTCATAGGATAAGGGTAGGTGTAAATGGGAAGATGGAACTTGAGTGATCTCAAGGGACATTAATGAAAGGGTATCACTCTTTCTTTGAAAATCTCACATAGCATTCTCTCTACCACATTCATTCGTCATCTCTCTCCCACCTTGCATGTAGGTCGAAAAAGAAACAAGTACTCTCACGAGGGCGCTCTTCCCCATTGGAGGGCCAATCGGCGTTCAAATTCTGCATGCATTGCACACATTTGCATTTTCAAAAAGTGTGGATCTTCACATTTGGTATCAGAGCGGTGACGATCCACGAGCGGGACGAGAAGAGGGCGACAGCTGCGGACGACGGAAGTCACAAGAGAAGTTGCAGAAGAGGATCACTGTGGAAGGGGAGAGTGGCCGACACACACAAGCAGGATAAACACAAGAAGTGTGGGGATAAAACGTATGTGTGTAGCACACAGTCAACCTTTTATATGAAAGGATAAGGTTACAACACTAAGTACGGTGTACTTAGTGTACTTAACAAATAAAGTACTAAGTGTACTAACTGTACTTGGGTGGCCATAGTGCCTTTACCCCAACAACCTCCCACTTAAAGGCAATATGCCCTCAAGTAAAAATAAATGAGGTTCAACCTATACCCATCAACTGTCGGCAATGTGCAAACCGCTCTGCAGGCAAGCCTTTTGTCAACAGATCTGCTGGATTATCATCTGTGTGAATCTTGACAAGCTGAATCAGCTTATCATCTATTACCTCGCTGATGAAGTGATACTTCACATCAATGTGCTTTGTCTTTGCATGAAAGACAGGATTGTGTGCCAACTGAATAGCACTCTGACTGTCACAATGCAACAATGGAATATCACCTGTAATACCCAAGTCTCCCACTAGCCGAGATAACCATAAGGCCTCCTTGCATGCCTCTGTGGCTGCAATATATTCAGCTTCCGTGGTAGACAAGGCTATGCACTGCTTGCATCCTTGACATCCATGACATTGCACCTCCAGTGAATGTATATCTGGATGACCAGCAAAATCTGAATCCACATAACCATGCACCTTTGCATCTCGCTTGCCAAAGCATATGCACAACTCCTGTGTGCCCTTCAGGTATCTCATGATACCTTTCACTGCATTCCAATGCTTCTTGCCTGGATTTGCCATATACCTGCTAACCACTCCCACTGCAAACGCAATATCAGGTCTGGTAGCAACCATGGCATACATGAGACTGCCACAAGCTGAAGCATACGGAATCTTGGCCATTTCAGCCCTATCAGAATCTGAGTGTGGGCTGTCCATTGCACTGAGTTTCACATACGGAGGCAATGGAGAACTAAGGGTTTTCCCCCCCTCCATATGAAACCTGTGCAATACTTTGCCAATATATTCGGTCTGAGACAAATACAACAAACGCTGTCCCCTGTCTCTCCGTATCCGCATTCCCAGTATGTGATTTGCATCACCAAGGTCCTTCATATCAAAGGCCTCATGCAATCTTTTCTTAAGGTCATCAAGCTCCTTACGAGCTCTACCAGCAATAAGCATGTCATCCACATATTAAATGAGAATGATTAAGCTGCCATTGGCAGCCCTTTTGGTATATAAGCAGTGATCGTCATCACTTCTCCTGAAACCTTGGGACTTCATGAAGGTATCAAATTTCTTATACCATTCCCTTGGTGCCTGTTTCAGCCCGTAAAGGCTCTTTTTAAGCTTGCATACAAGTGACTCCTTGCCCTTGACTGCAAATCCTTCTGGCTGCTGCATGTAGATCTCCTCATGAAGATCACCGTGAAGAAAGGCTGTCTTCACATCCTTTTGGCATAATTCCAAATTCTCACATGCAACCAAAGCAAGTACAATCCTGAGTGTGGTCATCTTAACCACTGGAGAAAAGATCTCATCAAAATCGACACCATACTCCTGCTTAAAGCCTTTGGCAACCAACCTGGCTTTATACCTTGGCTTAGCTCCAAGTGTGACTTTCAATCTATACACCCACTTGCATGGCAGTACTTTCATGTCCTTAGGCAACTGCACCAATTCCCAAGTACCATTTTTATGGAGACTGTCCATTTCAGACTTCATGGCTAGTTCTCCACAATCTGTAAGCATAATAAAATCTGCTCCTGGAACAAATCTGTCTGGCGGTTTCATTTGTCGAGTGGACCTTCGGACCCATTGGTCTTGCTGTCCAACTTGCTGCTCACCCAAAACAGGTTGCTGTTCTAGTAGATCAGGCTGCAGAATTATGCCTGGGAGGTCTTCCAAAGGTGGCATGTCCCGTAGTCCATCTTCCGCCACTGCGGGCTGTCCATTTGGACCTGCTGCAGCATCATGCATTGCCTGATTACGCTGCTGTTGTGGCTGATTCGCAGCCTGCCTGAATTGTACAGGATGTCCCGAGTCATCAATGTCAACCTCTGAAGCATCAGAAGGCTTATCTGCTGCCTTAAACATACATGACTCATCAAATAAGACATCATTGCTGCGTATTAGCTTCTTATTCACAGGATCCCATAGGCGGTAACCCATCTCACCACTATCACCATATCCAAGAAAAATGCATTTAAGAGACTTAGGATCAAGCTTGCTGCGATTTTCTCTGCGTATATGCACGTACGCAGTGCAGCCAAAGACCCTCAAGTGCTTATAGGAAGGAGGTTTCCCTGTCCAAAGCTCCTCTGGCACTCTGCCATCTAGTCTTTTATTTGGTGACCTATTGATGAGGTGTACTGCTGTTTTTACAGCTTCAGCCCAAAATCCATGAGGTAAAGCAGCATGTGACATCATAGAGCGAGACTTTTCCTGTATGGTTCTATTCATACGCTCTGTAGTGCCATTTTGCGCTGGACTGTAAGGAGCAGTGAGTTCTCTTTTAATACCTCTAGCATCACAAAATGCATTGAATGCATTAGACATATACTCCCCACCGTTATCTAACCGCAAAGCCTTCAGTGTTCTGCCTGTTTGGTTCTCAACCATAGCAAGCCATTTCTGGAACACTGGAAAGACATCACTCTTCAATCGAAGAGGATACACCCGCACCTTCCTTGTGGAATCATCTATAAATGTGACAAAGTACCGTGCACCTCCACGTGAAGGACTAGGCATCTCACACACGTCTGTTTGTCCTAATCTCCTTTTATGAGGACACTGTATTTGTCTACCATATATGCAGTGCTCACAAAACTTTAAATCAGAAAATTTAAGAGACGGTAAGTAGCCAAGGCGAGCCGATTGCTCCATTCCACTTATGCTCATATGTCCCATCCGGCTATGCCACATAGAAATATCCGGCAGCTCGGTGGCATGAATATCAGCATGATTACATACTTTAGCATGAAGAGTATACATTGTGTCAACCTTAGAGCCTCTGGCAACAACCAGGGCATCTTTGGTGACCTTCCAGAAACCATGACCAAAGCTGGTCACAAAACCTTCGTCATCCAACATGCCAGTAGAAATCAGATTTTTCTTGACTTCGGGTACATGCCTAACATTGTGAAGCATAAGCTGAGTACCATCAGCAAATACAAGCCTGACATCTTCAACACCAACAATACTGCATGAATGATTATCCCCTAGAAAAACGACTCCATTACTGCCTGCTGCATATCTACAAACAATTCTTTGTAAGGTGTAACGTGGAATGAGGCACCTGAGTCAATGATCCAAGAGTGCATGTCTGCAAAATCTCCTGCATGGAGAGAATGAGCATCCAAAGTAGAGAGAAATAGAACCTCTCCCTCACTGTCATAACCGTGTGTAGAATGAAGCTCTTCAATCTTCACACTGTTCTTGCCATTGCTTACTGGTACAATTGCTTTTGCATCTGACGCATCAGTGTTTTTGGCTTTGTCTCTCTTATCATTTTTCAGTTTAAAGCACTGCTTTTTGGTATGTCCCTTTTTGCCACAGTAGTAGCACTCAACATCTTTGTTGGAGCGGGACTTGCTCCTCCCTTTTCCCCTTTCCTGAGATTTGCCTCTTTGCTGACTTCTCCCCCTTGCATTTAAGGCATTGTTAGGCTTTACTGCATCTTGAGCTTTCAGCTTCTGCTCTTCTTGCAAAATCAGCCCTGTGATATCTGAAAAACTTATGAAAGTGTTTGCATTTGTTACAGCTGCGGTGAATGTATCCCAACTTTCAGGAAGAGAGATCAAGAGTGCCATACGCTTGGTTTCCTCATCCACCACATATTTTTGATTTGCAAGTTGAGTGACAATTGAATTAAACTCATTGAGATGTGCATCCATGGAGGTCCCTTCCTTCATCTTCAGATTGAAGAACTTGCGCAGCCAATATATCTTTGTGGCTACACTCTGCTGCTCATATGTGTCCTGTAGCTTTTTCCACACACCCCAGGCTGTTTTTTCACCATCCACATTCCAAACAACACTCTCATGGAGTGACAATTCAATTATGGACTTTGCTGACAGATCAGCTAGTACCCAAGCATCATCAGATGTGCCAGTGGGCTTCACATCTTTGTGTATAATAGGAGCATGAAACTGCCTGAGAATTAGCACATTCAGGACCATCTTTTTCCACATTGGGTAGTTAGCAGCACCCTGCAACTTTTTAATATTGAGAAGAGAAGATTCGGAGGATGAAGCCATTCCAATCAGGAGGATATACGCAAACAAGTGCGCGTATAAGCCAATGCTTGGTTGTGGCTACAAAAGCCCCTTGATTCCGCAATTCAAAGAAAATGAGAATTTCTCTCACATAGGAGGCATAGATCTGCAGATCTACCTCACTGACATTACATCTGATCCACAATGCTCAAGTATGAGCTTAGAAATTGTGCTGGGACAGAAAAGAACTGAAGGCTGAAGGAACAAAAAAAAAAGAAGCGGATGAAGCGGGCTGCTCTACGATGTGTTGCGAATCGTGAACGTCTCCGAGCTCTCCGGCGATGGCGATGGTGATGGCGAGGACAAGCTCATGTGGCCACTTGTGGCGCTGATGGCGGAGTTGCTGGCGCCTGTGGCACTGGTGGCGCCGCTGGTGGCGCCGGTGTCGCCGGTGGCTGCTGGTGTCGCCGGTGGCTTTGGCCGCTGGCGTCGCTGGTGGCTGCTGGCCGCTGGCGACGAACAGCCTCGAAGGTTGATAGCGCTAGCAGTTGAAGGCGCTGTCTGCTGGCTGCCGTTGCTGGCGCCGCTGCCTAGCGATGGCAGTGCTGCTGGTTGCCTAGGGATGGCTCTGATACCAGTTGTGGAAGGGGAGAGTGGGAGCACACCGACACACACAAGCAGGATAAACACAAGAAGTGTGGGGATAAAACGTATGTGTGTACCTCCCCTAGCACACAGTCAACCTTTTATATGAAAGGATAAGGTTACAACACTAAGTACGGTGTACTTAGTGTACTTAACAAATAAAGTACTAAGTGTACTAACTGTACTTGGGTGGCCATAGTGCCTTTACCCCAGCAATCACGACTGACCGATCTCTGAGGTTCTGAGACAAGGGATTTTTCTGAAAATTTCTGGTCTTGAACGGTGAACGGGGTGTCCTCACGAGGTGAATTGCCCCCCCCCCCCCGGCCCCCCCCACCCCCCCATGTGAATGTACCCTTAAAATCCTTAAACCGTGAGGAAAAGGGATCCCCCGTTCTCCCCAACGAAAAGTCGGATCGGAATAAGATTTTAAGGGGGGTGATCCACCCATCAAGTACCCCCTATAACGGTATCTAGAGTTCCAATCCGCTTAAAACGAGTAGCCCAAATGGAGCGTACCAGTTTACAGCAGAAATACAAGAAGAAAAGCTTGAAAGAGAAGGGAAAGGAGGTCATTTTAAGTGTCTTCTCAACACAAACGAAGCGGGAGTCGGATAAGTACCACCAACTCTACAACACTTGACTTTTGCTGTAAAATAAACCTCTTTTTTTTGAAATTACAGCAAGACGTTTTCTCTCTTATATTACTAAAAGGAAAGAATGGAAGGGGAAGGGACATATAACAATGAACTTTATTCCTTTTCCTCCGTTACCCCAAGGAGAGAGAGAAATAACACCTTCACCCCCTCTTGAAGAGGATGGATTAGGTGAGAGTTATACACATCTTGAGTATGATAACCCACAAATAGATTTACAGCAGTCTCTCCTTCAAGAACCTCTTGATAGGGAGTTCTCCTTTCGTAATGAAAGAAGAAATGAGACCAGCCAAGAACAAGGTGATGAGTTCACGCCTTCAACTCAGAACCCAGTACACATGGATTATAATCCAAGTGCAAGAGGAAGAGAGGAGACTCCTGTTGATAAGCTGATTTTCCAGCTTAGCAATATGATTGAGCAGTCCATTATGACAAGATTAGGGACTAAGAGGACTTTAAACTTCGGGGATGAAGAGTTGAGTACCCCTTCTAAGAGGTCCAAATTCCAACCACGAGAGAGAATTGAGTTTCCCAAATATGATGGGGCAAGGGAGGCTGACAAAATCCTCAATTGGATTTGCCATTTTGAGCTATACTTTGCCCATCAAGACAAGACCGAGCAAGAGAAGCTTGCTCTTGCCACATTGCATCTGCAGAAGGATGCTCTAATGTGGTGGTCCTTATCACAAACAGGAAAAGAGCCTATTCATGAATGGGCTAAATTCGTGGAGCAACTGAAAGCCACTTTCATGCCACCGAGGCATGAAGAGAACCTAACCTTTCCTTGGGAGAGGTTTAGGCAGTTCGATAATGAGAGTAATGCAGATTTTACAGCCAGATTTTGAAAACTCTCTCTAGTTACCCGAAAAGAGTGAGGAAGATAGGAGAAAGAAGTATTTAGCAGCTTTAAGCCCAAAAGTAAGGTACGAGGTTGAAATGTTTAACCCGACCACGCTTAAGGACCTCACTAAGCTGGCTGAAATAGCCGAGAGGAAATTGAATCCTCGTAAACCCTTCAATAAGGAGGATGGGTTATCATCTAAGACCAACAATATACCCACTTTTAGGAAACCAAACTGGTTTAAGAATAATAAAGGGAAGGGTACAGCAGCAGACCGAAAAAGTGTTTCCCTTGTCTCGAAGCTCCTGCGAGCCCCCCTCCCTCCCTCCCGCAGCCTCTACCTCCCTACCCTCCTTCGCCTCTCTCCCTCGCCCTCGCCCCCCCTCGCCCTTGCCTTAACCTCCTCGCCCTCGCCACACCCTCCCCGCCTCAGCCCGCCTCCACGCCCTCACCCCTGGCCCCCCCGCCCCTCGACCCTCGCCTCACCTCTCGCCTCGCCCCTCGCCCTCACCCCCCCGCCCCTCGCCTCGCCCCTCCGCCGGCTCCCTGCCTCGCCCCTCGCCTCACCTCGCCTCGCCTCGCCCCTCGCGTCGCCCCCGTCCCTCGCCCGCCCCCCGCCCGCCCGCCCCTCGCTTCTCCGCCCTTCCGCCCCGTCCCTCGCCTTTCACCTCCCCCTGCCCTCCGCCCTCGCCCTTCACCCCCCCTCCGCCTCTCCGTCCTCGCCCCTCGCCCTTGCCCCTCCCCCCCCCTCCGCCCTCCGCCGCCGTTCCTCCCCCTCGCCTTCGACCTCCGCCTCCGCTCTCGCCTCCGACATCCGCCCTCGGCCCCTTCCGCCTCCGCCTCTGCTTCCCCCACTCGCCTTGATTCGTCTCGCCTCATCCTTCTCCGTCACACCCAGGCTCCATCCCTCGTCTATCTCCCCCCTTTTTGGTGACAGCCTCTTCTTCATTGGAGATCTTGCAGTTTGTCTTGGCGGTATGGCGGCTCCCTGCCCGGAACCGGAGGCCCAGCCGGACTCTCCCTCTCCAGATGCCTACTACGTTATCTTGATAGAGCAACAATCGGCTCGGGTAAAACATGTTGCCAATGACTTTGCCCTTACTTCCGTCTATGGCAGAGTCATTGGACACTCTCCCTCCAGATCAGCCATTAGGGACTGGCTCCAGTCCACTCTCATGCTAGAGGACAGCCACATCGAGGAGGTGGCCCTTATGGGAAGGGGCATCTTCTGGCTTAAACTCTCCACTGAGAAAGCTGCCAGCAACCTGATTGTTGGCTCCCCCACATCTGTGGATGGAAAGATTATCATGATAGTCCCTTGGTACCGTGGGTTCAGCGCAGCGGATTTTGATGCTCGTTTTCGCATACCTCGCCACCCAGTGACGCTAGTTTTTCCAGGCCTTGCTGCTGAGTTACGACCGATAGTCAGGGACCTGGGTTCCCACTTTGGCTGGGTGATGCATGATACTTTCGTCGACGCGGTTACTGCAGCAGGAGCTCCCCGAGTCCGTGTGGCTGTGGCAGACCCTGCGACTCTCCCTGCAGTGATTGAGATCGTGACAGATGCTGGCAGCATTGCTTAGAGCATGGTAGTCACAGGACAGCCAGGCCAGTGCCTGAGGTGTCACGGCTTTGGGCACCTGGCTGCTACTTGTCCACGATTCTCCAGCTCCTCTCGGCCCTCCCCGCCCCCCCCCTCCGCCCCCTCCCCCCCCCTCCGGGCAGCCACGTCAAGAGGAGCAGAGGCAGCCGGAGTCCGGTCCAGAGGTGGCTAGCGGCTGGACCGAGGTCAGAAGGAAAAGAGGAAAGAATAAGAAGATTTCTGACAAAGGCAAGGAGGCAGAGGTTACCCAACCTGCAGCAACGCCTCAGAGACCTGATAGGAAGCCGCCCCAGGGTCCTGGGAGAGCTTCTTCTTCGACTGTAGCCCGCCCTCCGCAGCCTCAGGTCCCCCTCTCTTCCGCTCCCCAGTCCCCTTCCACTCAGACCCAGCCCCTTCCCCAGTCGCAGCCCCATCTTCCCGACCCGCAGCATCAGCCCCCGCCTCTTCCTCTTCAGCCCCCTCCTCTTCCTACTCAGCCCCAGTCCCAGTTTCAGCCCCATCCTCCCCCCCCCCCCCCCCCCGCCCCTCTCAGCTCTCCTGCAGTGTCAGCTGCACCGATGGTTCCTCAGCCGCGGGCAGCCCCCACTCCCCCTCCTCCGCCCCCTGCTAGTCGCTTCCGTGGAGTCTGAGTTGCCTACCCCTCAGCCTCCTCCCCCTTCCCCACCCCAGGCTGGACACCCCGAGTCTACACCACCCCTGGAGCAGTCTTCCCTGTCTGCTAGCCCGACCCCCTCAGTTGCAGACTCTGGCAGGCCTCAGCTTCAAGAGAGAGAGCTTCCTCGCGACTTCTACAGATCTGGTCCCTGGGATTACTTAGATGTGGCCGACCTTGGGACCTTCCCTGCTTGCCTCGACATCAGTATCTTCCTACTCCGTAAAGGGGCGGATGGGAAGATCGCAGCCTTGGCCCCGAGGGATGGCCCTAGCTTTGCTTTCACATTTCTCAGCGACGGCACCGAGACTTGGACAGACGACTTGGTCTGGGAGGCTCTTAGAGAGCAGACGCACGCCCATGTTTGTTCCTGGATAGGCCCGTCGGGTGGACAGCTTCTCGAGACTCAGTGGTCCGAGGGTGACGTGCGCCTGCGGTGGCGCTGCGCCGCCAAGCGCTTTAGATTGATTGTGATCCTCAGGCCCCCTCTGTCGTGGCCCCTTCCCTAGGATGTCAGAGCCTGGACTCCTCAGAAACTCCGAGCCTTCTACGGGATGACTACCTCAGAGATCTCGAGTTGGCTCGAGAAAGCGTTTGTCCATGGCACCAAAGGCCTCATGCCTTTGCTGAAAGTTTTGAAGAACGGGCAGGACGACCCCGCCTCTCCCTCCAAACCTTCTCAAAAGCGTCAGCGCCTCCATTCCGAAATGTTAGCTTCTTCATCGACATTAGCCGCAAGCAGACAGTTGTTCGCAGCCTACCAGTCCTCATCATGAGCTTACATCTCGTCTCCTGGAACGTGAACGGGTTTCATTCTTCTGGCACCCGTGGTCCTAGGAAGCTCATCCTGAGACAAGAACTTTAGCCAGCAGTGATTGGTCGCTTGGATATACTTCTGCTCCAAGAGCATAAGCTTTCAGTGGCTCATTTCCGTAGCTGCAGGAAGATGCTCCCTGGACGCTCTCATACTTATTGGGAGCCCTCGATTGGTGCACAGGGGAGGAGTGGCGGTGTCTGTACTTCCGTTTCGGAGTTGATTGCCCAGGGAGTTTTTGGTCATGGTACGTTGATTCCAGGCCGTGCACTTTGGGTTGGCCTAGAGTTGGAGGTTTCCAAAATAGGAATCCTCAACATCTATGCTCCCACAGACCTTCGATGCAGAGCCACTTTCTGGAGGACACTCACAGGGATTCTCCCAGACATGGATTCATGGATTGTTGGAGGTCCAGAGTTTACAGGTATGGCGCAAGCAGAGCAGTCCGCTTGGGACTCCTTTATCTTCGCGATAGGAGGTAGGGACAGCTGGAGAGACCTGTCCTTCCGCCGATGGCACGGGAGCTTGGACTTCTCGTGGGGTTTCCGCAGGGAAGGAGGCAGACTCTTGGAGAGACTGGATAGATTCTATGTCAGTGATTGGGCCATCAACAGAGGTGGTCAGGTGGGTATAGTGCCAGGGACGACACTCTCCGACCACGCGCCTGTGCTCTTATCACTAGACTCGGCAGCTCAGTCCCTTTCTCCCCGTTCGTGCCGGATTCCCGATTCCATCTTCTCGAGGGAGGAGGTGCGCAGTAGTATCGGTAGCCTTTGGGACAGAGATTGGGGCGAGTGCGTGGATCTGGTAGATTTGGTGGCGCAGGCTTTGCAGGAGTCCAGCCAGATTTGCCAGCTCGCAGCCCTTCAGGTTCGCCAAGAGTGGTGGGGCAGAGAGAGCTCTTCGCAGGGACCTCGCCTCCATTCAGCGACTCCAGCAGGCAGCTCCGGGTTCGGAGGAGCTTCGGATCCAGGCCCTTCGAGCCAGAGCCCTTCTTGAGGAGACTCTCCAGCGCCGTTCAGAGTTTTCCTATCACGCCTCCCTCTCATACTGGGCTCGGAAGGGCGACCGGATGAGTAGAGAGTTCTTCAGGACGCATGGCCAGAGAGCAGCAGGTGATCAGCTCCGGAGTCTTATGACAGCGGAGGGGCACATCGTTACTGATCCGGAGGTCTTGGGGTTGGCTACCGACTTCTACAGGACTCTTTTCTAGCAGGAGCAGCTTGCCCCTCGTACTAGACGTTCCCGCGAGGAGGTGTAGAGGCACATTCCACCCCTTGTTCAGCCCAGCATGCATGCGACGTTGATGGCTCCGTTCACTACTGACGAGATGCAGGAGACCTTGATGGCCATCGATGGGCAGAAATGCCCTGGCAAGGATATGCTCTCTCGCGCTTTCTTCACCTCCTTCTGGGATCAGATCCATCAGTCCCTCCTAGCAGCCCTTCAGAGGATTTTCAGCAGCGGACATATGCCAGAGAGCCTCTCCTCGGGATTGATTTGCCTCATCCCGAAGGGAGGCGATCGACAGGAGATCCGTCAGTGGCGCCCGATCACTCTCCTTACTACTGCCTACAAAATCCTTGCCAAGATGATCAGCGCCAGAGTTCGGCCTCTACTTCCTGACCTCATTCATGACACTCAGACAGGCTTTGTCCAGGATCGCTGTATCTTGGATAATGTCTTCACCTTCTCAGAGGCGACGGAGTGGGCTCAGCATAGTGGGTCGCACTTAGCAATCCTACTTCTCGACCTACGATCGAGTGGACTGGTCCTTCCTGGAGGGTACTCTGGAGAGACTAGGATTCCCAGTAGGATGGATTCAGGGTATCTTAGCGTTTTACAGGACAGCTTCCAGCAGGGTCATCATCGGCGGCAGGATGGGAGAGAGATTTCGTTTGGAGAGATCAGTGCGTCAGGGTTGCCTCCTAGCTCCTTACCTGTTTCTCTTCTTCGCCGAGGCCATGACACACTACCTTCGGGCGAGGTCGATCGGGATCCGGGGTGTTCGCCTTCCCATCAGGGAGGACACGGAGCTCCTGGACTCGGAGTATGCAGATGACACAGCGCTGTACGTTCAGGATTATGAGATGATGCTGGAGAGGGTGAGACTGGCCTTAGAGGTCTTCTGCTCGGCAGCCGGTGCGAAAATCAACTGGAACAAATTAGTTGGTTTTCTCACAAACCCTGGGGCATGCTTACAGTGGGGGAGGCTTTTGGGTTTCAGATGGATCCCGCGGGGACAGACAGCTCGATATCTCGGCTTTCAGGTCGGCCTGGACATCACGCCAGCCCAGCAGTTTCTTCTGGTGCTAGATTCCATTCGCCGGAAGCTGGCTTTCTGGAGCACTGCTAAGCTCTCTTGCAGGTCGTGCTCTTGTAGTCAACCAGGTTCTCCTGGCCATGGCCTGGTATGTGGCCTCTTGTTGGTGCTTCTCGAGATCCAGCGTGGCACAGCTCAGGAAGTTGGTTCGGAATTTCCTGTGGTCTGGGGGGGATGGTCTCAGAGATACCAGAGCCAGGGTAGCTTGGCAGACAGTCATTCTTCCGCAGGCAGAGGGTGGCTTGGGGGTCATCGATCCTGAGCTTCAGAGTCAGGCCCTGTTGGGCAAGTTGGTTATCCGCGGTTTGACCCCGGGGGGGCAAACGTGGAAGATGTTACTTCAGCAGGGGATCGGTTCTTGTGTCCCGCGTTGAGGTGGAGAGTGGCTACCGTCCCTCTGGTGGATCTTCACTTCTGCACTGCTCACTCACCCCTGCTCCCCGCTCATTCGTAGCCTTCTCATGGTTTGGAGGCGGCTCCGTCTCAACCTCATACAGTCCCCTCCTAGCTGTCAGGAGGAGATCGATCGCCAGCCGCTCATCTGGAACGATTAGGTCAGAGATGCCTTGGGCCTTCAGCTGGGAGAGAGATCACATATCATGTAGGATGGTTGGATGCGGGGGCCAGCCCGGTCCCTTTGAGTTTGGAGGGACACTTACAGACACTTGGAGACCGTGGCTCTAGCAGCCGTAGCTGGAGGTGCCCATGGAGCTCAGGCGAGACGCACAGAGATAGACGGAGCGATTCCAGCCGGTTGGTTGGTTCCACCCGAGATTCAGATCCTCATGCCCGGTGATGACCGTTGGCTTGGACAGTTCACCCCCCGTGGTATCCCACTGGTGGTTGCAGGCCGGATGGACGACACCTCTGTTTCCTTCTTTGCAGTTTTGGGGGACGGCCGTCTCAGGAGAGAGGGTGTGCTCATCGACCCCCTCCTCCCGTGGCAGAGGGTTCGGGTCGTAGGCCTCGTGGGAAGGTTTGGCGGACCGATTCTAGTATAGAGCAGGATCAGCTGCAGTTATGGCGACTCTAGCTTTGGGAGGGACGGGCCTTGTCAGAGCGCTTGATTGGGACCGAGGAGAGTGGAGATGGCTAGAGATTGTGGCAGGCCAGGGGCCGATCCCTTTCTTCGCTTACAGCACGACATTGGGCAGGAGAGTTCTCGGGAGGATGCAGAGCCACCCGCCCACCCAGCGGCCCAGTTGGTATGCTCAGGGTATCTCCAGGCTATTTTTGCAGGCCTTCTGGAAGGCCTTGTGGGAGAGCTGGCTGCCGCGGAAGATTTCCTACTTCCTTTGGCTACTCGTCCACAAGGGTCTTCCAGTGGGGAGCTGGTTGCGGCAGGTTGGTCAGGATGGACTTTGTCAGATCTATCATGAGGACGAGGAGTCACCAAAACACTGCCTGTGGAGCTGCATTCGCGCCCAGAAAGTGTGGAGGTGGACCTTCGGGATCCTTACTCGCGCAGCATCGGAGCTAGGTTTGATCACTTGGGGCGCGTTCTGCTGGTGCAGTACCGCACGTGGCTTTCATCAGTTGTTCGAGGCAGGCTTGCAGGACCTCATGTTCCTTATCACACAGGGGACCTGGGGGCCGCTAGAGGGCATTCCACCGCACCTAGCAGAGGCTGACACAGGATCTCAGGAGAGGCAGCCAGTCTGGGAGATTATTAGCAGTATCGTTGGATGGCACATTTGGACCTCGCGCTGCGCGCAGATCCTCGGTGGCACCTCTCTTTCGATTGCCCAGGTCATGACCGACATCTGGAGTGAGATTATACACACACTCAGAGGCCAGTGGGACCAGATACAGGGAGATTCGCGGGCTGGCCGGGAGAAGCGGAGACGTTTCCTCCGTGATTGGGATACGCAGGGCCTCTTCTTCGAGCATACGTTGCAGGCCTTCAGTGGCGCTATTCACCACCTCTCTGGTTGTTCACTCACACTCGCCTGATTTCTCCGTGAGAGAGAGCTTTATATTTTTGTTTCCTTTTAGGGCTGCGTCCGATTTGTGAACGCAGCCCCGTCAGCTGCAAAGCTGACCTCACGTATCTTGTTTTCGAAGTAATATAATCAGCACTGTTTTTTCGGAAAAAAAATAAAGGGAAGGGTAAAGCTCTTGTAAGGAATGTGAACAGCCAATCACGTCCTGGATGGGTGCCATTTCCTTCTATGACTGACGAAGAGAAGAGGAAGTTGATTAAGGAAGGAAAATGTTTCGGGTGTAAGAAACATAAGCCAGGGCACGTATGGCACAAGTGTCCCATTCTCTTGGCTAAAATTGCCAAGACGAATTCAGTAAAAGGGAAAGCCAAGGCATCCAAGCAGGAGGGTGAGGTTTCTACCTTGTCACCCTCGAAATCTACTGTGACTATTGAGCCAATAGTGAATGCTGTCCATTCAGCCAATACCTTTGGGCCTCATGATCTTTTTAAGGTGTATGGATTCGTGAATGGACAGAGAATAGTGGTTCTCCTAGATGATGGATGTAATTATGACTTAGTAAGTGATAGATTGGCAAAATTACTCCATCTAAACCAGAACCTATAAAAAACATGTCGCTTTCAGGAGCTTTTAGGGGACACAATGAAGAAGACACATCCATAGTACGGAATATTCCTTTTCGTATACAAAAATATAGAGATCGAAGGGATTTTCTAGTAGCCCCTTTACAAGACGTTGACATGATTCTAGGTAAACCATGGCGGTATGATTTTAACCTTGCTATTCATCCTCATACTCATCATTGTTGCTTTGTATATAAGGATGAAAACTTGTTGCTTTGTATATAAGGATGAAAACATAAGGATCGTAGGGGATCGGGACGTGTATACAATTCCATTGATTACTCCTACCCAAGCGAAAAGATTGGTAAAAAGGGGGGTAGATTGTAATCTTGTGTATATATGGGATTCACGAGATCTTCATATCTCAAAAGAAGATTGGAAGAGAAATGAGTTCCTTAGAGCTTATGAGGATCGATTTTCAAGAGATGACTCATTCGAATTGCCTATGGAGAGAGAAGATGATCATGCCATAGACTTAGAGCCAGGAGCTTCTCCTCCATGTAGAGCCCCATACAGGATGAACAGGATAGAAATGGAGGAGATAGAAAAACAAATTGAAGATCTGTTGCAAAAAGGCCTG
Source organism: Dipteris shenzhenensis (assembly GCF_047967505.1). NCBI lineage: Eukaryota > Viridiplantae > Streptophyta > Polypodiopsida > Gleicheniales > Dipteridaceae > Dipteris > Dipteris shenzhenensis. Next base: position 30,717,177 of record NC_141614.1, on the reverse strand, counting down.
ATTCGACCAAGCAGTTCTCCATTTGGAGCACCTGTATTATTGGTTAAGAAGAAGGATGAATCATATCGTATGTGTATAGATTACCGTGCTTTGAATAAACTTATGATTAAGAACCGGTATCCGATTCCAAGAGTGGATGATTTATTGGATATGCTTAAAGGTGCTAAAGTTTTTAGCAAATTGGATTTGAAATCTGGTTATCATCAACTTCGTATGAAAGCTGGGGATGAACATAAGACTGATTTTCGCACTCTCAGTGGACATTATGAGTTTTTGGTCATGCCTTTTGGCCTAACTAATGCTCCAGCCACTTTTAGTAGGCTGATGAGAAGTTGCGACCCTACCTGGGAAAATTTGTCATAGTCTTTTTTGACGACATTTTAGTTTTCAGCCAGAATGAGGAAGAGCATAAGGATCACCTTGCTAAGGTGATGGAGCTCCTAAGGAAGGATCGATTGTCCCTAAATACCAAGAAGAGTGAGTTCTTCAAGACAAAAATAGAGTATTTGGGACACATTGTGTCAGCTGAGGGAGTTCGGGTTTGACCCTAAAAAGGTCAAGGCCATAATTGAATGGCCAATACCCAAAAACATACATGAGCTGAGATCCTTCCTAGGGATGCGTAGTTATTATTGCAGATTCATTATGAATGTTGCACGTCTTGCTTCCCCACTAACAGATTTGTTGAAGAAGCATTCCTTGTATGAGTGGGGAGAGGTTCACCAAGTAGCTTTTGAGGAGCTTAAGAGAACATTGGTGACTGCACCAGTGTTAACACTTCCGGACATGGACAAAGAGTTCTTTGTTGTATGTACGGATGCAAGTGGTACCTCGATTGGGGGAGTGTTGATGCAAGAAGGGCATCCCATTGCTTCTGAGAGTAGAAAACTTCAAGGGGCTGAATTGAAATATATCACGTATGAGAAGGAGTTATTGGCAGTCATTCATGCTCTAAAGTTATGGAAGCATTATTTATATGGTTCTGCTTTCAAGTTTAAGACTGACCATCAAAGTATCAAGCACTTGTTTTCTCAACCCATTGTCTCTTCAAGGCAAATCAAATGGGCTGAATATATTCAATCTTTTGGGCAACCAAATATCGAATATCAGCCAGGAAAGGAGAATTTAGTAGCTGATGCTTTGAGTAGACGACCCCAAGTTAATCACTTTAGTTGAGGAGAAATCATTAGGAGCAGTGGTTGAGGAGAAATCATTAGGAGCAATGGTTGAAGCTTATCCTTTAGTTGAGGACTTCGCTGACATTTATGGGAAGATTCAGCGTAACGAGGTCGAGGATTTAGAGGCTTATTCCATCGTGGATGGATACTTATTTTTGGGACGTACCATATGTGTACCCAAAACGTTTCGGTATCTAGTCATGAGTGAGTTACATGCGAGTCCATATTCTGGACATAGAGGCATTAGAGGGACCATTGACAATATTGAGAGATACTTCCATTGGCCTAAACTTCGCAAAGAAGTTTCGACCTTTGTTCAACAATGTGACGTATGTCAGCGCATTAAATCTGACACAAGTAAGACTGCTGGTCTTTTGCAGCCTTTGCCTATTCCCTCGGAAAGGTGGGAACACATTACAATGGATTTTGTGTCCGGTTTCCCCAAGGTTGGTCAGTTTGAGCAGATTTTCACTGTTATAGATAGGCTGAGTAAACAAGCTCATTTTATTCCCTGTAAAAAAGAAATGTCTGCTCCTGAAACAACAAGGTTATTCATTAGGGAAATCTTTAGGTTACATGGGTTACCAAAATCCATTGTATTCGATAATGATGGCCGTTTCATTAGCAACTTTTGGACAGCCCTATTAGAGAATCTCGGAACTAAACTGAAATTTACTACAGCCTTCCATCCTCAAGGAGATGGAAAAGTGAGAATGCCAATCAAACCATAATTACTTTACTTTGAGCTTATGTCCATGACCAACCTAGAAGGTGGCCAGAGTTCTTACCCATGTTAGAGTTTGCTTATAATAACACTGTACATACTTCCACCAAGAAAGCCCCATTTGAAATCATCTATGGGCAATGTTTATCCACTCCAATAACACACTTGGGGGAGCGAATTTTTGCTGTTGACCAATTTGCTGAGGATATGTCACAGGTTATTGAGTAGGTAAAAGAACATATTAAGAAGGCCCAGGTTCAACAATCCAAGGCAGCCAATTAAAAAAGAAAAGAAGTTATTACAAGGAGGATGATTGGGTTTAATTGAAGATTGATAAAAGAAGAATCAAGTGTTGGGGTAAAGGCTCTATGGCCACCCAAGTACAGTTAGTACACTTAGTACTTTATTTGTTAAGTACACTAAGTACACTGTACTTAGTGTTGTAACCTTATCCTTTCATATATAAGTTTCACTGTGTGCTAGGGGAGGTACACACACATACCTTTTATCCCCACACTTCTTGTTTCTTATCCTGCTTGTGTGTGTGGGTGTGCTCCCTACTCTCCCCTTCCACAACTGGTATCAGAGCCTTGCATCCAATCCTTACCAGCCCACTCAAAGTGGTGGAGGAGGAGGACCAGCTTGGGCTGTCCCGTGACCTCTTCCTCCTCGTCGACAGCTGCTCCTGCTCTCCTCGCCTACCAGCCTCATCGATGAGCCATCGCTAGGCACAGTGCCACGCCGTCAGACAACGCCTTCATTTGCTAGCGCTACGCTAGCAGCCCTTTGAGGCCATTCGTCGCCAGGGCCAAGGCCACCGGCGACGCCAGCGCCAAGGCCATTGGCTACGCCAGGGCCAAGGCCACCAGCGACGCGGCGCCAGCCAGGGCCAAGGCCACCAGCGATGCGGCGCCAGCCAACGACCAGAGGCCACCAGCGACGCGGCGCCAGCCAGCGACCAGCGGCCACCAGCGACGCGGCGCCAGCCAGCGGCCACCAGCGACGCCATCGGCACCACCAGCAGCTACCAGCGCTAGCCAGCGGCGAGCGGCCACCAGCGCCATAGTATTGTAGGTCCTCGCCATCGCCACAGGTGCAGGTCCTCGCCACTGGTGCAGGTCCTCGCCATCGACATCGCCGGAGAGCTCGAAGATGTGCACGATCGTATAGCAGCCCACTTCACCCGTTTTTTTGGGTTCCGTCTGTTGTCAGTGAGGTAGATCTGCAGATCTATGCCTCCTATGTGAGAGAAATTCTCATTTCTGAATTGTGGAATCAAGGGGCTTTTGTAGCCACAGCCAAGCATTGGCTTCTACACGCACTTATTTGCGTATATCCTCCTGATTGGAGTTGATTTGTGCAAGGATTTGATGCATTTTATGACTTACAGGACAGTGGCAGATGCGTATGAATTGGGGCTTTTGACATTTTTATGCATATCAGTGTTGGGGGAAACACCTAGATGCTTTATGTGATCAGTGGAGCTTTGGGAAAGCTGTGTTTGCACTAAAATCTTCAAAATTGGCTTCTAGTCAAGGGGCTTTTGCCTCATTCAAGTTCTAAACTGTGTAACACAGTTATAGAGGCAAGAGAAAGTCTAATTCTGACAGTTTTGGACAGTTATACAGTCAATTTCTGTTGCTGTACTAGAAAGTACAGTCGGGTACTGTCCGGAGTCAATTTTTTGGACTGTAAACAGTCACTTTACTGAAGTTTGAAGTGCATAAAACAGTGCTGTTTTCACTGTTACAGCAGGGACATACATTGTGTCAAATCAAGGTACTGCTGTACTGTACTACAGAGCCTCAATTAATGCATTAAGTATTATTTTTCTGGATCTTCAGCCGGCAGGAAACAGACAGTATTTACTGTTAAGTGGGAGAAAATTGCAGGAATTAACTTTTGAGCACAACTACAAGTGCATCTGTGCACTTAGTTTGTAGGGAGTCAGGCACCCAAGTGTGGGTTATAATTCTTGCGATTGTAATGGCTTCATCCTCGGAATCTTCTCTTCTCAATATTAAAAAGTAGCAGGGTGCTGCTAACTACCCAATGTGGAAAAAGATGGTCCTGAATGTGCTAATTCTCAGGCAGCTTCATGCTCCTATTATACACAAAGGTGTGAAGCCCACTGCCACATCTGATGATGCTTGGGGTGTGTGGAAAAAGCTACAGGACACATATGAGCAGCAGAGTGTAGCCACAAAGATATATTGGCTGCGCAAGTTCTTCAATCTGAAGATGAAGGAAGGGACCTCCATGGATGCACATCTCAATGAGTTTAATTCAATTGTCACTCAACTTGCAAATCAAAAATATGTGGTGGATGAGGAAACCAAAGGTATGGCACTCTTGATTTCTCTTCTTGAAAGTTGGGATACATTCACCACAGCTGTAACAAATGCAAACACTTTCATAAGTTTTTCAGATATCACAGGGCTGATTTTGCAAGAAGAGCAGAAGCTGAAAGCTCAAGATGCAGTAAAGCCTAACAATGCCTTAAATGCAAGGGGGAGAAGTCAGCAAAGAGGCAAATCTCAGGAAAGGGGAAAAGGGAGGAGCAAGTCCCGCTCCAACAAAGATGTTGAGTGCTACTACTGTGGCAAAAAGGGACATACTAAAAAGCAGTGCTTTAAACTGAAAAATGATAAGAGAGACAAAGTCAAAAACACTGATGCGTCAGATGCAAAAGCAATTGTACCAGTAAGCAATGGCAAGAGCAGTGTGAAGATTGAAGAGCTTCATTCTACACACGGTTATGACAGTGAGGGAGAGGTTCTATTTCTCTCTACTTTGGATGCTCATTCTCTCCATGCAGGAGATCTTGCAGACATGCACTCTTGGATCATTGACTCAGGTGCCTCATTCCATGTTACACCTTACAAAGAATTGTTTGTAAGATATGCAGCAGGCAGTAATGGAGTCGTTTTTCTAGGGGATAATCATGCATGCAGTATTGTTCGTATTGGAGATGTCAGGCTTGTATTTGCTGATGGTACTCAGCTTATGCTTCACAATGTTAGGCATGTACCCGAAGTCAAGAAAAATCTGATTTCTACTGGCATGTTGGATGATGAAGGTTTTGTGACCAGCTTTGGTCATGGTTTCTGGAAGGTCACCAAAGGTGCCCTGGTTGTTGCCAGAGGCTCTAAGGTTGACACAATGTATACTCTTCATGCTAAAGTATGTAATCATGCTGATATTCATGCCTCCGAGCTGCCGAATATTTCTATGTGGCATAGCCGGATGGGACATATGAGCATAAGTGGAATGGAGCAATTGGCTCGCCTTGGCTACTTACCGTCTCTTGAATTTTCTGATTTAAAGTTTTGTGAGCACTGCATATATGGTAGATAGTTACAGTGTCCTCATAAAAGGAGATTAGGACATAAAGATGCTCAACTTGAGCTTGTGCATACAGATGTGTGTGAGATGCCTAGTCCTTCACTTGGAGGTGCATGGTACTTTGTCACATTTATAGATGATTCCACAAGGAAGGTGTGGTTGTATCCTCTTCGATTGTTCCAGAAATGGCTTGCTATGGTTGAGAACCAAACAGGCAGAACATTGAAGGCTTTGCGGTCAGATAACGGTGGGGAGTATATGTCTAATGCATTCAATGCATTTTGTGATGCTAGAGGTATTAAAAGAGAACTCACTGCTCCTTACAGTCCCGCGCAAAATGCCACTGCAGAGCGTATGAATAGAACCATACAGGAAAAGTCTCGCTCTATGATGTCACATGCTGCTTTACCTCATGGATTTTGGGCTGAAGCTGTAAAAACAGCAGTACACCTCATCAATAGGTCACCAAATAAAAGACTAGATGGCAGAGTGCCAGAGGAGCTTTGGACAGGAAAACCTCCTTCCTATAAGCACTTGAGGGTCTTTGGCTGCACTGCGTACGTGCATATACGCAGAGAAAATCGCAGCAAGCTTGATCCTAAGTCTCTTAAATGCATTTTTCTTGGATATGGTGACAGTGGTGAGATGGGTTACCGCCTATGGGATCCTGTGAATAAGAAGCTAATACGCAGCAATGATGTCTTATTTGATGAGTCATGTATGTTTAAGGTAGCAGATAAGCCTTGTGATGCTTCAGAGGTTGACATTGATGACTCGGGACATCCTGTACAATTCAGGCAGGCTGCAAATCAGCCACAACAGCAGCGTAATCAGGCAATGCATGATGCTGCAGCAGGTCCAAATGGACAGCCCGCAGTGGCGGAAGATGGACTGCGGGACATGCCACCTTTGGAAGACCTCCCAGGCATAATTCTGCAGCCTGATCTACTAGAACAGCAACCTGTTTTAGGTGAGCAGCAAGTTGGACAGCAAGACCAATGGGTCCGAAGGTCCACTAGACAAATGAAACCGCCAGACAGATTTGTTCCAGGAGCAGATTTTATTATGCTTACAGATTGTGGAGAACCTTCTTGTTACAAGGAAGCCGTGCAAATGCATGATAAAAGGCTATGGGAACTAGCCATGAAGTCTGAAATGGACAGTCTCCATAAAAATGGTACTTGGGAATTGGTGCAGTTGCCTAAGGACATGAAAGTACTGCCATGCAAGTGGGTGTATAGATTGAAAGTCACACTTGGAGCTAAGCCAAGGTATAAAGCCAGGTTGGTTGCCAAAGGCTTTAAGCAGGAGTATGGTGTCGATTTTGATGAGATCTTTTCTCCAGTGGTTAAGATGACCACACTCAGGATTGTACTTGCTTTGGTTGCATGTGAGAATTTGGAATTATGCCAAAAGGATGTGAAGACAGCCTTTCTTCACGGTGATCTTCATGAGGAGATCTACATGCAGCAGCCAGAAGGATTTGCAGTCAAGGGCAAGGAGTCACTTGTATGCAAGCTTAAAAAGAGCCTTTACGGGCTGAAACAGGCACCAAGGGAATGGTATAAGAAATTTGATACCTTCATGAAGTCCCAAGGTTTCAGGAGAAGTGATGACGATCACTGCTTATATACCAAAAGGGCTGCCAATGGCAGCTTAATCATTCTCATTTAATATGTGGATGACATGCTTATTGCTGGTAGAGCTCGTAAGGAGCTTGATGACCTTAAGAAAAGATTGCATGAGGCCTTTGATATGAAGGACCTTGGTGATGCAAATCACATACTGGGAATGCGGATACGGAGAGACAGGGGACAGCGTTTGTTGTATTTGTCTCAGACCGAATATATTGGCAAAGTATTGCACAGGTTTCATATGGAGGGGGGGAAAACCCTTAGTTCTCCATTGCCTCCGTATGTGAAACTCAGTGCAATGGACAGCCCACACTCAGATTCTGATAGGGCTGAAATGGCCAAGATTCCGTATGCTTCAGCTTGTGGCAGTCTCATGTATGCCATGGTTGCTACCAGACCTGATATTGCGTTTGCAGTGGGAGTGGTTAGCAGGTATATGGCAAATCCAGGCAAGAAGCATTGGAATGCAGTGAAAGGTATCATGAGATACCTGAAGGGCACACAGGAGTTGTGCATATGCTTTGGCAAGCGAGATGCAAAGGTGCATGGTTATGTGGATTCAGATTTTGCTGGTCATCCCGATAACCGGAAGTCTACTACCGGTTATGTTTATACATTCACTGGAGGTGCAGTGTCATGGATGTCAAGGATGCAGCAGTGCATAGCCTTGTCTACTACGGAAGCTGAATATATTGCAGCCACATAGGCATGCAAGGAGGCCTTATGGTTATCTCGGCTAGTGGGAGATTTGGGCATTACAGGTGATATTCCATTGTTGCATTGTGACAGTCAGAGTGCTATTCAGTTGGCACACAATCCTATCTTTCATGCAAAGACAAAGCACATTGATGTGAAGTATCACTTCATCAGGGAGGTGATAGATGATAAGCTGATTCAGCATGTCAAGATTCACACAGATGATAATCCAGCAGATCTGTTGACAAAAGGCTTGCCTGCAGAGCGGTTTGCACATTGCCGATAGTTGATGGGTATAGGTTGAGCCTCATTTCTTTTTACTTGAGGGCATATTGCCTTTAAGTGGGAGGTTGTTGGGGTAAAGGCTCTATGGCCACCCAAGTACAGTTAGTACACTTAGTACTTTATTTGTTAAGTACACTAAGTACACTGTACTTAGTGTTGTAACCTTATCCTTTCATATATAAGTTTCACTGTGTGGTAGGGGAGGTACACACACATACCTTTTATCCCCACACTTCTTGTTTCTTATCCTGCTTGTGTGTGTGGGTGTGCTCCCTACTCTCCCCTTCCACATCAAGTCAGTGAGAGGAAGTACAAAACATGTCAAGCTAGCACCGAAGTTTTATGGTCCATTTCAGATTTCAGCAGCTTTATATCCAGAAGAAGGATCCAGAGCGTATGAGCTGAAGTTACCAGCCCACTGGCGTATGAAGAACATTTTTCATGTGAGCAATTTGAAGAGATACCATGGCGATACTTCTGCGTTTTTGGATACTCAGCATCAAGAAGAACCTGAACTTGAAGATGGGACTGAAGTTCTTACTCCGGAACAGATCGTGTACCATAAAGAGAAGAGCACTCGTGGAAAGAAGAGATATATGTATTTACTGAAGTTAAAAAACCAGCCAGCTAGTGATGCACAATGGATGGAAGAAGAGTTCTTTACAGATTTTCCACAGATACTCGCAGATTACAAAGAGGCGATGCAATGGCAGAAGTAACAAGAGAAAGTGCACGTAAGAGGAAGACCCTTTTCTTTTAGGTGGGGGTGCTGTTTAGGTTTGTTTAGCGGTTTCCTCTTTTTTCCCTCCTTGAAGAAGACTTTTATTTAGTATAAAAGAAATGGTCAAGAGCAAAGCACTAAAGGCACAAATCGATCACACATAGCATGTGAAACAAGTGGCTCTTTTTTAATGCCATTTCCAGCTCCAGCTTGCTCTTGAGTCCTCTTCTCCCTTTTTCAGTACAGCCAGCTAGTTCTCCCTCATACCTTCTCCATTTTGGGCCATTCCTCGCTCACTTTCTACCTCATCTCGACTTGATAAGTTATCATGTGTATGTGTGTGCATTATGCATTGAAGTCTGCGTGTGTGTGCGTGTGACTGCGTACGCGCACATGTGTGAAGAGAAAGAGAAAGAAAGAAGTGTGTGCATTATGCACTGAAGTCTGCGTGTGTGACTGCGTACGCGCACATGTGTGAAGAGAAAGAGAAAGAAAGAAGAAAATTTATTAAGTCTTCAAAAATAAAGAAAGTTTATTAAACTCTTTGAAAGACCGAAGGGTCTTTGAGAGTGAAAGAACCAAATACAATGAGCTGAATGGGTGGCCTCTAAGTGGGCTTGTGCACCCAAGACAAGTACAATCATAAACATAAAAATACTAGTACAAAGTGTCTGAGCCCATGGAGAGGACGGAAGCTGTGGTGTGGCATTCTGTGGTGGTCCTCTGTATGCTGGTGGAGAAGTCAAGTCCACGAGAGGCTCCGGTGATGTATGGGGCTGTGACGGGATAGAACCCATGATAGAGTGCTGATGACAGTCGGTATTCGTGTTTTGGTCCGCTATGGTCTCCTAGTTGTGGACCTACATCGGACAATGCCACTGTCACACCTTTCGGTTGTGCCTCCAGTCTATGCATCATCATGTTGAGGGGTCTGTCGTATCTCTCTCTGTGCCTCGGCTATAGTCCATACAAGGAACAAACTTTATATATTAATGATTATGTATGCTATATTTAATATACTTTGGATATTGTGTGTTTTACTTGTATAAATAGAGGGCTTTCCTAGGCAAAAAACTCCTCTGTCTGCTTGAAATCTACAAAACAGGTTTCATGAAAATGTTTATGGTAAGAGTGTTCTCAATAGACCATCATGAGTTTGTGTGCAGTCCAGGATGTTGTGAATAACAATTTGAATGTGGATGGTGGCAAACGCTGTGCTATGAGATGCAAAGACGTACCATCCTCTTGAACTTTGATCTAGAGAAGGCTCATGATAGGATATCCTGTGATTTCATTATAGAGTGTTTCAAAAGTATATTGAATATCTGTCTGCTTGAAATCTACAAAACAGGTTTCATGAAAATGTTTACGGTAAGAGTGTTCTCAATAGACCATCATAAGTTTGTGTGCAGTCCAGGATGTTGTGAATAACAATTTGAATGTGGATGGTCGCAAACGCTGTGCTATGAGATGCAAAGACGTACCATCCTCTTGAACTTTGATCTAGAGAAGGCTCATGATAGGATATCCTGTGATTTCATTATAGAGTGTTTCAAAAGTATATTGATTTGGCAGCAAATACTTGCACATTGTGACTTGCATCCTTAAAATAATGTGGCTCATCCATCTCAAGTAGCTTGCTGACCCAAGCTGATTCACAACACTGAGCATCCTCAGAACCTCTAGTATCACTCCATGTGCGGCCTAGAAGAGGGGCAGAAAGCTTGCTCTCCTAAAGAGTACAGATCGGCCAACTACTTGTGCTATTGCATGCTCAATCTCTTGCTGAGTGATCGGACCAGCTGTAGGCTGAACTGCTGCAAATTCTGATTTTCCATAGGCATTTCAGGTGTATCTTCAAATGAAATGGGCAGCTTGAGGCTAGATCTGAAGGAGAGGAATAGAGAGACAGAGGAGTTGGGACAGAACTGTAGCAGAGGAGTAGATCTGGAGCAGGAGGGGCTGCAGTAAAGGATGGAGGAGGTGACTGAGAGTGAGGGGGTAGGGAGTCTTTTATAGGCCTGACCTAGGAGGTCGGCCAGCTGGTCGGCCAGGTCTGGGTTGGCCAGACCAGCTGGTCGGCCCGATTCTGGCCGACAGCATGGCCCTGCTGGCTGCTGGTTTGTTTGCCCCTAAATTGGGGATTGTAGTTTCTTAACACCCCCTCTCAATTGCCAATTTGGAGGGGCAGACATTGTGTGCTTGGAGCTTCGTGTAGAGATGTCGACGGTGGCTATCCCTGCGAAATGCCCAAGAGATGCAATGCAAAAATGCAGAGAAGGTCACAAGAGGAGTGCCCTTGCAAGGGAATTGTTCACTTCCTCAAGTGCCTTAGTTACACGTATGATCTGCAAAAATAAGAACACTGTGAAGCTCGAGAGAATAAGCCACCTCCTCTCACCGCCGAAAGGTGGAGGGAAAAGCAAAGGTAAAGAACAAATATGTCGTAGCAGCATTGATAATCCAGAGATGGTGGGATTTCGCCAAAGGAAGAGGTCGTAGCTGAACAGTGAGCCAGTGTGTGCCCGATCTTGGACCTCGGGAGAGAGGAGTCTACCCCACCTCCATGCTGGACACAACAGTCATCAAGACACATCTGAACAGAAAGGGTCCCGCCTAGGGAGAACTTGTAGATCCTGGAAGTCGATGCCGATGGTGGTAGAGGTGAAGGATCATGACCTCCTTGTTCGAAGGAATGGGGAGGGTCAAGCCTGAAACCGAAAAGGGAGGGAGGGATGGGAGTAGAAGATGGAGGTTAGAAAGGGAGGGATGGGAGTAGAAGATGGAGTTTAGAATGGGAGGGATGGGAGTAGAAGATGGAGTTTAGAAAGGGAGGGAGGGATGGGAGTAGAAGATGGAGTTCTCTCCCATAGTGCGCAGCGGAATGAAGAGGAAACTGATATGTTCATAGGAGTGATGCTCCCCGTACCTATGGCCTCCATGAAGAAGCAGGATCTTTAGATCACCAGAGATTTGGGGTCTTTAGATCACCATGGCTCTGATACCATATAGAGAAACGATAGGGTCTGCAGTGGAGCGATCAAAAATAGGCGATGCTCAGACACAACTGAAGAATGGAACTAAGAAAACATAGTGCCTGTTTGGTAATATGAAAAACTGAATACAAGAACCTCAAGCTGTCGTGTCTCAAGGACCGTGGCTGAGGTGAATCAGAAAGATGATTCCATGTAGAGAAACAGTAGAAAAGATAGCAGCAGAGGGAGCGAAACGCAGTCCTCCGTGTAGCTCGACGATGATGAAGATGATGAAGAGCTGGAGCTGCCCTAGAGGTAGGAGAGGATGGCAGCAGATGAAGAGGAGAAATGTGGAAGCTTGTCAGGCAGCAGTCAGGAGCAGATCTGGAGCAGCAGCTGGAGGTTTAGGGCTAGATCTGAAGGAGAGGAATAGAGAGACAGAGGAGTTGGGGCAGAACTGGAGCAGAGGAATAGATCTGGAGCAGGAGGGGCTGCAGCAAAGGATGGAGGAGGTGAGGAGCAGCTGCAGGTCCAGTCCACTGAGAGTGAGGGGGTAGGGAGTCTTTTATAGGCCTGACCTAGGAGGTCGGCAGCTGGTCGGCCAGGTCTGGGTTGGCCAGACCAGCTGGTCGGCCTGATTCTGGCCGACAGCATGGCCCTGCTGGCTGCTGGTTTGTTTGCCCCTAAATTGGGGATTGTAGTTGCTTAACACAGCACCTCACTTCAAAGACCATGGAAAGTACCCAGAGGTAGGATGGATCTGCAGCAGCAAAAGGCGAAGCAGTTGCCAGCACAAGGGACCAGAATAGGAGGCGATCACATGGCGCTGACATCTGCAGGGTGTACGGCTCTGTACACTACTGGAGAAGAGCCTGGCAGAGGTGCAATGATGGCAGGATGGGTAAGTGCAGATGTGGAGCAGGTTTTGGGACTGTTTGGAGGCCCTGGTTTAGGGCTGGAGAGTGGACACCCAGGTGTCCAGAGGCAGCAGCAAGGAGGGCTGCAAGGGACTGACCCTGGGGGGCATATTTATAGCCCACACAGGTTGGCCAGGCAGGCTTATATAGGGCTGGGCCCTTGCCTAGATTGGAGGGCCAAAGGCCCTAGAAGTGTGGGGCCAAAAGCCCCGGGTTGTGAGCCCTTAAAGGGCTGGACCAGTCACAGTCTGGTCGGCCAGATTAGGGCAGGCTGGTCGGTTTTTTGACAGGCCCCTAGGCCTATAAAAGGAGAGGCTTGATGCCTCACAATTCATCCAGCAAGTCAGCAAACATAGGAGCAGCAGGAGCAGCAGAAGTCTGATCTTTGGGCCTACATCTAGGAGGCAAAGCAGGGCCAGAGTTGCTGCAGACTGAGCTCACTTGGGGCTGATGAAACCGGCCTCTAATCACTCAGAGGGCAGTGGAACTAAACCTTTAATCACTTCAGCACTTATTTACAGCTCACAAAGCATATATCACAATCATTAACCATTGCATGATCACCATTTGGCATTTACCCATTTGTTCACAAACAAAACCACTGAAAAAGGGATGGAGGCTAGAATGCCCCTGCTCAACAGACATAGACAAGTGCACCCGATTGGCCCCAAACACCGTGGCGCCCCTTTCGGTATTTCTTTATATTTCACAGTGAAATGATTACAAGTTGCATCTGGGAGACCTTCCCTGCAATTGAGCACGCAGCCCCAATTCACTAAGCCTTCGCAAGGCTTTCAAGCATAGAACACCATCACATAAGTGCACTTAACCCATAGGCTCAACCCAAAGGCATTCTCTTTTCCGAGTGCAATTCCATTGGCTGTCCAGATGCAATCACACTGCACCCCAGCTGCACTCTCTTTGAGTGGTTTCCAGATGGCATTCACAAAGCTTTTCAAAGCTCCAAAATAAAATCAGCAAAGTACCCAACCAAAGAATGACTCATGTAGCTCTGCCTGGGCACCTGCGAGCCAAGAAAGAGGCGGCACACAAGGCCAACCAATAGCTTATGGCAAAAAGAAATTGCAGTAGCAAAATCACAACTCACCAAGCCCTGAAAACTCGAACCAAGTCCTCAATCGCCAAGAGGGCATAGTAGCCAATGCCCAATTGCATTCTCAGCCAAAGAGGAGTGCAAATGCATGAAGAAAGAGCATTTACAAGAGTCGACCAGCAAGAAGGTTTTGGAGAAGTTTCATCGCCGGAAAGTCCTCCAAAACTGAGAAAAACCAGTCAACCAGCGCGTCGGACCACTCGAAATTCAACAGAAAGCTGTAGCTTTGCAAGAGGAGAGGCCCAGGAGGCGGTAGAAGAAAAAAGGTCCAGAAAAAGCCACTTTTGCAAATTCGACCAGCAAAAGAAGTGCTCAGCTCTGCCCGTTCTACCAAACGCACGGAGGGAAAAGCATATCACTACGAAGGGGAGGCAGAGGGGAAGCCATCGGGCCAAACGGAAGTCGAGGAATCCAAACGGGTGAGGAGTTATGAAGAAAAACGGAATTCAGTTGGAGGAGGCTGAAAAACCAGTCCAAAATCTCAACAAAGAGAGAAGATGAGAGAGAAAACCACACATGTGAAGTTGAGAAGGCCCAGGAAGGTCCAGGAATGGCAAAGGAGCATGTAGAAGGCACTAGAGCCACCTGGAACTCTAGGGGGGCCACTGAAGGTACATGGCCCTCTAGGGGGCCCATTAAAAATGCTACGTCATCATTTTCCAACAACCACTCTTTTAATTCCTTGGAATGCCTTTGGGCCTAGGGATTAATTACGCTTATGTGCTAGGCACCATGTTGCGTTTAATTACACATTATTAAGCCCACGCTTGGACTTTTAAAACCAAAGTTGTCACGGTCTTGTAGTACATTAAAGTACTTAGAATTTCACGCCCCCGTGACATACCCCTCTCTTGAAACAGCAAACCACAGTTTGCTGCCCCAAAACACAGGAGCGAGCATGAAATATAGCATAAAAGAGTATACAAGAAAGCCGCAGCTATAGTATACAGAGACAGTGAAAATATGGCTAGGAGAGGCATGCATCCATCCATATATACTGCTCAAAATCTATGTGATCCTCGGCGATCAATAGTCAAGATGCATCAATATCATGAAGTCTCACAGCAGAAATACTGTCAGCTCAGTATCTCGGATGAAACATACAGTGTCATCAAGCGACCTCATGAAATCACAGTGAGCCCGTCTGTACTGAGGGAGTGGAGGTGCTACCCCCCTCTCGAACATCAGGTAAAGCTGCAATATCCCAGGTGAATCTGCCAGTTCACCTTCCTCCATCCATTTCGCATCAAGTGATGGGTAATTTTGAAATTTTACCAAGTAGCGACGGATAACTTTACCCTTGAGCTTTCTATCTCTGTGTGCCAGAATCTGCTCTGGGACCAAAAGTTCATCCTGTTCTTCCACTTCAGGCTGCACCTCATCAGGTACATCCTCGGGAATATCTCCATGATATTGCTTTAATAAGCTCACATGAAAGGCATTATGTATCTTCCAATGCGGAGGCAACTTCAGCCTGTAAGCTACCTCGTTTATCTTTTCAGAAACCTGGAAAGGACCATAGTAACGCACGTTCAGCTTTGTGTACAACCTTTCCTTGCCTTTCTTATTTTTCAGCCTTGCCTTCTGAAAACGCAGCAAAACCCAATCACCTTCTGTGAATACCAATTCCCTGCGGTGCTTATCTGCTGCTCTTTTCTGCTTGTCTTGACTTCTTTGCAAGGCATATTTGATCTTCTTGTAAGCCTCTTCAAGGCTTTCCACAAAACGATCAGCTTCGAAGATTTTCTCTTTTGTATGCAAAATGGGAGGTATCTTCCTGGCACCTTCCACTATTTCAAAAGGTGCTTTACCTGTGGATGTGTGCACTGTATTATTATAAGCATATTCCAGCAAAGGCAAATAATGCTCCCATTTGCTTTTGTGGTCTGAGACATAGCATTTAAACATATCCAAGATGGTAGAGTTTTCCTGCTCCGATTGTCCATCAGACTGAGGGTGAAAAGATGACGAAAAATTCAGCGTAGTGCCCATATTTTCAAACAGTCCTCTCCAAAAGAGGCTGGTCATCCTCGGATCTCTATCACTGATTATGGATTCAGGCATCCCATGATACTTGAAGACATGCTGCAAAAACAATTTGGCCATTTGATCTGCTGTAATTTTCTTTCTTACTGGCACAAAGTGGGCTTGTTTGCTAAACCTGCAAATTATTGTCCACAATCCATCATGTCCAGTAGGAGTACGTGGAAGATCAAACACAAAATCCATAGCTATGCTTTGCCATGGTCTATCGGGAATTGGCAAAGGGTGTAACAACCCAGGTGCCTTCTGCCTGTCAAACTTTACTTTCTGACAAACCATGCATGTTCTCACATATTCTTCCACATCTTTCCTCAAAGATGGCCAATAAAAGTATTGCTCCACTGCTGTAATTGTTGCTGTAATTCCCCTATGTCCTGCATATGGAGGAGCATGACTTTCCATTATGACTTTCTGTCGCATCTGATCAGTGACACAGAGTCGTCCATGCATCAAAATGAAACCCTCTTTCAACATATAGTGATCATGCCTTTGACCATCAGAAAGCTGATCATAAATAGTTGAAAAATCAGCATCATTAACATACTGATCTTTCATCACATCTAACACATTGTTGTAAGCAATGCTCACTGCTGAAACACTGGGTTTCTTGGAGACTGCTTCAGGCTGTGGTTTCCTGGAAAGTGCATCAGCCACGACATTTTTGTTACCCGGCACATGTACAATTTGAAAATGAAACATTGAGAGGAAGTTAGCCCATCTCATGTGCTTTTCAGATAATTTTCTCTGCGTGAGAAAATATCTAAGTGACTGACGATCTGTCTGCACATAAAAATCAGCTCCAAGAAGGTAATGTTTCCATGTGGTCAAAGCATGTATCACTGCTAACATTTCCTTCTCGTATGTCTGCAAGTACAATTCAGCATCTTTGAGAACTCTACTCTCATATGCAACCACTCTGCCATCCTGCATCAAAGTGCCTCCTATGCTGTTCCCACATGCATCACAAGTTACAGCGAAGGGTTTTGCAAGATCTGGCAAGATAATAACGGGTTCAGAACACAATTTTTGCTTCAGCTCTTCAAAAGCTGCATTTTCCTTTGGTCCCCACCGAAACGGTACAGCTTTCTTTTGTAAAGCATGCAAGGGAGAAGCAATTTCTGCAAAGTACTTTATAAACCTCCGATAGTATGAACACAACCCAAGAAAGCTTCTGACTTCATGCAGATTTTTCAAAATTGGCCAACTCCTTATGGCCTCAACTTTTGCAGGATCCATCTTGACTCCATCCTTTGACACTATATGACCGAGAAAATGAATCTCATGCATAAAGAACTCACTTTTCTTGGTGTTTATTAATAGCTTGTGTCTTTTCAACTCTTGAAACACAATAGTGAGGTGTTTCCTGTGCTCCTGCTCATTTTTAGAGAACACAATGATGTCATCGAAGAAAGTGCCCACAAACTTTCTGTGTGCTCTAAAAATTTTGTCCATCATTCTATTGAAAGTGGCAGGTGCATTAGTCAAACCAAAGGCATCACAAGGAACTCATATAAGCCAAATGAAGTGCGGAAGGCAGTCTTGTAGACATCTTCAGGCCGTATCCTTATCTGATGGTATCCACTTTTAAGGTCAATACGACTGAACATTGAGGAACCTTCCAGCCGATCCAATATATCATCAATGCGTGGAATTGGAAAACGGTTCTTAATTGTGACTTTATTCAAAGCCCTATAATCAATACACATTCTCCAACTGCCATCCTTCTTTTGCACAAGCAACAGAGGGGAACAGTAAGGAGAATTACTTGGCTGTATTAATTCCTTTTCCAAGAGTTCCTTCACTTGTGACATTATCTCTTCCTGTTGTGCCTTACTGACACGATAGGGAGGTATATTAGGCGGTGAGCTTCCTGGAATTATATCAATTTGATGATCCTCGGGCCTCTTGGGAGGTAATTCTTGAGGAAGTGCATCTGAGAAACAATCCTGAAAATCTGAAATAAAAGCAGCCCTTTCTCTATCTAAAGCAGAAATAGTAGAGCCTTCCTGAACTGGTTGGCTGTCCTCTTTGACAAAAATCAAGTACGCTGAAATATGACGCTTTATTACATTGGAAATACAAGAAGCTGAAACTACAGGGATGGACTCCCCTTTCAACTTTACATCAAGTACATGATTTTTGCCTCTATGAGTTAAAGAAATCTTCTTGTTTCTCATCTGCACATCAGCCCCCACCCTGTACATCCAAGGCATCCCAAGCAAAGCATCACACTCTGGCAAAGGCATAATGTAGAAGTCCTCTGCATCCTGATATCCCTGGATATGCATCCTCAACTTGCCAATGATAGGAGTGACAGGTGTGTTGAGTTCAGGGTTGGCCATATCACACATGCCGGATGGCCCCATTTCCCCAGGCTCGATGCCAAGCCTTCCTGCCATATCAGGAGTTATGAAATTTGCCTTTGCCCCAGAATCAAAGAAAAACAAACAATTCTGATTTCTGATTTTTCCCCATGCTCTGCACATCTCAGTCTTTTTCATTTCCTCTTCATCATGTGCATGTGGCAAACTCCCAATCACATCTGGAAGAAGTCCTGCAGAAGGTTTAGGCTTTTTGCCCTTCCGATCAGCCTGTTTATCACCATTCTTATCATCATCTGACCTGTCTCTTTTCTTGAATGGGCAATCATAAGAGCGGTGTCCCTCTCCTTTGCATATAAAACATTTGTTTTGCTCCATGAGTGACTTTTTCTCTTCATCAGATAACTTGGTACGGGGCTGTTTTGTTGGAATACTGAAAGGAAAGAGTAGAGTTCACACAAAATCATAGTACTTGCTTATAGAATGAAGAAGAAAGAGGTCCTTAAGTAGGCACCTCATACAAGGTCACTGACATCACTGATGACCTCAAAGCTCCACAATCATCTCCTCAATCTGCTCCTAGATTCTCTCAATCATCCTATGTGGCTCTCCACCACCTAACTGTGCTTGTGGGCACCTAACTGTGCCTCTAGCACTCACACATAGAAACATAAGGTGTGCCTGAGGCATACACCTTGAGATATCGCAACAAAACCCCCCCTCAAGGAAATGCCTCAGGCTATGTCAAGGATACATCTAGTCTCATAGTTTCTCATGCCATCTCATGGTGGTCAAGGATAAATCTATGGCTAGGTTCTCATGCTAGCAAGGGTTCCCTTGGGTGTAAGGTTAACAGAAAGGGATACATAAAGACCTTCCAATGGTTATCTCCCCTGCATGTACATGCACACAATGTCTGCAGGAGGTACCATGGAACAAAACATACACATGGCCTACATCATAAGGTGACCAGAGGTGTTTACAAAACACACAAAACACAATAGTTTATTTGCATTCATTTTGGAGGACTATCCAGGCTGAGTACCTTGACATAAAAGAGAGATCTGGAGCATACATAGAGATGATTTAAAATGCATAATCTTCATGGGATGCCTCATCTTGTGGAGGCAAATTCACTGTAAGTAGATTTGCATTTTCTGTCTTTGCTTTGTCTCTGCAAAACTTCTCACTATGGTTGTTTTTGCCACAGTGCTTGCATGGATTAACTTTGAAGCAGTCCTTTGAAAGGTGATTTGTCTTTCCACAGTGATTGCAAGGAGAATACTTGCCCTTCTGGAATTTCATAACATAAGCAGTGTCATTGCCTTTCCTTAACTCCATATGTCTTTCTTCTTCTTGGAGAGCTGAGATAATGCCTTCAAGGTTTGGATTGGGAAGATTCTTCAAAGTGCTAACAATGTGATCAAAACTTTCAGGCATACTCTTAAGTAACACTGCCATAGCATCATCAGGGGTGATAGGAGAGTTGATAGAAGCTAACTGAGTCATAAGACTCCGCATATAGTTGACATGAGCAGCTAAAGTAGTATCACTTGCCATCTTTAATTCAAAGAAAGAGATTTTAAGTGATAGTTTAGATATGTGAGAGCTTGCACCAAAAATCAAGTCTAGCTTCTGCCATGCTTCCGATGGAGACTCCAAGTCAGATATATGATGTATGTAATCATCACCCAAAGCTAAAGCAATTATACCATATGCTTTTTCTTCTCTTGCTGGATCCCTTGCCGGTCGTGTCGGAGTTGAAGATTCTCCAGCATTTGAGGCCGTAGAAGAAGCGGTAGGAGTAGGTTTGACAAGTCCCCATAAGTTCTCCCGCATCAATGCAAATTTTACCTTCATTTGCCATGTATGGAAGCCCTTTCCATTGAACTTCTCAAGATTATATATGGTAGCCATGAGAGGGTCTAACCCAGATATTGGGCAGTGTCTATCTCTCTTACAAGGCAAAAATAACTGAAAGACTTCCAAAATATGAGCACTTAATGTAGCAAATAGTAGTGACTAGATTTCAAACAATGATGCTTCTTCTTACATGCTTCATAGAAGTGGATGAAATAAACATTTTCCAATCAAAACCAGGTCTAGCAAGTCAAAACAAAACTGAATCCACACTTGTACTGAAGTTATTGAAAGCTTCAAAAAACCAGAAATGCTAGAGTAGCATTTTATGTAGCATCATCTTCAAAAACTTGTCCAAAACTGTCAAAACTGAAATGCTGAACTTGAAGGGCTTGTAGCTCACTCTTCAAAGCAAGGAAAAGAGGGCTTTCTGAAGCAAAAGAAAGCTCATATACCAGAGAAGGTCCAGCACAGAGGTTGGACGAAATGGTGCGCACTTTTGCCCGGGAGAGTTGCTACAGGCTGAAACTGAGTTTTGACGATTTCTCCCTCGTTACTGAACCAAATGACCTGAAAAATGGCTCAAAATCTTCGTCTTGAGGTCGCCCATCTACTCCTAAGAGGGCTCAGGCAATGGCGGAGTAGGCAGGGAGTATTGAGCAACAGAAGAAATTCGCTGTTTGGAGAATGGCAGCCACCACAGACGTTTTTTTTTCAATTGCTTGCAGGTGGAAGTTCGCCCATACTAGAGGAGTTTCCAGCTCAGAGGGTTTGGGCAATGGCTGTTTGTAGATGGAGAACCAAGCTCTCAAAGATTTTGGGAAGAAAGAGGAAAATGGAGAAGAAGAAGATGATGATGTGGCAGAAATGGGCTCAAGGGGGATCAAAGGGCTCTGATACCATGTTGGAATACTGAAAGGAAAGAGTAGAGTTGACACAAAATCATAGTACTTGCTTATAGAATGAAGAAGAAAGAGGTCCTTAAGTAGGCACCTCATACAAGGTCACTGACATCACTGATGACCTCAAAGCTCCACAATCATCTCCTCAATCTGCTCCTAGATTCTCTCAATCATCCTATGTGGCTCTCCACCACCTAACTGTGCTTGTGGGCACCTAACTGTGCCTCTAGCACTCACACATAGAAACATAAGGTGTGCCTGAGGCATACACCTTGAGATATCGCAACATGTTTATTAGGCTGTCCACGCCTTTGACCAGCTTTGAATTGGGCTTTTCCTCCCTTTTGAAACGGTCGTTTGCCATAATTTTTATTTTCAGATTTGATGTCCTTATCCTGCTGTCCATAAAGCCCAAATTCTTCTCCTGCATCGATGCATATGCTGTCCTTGCATTCTCAATTAATTGAGTCATAGAACCCACCTTGGTTTTGATGCAATAATCACGTAGCTCACTAGGCAATCCACAACAGTACCTCTCTATTTGCTCTTTCAAAGAAACATGCCTGTAAGAGCTCAATGGCAGCAAAACATCCCAAAACCTCTTGGTGTAATCATCAAGATTCTTGCAAAGTTTGTATGACAAGTCATGCCAATGTGAAAGTACTTCAACTTCAAAAGTTGGAGTAAGCCAAGTAGAAGAGAACACTTGCTTAAATTCCAGCCAAGTAGTAGGTGCATCTCCATGAAGCATAAGGTTGGTGTACCACTTAAGTGCATTGCCTTTCAAAAATGTGGCAACCTTCCTCATCTTGGATGCTTCTGTAAACAAACCCCCAAGAAATGCAGCATCAAACTGTTGAAGGAATGTGAGGGCTTTGTACCTGTCCTGTACTCCATTATATGTATCAAACTTGACATGAGAACCACCATCCTTAAATTCTTTATATACATTTGATATTGGCTGTCCCAAAGATGGCTGTATATTTGCAGCATTCCCTTCACTAGGGAGAGCCATGCTTGGCTGAACATTAGGCATGGGAGCATATGCTGTGGCTTGCATGCCTGGCTGCATTCCCACATTGTCATACATGGCTTGTTTTCTATGCCCAATTGGCGGTGAAATCAACATAGCATCAAAGATAGAATCTGTACCAAAATATTCAGGTTGCTGCCTCAAATATGGCTGAGGTGGTTGAGCCACATTTATGGACTGCACATTATTATTTTGAGGAGTAGAAATACCCAAACCAAGGCCTTGTGCTGGCTGCTCATTCTGTTGCACTGGATGTACTTTTTGTACCTCTTTCTCAAGTGCTCTTTTGGGCGATTCCTCTCTCTTGGAAGTCACTTTCTGAGTCATTTTTGATGGCTGTCCCTCATGGGAAACTGATGCATGAGTGTGCGGTCCGCCATGAGAAGCTGATGCATGTGTGTACTCACTCTTTCCCTGCTTGTGCTTTCTTGATTTCTTCTTCTTCTTGGCATTTCTTTGCACAATCTGAGCCAAATTTTGAGCCAGCTGAGTCAAAGCAGTCACTGCACTTGCAAGCTGTGCATTCAACATAGTAGCATCATCTGACTCACTGCTAGAACTAGTATCACCGTTGAGCTCAGTTGTAGCTTCATGTGTGGCCTGCTCAAAAGGCATTTGTTGTGCTTCCTGCAGCTGTACACTAGCTGGATCATTAAGGCTTTCCTGCCTTCTCCTTTGAGGAGTTGTGGAGCTCTCTTGCTCATGGGTACTCTCCATGTTTATGGTTGTAATATTCAGCTGTCAAAAAGTGCAGCAAAGATATCCTTCCACCAAACTACCAAGGCCCACCTCTTGAGAAAGAGTGTGTGGTATCGCGGCAATGGAACCAATGAAACCGGCCTCTAATCACTCAGAGGGCAGTGGAACTAAACCTTTAATCACTTCAGCACTTATTTACAGCTCACAAAGCATATATCACAATCATTAACCATTGCATGATCACCATTTGGCATTTACCCATTTGTTCACAAACAAAACCACTGAAAAAGGGATGGAGGCTAGAATGCCCCTGCTCAACAGACATAGACAAGTGCACCCGATTGGCCCCAAACACCGTGGCGCCCCTTTCGGTATTTTTTTATATTTCACAGTGAAATGATTACAAGTTGCATCTGGGAGACCTTCCCTGCAACTGAGCACGCAGCCCCAATTCACTAAGCCTTCGCAAGGCTTTCAAGCATAGAACACCATCACATAAGTGCACTTAACCCATAGGCTCAACCCAAAGGCATTCTCTTTTCCGAGTGCAATTCCATTGGCTGTCCAGATGCAATCACACTGTACCCCAGCTGCACTCTCTTTGAGTGGTTTCCAGATGGCATTCACAAAGCTTTTCAAAGCTCCAAAATAAAATCAGCAAAGTACCCAACCAAAGAATGACTCATGTAGCTCTGCCTGGGCACCTGCGAGCCAAGAAAGAGGCGGCACACAAGGCCAACCAATAGCTTATGGCAAAAAGAAATTGCAGTAGCAAAATCACAACTCACCAAGCCCTGAAAACTCGAACCAAGTCCTCAATCGCCAAGAGGACATAGTAGCCAATGCCCAATTGCATTCTCAGCCAAAGAGGAGTGCAAATGCATGAAGAAAGAGCATTTACAAGAGCCGACCAGCAATAATTCCACTGAAAAATGCGAAAAGAAGCACTTCTGTCGCGAAGAAGTGGGAGTTCTTGGGCTCAAAAGAAGCGTGCTTCAGAGAGGAATGCATTGAGAAGGTTTTGGAGAAGTTTCATCACCGGAAAGTCCTCCAAAACTGAGAAAAACCAGTCAACCAGCGCGTCGGACCACTCGAAATTCAATAGAAAGCTGTAGCTTTGCAAGAGGAGAGGCCCAGGAGGCGGTAGAAGAAAAAAGGTCTAGAAAAAGCCACTTTTGCAAATTCGACCAGCAAAAGAAGTGCTCAGCTCTGCCCGTTCTACCAAACGCACGGAGGGAAAAGCATATCACTACGAAGGGGAGGCAGAGGGGAAGCCATCGGGCCAAACGGAAGTCGAGGAATCCAAACGGGTGAGGAGTTATGAAGAAAAACGGAATTCAGCTGGAGGAGGCTGAAAAACCAGTCCAAAATCTCAACAAAGGGAGAAGATGAGAGAGAAAACCACACATGTGAAGTTTAGAAGGGCCAGGAAGGTCCAGGAATGGCAAAGGAGCATGTAGAAGGCACTAGAGCCACCTGGAACTCTAGGGGGGCCACTGAAGGTACATGGCCCTCTAGGGGGTCCATTAAAAATGCCACGTCATCATTTTCCAACAACCACTCTTTTAATTCCTTGGAATGCCTTTGGGCCTAGGGATTAATTACGCTTATGTGCTAGGCACCATGCCGCGTTTAATTACACATTATTAAGCCCACGCTTGGACTTTTAAAACCAAAGTTGTCACGGTCTTGTAGTACATTAAAGTACTTAGAATTTCACGCCCCCGTGACAGCTGAAGCATACGCTGCCTACTAGGGCAGCAAGGTGCTGAGATCTTTGGATGGAAAGTCTACTTACGCTCGAGGTGGAGCACGCGGGCTCGAGTCTAGAGATAGCTAGCAGATAGGAGAAGGGGGCGTGACAGCTGAAGCATACGCTGCCTACTAGGGCAGCAAGGTGCTGAGATCTTTGGATGGAAAGTCTACTTACGCTCGAGGTGGAGCACGCGGGCTCGAGTCTAGAGATAGCTAGCAGATAGGAGAAGGACCTTGTGGTTAGATCAGAGGACCACACCATTGGTGGGACTCTGGATCTATCTATTTTGTATTGTGTCCATAGTTTTGGACGGAAATATATTATTTTGGTGGTTGCTCTATCTGGTTGGTTCATTGTCTATTGATGAGTCTGCACATCTATTTTATGCACATAAGTTAAGAAGTTTGTGATTCCACATCCCACACCACAGTGTGTGAGCTCCTGGGCATTACTATAAGTCTTCCGCTGTGTGTACCCTCTGTTGGGTCATTAGTAGTTCAGTCCCTAGTCCATGTACCTTGTCTTGGAGGCTGGTTCTCTCGGTTTCCCATCTGTCATTATGATCAATAGATGATGTGTCCTTTGAAGAGAAAGCTGAGAAAATATCATCCTCACTCATATTTAGTTTGACTTTGCTTTTTCTTTCCTTCATTCCTCCTGTATTTTCCCTGCTTGTTTCTTGAATTCATTGAGTGTCTTGTCTACATGAGTAGTCACTTCTTTAAAATTTCTTTACAAAAACACGAATTGAGTCGAAAGTCGTACATGCCATGCATCTAAATAAGCAAACTTGTTATTTAGCCACTCCGCATTGATTGGAAACTTAATGTGGTCTAGGTTTTGTTGTAGTTAAAGTTTTTGGGTATGCTAATTGACAAGGGTGGATTCATGTTGATTGGTGACAAGTTTTTCAATTGTTAGAATACACAAGTCAGAATATTAAAATAGTTTGCAACATTGGTTTATGCATTGTGTCCAGTCTTTTGCTTCTATTAGGTCCTTTGTTTTCGATGGACTAATTATTGATATTAACACTAGTTGTTGATATTAAGAGTATTTTCGTGTAAGGTAGGAGTCACTAATGATATACACCTTTTTTTCCTTCAACAGGATGCTTTGGACAAGGCATTGGAAATGCGAGTAAGCAAAGATGATCCACAACCTTCGTCACCTTTGTTGGATGTGAGGCTTGAGCCTCCCCCTTTAGGAAATCAAGGTGTGTTTGAAGTCTTGATGATGTACCACTATGATGTGTACTGTAAATTCTGCATCAATTCTCTTGGAGGCGAAGCTGTTTGACTTACAATTTTGACCCTATGTTGTGGGCCCTTTTAGTAAAATGTAATGGTATAGCTGAAGAAACACTAGTAGTCGTGCGATTTTCTTTAACATACGATAGTGGGGTAAGGGTTGTTGAGGTCACCTTACAAGATGGATTTTTGAGAGAACAAATCCCCGCCCCCCCCCCTCCTATCACCTCCCCATTTGTAAGCCCCCAAATGAGGAGAGCGCGGGGGAGGGAGACCTAGGGCAGGAGATGCCCAAAGAAGAAAGAGAAAGGGGGCTGCCACATGGGCAGCACCTCACAAAAGAAAATGACTGCAATAGATGGTGCCAAATACAAAGCATGGAACTGGTTTGGAATAGGGCAGATCTGGAGCAGCAGAAAAGGGACAGAAGCGCCTGGGATGCGCCAGCCTATGGGCAGGAAAGGAGCCTACAGCAGGGCCTGGCAGCAGCAAAGGGAGGGGCTGCAAAAGGGCAGCACCCTGTCCTTATAAAGGGCCATGGAGCTGGCTGGTCGGCCAGATCTGGTCTGCCATATGGCCCAGCCCACAGCCCTATATATAGGACGGAGTGGAGGGGACCAGCCACTCAGATGGCACACAAAACAAGGGGGCTGGGCCCCACTTTAATGCAGAGGGCACACAGCCCAAGGATAGCTGCCCACACCCCAATGTAAAGGGCTGGTGGGGGCGGGATTCTTACAGACTGAGTCGGCTAGGAGGTCTGCTCCAGTTGGCTATTGGGGCCAGCCCTTTGGGCCTATAAAAAGAGGCACTTGGGCCTCATAACAGCATCCAGCACACCAGCAAGTGTGGCAGCAGCAGGAGCAGCAGTGCACACATCCTCAGGTCTACTTCCAAGGCAATAGAGGCTGCAGACTGAGCTCTACTTGGGTTGGGATTTGGCTGTCTCCTAGGGCAGCAAGAAGCTGAGATATCTGGATGGAGAGTCTACATACGCTCGAGGTGGAGCACGCAGACTCAAGGTTCTAGAAGAGAGTAGCAGATAGAGAAGGACCTTTGGTAAGATCAGAGGACCACACCTTGGTGGGACTCCAGATTTATCTCTTTTGTTGTGTCCATAGTTTTGGACAGAAATATATTGTGTTGGTGGATTCTATATTTGGCTATGTCTACTGTCTATTTCCTGATCTGCACATATATGAAGCACACAAGTTTAAGAAGTTTGTGATTCCACTTACCACACTCTGTGTGAGGTCTTGGGCTATTCTATCAGTCTTGTGCTGTGCGTACCCTTTGGTGGTTGATTTCTACCCCCCCCCCCCGGGCCTCTTTTCTCTCTCTCTCTCTCTCTCTCTCTCTCTCTCTCTCTCTCTCTTACACACACACGCGCGCGCGCACGCTCTGGGACACCTGACCTCATGTGAGGTGCATCGCATCTCACGTCGGATGACACGACGTAAGAAGCAGACTGTTCTCACTCGTCGGATTGATGAGGTGGTCGGATCTTTTGGAGGGGGAGACCCGACTATCAGCTGGGGAATCCTATCAGAGGGGAAATGGCCCATTCCCATCACGGACCCAGAGATTTGGCACATATATGCATGCTCCTTATACGACATCCCAGGTCAGATGCCACCAGATATGTCCTCTATGCCCAGACCCACTACTTGTCACTTGTTCACTGCGTAGAATGTGAGGAATGCCCTCCTTCGTTTGCACAACTGGTTGACACCAGACTAGGAGGGGCTACATACAGAGCACTTCGCACATGGACAGGAGGTCTTGGCCCCGATTCTAGTGTAGCTGTTCAACCATGCGGTATGTCACGGATTCCCACCTACTTGGAGCACTACCACCATTGTACCGATACCTAAGGCAGGGGACCCCATGGATACTGGGAACTACCGCACTCATGATTGGCCACAGTCTGGCTGCCAATCAAGTTTAATCTTTTATAAGGTAGCTTGCAAAAAACCGGTTTCCCTTGGCGACAACTAGAAACGATTCACAAGAGTATCCATGGAGAGCCAATCCCTCTTACTCAAGTCCCACAAATCCTCCAAGTAGTCAATCCTTGGTTATTCAACCTTACTGACAAGCGCGGACTCAACTGTATCGATGCAACTTTAATCCTAAAGGGCCAAAAGTGAATCCAAATATTAAAATGCAAAGAAGCGTCACCTCTAAGAATATTGAATCCTTCTCACTAACAATCCCCCAGCCGTTTCCTCCACAATGCAAGCAGCTTAGACAATATTTCAAAATGCCGTATACGAATAGGAAATTGAAAAGGAATTAACTCGTGCCACATTGTGGATCCTCTTGAAATCCATAGAACTCCTTGCTGTTGGATTAAGCCTCTAGCAATAATTGCCCATGGTTGCGAAGAGTGTAGTCTTAGAAAGATTATGGATCTATACTGGAGAGGGTGATCATTAGTTAGTTAGAGGGCCATGGACAAGGGGCTCTTGGACAGGCATGCTTCCGGAGAAAGCACTCCACACTGAGAGCCATCATCGAGGAGGCGAAGTCGAGACGCCAGAAGGTCTACAATTGCCTCGTGTACTTTCGGAAGGCTTTTGACACAGTCCCTCGCTCTCGCGTGATCAGGCGACTACAGGAGTTGCATCTCCCAGAGGATATGATCTGGGGAGTGATGAGTCTATACGAGTCCGTTAGAGGGTGAGTCCGCATTCTTGGGGGGCTATCAGATTGGGTTGAGAGCACCATAGGGGTGAAGTAGGGTTGCTTCCTCTCATCGACTCTCTTGGGGCTATACATTGATGAGATCACATCCTTTGTTGATCGCCTAGGAGGAGAGACCTCCCTATTGGCTGATGGTACAGATACTACTACATGTAGATGACATAGTCCTCATTTCGTCCTCAGCTGAGGGTTTGCAGAAACACTTGGAGGCCTTGGAGATGTTCTGCAAAGAGATGGACATGGCAGTCAACCTTGGGAAAACCAAGGTTATGATGGTACAGATACTACTATATGCAGATGACATAGTCCTCATTTCATCCTCAGTCAAGGGTTTGCAGGAACACTTGGAGGCCTTGGAGATGTTCTGTAGAGAGATGGGTGTGACAGTCAACCTTGGGAAAATCAAGGTTATGATCTTGAACACATCCCAAGTAGTGTTTCATCAACATTGACGTCGACGTAGTTTCACTTACCGTGGGGAGTCAGTGGAGATAGTGCAGTACTATTCACGGGACTAGGCTTCACAATGACCCATGTTGCCAAAGCGCGACTCATACGAGGGAAGGGTGCCCTGGCCTGATTAGAGAGACAATGCTTCCAGGCGCATTTCCACGATCCACCGACGAAGGGTTGGCTTTTTGACACTCTCGTGAGATCCACTGCCATGTATGCAGCACCCTTTCAGCTACTACTGACTGGAAGGGATTTGAGAGGCTACAGGTGATCATGGGATCCATGATGATTCAGAGTAAGCCTTAAGTTCCCCATCAGATCATACATGCATGGTTCGCCATGACACTCTCCAGGTGGATGCCCTCTTCCAGACCGTGACGTTTCTCCACAGAGTTTGGGCCCTACCTCAGTGGAGATTACCGAGATTGGCACTGGAGTCATCTAAACGCATGGCAGAGAGAGGCTTTGATACAGCATGGTATGCACGAGTGTCCACATGGTTTGATAGCCACTGTATCGAGATGGATAGGCTCTCCCCTTGGATGCACCATCGGAGCTCCTTCCACATGATGAGATTAACCGTATCATACGGTTAGACCTTCTTCAGCTTTACACATCTCGGGCTTGGGGGGGGGGATCAAGAGTTCCCCACTAAGACCGAATTCTATCATGACTACTTTCTGAGTCGGAGCATGGTCTCATCATCAGGCCCCAGTACCTTGAGAATAGTGTAGGCCATTCTATGGGCTATCCATAGGGCGTGAAGGATTTCATCATTCGAGTCCTGACGAAGACAGTTGTGGAAGCGTTCCTGTTTCTTGCGTGGGTAATAATTGGCCTGACGGGGGTGCACCGATGAAGCTTTGGAGAAGTGTTCACAGGCTTTGAGGGAGCGCACGGGCTCTGAGTGTAATTTGTGACGGACAACGTAAGCTCTTTTGTGTGCCCAGCGCGTTGTGATGCAAAAGTTCCTGCAATTGGAACTCTTCCAGGAGAAGCGATAGTAGGAGACATGAACGTAAATTTAGTTGGGCCAGTATTCCGCCACGCTCCCCGTGTGGTGACGATGCCTTCAAGCGTAGCGATGCCTTCACGCGCAGGTTCGTGTTTGACGGAGGTTCTTACGCGATGCGAAACGCCCGATGTTGATCAGCAGCCAAGGTCTAGAACCTTAGGCTGATGTGGCAGTCAGCGTGACGTGGCAGGCAAGGCACCAGCTGACGTGGCACACGTGGCAGAGGCAAACTTGCCAGGTCAGCAGACACGTGGCACACAGGTGACGTGGCGTCCGCACGTGCGAGCTGACGTGGCAGCCAGGTGGCATGCTTGTGCAGTAGATGACGTGGCATTGGCACGTGGCAGATAGGCAGCTGCTGATGTGGCAGCCAGCTGGACTGCTGAGATGGCAAACCAATGGTTAGACTAACCCTGGTACAGTTCATTCCTGGTTGGTTGATCCGTGGTTAGTGAAAATGTGGTTAAGTTAACTACAGCTAGTTAACTCTGGTTAGTTGAACCAGTACCCAGTTAGTTCAACATTGGTCCAGTTAATCTGGCCTAACCAGACCAGTTTGGTTGGTGTAACCAGTCCAGTTAGTCTAGTTGCAGACTAACCAGACCAGAGCCAGTTAGTAGAGTAACCAGTCAGTTACTTCATCTGGTTACTGTTTCCCACACACAGAAAAAAAAAGAAAAGAAAAAAAGGACAGTTGCAGAGACTGTTTCCGCTAGCAGATTTCACCTGCCTGTCAGACTTTTACTGTCAGAAAAGCAGCAGAAAAGCAGAGAAAACAGAGATTTGCAGAAAAAGAGTATGCATGCCTTTGAGCAGTGAAAAGAGGGAAAAACAGATGCTTTTTGAAGTCATTTGCAGCAGCCAGAAAAGGGGCAATATAGTTGTTGATGCTTTGGCAACTGTGTGGGTATACGCCTTGAATTGACAGCCAGTACTGGCATAGATTGTGAATGCAAGACACCTCTTGTTGAGGTAAATTTTCTCTCTGAAAAGCGAAGGCAGCGTGCATCAGTTGCATACACAGTGTGTGTGCGAGAAATTTGCAGATCTCAGACGAGTTGTAAGAAGATGGCTCAATCACCTATCCAATGGGATTCACAAGATAGGGATGCGCATCCAAATCAGAGAAGTGTGCAACAAACTCAGCAAGAATTTGAGCAGATGGTAGGCACTCGTATACAAGAGATGGAAAATCTTAGAAAGGATCCAAGGGCTCAGCATTTGTTTCAAACAGAAGCTATGCCTAATGCAGTATATGACGTGCCAATGCTAGAGGCACACTCTCGTGTACAGCCAGAGAAAGAGAGATCTCATAGGGGACGGTCTCATAGCAGGAAGAGATCAAGGCATCATCACCGATCTCCTAGTCCATCACCGTTTACCTCGAGTTCGACTTCTGTATCTTCTTCTTCTTTATCAGATAAACCATCTAAGAAAAGAAGGAAACACAAGAAGTCTAGGAAGAGAAAGTCTTCCAGAGAGACTAAGGAATTCAAAGAGGGAGGTAAATCTGTCAAGTTTATGACCTACAATGGACAGTATGATCATACAGACAAAGCATTGCAGTTCATCAGGCAATTTGATGCTGCATTCGGTACAGAAAAGTTTTCAGAATCCTCCAAGTTAAGAATGGTCAGTTTGCACTTGACAGCGACAGCTAGTGCATGGTGGAGTGCACAGGCCACAGATGGGTCAGCCCCAAGAAAGTGGAAGGACTTCAAGAAAGCCTTCTACTAGCAGTTTATGCCTAAACAGTTTAGAGACCATGTTCTTCAAGATTGGGACAGTTTGCATATGGATGCAGGAGATACAGTGGATGTGTACAACCAAAAGTTTTGGGATGCTTATTTGCAGGTTGCACCTTTCAAAAAGATCTCCAAAGGAACCCAAATGAGAAAGTATAGAGCTGGTCTCACTCCAAGAATCCAGACAGTAGTGAATGCTTTGGGGGCAAAGAACATTCAAGACCTTATGCATTCAGCTTCAGTAGCTAGTCTTGTGCCGTTACAAGATCCATCCACGGTACTATCCTTGCATGTTTGATCCAGGAGCTACTGATAATTTCATATCAGAGGACCTAGCCTTGAGGCTGGGAATAAAGACAGAGGAATTGGGCAGGGCTTTGGATGCCGATCAGATGTTCTGTGGGAATCCTGTGCCAGTCACTCCCTTGATAGGGAAGCTCCATCTTCATGTTCAGAGTTATGTAGATCAGGAAGACTTCTTCATTTCTCCACTGAAACATCATGATGTAGTCTTGGGAATGCCTTGGTTTCATCGCAAGGCAGTGAAGTTTACTCTTCCTAAAAGAGTGCTGGAGTTTGTGCATAGGGGGAAAAATCAGCGTTTAGTTGCCAGGAATAAAGGGGAGACTATCCCCATTGTATGTGATGTTACATGTGGTAAAGCAATAAAGTCTGCAATTTCCGCGTACATGGTTTTTGTAAAAGAAAAAGATAATGATATGCATGCTGAAATGAATGATGCAGACAAAGATAAGTTTCAGTTTCTTATAAACTTTAAAGATTGCTTTTCCGATGCTTTGCCAGGGGAGTTACCCCCAGAGAGACCAGAAGATCATAAGATAGAATTAATGCCTAGTAGTGAACCACCAAATAGACCCCCTTATAGAGTCAGTGCGACTCAGAGAGAGGAGATTATGGCTCAGGTACAAGACTCGCTGTCCAAAGGGTTGATTCAGCCCAGCTCGTCTCCTTTTTGTTCCCCTGTACTGCTAGTACAGAAGAAAGATGGTTCATTCTGTATGTGTGTTGATTACCGCGCACTGAACAAAATGACCATCAAGAATAGATTCCCTATTCCGCGCATTGATGATGTGCTGGATCAGTTAAATGGAGCTTCAGTTTTCAGCAGGATAGAGAGTGGCTATGACCAAGTGAGGAGACAGCCTCAGGATGTGCACAAGACAGCATTCCGCACTACATTCGGGTTGTATGAATACTTAGTGATGCCTTTTGGGTTGACAAATGCTCCAGCCACATTCAATAGAATGATGGATCGCATCTTCCGAAAGTACAGGCATTTCACGGGTACTTTCTTTGATGATATCTTAGTCTTTTCAAAGACAGAGGAAGAGCACAGGGAACATCTTGCCATAGTGTTTCAAGAGCTGAGAAATCATCAGCTCTATGTAAACAGCAAGAAAAGTGAATTCTTCTTGGAAGAAATCCATTATCTGGGGCATATAATATCCAAGAATGGGATACAGATGGATCCAGCAAAGATCCGTGCCATTCAGGAATGGCCAGAGCTGAAAACTGTGCATGAAGTTCGAAGTTTCCTAGGCCTGTGTTCTTACTACAGAAGGTTTATCAGGCATTTTGCTGATATCGCAGCTCCATTACATGACCTTACTAAGAAAAATGCAGCCTTCACATGGGGGGAATATCACAGAAGAAAGCATTCAATACACTCAAGGAGAAGTTGACTACAGAGCCTATTCTTGTAGTCCCGGATCTTTATCAACCTTTTGATGTTGATTGCGATGCTTGTGGAGAGTGTGTTAGAGCTGCATTACATCATAATGGACATGTAGTAGCCTACGAGAGCCGAAGATTGCGTGATGCAGAAAGATATCTTGGAATCTATGAGATAGAGTTATTGGCTGTAATTCATGCCATCCATACATGGAAGCACTATCTTTTGGGTGTAGATTTTACTGTTAAAACAGATCACCAAAGTCTAAGATACTTTTTGACTCAGACCAAGCTTTTCGAGAAGCATATGAAATGGGCAAACATGCTGTCAATGTATCATTTTCAGATTGTCCATACCCCAGGAATTCGGAACAGAGTGGCAGATGCCTTGTCCCGAAGACCCCAGGTCAATAATGTGACTATTGCTTATCATCAGGACCTAGAAGGCATGAGGGAACAATATGCTAGTGATGCAGATTTTGGTGAAATTCTACAGCAAATGCAAGAGGGGCAATCCACCAGTCACTATTCCCTGAAAGATGGGTATCTAATGAAAGATGATTGCCTATGCATCACCCAGGAGATGAGGAAAAAGATTTTGGAGGAATGCCATGCACCTCCCTATGCTGGACACAGAGGAATTACAGCAACAACTCTAGCACTAGAGAGGTATTTCTTTTGGCTAGGGATGCGGAAAGATATACATCAGTTTGTTACTGAATGCCTTACGTGTCAGAAAGTGAAGTATGACAGACGGAAGGCACCTGGCCTACTTATGCCTCTTCCCGTGCCTCAGGCACCATGGGAAAGTATTACAATGGACTTTATTTTTGATTTGCCAAGATCAAAGTCAGGGAATGATGGGATTTGGACTATCATTGATAGATTCAGCAAGCAAGCTCATTTCATTCCGGTTCGCAAAACCATAAAGGCAGATCATATGGCTAAGCTTTTCATGGCACAGATCTTTAAGCATCATGGTATGCCTAAGTCCATTGTTAGTGATCGAGATTCTAGAATGACCGGTCTATTCTGGAGAGCTTTATTTGATAACATGGGGACGAATATGAATTTTTCTTATTCTTTCCATCCCCAGACAGATGGTCAAAGTGAAGTAGCAAATTCTACAGCATTAGATATGCTGAAATGCTACGTAGGTGACCAAGGTTCAGACTGGGAAAAGTACCTACCATTGGTAGAGTTTGCTTACAATAATACAGTGCACAGCTCTACAAGGAAAGCCTCCTTTGAGGTCATATATGGGAAGGTGATTTTGCCACCTATATTGAGAACCAAAGATGAAATATTTGCAGTTGATCAGTTTGTGAGAGACCTCCAAATAGCTTACAGCCAAGTCCGGACAGCAATCGAAAGGTCTAAGGAGAAACATAAAAGAGCTGCAGATAAGCATAGGAGACAATTAGATCTCAAGGAAGGGGATTGGGTACTTTTGAAGTTTGAAAAAGCTAGGCTCTGCAAGTTTAAAGGCAAATAGAAAGTGTATGCAAAGTTATCTCCCAGATACTATGGCCCTTTCAGGGTTACAGAAAGAATAAATGAGGTTGCATACAGGTTAGCATTGCCAGAGCATAGGAGGATTCACAATGCATTCCATGTGAGTCTTCTAAAGAAATTCCAGGGGCCAGAGCCTACAGAACCAGTATCAGAGGATCCACAAGAAGTGGATGAGCTGGAGGAGGTCCTTCAGCCAGAGCAAATTGTGTACCATATTGTACGAAAAGGCCCTTAGGGCAAGGAGTTTTACAGGTATCTTGTAAAATTCAAGAATTATACGGCCTTAGATGCCAAGTGGATGGACGAAGACATGTTATCCGATCATCCACATCTTTTGGATGTTTACAAGGAAGCTTTTCAGTTGAGGTCAACTGAATAGAAGCCGAGGGGATGTCACCACAATGTAAATATCCTAAGTCAAAGTACAGTTGACCATTTATTTGATCATAATTAAAGAGTTTTATATGTGTTAATTATGGTCAAAGAGTTCTTTTAATGGTCAAAGAATTGACTACGGTCAAAGATACTTGACTCTAGTCAAGTAAACTTGACCTCGGTTGGGGAGACTTGGTTTATTACCAAGAGGGTTAACTGCGGTTAACCAGAGAACCACAGAGCTGACTACGGTCAGAGAGTGTTGACTTCGGTCAACGAGACTTGGCATGCGCCAAGAGGGTTAACCACGGTTAACCAAGATGTGCCAACTTCGGTTGGAGAGACTTGACTATAATTAAGGCGCCTCGACCCTTGGTCAAAGCTCCTTAATTATAATCAAGAGTGTTGACTACGATCAACCAGAGAATAAATATATATTTTTATATTTGTTAGGTGTGCACATGTATTCAGTGGGGACACCCACCGTGACTAGAATTAGTCCACCGTGTGTTATTTGCATGCAAAGCGCTAACAATTAATGGGTGCCATGGTGGTGCGCCTTAATTAATTGTTGCAGGTACTAGGAAGAGTTATTTTCCTAAGCGCTACGGGAGCCTAACAAGCATCTAGGAGGCTGTTCGTGTGACCAAGTGCTTTGAAGACTCCAGAATGGCCCTTAGTGGCATGTAATAAGACTTAGTCTAGATTTTAGACAAGTGGCATGTTGCGAATTTGAAATGAGCTTGAAGCTCTTGTAAGGATTCACGTTTTGGATTTTTGGGATGTATCAGACAGCTCTACGCTGAACTCTTGTAACAGATTCTCTTTAATAAAATACCTTCGGGGGGGTCCAGCCCAACATGTTGTCCTGGGCCCTAGTGTCTCTATTGAGAGAGGGAGAGAGGGAGAGCAAATGAGAGTGTCTCTGCTGTCTTTTACGAGAGCTAGTATTGCACTCCTGAGCCCTCATTCCTGCTGGTCTTGCT
Organism: Dipteris shenzhenensis; assembly: GCF_047967505.1. NCBI lineage: Eukaryota > Viridiplantae > Streptophyta > Polypodiopsida > Gleicheniales > Dipteridaceae > Dipteris > Dipteris shenzhenensis. Next base: position 30,681,237 of record NC_141614.1, on the reverse strand, counting down.
GGTTTCTACACACCCGTGAGCATTTGAGGCCTCTCCAAGCACGGAGCACTTGCTACGGAGGTACATTTCTGCTGCATTTTGAAGCATATTTTGCAACTCACACGTGCGAATTTTTGCTGCTGTGCGGAATCCATACAACAGTACGGACCATTTAGTGCTACTGCGTCTCACACATGTGATTGTGATTTTGTACAGCCGTACAGACTGTACGGACCAACTACACATGCATATACTCCATTTCAGAAGCCGTATAGCTTGCTGTGCAACATTTAAGGCTTGTACGATTTTGTATGGCCAGTTTTTGTCCACGCGTGTGGTCCATACAACAGTTTTGAGTGTTGTACGGGCACCTTTGCTGTTGTACAGATCTGTTCGAAGGATTTTGGGGCTTTCTCATGAAGCGTGCCGTTGTTTGAAGCAATTTGGAGCTTGGTGCTGCAATCCGGAGACCTGACTAGCAGCAAGGATGATTTGTTTGGGATGCTTGGGGTTGATGACAAGCTTGATGGCACCTATTATCCCATGTGGTCATACATGATGGGACATGTTTTAGTTGCCAAGAATTTATGGCATATTGTTTCAGGTTCTGAGGCCAGGCCTACACCTAATGCCAGTTCTGGTGTTGCACCTACTACCTCTGGTCGTGATGCCAAAGCACTTGCCTTGATTGCTCTTTCAGTGAAATGGGTTATTATCTCTCATATCCGGTCTTGCCTTGATTGCTCTTTCAGTGAAATGGGTTATTATCTCTCATATCCGGTCTTGCAAGACAGCTAAGCAAGCATGGGATCAGCTTGCATCTTTGTATAAGGTGCGGAATGAGGCGAGGGTTACCTATCTCTGCAAGCAGTTGAAAGACTTGAAGCTTGAAGAGGGTGGTAACATGGATGCCTATCTCACTAATAAGGATTTGAGAGAGCAGTTGGCCAACATTGATGAGATTATGTATGATTCTCAGCTTGTTTCTAATACCCTTTATGGGTTGCCTGATTCATATCAACGCTTTGGTACTACATTGCGGTTGGTTGTAGGTGGCAATGCCGACCATTACTCATTTGACCAACTGCTTGCTCTTCTTCTTCGGGAGGAGCAAAGTCGTGCAAATCACAATGCTTCTATGGCTAGTGATCAAGCCTTTGTTGCCCAACATAAAATCAAAGGCAAAGGCAAGGTTTCAGCTGGTAAACCCTCTCCCTCACATGCTGGTCATTCTCATGGTGCCTCTTCTTTGGGGGATAACAAAAAGAAGAAGAGATGTAACTATTGCAGGAAACCTGGGCATGATATTTCTGAATGCAGGAAGCGGACTGCATCTGAAAAGAAGAAGAAAGAGTCTGGTCTTGCAATATCTGGTTCTTCTAGTGCAAAAGATCGACCTGAGTCTGCTAATTTTGCACAAGACCAACATTGGGCTTTCTTGGCTAAATGTCAATATAATCCTGATGTCCATGATGCTTGCATGGCATTTTCAGATGTTCATGATGCCTGGTTTTTTGATAGTGGTGCTAGCAAGCACATCACTTTCTTCTGTAAGTTATTCAGCTCATTAGAGCATACATCTAAGGAGGGCAGTGTCACATGTGCCAATAATGCATCATATACCGTGAAAGGTATTGGGCAAGTTGTTCTTGCTTTTGTCTCTAGTGGTGTTGTCACTCTAGAGAATGTGCTTTATATTCCAGGCATTTGCAAGAACCTCATCTCTATTTCAGCTATAGCTACATGTGGCTTTCAGGTTTTTTTTAATGGTGTTAGGTGTGCATTGTATGATGCTACACATGCCTTCACCATGGTGTTGACTGGCACATTGACTAGAGGTCTTTATTGACTTGATGCTTATGACAGATGTTTGGATGATGATGTTGCACTTGCAGATGTACATGCCTTTGCTCTTGATGCTACCATGGCAGATACCCATTTGTGGCATGAGGGGTTTGGACACCTCAACTTTGGGGCTTTGGTGAAGTTATATAAGGACGGTATGGTTGTTGATCTTCCCAAAATGCATATGCCTTTGAAGCATGTTTGTGAACCATGCTTGCTTGGTAAGATGCACCGGGCTGCATTTCCCAAGGATCGGAGAGTTGGGGCTTCACGCAGATGTTTGTGGACCCATGAGGGTTGCAACTCTTGGAGGCTTCTATTATTTTGTCACTTTTATTGATGACTTTACCAGCTACACTTGGATTTTCGCCTTGAAATCCAAATTTGAAGTTTCTTCATGCTTCAAGCACTTTATTGCCTTGCCTGAGAATGAGAGTGGGTTGCACATTGCTCACCTTAATACAGATAGGGGGGGTGAATACATGTCAAAGGAGTTTGCTGTTTTTTTGGCTTCATGTGGCATACATCATTGATGCACGGGGCCTTATACTCCTCAACAGAATCCCGTGGCTGAGCGGAAGAATAGGTTAGTGATGGAGATGGCCAGGTGCATGTTGAAAGGCAAACATTTTCCTAACAAGTTGTGATTGGATGCCGTCATGTGTGCTAATTACACCTTGAACAGAGGTCCCACAAAGGCATTGCAGACTATCACAGCTTATGAGGCTTGGACGGGTTGTAAGCCTCGCATTTCTCACATGGGGACTTTCGGATGCTTGGCCTATGCTCATGTGCCTTCACAGACACGCACTAAGTTGGATGATAAAGCTGTCAAGTGCATTTTTATTGGGTATAGCTCAGAGAGCAAGGGCTATAAGCTCTATCAGCCCCGCACGGGCAAGTGTTTTGTCAGTCGGGATGTTGTGTTTGATGAATCTTCCACTATGCCTTTGCTGGACTGTTAAAAACAACATGTTGTTGATGCCCCATATATTTTTGATAGCTTGATGCCCTTGTTTACCTCTGATGCTCAGGATCATGTTCCATCTGAGGTTGTACCTCCTCCATTTGTTGGTCATTTGCAGCCACATGTGCAGCCTAATATGCCTCTCATTGATTAGGACCATTTGCACAGGGCTCTTGGCCAAGAAAGAACTGAAATTCAGGAGCCCAAAAGGTACCCTGTTGGCTCCTTGACACATCAAAAGATAGCAAACAAGATACTCCTCTACCAGCCCGTACTAGAGCAGCTGTCCGGAAAGAGCATGCTAGTTTTGTTGCTTATGCTTTGGTTGCTACAGCATGCAATGAAGAGCCCTTATGTAATCAAGATGACCTGATCTACAGTATGCTGTCTCACAAATGAGCAGATATATGCACAGCCCATCTACACACCCGTGAAGCCTTCAAATATATAAAGGGCACTCAGCATTTAGTCCTTTATGGGACTGATACTTCACTTGTCATACATGGATTCACTGATAGTGATTGGGCTGGTTGTTCGGACACTCGTGTGTCACATGGTTGCAACTCTGTTATGCTTGGTACTTCATGTGTTTCTTGGTTCAGCAAGAAGCAAAGTACGGTCGCTACTTCTAGCTGTGAAGCTGAGTACAGAGCAGCTTTTACAGCTACAATGGAGTGCGTTTGGCTTCAGAAGCTACTTGCAAATCTGTATGCATGTGAAGCTGCTCCTACCGTCATCTTCATTGATAGCAGAGTGCTTTGGCTGTTGCACGGAATCGTGTTTTCTATGCTCGCACAAAGCATATTTGAGGTTCACTATCACTATGTCAGAGAGCGATTTTTAGAATTATTGATAAATTCTAGGCAGTGACCGATGTAAAGTCAATAAGTGGGTTAGGGGCACTTTTCCCTCATTTAGAGGTTTTTCCCCCTAACCACAGTTAGTTCACTAACTACGGTTAGTGAAGGATAAGATTTGTCACTTAGACAAAACCTTATCCCCCTTTGTATTGTTTTACTTCATTCTATTGCATATTCAACGGTCAGCTCTCTCTCTCTTGCTTTCTACTCTCTCTCCTATTTCCATCATTTGGTATCAGAGCAACCCATCCTCTTGGCCCAGCTCCTTGCTCCAAGCTCCCAGCTCCCAGCCCGTACATCGGTGCAGCAGCCGTCCGTACAATAGTATGGATTTTGTACTTGCTCATGACGCCATCAGCTCGTCCGTACACCTGTAGTTGCCCGTACCGCGTGGAGGCATCCGTACAGTGCCGTACTGCTTGGCATTCCCGCTCGTACAGAGCACAGCTAGCCATTTCCGAGCGTACATTCTGTACATCCATACTGTGCATGTCCGTACAGCCACACGTGCAGTGCTGTCGGTACAGGCCATACTGCACGTGCGACCTGTACTTGCCTCGAAATCTGTGACTCACATTTGTACCTCTAGGCATTTTCGTACAGTCTGTACACAATGTACGGGCTGTTTGTTCAGAAATTTGCGCTGCTGCCTGTACATCCAGCAGCAAACTCAAGGTGCAGATAATCTTTTGTAGGCACATTGCATTTTTTTTGGGACGAAAATTTGGGGCTTCTGTGCATTCTTGGACAAGTATTGCAGGCAGATTGCAAATTTCTCAAGAATTTGGGGCTTTTGGACTTGCATTGCAATTTTTGCAACATTTGGGGCTTTCAGTCAATTTGCCCTCTTCTGGTTGCAATTTCTGGCAAGAAATTGGGGCTTTTGCAATTGGATTGCAATTTTGCAGTGACATGTGCATTTTGAGCCATTGTTTGGCTGTGGATTCAAGCAGGTGCATTTTGAGATTGTGGGTGTGCTCATTTGCACACATTGGCAGTAGAATTTGGTTCTTTTTCAGATAAATTGCAAATTGGGGCTTTCAGACAATTTGCCCCTTTTTGAGTTACAATTTCTTGCAAAAATTTGGGGCTTTTTGCTTTACACTGCAATTTCTTGCATTTTTGGGGCTTTCAGGCAATTTGTCCTCTTTTGGATGCAATTTCCCTGAAGAAATTGGGGCTTTTGGCATTCTGATGCAATTTGGCAGTGTACAAGCATTTTGGGACTGTTGTAGGCAATTTTGGACTCACTTTGAGTGACATTGGAGAGCATTTGCAAGAGAATTGAAGTGCATTTTGAGCCTTTAATAGGCTGTGACAGTATTTGTCAGTGTGGGCAGAATTTTCTTTGCAGATTTTACTTGTCCATTTTACCTCCTAGGAAGGGATTTTACTTGGCCAGTTTGCTGTATTTTTTTAGATTATCTGGTGATATCTTGGTTGGTAGACATCTTTGGGATTATGTCAATGGAGATGAAGCAAGACCAGTTACAGCGGCTAGAGCTGTCACTCCTACAGCTAGAGGTAGGATTAGAGGTGCAAATGCAGCACAAGTAGTTGGAGCAGCCACTCCAGGAGCTCCCATAGCAAAGCAGAAAAGATGGGACTCTAGAGATGCACAAGCTCTTTCAGTAATTTCTCTTTCTGTCAAGAGGTTCATTATACCTCATATTCGGTCACACGAGTTGGTAGGACTTCTATTGTAGGAGGAGCAGACACGCAGAAATATGGCAACCTGGGCTGGCGAGCATGCCATGCTTTCCAAGTTCAAGCCCAAGGGTAAAGGGCAGCAAAGGCCACATGCCAATCAGCCCACAAATAAGCATAAAGCTGATTCAGGACAGCCCTCTTATAAGGCAAAGGGTGATACAAATAAGCGGAAAAAGAACGGCATCTGTCATTATTGCAAGAAGCGAGGTCATTATATTGGAGAATGCAAGAAGCGCATAGCCAAAGAGAAGAAAAGGGATTCTAGTATGGCTGTGTCAGATGCATCAGCTCCACATTCTCATGATGGGGGAGATGTTGCAGCGAACTTTGTGGAAGATCACTATGTCTTTCTGTCTTGCGCTTCAGATTTTTCTGTGGGTAGTTCAGATGCTACAGCCACTAATGATGATGACCCATATGCTTTCTTGACTTGCAATTATGATCCTTCAAAGGATGCATGCTCTCTTAGTGTCGATGAGACACTTCATACTTGGTATTTTGACAGTGGTGCTTCAAAGCGCATCACTTTCGAGAAGAGTTTGTTTGTATCTCTGTATCCTCCACCCACCAAAAAGAAGGTGACTTGTGCAAACAATTCTTCTTATTCAGTATGTGGAGTGGGAGACGTTATTCTCACATCCACTGATGGCACAGATTTCAGAATTTCAGATGTTCTCTATGTGCCAGGGATAAAGAAGAATTTGCTTTCAGTGTCCTCACTCTTTGTATCGAGGTCTTTTTCAGCTTGATCTATATGAAAAAAGATCCAATCTTGCATTATCAGTTAGCACTCCCACTGCTGCGATGCAGAATGCGGAGTTATGGCATGCCAGGTATGGGCACATGAGCTATGGCAGCTTACTGACACTTCAGAGGCATGATATGGTTGATGCATTGCCGCCTCCTCATGCATGTGAAGGTTGCATCCTTGGCAAGATGCATAGACTTCCATTCAAGAAGGATGGTGCAGTGAAAGCTACACGCAAATTACAGCTTATTCACAGTGATGTCTGCGGTCCCATGAGGACACCTACTTTTGGGAGTCATCTCTATTTTGTTACATTCATAGATGACTTCACCAACTATACTTGCTTCTATGGTCTCAAGGCAAAATCAGAAGTGTTTATGCATTTCAAACACTTTGTGGCTATGGTTGAGAATGAGACATGACTCAAGGTGTAGACACTTCGCACAGATCGAGGGGGAGTAGATGTCTCATGAATTCGAGACATTTTTGAAGGAGAAAGGCATCACGCATCAGCTTATAGTGAGGCTTACACCTCAACAGAATGGCAAAGCTGAGCGGAAGAATCGCACTGCCATGGAGATGGATAGATGCATGCTCACAAGTAAGAAGTTGCCTCAGAGGTTTTGGCTTAAAGGCCTCGTGTGCCAACTATATTTTGAATCGGGCTCCTACAAAGGCTTTGAAGACAATCACTCCCTATGAGGCATGGCATGGGAGAAAGCCTTCAGTGGACCATTTCAAAGTCTTTGGTTGTGTTGCATATGCCCACGTGCCTGTGGAGTTTAGACACAAGTTGTCAGATAAGGCACTCAAATGCATTTCTGTGGGATTAGTTCACCAAGCAAAGGCTATCGTCTTTACAACCCTGCTACACGCAAGATTTTTGTTAGTAGAGATGTTATTTTCTCTGAAAATTCAGCACATACACATGCTGAATTTCAGATTCCAGCTTCTTCAGATGATGTGTTTGAGTGGATGCTTCCTATCGCATTTGGTTCCCCTGCTGAAACTCAGAATTTACAGCAACCTCCTCCAGATCCACATGCCCTGATTCAGCCACCGGTTGATTTAGTACCACCTAAGGGTGTGGAAGAAGTTGGCAGGCAAGAGATTCAAGAGATACACGCAGCCAAAACAGTCCCGAATTGGTTGCTTCAGACTCTCAGGGAGAGTAGGCTTGAGGCTCCATTGCCTGGCAGGACTCGTAGTCCTGTAAGGCATGCAAGGGGGGCTCTTTTAGTTGAGACAGCTTATGCAGGGACTCTTCTTGATGAAGAGGAGCCTGACTCTTTTGAAGAAGCAAAGGATAATGTGCATTGGATGCAAGCCATGCACAATGAGTTGCAGTCCATAGAGAAAAATCAGACTTGGGATGTGGATTTGCCACCAGGTAAGCATGCCATCGGTACAAGATGGGTTTTCAAGGTCAAACGGAACCCCGATGGGTCCATTGACAGGTACAAAGCAAGGCTGGTTGCCAAAGGATATGCTCAACAAAAGGGCATTGATTATGAGGAGACATTTGCTCCTACATCCAGGATGACAACCATAAGAACTGGTATTGGTATGGTTGCACATTTGGATTGGAAAGTCCATCAGTTGGACATAAAAACAGCATTTTAAATGGAGACTTGTTGGAAGAGGTTTATGTGAAACCACCTCCAGGTTTTGCGGTATCAAATGATGCACGTAAGGTATGCAAGCTGAATAAAGCTTTATATAGGCTGAAACAGGATCCCCATGCTTGGTATGCAAAGATAGATGCCTTTCTGTCCAGCAAGGGTTTCAGCAATAGGCCAACTGGAAGCACCCTCTACATCAAGAAGGATGGGGGGGGGAATCTTGGTCATCATTCTTTATGTAGATGACCTATTGCTCACAGGGCCAAATGGTAATAAAATTGCAGATTTCAAGGCTGAATTGAGAGCCACTTTTGACATGTCAGATTTGGGCATGCTACATTATTATTTGGGATCCAATTCATTCAAGAGAGACGTGGTATCATTATGTCTCAATCCAAGTATGTTCAAAAACTCTTGGATAGATTCAGGATGCAAGATTGCAAGCCTATAGCTACTCCCATGGAGCCAGGGTTGAGGCTTACAATGTATGATGGATGAGAATCTGTAGATGCCACACTCTACAGTTAGGCGGTTGGATGCCTCATATATCTGTGCAATACATGGCCCGATCTTCAGTTTGCAGTATCTTAGGTGAGTAGGTATATGCACAACCCAAAGACAACACATTGGCAGGCTGCAAAATGCATCTTCCGTTACTTGCAAGGCACAAAGTCTTATGGCTTGATGTTTCCCAAGGGGGGTGACTTGCAGATGCATGCTTACAGTAATTCAGATTGGGCTGGAGACTATGATATTAGGTAGTCCACAAGTGGTAATTATTTCTTTTTGGGTAAAGCTTGCATTTCTTGGCCGAGCAAGAAGCAATCTACTGTGGCTACTTCCTTATGTGAAGTTGACTACAAGGCAGCTTTCACAGCGACAGTTGAATGTGTTTGGCTGCGTCGTGTGCTTGTTGATCTTCGTCTTTCATTGAGGGTCCTTCTCCGATTGTCACTGATAGTCAGAGTGCTATAGCAGTGGCAAAGAATCTAGTGTTTCATGGTCGCACGAAGCACATTAAGGTTCACTATCACTATGTCAGAGAGAAGTTACATGCAGGAGAGATCAGTATGATCTATGTGTCAACACATGACAATGTTGCAGACATCTTCACCAAAGCACTTCCACGTGAGAAGTTTGAGGCATTTTGCAATGCCTTGAACTTATCTCCTTTTGGTGATTGATCATCTCCTTGTACATGACATTGGCACTGCAGGGGGGTGTTAGAAATATTGATAAATTCTAGGCAGTGACCAATGTAAAGTCAATAAGTGGGTTAGGGGCACTTTTCCCTCATTTAGAGGTTTTTCCTCTAACCACAGTTAGTTCACTAACTACGGTTAGTGAAGGATAAGGTTTGTCACTTAGACAAAACCTTATCCCCCCTTTGTTTTGTTTTACTTCATTCTATTGCATAATCGACGTTCAGCTCTCTCTCTCTTGCTTCTTGCTCTCTCTCCTATTTCCATCACGATTATGAGGTGATATTCAGTTGTCTTATGTTCCCCCTCAAGACAACTTGGCTGATCTTTTTATGAAGGCTCTACCTCGACCTAAGTTTGAGGTTTTTCGGCAAGCTTTAACTTAGTATCTTTTGTAACTTGATTTGTTGTACTCTATACAATCATAGATTGCTATATCCCTACAAAACGAACATGTGTAACCATGACACTAGATATTCAGGTATCCTGAGCCATGTCTAAGATACTTCAGCCCATACCATGGAGTGGGGTTTGTAGGCCATTCTATGGGCTATCCATAGGTGCCACTTATTCCTTGGTATGTGCCTTATAGGCCTAGTTATAGTCAGTTAGGACCATTAGTACAATTAGTACATGTACCACCTAGGTCAGTTAGGACATCTGGTCGAGTTAGGGTAGTTAGCTCTAGGGTTTTGTTATGTTGGCTCTGTCTTGAGCCTCCACTCTCAGTTTTGCAGCAATCTATTACAACATCTCGTTTTTCTCCTCCCTCACCTCCATTTTTGAGCTTCCATTGCTCACCATGGCTAATAGATAGGAGAGTCTCACACGCCTTGTGGATTACTATCGGACAGATACGAGTTTCGTCCCTCCAGTTGTGGATTCAGGCTGGGAGAGCGTCGGCATACCTAGAGAGCGTTGGGTCTGTAGAATATGCACGATGGGGGAGGTCGAGACAGAGGAGCATTTTCTGTGTGTTTGTCTGGCCTACTATGATACCCGAGGGCGATACCACTGTCTCTTTCAAGAGGGGCTCGTCTTGGGACCACTCATACGGCTGATACATTTCTCGGACCAGGCTTGCATTGGGCTCTACTTGATTGAGATGCGGAGGCACAGAGACCCCCTTGTGCGGCAGGCCAGAGATAAGCTACAGTCGATGTCTCAGGACATCGAGCTAGACCGAGCACAAACGCACGTCATCGATTTTTACGCATTCGAGCCAATGCCAGATGAGATTGAGGGGGAGGAGCTCAAGGATACAAGAGCACTATGGATCACCAGTGAGACCCGTCACCACGATATGGTTGGGGAGACCACACACGACACGTGTGGCGACCAAAGCACACACAATTGAGGTTCGACGTATCTCAGCCCTCCTCAGAGAGGACCGCCAGAGACGAGACATTACTCTCGATGTAGCCCATCGGATACAGAGATCCAAGAGAGCGCGTCTGCGGCCACCGCGGGAGACAGCCTAACAGACACAGATACGTGAGCTCTTTGCATCACATCAGAGGGCCATCACGGAGTATAGAGCCTTCACATGTACTTGGAGCTCTGGCTCTGAGCACTTGATTGCTCTTTTTTCCTACTATATTTTGTACAAGTTGTATTAGTTTTTTGCATTCTTAGCCCTTAGCACTCAGCGCAAGGGCCTTAGTTAGCCCTTTGCTTCAGCCCACATCGGCTTGTATGGGTTACATATATCTTGTATGTTGTCTCATAGACCCGCAAGGTCTCCGAAAGACGTTAATACACAGCAGTGGTTAAAAAGGGAGCAGCATGCTTCACATTGAGGAGTAGTGAAGCCGTTGCTCCCTCTCTGCCCCGCCCCTTCCGCAGCCCCATCCCTCCCTTTGCCTCCCCATCACGATTGTACAGACCAGGATTGGGGTCCTAAACATGTACGCCCCATCATGCAGACCAGGATTGGGGTCCTAAACATGTATGCCCCATCATGCAGACAGCACCGTCCGGCTTTTTGGAGGAGGCTCTCAGAGTGTCTTCCGGATGTAGATTCTTGGATTGTTGGAGGGGACTTCAACAACTTGGAATTTGGGGAGAACAAGCAAGGCGGCGCCTCCTTCTTTGAGATGCCAGCAGCAAAGCGAAGCACCTGGAAGTAGTTCATTTTAATGATCAATGGCAGAGACCCTGCGGCGTGAGCCGAATTTCAATAGGATACTTGGCAGCCTCCTCTTCTCTTTCAGATAGAGGAGACATGATGGAATGCTTGAGAGGCTAGACCGCTTCTACGTTGGGGATTGGGCACTACACAGAGGCCGCTCTACTGGGATTCTGGCAAGTACCACGACGTCAGATCACTCTCCAGTACTTCACTTAGAGCAGCCCCGCAGGGGTCTCTCCCAAAAGGGGGTTCGCATTTCAAAAGACCTCCTGCAAGACGAGGAGATTTAGCAGGTCATGGCAGTGATTTGGCAGCAGTCAGAGATGGCACCGTGTGAGGGCTGGGCTTCGTGGGTGGCCGATGCGATCCAGAGGAGGAGTGAGGAGCTGCAGGCTTATGCCCTTAGGCGGAGGAGGGTTCTTTAGCAGCGCGAGCGGGCACTGAGGAGAGACCTCACCTCCATAGAGCGGCTCAGGGAGCAAGATTCAGGATCTCAGTGGCTTAGGGAGTGGTTTGAGAGCGCTCGCCTTGAGCTTTAGGACACGGAGATTCGATGGGCTGAGTTCTCCTATCACTCTTCTTGAGCCCGATGGGTACAACAGAGGGATAGGATGACGAAGCAATTTTTTCAGACCACTGGGTCGCGACCGGCAGGCACGCAGTTGCAGCGTCTCCGAGATCCGCAGGGCATTATGTACACTGATCCGCATGAGATTTTAGACCCGACCATAGGTTTTTACAGCCAGCTCTTTCGGAAAGAGAGGATGGCTGCAGTTGGTCTTGTGGCCCGGGAGGTAGTTTGGGATCACGTTCCGACGGTAGTCTCGCAGGATTTGTGCAGCAGTTTAGAGGAGCCTTTCACGGATGAGGAGCTTTGGGAAGCCCTCAAGTCTCTCCCGACCCAGAAGTGTCTTGGCAAGGATGGCTTGACTCCCGCCTTATTTCGGAACTTCTGGGAGATCATCTCCACCCCTTTTCGACTAGCTTGCCAGGAGATTTTTGACACGGGCTCCCTCCCTGAGTTTGTGAGCAAGGGGTGGATTTGTTTGATCCCAAAAGGGGGAGATAGGTCAGATATACGGCAATGGAGACCGATCACCTTGCTTGATACCACATACAAGATCCTCCCCAATGGCCTCATCTTACTGACATCATTCACGACACACAGACCGGGTTTGTCCAAGAGCGCAACATCCTATACAACATTTCACGTGCTGGAGGTAGTGGATTGGTCCAGGGAGGAGTCACAGCCGTTGGCCGTCCTCCTCTTGGATTTCAAGAAGGCCTACGACAGGGTAGAGTGGTCTTTTCTGGAGGGTACTATGCGGAGATTGGGTTTCTCAGATAGATGGGTCAGAGGAGTTTCTGCGCTTTATGCGGGGAATTCTAGCCAGATGCTGACACACGGGCGAGGCCTTTCCTCTTTCTCGTTCGGTCCGCCAGGGTTGCCCTCCCGTGGGACCCCAGGCTCTAGGGCGACTGTTGCGAGGTGTGCTCTTTTTTGCAAGGCTTGGCTTGCAGGAGTTTTTTACATTTTCACTCCGCGAGGGATTCGTTGGTTGTATAGACCCCCCACTGGCTGTTAGCCCCAGTACTAGAGATCCCCTAGGCAGTGAGCTGGGTTGCTCTGGAACAGGCCGGTTTTTCTTTCAGCCTTTTCCCGATTTTTTTCATACTCAGCACCTTCAGGGCTGATGTTCGGTATGAATTTTTCAAGCATTAATAGAAGGTTCTTTTCTTTGAAAAGAAAAGAAAAAAAAAAGGAAAAAAGGGAGCAGCAGCCCCTAAGAAGGAATTCATTCATGAGGCTTTGGAGGAAGAGAAAAGGAGAACCATCAAAGCTGTGAACGTGTTTGTAAGAGGCTTGACAGTAGGAGATACTCCAATGGCAGATGCCCAAGTTCTGTTCACTAAGATGGGCATCAATCTCACATGTGAGACAGCTTGGAGGGTAGGCAAGGTAGAGACACCCAGAAGACCTTTAGTGCCAAAACTTCGGACTGCCATGGATAGGTCTACCCTCATGAGTATGATAACAAATTTGAAAGGGACCATAGTGCCCAGAAAACGGCGTTTCTGGGCACTCAAAACGGTTCACCGTTTCCGTGCTGTTTCCAAAACCAGAAACGGCGTTTCAGAGGGAAAAAAAAGTTTTTTTATTTTATGCTTTTGCAGTGCCTCTAGAATTTATCCAAAGAAACGTATATATAGAGCAGCAATGTAAGAGCTTGTAGACACCAATGCTCAGCTATAGAAGCAAAAGTATCAGCACACACACACACGCCCGCCTCAACCACCGAGTAAGAAGTTAGAACCCCATCGGCGGATAGGGCAGTTTTTTCTCTCCCTCTCTAGCCTCTCCTCTTGCTCTCCTCTCATCCTACAACCCCCCTCTCAGCCTGCTGCCCCTGCTCCTTGCTCTCCTCAGCCCTTGCCCTCTCCTCTCCTCTCCTCTCCTCCTTGCTCTCCTCTACAACCTCTCCTTCTTGCTCTCCTCAGCCATTGCCATCTTCTTGCTCTCCTTAGCCCTTGCCCTCTCTCCTCTCCTCTCCTCCTTGCTCTCCTCTCCAACCTCTTCTTCTTGCTCTCCTCAGCGGTTGCCATCTTCTCCTTGCTCTCCTTAGCCCTTGCCCTCTTCTCTCCTCCTTGTTGTCCTCTCAAGCCTTGTTGTATGACATGTATTAATAATAATTACATGTATAATATATATTTTATTAACTAAAAACCGAAACTCCGTTTCCACCGTTTCTTCTGTTGCTTGAAACTCCGAAATGCCATTTCCCGCCCTTTTTTGTGCACTAGGGCAGGCATGATTTCTGAGATAGCACTCTACCCTAGACCACATTTTCACTTTGAGGGCTATCATTGAGGAGGCGAGGTCCAGACACCAGAAGGTCGACACATGCTTTGTAGACTTTCAGAAAGCTTTTGACACTGTCCCACGGTCTCGGATGATCAGGAGACTACATGAGCTACAAATTGCAGAGACACTGATATGGGAGGTGATCATCTTGTATGAGTCAGTCAAAGGAAGAGTTTGCATCCTAGGTGCTCTATCGGATTGGGTCGAGAGCACGATCGGAGTCAAGCAGGGCTGCCTCCTCTCACCGACCCTCTTTGGGCTCTACGTTGATGAGATCACTTCCTTCATGGACCTTATGGGAGGCGAAGGATCACTACTGGCTGATCTCATGATAGAGATATTGCTATACGCCAATGACATAGTCCTTATCTCATCCTCAGCAGAGGGGCTGCAAAGACACTTGGAGGCCCTAGAGGTGTTCTGCAGAGAGAGAGAGACCTGACAGTCAACCTTGGGAAGACCAAGGCTATGGTCTTAAACACCTTACATGTAGTGCTCTGTCGACGCAGCTTCACGAGCCAGTGGAGATAGTGCAGTCCTACACTTATCTAGGAGCAGTCTTCACAGGACCCCTTTTCACTATGACACATGCAGCCCATGCATGGCTCACACGGGGGCGAGGTGCTCTAGCCGGATTGGAGAGACAGTGCTTCTAGCCGCACTTTCAGGATCCATCGACGAAGTGTTGGCCCTTCGATATGCTAGTGCGGCTGGCTGCCATGTATGCAACACCCTTCTGGGGATGTGACCTACCGATAGCAGAGTGGAGGAGATTGGAGCGGCTACAGGGACTATGGAATCTAGGATGATTCGGAGCAAGCCCTCAGTCCTGCATGAGATAGTATAGGCAGAGTTCGCCATGACACCACTATAGACTGATGCCATCTTTCAAACAGTGACATTCATTCACAGAGTCTGGGACTTACCCCAGTGGAGACTATCGAGACCGGCTCTCGAGTCATCCAGACAACAAGGTGAGAGCAGGGCGGACACATGGTACGCATGCATATTGAGATGGATATGCTCCCTCCCTTTCAGTACAATGTTAATACACCCCCTGAGTCGATTCCACAAGATGAGATTAACCGTATCATACGGTTAGACCCCCTCCAACTCGATACATCTCAGGCTTGGGGGGGAGATCAGGAGCTCCCCACCAAGATCCAGTTCTACTATGACCATTTCCCGAGAGTCTCGGAGGGGGGATTCATTATCAGACCCCTATATCTCAAGGACAGGGGAGTCTCACGCATTGAGGATGGCCATTTAGCACATGCGGGTTTCATCCCATCAGCTGAGGATTGAGATAAGGAGAGCAACATGTATACCCAGAGAGCAGCGGATTTGCATGTTATGCACAGTAGGAGAGATTGAGACGAGAAGCATTTTCTCTGCGCGTGCCCAGTCTACTATGAGATCGGGGGGTGATATCAAGGTCTTTATCAGGATAGGAGTGGGTTCGGCCCACTATCGCGATTGATCCACTTCAATGACCAGGTGTGCATTGGGCTCTATCTAGTTGAGATGCGCCGCCACAAGGAGACCTTGCTACGATAGATTAGGGAGCAGCAGGAGGGGACCAGACCACAGGATAGTGAGGTTGAGCAGACACAACGGCATGTCACAGATTTCTATGCATTTGAGTCAGCTTCAGGACTGAGTGGGTGGAGGAGGAGGATCTAGCTGATATGCTGGCGGTATGGATTGCTGAGAGAGGATTGCAGAGGCTACTCGTGACACAGAGAGTGTCCAGAGCACACTTGATTGAGGTCCGACCTATCACAGCTTTCCTCAAAGGAGATCGACTGAGACGAGGGGTCACTTTGAACATAGCTCAGTGGGTTTAGAGATCGAGGAGACCATGCCCTCCTTCGCCACCACAGCGTGAGACGGCCAGACAGACGTAGATCCGAGACATCTTCGCCGCTCATAGACGAGCCACCACAATGTTGGGTTTCGGATTCTGAGTTCGAGTTCGAGTTCCAGCTCTCTTCTTCCTACTTCAGATAGCACATGTATGACATGACATGATATGATATGATACGACATGTTTTGTATTCGATTTTGCTTGAGCTATTGAGCTCTTTATTTCAGCTTAGTATAGTACTCAGCAAGGGCCAGCCCTTTGTGGCTTGTACGAGTTTTTTTCCCTTTCTGGTGTTTTTTGCACTTTGTCCCATAGGAGGCCCACGAGGCCTCCTGCGGACGTGAATATATCTTTCTCTCTCTCTCTCTCACCCCATCTTTTCCCTTTCTCTTTTTCTGAAAGGAGGGACCTAGATCTAGTTTGATTCCACCAATTTTGGAATTGGTGTTGGGAATACAATCCACATGTCTAGAGAGAACTAGTTACTTTGTTCGAGTCCTAGCCTTGGTAAGAGACATTTTGATAAGTTGGATAGACCGGAGGACATCCATCACTTTGTGGGAATCTCTGGTTAAGCACACTTAGGCATGAACAAACTCGGGTGGGTGACCTCCCGAGAAGAGGGAGCTGTGGATGTCAGCTTCAGCAGTGGTTGACACCATCAAGCTTTCAGCAGTAAGTTAGAGTAGCTTTGTAGAATTTTGGACTTAAGAACAACAAAATCTGAATTTGTTCGATTGGATATGTTGTAAACGTGCTTTTAGAGACAAAACCGTAAATAAAATCGCTCTAAATGCGATTTGTAAGTGGGGCCGGTTACTTTGCGGTAATCTTGATCTACAATGCGGTATTGTTTGTATCTATTTTTGAATTTTGCCGCATGGTGTGCAATGTACTGTGCGGTATTTCAGGATTACCGCACGGTATCTTTTAACTAGACACATTCTAGCCACCATAGTCTTCTCACTTTCTTCGCGATTCTAGTGCTCTCCAATCGAGCTTACTGGAGTCTCAAAAACAACAAAAAGGATTTCAAAGGCATTAACAAAGATTCAAATTGAATTTGTAAGTTTTATTCTATCCTTCCTAAAGTATCATGTGTCGATTGTGTAGCTCACTTTTGCTGGCTTGTATCAAACCACACAGATATAACTAGCCTTATTTTATTTTTTGTGGTTCGTAGACTATAGTGTTTGATTTTTGTTGTTGTTGATAGTTGCGTATTATTTTTAATTTAAAATTGTTTCATAGAAAGAGCAGGGTTTTTTAAATTAGTCAAAGGTGCTGGACTTTGATCTTTTAGTGTTTAAATTCATAGTATTAAAATGTATTTTAAATAATTATTGGCGAGAAGTGATCTTAACTACTCAACTTGTGGAAATCACTCTCTAGGAAACTTGGGCTGGTTATCCAGCTTTGACTCTACTAGTGTCTGCTTTGAGATTTTCTCTTTTCATTGGCTTGTTGACAATGGACAGTATCACCTTTGTTGGTACGGCTTAATGCAATCTCCCATTTTGACCAGTTCCTATAGCTTAAGTATCCCTCAATTGCACCGATTGCAACTCTTAATGGCGTCCACTTCACACTCACTAGATTTCTGTTGTTTTGTTTACTTTTGAGGCATGTTGTGACTTGCAGGAATGACGGATCAAAGCTGTTCAGGGAGACAGCATCATGCTAGTGATAAGGAGAGTAGTTGCATGCAAAACGGGGGAACAAGCAATGGTTTGTCTAAGCATAAAATACAAAAAAAGAGATACTTTATCATCAAGAGCTTAAACCATCATAATATAGCAAAGTCGGTAGAAAGGGGAATATGGGCGACACAAGCTATGAATGAGCCAGTTTTGAATGAGGCTTTTGAGGTGTGCTCATTGTCTTGATTTGGATTTGATTTCATTATTCTTATAGAAGGCTGGCATTATTTCTAACCTATTTTCCCAAAAAAATCTTCTTGTAGACTGCGGACAAAGTGTTGTTGATATTCAGTGTAAACATGAGTGGACATTTTCAAGGTTATGCACAAATGGTATCTCCAATTGGCAGAAGGAGGGCTAGTGTGTGGAGTGAAGCCAATTGGGGTGGGACATTTTGTGTTGAATGGATTCGAATGTATGATCTGCCTTTCCAGAAGACTGTACATTTGAAAAACCCTCTAAACTCTTTTAAGCCTGTGAAAATCAGCAGAGATTGTCAGGTAGTCATTCTATTCTGGATGTTCTACATATGCTGTTTATGTCAAGTCTGTGCTTTTTCTTTCATAGTACATCTGTTAGATGCATGCCATTTTGAATTGCAGGCTTCACACATTGAGATTATTTTGCAGGAGCTTACACAAGATATTGGCGAGGCTTTGTGTGCTCTCATTGATGAGGGGGCTGACAGAGAAGGCAAGATTAAGAGGTGAGCAGTGCTTGAGTGATAAGAATTGTGATGTTGTCTGAAAAACTGTCTCAAGGACAAAGCTCTTGGGATAAAAAACTGATTTACCTGAAACAATGGCAGGAAAATTGGTCCAGGAGACATCTCACTAGCAAGAAAGCCACCCTTAGAAAGGTTATCTATGAGTAATGGTGGATTTGGCAGGCCTGCGGTTGGAGCAGCTCCTATTAAACCAGGAATATACCCCGCTCCACAATTTCCCTCAGGAATTCCACATGAGCCATATAATCCGCACTTGCCAATTGTAAGATCTGCAAATACGTCAAGTGCAATCTCTGGTTTGAACAAGCAACCAGGGAGTTCAAGGTCAAGATCCCCAAGGTCTGTTTCATCTGGGAAGGGCATCACCCGAGAAAGAGGACGAAACAAGGACCAGCATGAAGGGAAAGAGAGGGGCTCAGGAAAGGAGAAGGATCTTCACAGGATTGGTAGTGACCATTCAATTGCTGCGGTTCCACCTGAAGAGGACTTATTAAACATGGTCTGTGCTATGGATCTATGTTGAGTCTATATTGAGCCTTATATGCATTATCACTCTAGGTTCAGTTTTCTTTATTTAATATCGTGCCTTTATTTTGCTAATTAGAAAGTGATGATCTTTTTCTAGTTAAGAATAATTTACTGGGTGACTTCCGTTTTTTTACAAGAGATATTGGGCAGATACTTGACCATGGAGATATGTATGTATGTAGGTATTTAGTATATATGTGCGTAAGCGTGCGTGTGTATGTTACTTTCATTTTTTAATTAAAGATATTGGGACCAGAACAGGAAGAAATTGAACCGACTGCGCACTCAACTTTCTAGATTTCTTTCTTGTTTTCGCAGACATATGAAGAGTATCTGCAGCGTCATGGAAACTCAAGGGACTACAAATATTATGACCAGGTCATTGCTGACATGGGGACATGATGATGGTTTTTATGATTCATATAATGCCTCTCAATTCTATTTGTGCACTGGGATAATGATATTTGGAATTATGTTTCAGGGTGCGGGCGGCTTGCCCGGTACACTATGGCCAAGTAATGGAAAACCAGGATTGGCATATGCTGATGATCAGTGAGTGCAAGATTTTACCCCGGTGCAAGTTATTTAAGTTGTCATTGATTATGTTCTCTCCTCGAAACTTTAATGCTAATGAGCTTATTGGAATTTCTTGTAAACAAATAATCAGGAAGAAATTCATGAGCAGATCAAAGTTGTTTTGATGTGTTTGAAATCTCTGCTGATTTTCTAGGTACTCAAACTATCTTGCTAACTGGTATGGCAATCAGCGAGGCTCGATGATGTCAAATAGTTGCTATTATGCTGCTCAGGCATTGGCTGATCCTTATGTTGGCAGTCAGCCTCCCTGAGAGCTGATATTGTGGCTTCATTATGCAAGCTACTTTTTCAGACATCATGTTGGAAAGACAACACAATGATAATTGATCCTTGGCAGTCACTCTTCCTGCTAGCTGAGTTTGGGCCTTGATTATGAGAAGCCAATTTCTCCTGGACATCACTTTGGAAAGACAGCAAAAGACAAATGGATGTAATTATTAGTAAAACTCGGATGTTCAGGGAAGATATACTAGAGGTTGTAGATCACAATCTTTTTGTAAAGAAACTGTTAACCCAAATTTTTTAACTTTCTATGCCAAAGTGGCTACTTGAAGAAATCAGCAAGCTTGTTTAAATGCTGAAGACTAGTTTGGGGATGTATTTTACAATGGATGCTTGTAAACTTTGTATTTCTGATGAACTACTGATTGATAAGGAAACTCCACAATTGTTCACCGTAGGGGCTCTCTATTTACAGCCCGGAGCAAAGGTGAGTGAAACAGTGTGCCGGAAGGAAGCAAGACTCTGGCGCATTTGATTTTTTGAAATGTAGTAAGCATGGAGGTTGTATCATCAGTTTGTTACTTTGTGAGGACTGGAAACTTACGGAAAAGAAAAGCCCGACTTTTTTGAGGGCTCAATTTTGTATTATCTGAACCGTGCAGGAACTGCAACGGTGCTGATCAACTTGCCTCTGGTTGATAGTCATAGAGCTTTCGTACTCTTTATGAGGAATGGAGAGCATCTTGGACATTACAGTTAGGAGAATGTCCTGGCCATTGCCAAGTAGATGTCATTTACATGTGGCTTCATTGTTGCTGTAGGCTTCCATTCTAGTGTTGTAGGGAAATATAAAGCAAACAAAAATGTTACAGAGGATGTCTCAAAACCTTACATGCTTAGGGTGTCAGTTTGTTTTGCCAGCAAGGTCAAAACAAAAGGAAAAGAAAGATCGTCATTTTGAAGTATTTTGAACCTAGTAATAATATGATTTAGTGTTGTGTTATGCTTTGTTCCAATTGAATACAATGAAACTGGCTCATTTATGGAAACACTTTTGCACAGGTGTTTTCCTGGCATGTAGCATCCATAAAATGTGGTATGGTATTGAACGAAATTGATATACAGATCAATATTTCTGCTTGTTTGCTTGCTTTGTTTTTTTCACAGAAGCTGCTGTATTTTTCTTTTCAACATCCACCATTTCTTTTATTATCTTATTTCTCAGAAGATGTTGTCTTTTGAGTGTTGCGACACTGATCTATTGAACACGGATATTCAGTCCATGGTACTGTGCTTTGGGACTTAAGCCATTTGGCTTGCTGAGGTACAGAACAGCAGCAATGTTCTGCATCACATTAATCAACCTTCAGTTTTGGGATTCAGTACAATATACCGAGATAACGCCCTTGTGTAAAAGCCTCGTCGATGGATGAGTAATCAAAGGGCATAGTGTGGCACACTAACCTGTCTTTTTGATCCATTGTTTGCCAACTTGTTTTTAGGTGATAACGAGTCGTCCACTGCATATTTCAGCACTGAGAGAAGTTGCTTCTTAACATCATGTCTATAATGTTGCATCTCCATTTCAGTCGTTTTTAAACACACAATTTTCTTGGCCTTTCTTAGCCTGGTTCGTGTTCAAAGCTAGGGTGTTTCTGCTTAGCCCAGCAAAAACGTTTCAGCTTAAAGGTTAGCAGGGGACAACATTGCTGCTATTAGAAGCTGTAATGAACCAGATTTCTCTTGAACTTGACTTATTCAATGAGTACCTAAGACTCTATGGCTGATTTACAGGCCCTCCTGCAGTGAGACCTCTACATCGGGTATATCTTTCCCTACCCTATTTGTTACCTGCTCCAGGCTGACTATGTGCGTAGGACATATCCTAGGTGCTCTCTTAGTTGTATACTCGTAGTATTAGAGTGGTGCCTCCTTCCAATAGAAGGGATGGAGAATGGGATGTGAGTACATGAGTGGGCATACCTCATTAGATGTGCCCTTTCAATTCTCCGTAAGACCTAGGTTAATCCTTAGACTTAGGTACTCCAGTTTCTAAGGTTCCTTGACCACACCTTAATTATTCTATTGCGTTTTCACCCCTGGGTATTGATCTGTAACTCAGCATAACCTTTTTCCTGCCTGTATATCAATGACTATGATTTTTAGAACCGTTTGAACCAGCGTTGTTCTCTTGACTAAGATTGGGAAATATTGGGTACTTAGGTCATGACATTTCCTGTAATTTTTAGGATATAATTAGGAGGAAATGCTATGTCATTTTGCATGATCAGCATTGCTAATTTGGGGAATACTGAGTATTGATGTTATGATATTCCCTCTCTCTTAATTTTAAGCTGCGCTTAGCTAATAACTAAATAGGGTTTAAATTCTTGTCATAGGTAGTGTTTGTGGACTACATGAAGATATAGTCAATGAAAGTTTAGGGTGATCCTTCTTTCTTTTCTTTGTTATCTTACCATTTATCCTCAAGCTTAAAAGGAACAAATAAGATAATTCAAACCTAAGGAATTAGCTTGCATTACAATAAAACAAAAATTAAAAGGGTAATAATACTTAGCTTCATCACAATCCTATCGTGGTTCTTGTTGTCTTTTTCGTACACCTCTTGGAGTGACGGGTTCACAACTATTCTATAATAAGCCAATGGTTTGGTCCCAAGGACCAACTTGGACCTATTGTTCTATAAGACACAAATGGTTCAATTGGCCATCGTAGAACTACTCTTTGCTAGCATACTTCTTCATGTCTTAAGAGGAAGCATTGAGTAATACATTGTATAATAAGTCCCATTCTCAATCCCTTAACAATGTTTTTTTTCGTTTGACTCTCAAAAATACAAGTGGTAACCCCCTCTAATAGATTGGCCAATAAAATGTTCTTTGTTGGTATCATGGCCTCAATTACTCTGGTAGTTTTCAATTGTATCCTCGTTAAGTAGGCATAGCTATGAACTCTATTTCTCTCTTTCTAGGGATGCCTCTTTTCTCTCTCTTTAAGTTTAGCTCCTATTAGATTCTACTTTCTTATAGATTACTCCCTGTTGAATGCTTATCGTAATCTTTAGTTTTGGCATTCTGATAGTTTGCCTTATTTATATTAGTTTAGAACACTTGACCTAGTCTAACGTGTATCTCTATCTACATTGCTTTTTGCTAGTGTAATCTACTTGAATTCTCTCTTGGAAACCTTGATTAACCAACTTATCAATTGAAGATGTTTGTCGCTTCTAGTAAGCCCTTATACTCGGCTATTGCAGTCTTTCGCTTCTAGTAAGCCCTCGTACTCGGCTATTGCAGTCTTATGAACACTCACCCCCCATTTCAAGGCACATAGATAGAGGATCATGTCAGACCCACATGAGTTGCAACAAGAAATCAAAGAGCTTAAACTCGAGCTTGCATCCCTTGGGAGGAAAGTGTAAGATATGGAAAGTGGGAAATCAGTCATACACAAATGTAATGCATTTCCACAGACACCAACACTTCTCTCTCATGATTAAGGATATTATCACCAATCACGTGAGCTCAATCATGCAAGAAGTGCTTGTTGATGAGAGTAACGAAGTCAACAAAGTGGATCTCTATATGGAAGTCAAAAAGCAACAAGCTACGATCTCGTGCATTGGGGGATTGAAAAAAGGAGGCCTTCATGATGATGAGGAGAAAGGTGTCCTAAGAAGGAAGTAGAAGTTGAATGGGATGAAATAGAAAATCCAATATTAGTCAAAATGGCACACAAGCACAAGTCTACTTCAGAGAGAGGATAGCAAGAGTTAAGATCCTTAGACAAACACACAAGCTAAAGGGTACAAAGCTTTGTATATCTGAGGAGCTTACTATGATCCAACTCAAACAAAGACACATTAAACTCACTAAAGGAAGCACACAAGGTAGGCAAATGGGCGGTTTATTGGGATAGGCAAGTATTGATCAAAGACTTAAAACCCAAACCCATAGACTCTCTGTTAAACTGATGTTACAAACGCTACCTTATAATAGTACTAATAGCCATGCCCTACAATAATTTGGGAGGAGTTGTGAGCCTTGTGCACTCCCTTGATTCTTTGGCTATCCAGGCGTAGTAAGCCACTTTTTGCTTTTGGTACTTCGTCTCATAGACCCTGAGGTCTTCCGCAGACGTTAATAGATCTTTATTTCTTTCTTTTCTTTCTTCTCTTCACATTTGGATTACAATCCATGTGCATGGGATTTTTCGCTAGAGGCTTAGACTCATTACCTTGCTCTTAGGTGGACTCATTTCTCCTCTCATTTCCAAAGGAGAACTATCTACTAGGAAGAAGAGAAAGATAATCCTGTTGTGGGTTATCATAATTAGGATTTGTATAAGTCTCACCTAATGGATTCTCCTCATAGGAATGGGACAAGTTCACTATTATACATCCTTGTCCCTTCCATTCTTCTTTTTAACAAATAATAGAAATCTGAATTGCTGTAAACTCAAAATAGAGGTTCAAAACTCAAATGTTGTATGGGTAATTGTACTTATGTGTCTCTTGCTTGATTTGTGTCAAAAAACAAGTTGAAATAAGCTTTGTTCGCTCGTTGCTTTTGAGTGAATCGGAGGTCTTAATGTTGTTATAATAACCCCCCCCCCCCAAAAAAAAAAAAACACACACACACACACAACATCGGGGCCCCATTGTCCTTATTTATGAAAAGTTAGATTGGAATCAAGATTTGAAGGGGGTGATCTACCGGTCAAATACCCTGGTCCTTTTTTTCCATAAATGTGACGACTTAAGGGCGCATTTACATGGCGGTGAGTCACACTATTAGGATGTTGGTTCATCATCCAAAACAGAGAAACACAAAGGAATTTCATAGAGAAGTCACTCCTTGGTGAGCCCAAATTTTTACTTGGGCGACCTAAATTCGCATCTTGTTCATGCACCTCCTGCTCTTCGCTCCTACCTTTTTCATGGTGCTTTGAAATAATTTTCATGTGCTTAAACATTCTTAAAATTTTATTCTATACTTATATATGCTTTCAAAAAGTTATCATGTGCTCTTATGTGCAGTTATGTCCTTTTGTGTGCTTTTATGTGCTTTCTAATGTGTTTTATGTGCTTCTATATGGTTTCTTTTGTGCTTTGAAGCAGTCCTCATGTGCTACTTTAAAGCCATCCTTGTGTGCTTTTACGTGCCCTTATGTGCTTTCTATTGTGCTTTGAAGCAATCCTCATGTGCTTTTATTTGTTTCTACTATGCTTTTATAGGCTTTTATGTGTTTTTCTAGGCTTATATATGCTTTTAGTTATGCTTTCTTATACAATCATGTGCTTTCTACCGTGCTTTGAAGCAATTCTCATGTGCTTATGTTTTTTTTCATGTGCTTTCTTTTTGCTTTGAAGCAGTCCTAATGTGCTTTCTCTTAGGCTTTGAAGTACTCTTCATGTGCTTTTATTTTCTTTCTTTTGTGCTTTGAAGAAATTCTAATGGGTTTTCTTATACAACATGCCAATCATCATGTGTTGTATGATTTTGAAACATTCCTTGCACTGTCCTCTTGTAGGAGAAAGTTAACTGGTAGCAACAAATGTATGACAAGGATTTGCACCACTTCACTATTGCATACAACTAAAGGAGTGTGCTGAACACAATAGCCAAGTTATAACTTATCCACATCCTACAACACTAGCAGTTGTAGTGTATCACTCAAACATTAGTTAAACTTCAGCGCATGTGGCTTTTTGTTTGATGGTTCATGTTTGCAAGTACTTTCTCTACCTTGTCATCACATATACCACGTTTTCTCTTTGTGCATAGGTATTATTTATTTGTTGGATTTTTTCTATTGTTATTTTTTGTTCCATAACAATTCCCCGAAGATGCTTAGTTGTGGTAACTAATTTATCAAATGTTTCCCGATGGAGTTTCTTTCCAAAACCATTCTTGAGTGCAAGTTTCCAAAATATTACAATTGAGAATGCTGAGTAGGAGGTGCATACAGGTATATTAAACAAACTAAATTTATGTATCACAAGTTGCTTGTAAGTGCTCTCAACCTGACAAGAATTTTCTAGGTACTAATGTTGCACAATAAAAAGAGTGGAAAGATTATAAAGATTTTTTATTGGAAACATGGGAAGATCAAGTATACTTTTTATCGAAGATGCCCAAGAGGAGGAGTAGTGTAGGCTCTAAGGACTCACCAAATAAGGAAACCCATTAGAAGTCACCAAAGGGGACACCTTCTAAGAACTCACCAAGTAAGGAAACCCCTTAGAAGTCACTAGAGGGGACACCTTCAAAGAAAGCAATTGGAGATGAAGGTGCTAAATAAGATGTCTCACCAAGAAAACACCACGAATGCCACCTAGGTGGACATCTATAGTCCTAGTGGAGATGTCAAAGAAGATGATGTATTTGATAATGATGATGAGGATGAAATCCCTCTATCATCTTTTGTGCTTCCAAAAAGAAAAAGGAGCTGCTTAGATGTGGCACAAGGTGTGCCCAAGAAGAAAATGAGAGGCATGTAACAAAGTGTGCGTGAGTTCGTGATTTAGCCATATTGTCACATGCTTTTAGAAATATATTTTCAGTATCTTTAGTGCTGCAAATGTTTGTTTACTAGAATTCTATGTCATATGTACATGGAATTGGTTGTTATGTTAAATGTATACCTTGGTTGTGTTCTTAGTCACATATTTTTCTTTTAATGCAGTAGATTGAGTAAAGTTTGATCATGATACAGCAAAGGAGCCAAAGGGAATGGTACATGTGAGTATATAGCCTGTAGAAAAGAAAGGAAAAAAGGAGAAAAGAAAAAAGGAAGAGCATACAAAAACAAAAATGGAAAATGCACTTGAGAAAAAGGCAAAAATGGAGAATGCAAAAAGGAAAAATGCAGAGAATAAAAGAATAGAAAGAATGATACACAATAAAATATGCAAAAATGGAAAATATAAAGAAGAAAAAGGTAGAAAAGGAAATTGTGAAAAGGGAAGGGGCAAAGAAGGAAGATGCAAAAACCAAAAAGGCAAAGAAGGAAAGTGCAGAAAGGCACACAAAAGAAAAGAAAAGAAAAAGAAATGGAAAATGCACATATGAAAAAGACAGAAATGGAAAATGCACACAAGGAAAAGGCAAAAATAGAGAATGCCAAAAGGAAAATTGCAGAGAATAAAATAATAGAAAGGGAAAATGCACATTATAAAAAGGGAAAAATGGAAAATAAAAAGAAGAAGAAAGGAGAAAAGGAAACTACATAAGGAAGATAGTAGAGAAGGAAAATGCAAAAAGAAAAAAGGTAGAAACAGAAATTGCAGAAAGGCACAAGGAAGAGAAGAAAGAAATAAAAAGGAAAAATGCAGAGAAGAAACAAGGAAAAAAAAAGAAGGCAAAAAAGAAAAAGGTTGAAAAGAAAGAAAAACAAGGTAGAGAGGGAAAAGCAAGTACGGAAAAGCGAAAGAAGAGAAAAGTAGAACAAGAAAAGGGCGAATGAAAAAATACAAAGAGGAAAAAGGTAGAAAGGAACAAAGTAGAGAAGAAAAGGGTAGGGATGAAAAAGCTAGATAGGAAAAAGGTAGAAGAGGAAAGGGCTACAAGGGGAAATCAAACAAGGAAAAAGTAGAAAAGAAAAGGGAAAAAAAGGAAAGGGCAGAGACAGATAAGGTAGAATGGAAAAGGCTCACAAGTAAAAGGCTGAAATTGAAAAGGATGAAAAGAAAAAGGCAAAAAAGTAAAAGGAAACAAGGAAAAAGGAAGAGAAGAAAAAGGGAGAGAGGGAAAAGGAAGAGAAGAAATAGGAAGAAAGGGGAAAGGTGGCATAGGAAACAGTAGTACAGGAAAAGGAAGAATGGGAAAATGCAAAGAGAAAAAAGGCAGAGAAGGAAAGGCTACAAGGGGAGAGGCAGACAAGGAAAAGGAAAACAAAAAATTAAAAAAGGCAGAAAAGAAAAGGGCAAAAAGGGAAAAGGTAGAGAATGATAAGGCAGAAATGACAGAGGATGAAAATGAAAAGGAAAAAAAGGAAGAGGTAGAAAGGACAAAATCATTGCAAGAGGGAGAGGAAGAGGCATAGCAAGCACTTGGAGTTGATCTAGTTGAGGAGGTTCTTAAAGAAATTATAATAGATTGGACTCCCAAAAATCAACAAAGCCTTGCATTAATTTTTTATATGAATGGGGTGTTGCTACTGTCCTTGAAATCTAGGCTTACGCTAGAGTACACATGTCTATTGTATGGAAGAATGCACAACCATTCATACATTTGTTGAATTTTTTTATGTTTGGATATGCAGTTATTCATTTTCATATAATCTATCAAAGAGAATAGATCTATGTTTCAATAATGTGAAGAGTAAGCTAGTAGGATGGTTGTTCCAAGACTTACGTCATGAAGCTAATTTCAAGTTTAAAAGTGGAAAGCCTATCTTATTCAAGAAGCTGCAGACATTCTAGAATCTATTTCTACAATATAGTGAATCTATGTTTCAATGATGTGAAGAGTAAGCTAGCAGGATGGTTGTGCTAGGACCTACGTCATGAAGCTAATTTAAAGTTTAGATATGGAAATCCTATCTTCTTCAAGAAGCTTTCAAAATTCTAAAATCTATTTCCACAATATAACAAATCAAATACAATATTAAACAACATTTACGAATGCAAGATGAACGAAGACCAGACAGCAGAAGACTTTCATACATTCTTGGTTACTAACCTTAGATTTTGGTTACATAAATGACTCTACTCATCCAATAGGTTAGCATTGTCTAGGTGTGCTCCATACACTTGGGGAGATTCCACGCCAAAAATTGTCTCCATAGTAGATTGCTTGTGCAGTGGTGACAAGATTAGGGAGCCTAAATATATGGACATATATGTAGATTAAGACCCACTTCTATACCTATACTTACTATACAATCCACTTTGTGGCACGTTGAGGATTGTAAAATATATATGATACTTGATCTTTTGCACATGTTTGAATTCTTATGATTAAGCCTTAAAATATGTTCTCATATATTAATTTCAAAAAATAATTTTACATTGAAGATCCAAAATTTCTTTCATCCTCATGAGTGGCTAGTACCAAAAATGGAAACAATTCTAAATAAATTGAGAAGGCAATGCAAGACAAAACCTAGTGACATATTAAGTCTTCCTCCACTTTGACGCTGAAGTGTTCTAAAGGCCATGCAAACCTCTTTTGCAATTGCAAAAAAGCTTTGAATGTTCCTTTACCTTGATGTTGAAGTGTTCCAAAGGTTTGTTGTTTTATTCACCTTCCTGGAAGAGTGTGCAGTGCACACACCTCTTGTCATGCTACTCTTTTCCTTTTGCAACTCCTCACTTTAATGTCGAAGTGTTCCAAAGGCTTGTTGTTCTATTCACCTTCTTGGAAGAACAAGTAGTGCTCAAACCTCTTATCATTCTCCTCTTTTTCCTTTGCGGCTGCAAAAAAGCTTTCAATGTTTCTTAACTTTCATGTTGAAGTGTTCCAAATGCTTGTTGTTCTATTCACCTTCCTAGAATAGTAGGTAGTGCTCAAACCTCATGTCATGCTGCTCGTTTTCCTTTTGGAACTACAAAAAAGTTTTGATGTTCCTCCACTTTGATGCTGAAGTGTTCCAAAGGCTTGTTGTTCTATTGACCTTCCCGGAATAGTAGGCACTGCTTAAATTTCATAAAAGATTCATTGAAATTGAGCATGTGGAGCTCAATCTGCTCTTGGCTTGTCGAAGAGTTAGACATTAGTATAGCAGTTAAACAGTGTTATCATTAGGCAAGCTACTTTGATTTACTACACATCTTACAAGAAGCAAGTTTCTCTCTCAACGAGATATCATCCAATTTGGACAAAAAATATCTCTCTAGCCCATTTGTACTTTAACATTCCACGATAGAGACTTGAACATCATTTGCAATCCACTTTCCATGTTGATCTAATTCAATTTCTCATGGTGGTCACATCCTATGGAATGAGATCAACATGAAACATGGATCACAAACTATGTTACAAGCCTTGTTACAAACCCGTCTTGCTTCTTTTCATCATCTATAACAATAGGACTATAGAAAGGTTTAAAAATGAGAAAATTATATATAGAACTTGTAAGTGATTCAATCAACCATTCCCACATTGCATCTTTGTGAGCAGTGGGCTAGACATCATACATAAATATTTTGCCAAAGATATGATTGTGCCTTAGAGAATATCAAGTCTCATTACAAATATCATTTGACATTGCATTGTATATGGTCGTCTCATGTGTTTCAGAAGTCAGATAGTACATGTTAAAGTTATTTTTCATATCTCCATTGGAAACTTAATGGCCTTTACTAGATGTGAAAGGATGATTATTTTTGGACCTTCAACCATGAGACAAAGCCTCACTTGCACTCTTCTCACCATTTTACTTTCATAGTACATATGGCAATTGACTTATCTCAATACATTAAAATGTACACCTATAGGAACATCAAAGGTGTCACCTTCAATTAACAAACGAATAAGGAAGTCTTCATGGCCCTAAAAATTGAGCTCATTTTCTACAACTTCACCATTGGATGCATCATTCTCTACTCCATTCAATAGTACCTACTTCCATTTCATCATATAGGCCTTGTTGACACACCTTTGATATGCATTGCACATACAAGCATTACAAAAGCAAGTTAATTTTCTTATTTGATTTGGGTTGGACCATTCAGCCACATATACTTTTAAGCAATCAAGAGCTAGGCAATCGTGCACATTTGTACTGTTTGGACCTATTTACATTGCTAATGTTTATCTCCCAATAGAATCATCACATTATGTTTTCCTTCTTCAAATAGAACCCTGTGTATTTGTCTTAGATTTTGACCACTTTGGTTTACCCCATGTCCCTTGTGACTCATTAAAATGTGTCAAAATGAATGGATGCCTAGCTTTTTGCTTAAAGGTTAGAGTAACAACTTTTGCAAGTATGGTAACTAATCCATCCTCCCCATATAGAAGTAAAGATTCATATCATTTAGCTATGTCTGCACAAAAGACTGAGTTGATTTTTGCTGGTAGGTTAAGAGAAACCTCGAATATACTAAAGAAGTATCTGCCTTTAAAAAGGTTTTAGTAATCAAGGTTTTGTTATATGCCCGTTCCCTCAAAACATTTAGTACAAGTGTATAAATTCTCATAAGAAGTTGGCAAGGGAAGAATAGATGCAGTTATGAGCATTGGTAATCCATCTATGAGATCCTTTGTGTGGTTTAAATATTGAAAAGGTAGATTATCATAAGATGGTGTCACACTAGGTAAAAGGTGAATTAAATCCTTAAAGAGTTTAGAGGCAACTTGATTTGGGATGGTCCATGTATTTCCTTCCATGCATGGGTTGAAGTTAGGCCCATTAAGCCTACAGCTAGCCATATCCCGTATCCAGTGAATGCACTCGAATACTATAGTATTAACACATTTGTCTGATCTTGAAATGTACAAATGTGATTTTATCCATTCAATTTCATCCAAACATCCTTGTTGTCTAACCATAATTCATATTTTTTGAATTTTGTAATATTGAAAGTTTTATGTTGGTCAGCACAGTCTTTTAAGAAAGATGACATAGCTGATTGTTTATTGACCAGGTTGCATTTAGCCATTAAATCCATTCATAAATTACTGAGGGACTTAATGGCTGGAGAAAAAAGACAAGGCTTACAAGGGATGTGATTTAAGCCCTTGTAAAGTGTTTGTCTAATATCTTTATTTCAAAATATTTTAATATTTAATGTTTGAACATGTGATCTCATTCCACCATCCAATTCTACCGTAAATGTTTTAAATCATTTAAAAGTAGAGCATTTACACTTATCTTTCTCTTTTTTCGATGAAAAAATATGGAATACCTCTTTTGAATTATGAAGTATCCAGCTTATTGTTTTATCATACCTCCATCCAAAAATGAGATTGGAAAGTATAATAGTTAAACTAGGATAGAATTTATTAAAGTAAAATACTAGATTATCCCTAAGAGATATCCTCTCCAAAATTTGGGAGAAGTAATAAAGATGCAAAATGCCAACGGTTTCTTTATTAAGAGATTTTTTTACCAAAACCAGTCTTTTGTAAGACTCCATCAGAGATCTAGAACCTATGTCACACAGAAGAGCATTACTGTTATTGTAAGTCATAGGCCTTTTGCCCTTATTGGAGATAGAGCCTGAAGCCGGAGTACTATCCCCAATTATTAGAACTGAACTGCTAGGTGTATTAGAGGGTGGAGTGGATACATCCACTACTTCTTGGTGAGGAAAAGTAGATCCACGACCACTATTATGACGTCCTCCTCTTGTGAAACTTCTTCCAGATTTGGCCCCACCCCGAAAAGGGACTGGATTGCCTCTTACATTACCTCTGCCACCATATTTTGGTCTTATAAGGTTGGCACTTTCTTTTGAAAAGGAAGTGGGTTTGATTAATTTTTCAATCATAGAGAGTCAGTGCTCGTTATCCATTGAAGAAAATAGTTTTGCCTTTAAATTTTCTACGTATTCCAAGACCCCTTGAATCATAAACTCTCTTACAAAGATGAAAGCAACTAGAGTTTCAACTATGGGTTTTGCTGGTCCATTTGGCCAAATGAGGAATGCAGTAAAGGATGCTGCTAAACTCATATATGGCTAAAAGAAATCCAAGTAATTCAGTCTATCCAAATGAGATAGCCACCACATTTGTTAGAAACACAGGCACACCTGAGGAATGGTTGTAGCCAATTCCACCATAGAGATTTGTCATTTGCAGCCATTTATGTATGAGAGTTAAAGCCTCCACAATCAAGTAATAGTATTTTAGAGTTAGAACATTTCCTAGCATCCATTGTAGAAAGTGCAAGAGCACAAGGAATGCTTACCTTCTTGAAAGCTGTTAATGAGACTCCTTTAAGAGCAGCTTGTTTGCATTTTTCTACGTCCACATTAGATAGTGAGCCCCAAAATTTTAAGATATCTATGCTCAACGGAGCTAATAGATTCAAATTATTAAGAGTCCACATCTTGTTTTGATGGGTCTCTTGCGAAACATCAAATTCCACCTCCCGAGCTGGCAATGTAGGAATGCATGATGATCCTTATGGCGTGGTGAGATTGTCCTTGGCTTCTTGTTCAAATAAGGTAGTGAGTAAGTTGGAGAAAGTATCCAACTTCTCCTGCTCAGATGAAGAAAAAGCAATTTTTTTGAACCAAGGAAGTTCAATGGTGACCTCCGATATAACTGTAGAAGATAGAGCCTTTTCAATTCTAGGAAACATTTCTTCATGATGACAACATCATCATCGGAAATGATTTCATCTATTATTGTCTCCATTTCAGAAAGTAGTGCATAGGCTTTTGTTTTACTCTTTTGACTTGTATCTAAGACCAAAGATCTTGTTCTTCAATGCCAAGGGTATGTAACAATGTGTTATTACCTGCTTCCTTAGCCCCCAAGTCATGTTCAATGATCTTTTTGTGTATCTCCTTGTTATCAATGAGGGCCAAAGTGGCTTGTACCACTGGACTAGGAATTGGCAGATTGTCGAAATATCCTATGTCCACCAGATCAGAATGCCACTGTAGGGCCATCTGAAGAACAACCATAGATGCGTTGTTAGTCATACATTCAAGGAATCCGGGTGACCAAACCCTAATGGCAATATTTGTGTATGTGTTTAAGATTTAGATAAGAACCCCTCAAGAAGGTCCAAGAATATATAAACAACATTTCTACATCAAATGATATATGAAGAAGGTATTACTAAAGACAAAAATATGGTTGAATCCTAAAAAGATAATATTTCTAGGATTATAAAGAAATTCTCCATGGCAAAACCTTTGTACTATACTTCAACTAGCCACGCTGATACCTGCCACCATCCAACCACCTTAAGTTAGGAATTTAGCTTAAACCAAAAGGGAAGACAGGTGTCATAACATAGCTAGACTTGTTATCAATGTTCAAAGAAAAGTAAAAGATTAATCCACGAAAAAAATTAAATGGATTTGGAAATTTCCATAACCCATGAACACACAAATATCGGGATTGAAAAATTCTTCTATACTTTCACATAAAAAATATCCTTACATATGCACAAAAACCTTTTATAAATAGCCATATAAAGAAAAGGAAGCCATTTGAAAAAGTAAAGGTCTATAATTGTACTTTTCACAGAAAAGTGTTAGGGCTTTACCTTTTCATGAAACTTTTCTTTCCTAAAAAACCTTCCTTATATCGCCTAAATTATATTGAAAAAAATTAGTTAATAAGGCTTTTGCAAGAAGCCTAATGCCTATAGCATCTACACAGCCCAAAGAAGGAATAAGTGTACCAAGGTGAAAAGGTCCTAAGGCACCAAAAGGAATACATGCATATAGCATATGCAAATAGTATCTATAAGGCACAAAAAAGGAATAAGTGGACCAAGATGAAAAGGTCCTAAGGTTCCATTAGTATGGCTCAAGGTCTAAAAACATCTTATTGGAAGGTCATGAGGTCCCAATTAAAGGTCTCATGATCCTAAGGTCCTTACTTCCAATTTATGAGCCTCCATGTGTAGGCGTGTGCTAAGGGCTTTTGCTAGTCTTTGTTTATGGCACTGTACTTTGTAGCCTCACGTCTAGGCACCCACGACTATGTCACTATTCTATTGCACATTGGCGTGGCTGGTACTGTGCATTGTGCAGCTCAGTAAGCTCCTTAATGCCTCAAAGATTGTAAGGGAATAGGTCCTTCAATAGGATTCACACACGAGTCGAGAGTGTCATCGTGAATCGTGACCCTTACTCTATTCCCCCATGCAATTAAGCCAAGGTCTTGGACTCCACGCCGTAACGCCTCCTCTACATATGCAGTATGTATTATCAGCTGTTGCAGAAATCCACGAACAGTCTCGCCACGAGTCCCAAGTCTTTGCTATGGGAGGAAGTCTATGAGGATGCGGCGTAGTAGCAAAGTAGCAGTTACATTAAAGCATCTGCATCGCAAGGATTAATTGGATTAACAAATGAGCCACGGTAGGAACGTATGCTCTTACATTGTCATGATGCCCTTGAGTTACAATGATAGCCAAGCCTTCTTTTCCTCCACCCAACTATTTATGGTGTTTACGATGGAAGAACAAGTGGTATTCATAGAGGTGTCCTCCCCATAGATGACGAGTCACCTTGGAAATGAAGGGTCACTTTTCCTTTTCAGTACCCATTCCTTTGCCCTAAAAATCAAGGGTCTCTTTATATCCCACCACCCACGTGTATACATTTTTATTTTTTGATCTATATGCAAGGGTATATTATTGATAAATTAGCTATCCCTTGTGGTCTAGTGACTATAGCACAAATTCTTTTTTCCACACTAAATGAAGGGCTATTCTCCTTTTCAATTACCTTATGCCATTACAAATTCCTTATGCCCAAAAATTAATGGTTAGTTGTTAATTTCAAATATCCCACCATTTTTGTGCATATTTTTATTCCCTTATCAATAAGCAAAGGTCAATTATATGTTATTGACCAAATAGCAACCTTTTATGGTCATGTGCTATATGCCATGGATTTTATGAGGTTACTTCAATGCTTTTGTCCATATTTTTCTTAAATGACTAATTAAATGTCATGTATAAAAATATTTTTGGAACTGGCTATAAAGGGCATCATTCATTGCCCAAATCATTCTATAAGGAACGTCACTTCTAGACCATGACTGTCAGGAAATGATGTGTGTGTGTGTGTGTGTGTGTGTGTGTGTGTGTGTGTGTGTGAGAGAGAGAGAGAGAGAGAGAGAGAGAGAGAGAGAGAGCAATGAGAAATCTTCTCTCCAAAGCCCATTTTCAAATGCAATACTTTCAAACCACCTTTTTGTATCTTGCCTTGCAGTGTGTGCACTCGCACACTTATCGCCTATTGATGTCTTGAAGACAATGGGTTGGATAGCCTTTTGAAGGTAATATGCTTTTGTCTAGGCTCCTTGCTACATGGCTGCAGGTTTTCTCCTGGCTACTCTAAGGGGCTAGATATTCCTAGATGATTTAAAGAGGGAGTGGATTTTGAGGAATCAAGAGTCTCAAGCATGTGGATTAGTAAACATAAGCCCATCCATAGAGGTCTAAAGTGCTCCCATATGAATAAAAACCACGATTACGAATTCTATGAGCTCTTAAAACGTCACAATATGAACTTCCACCGTTAGGAATCTTTATAGTTGCTTCCTATGGTTATGGAATCCTTTGAGCCTAAAAAAACATTAAGGGCCTCAAAATTTATAAGCACTTCCTTTTTGAGTTTTTATTGGTTGCACAATATGCCTCTCAACCTCTCATTTGTCTCCATTCAAGATTTGTGTAGCTGCCCCGATTTCTAGAAAAGGGAGGAAGCAAAAGAGGAAAAATACTTTAGGGATAAAAACTCTTCTGACAGTGACAGTAAGAAAAAGAGAAAGGCTACGATTGTGATCACAACTTGGACATGTTGTAAAAGATTGCAAAGCTCTTGGTGGTTACAACCAATAGCCTTGAGATTGGTGTCCAATATAGAGAAGTGGTCCAAATTCAAAGTCTTTTGTGAAGATATGGATAGCACATGTTGCTCAAATCATGTTGAGAACTAGGCCATACTAGACCAGGGTCTAACAAAATGTGGAGCAGGGGAACATGTTGGTGAATATCTAGCGATTCAAAAGGAGGCTATTCTAAGGTATACTTTAGGGAGGACTTGAACTTGCTCCAAGGGCAAGAAAAACAACAAACTAGGGTATGTTTTCTCTCTTTACTAACATGGATTCCCAATGTATGCAATGTCAAAATGTTTGTCGAGGCTGAGGGTGAAATCCTTCCAAGAATTTGGAGGAGAAGTATCATCTATATGTCTTCTAAAGATGTTAGTATCTCAGCCTCTATGGAGGTTGAGATATTGACAAACACAAGTGATCATTGGCATGTTGTTGAGTAGAGAAAAGGATGGATTACACTTTACCTTAGTGGCTCAAAATTCAACCTTGAGTGGAACTCAATGAGAGTTTGGTTTTGAAGGCTATTGGGAGTTGTTCTAGAGCTTTTGGAATGCTAATAATTGGTGGAGAGCTATGTGGATCAATCACAAGGTTCTCACTTTACAAATTTTGAGGGTCAAGGTTGTGGATTTAGTTGGAGGATCATCAATTTGAAACAAACACAAGATGCTTGCTACAACCAAGGCTATTCCAAGCTTTCTAAGGGGATGATTCGATGGACTTTTTTGGTGCATGGGAATCTTGAAGGCTCTGAAGTGTTCATGGCCAGGGCTATTGATTGTAATAGTGTTCCAAATTGCATCCAATTGTTTGTGTACAATGCAAAGCTAGATCTAGAGCTGTAGGTTCGTGGACCAAATGATGACATCTTTGACTTGTTCCTAAAAGCTTTAGCATGGAGGCTACAAGATTTTCCCTTTGACACGGTGGGTATTAGACCAATGTGTCATTGAGAGGGGCCATTGAAATATAAGGGCTAATGCCCCACATGTGAGCTCCATATGAGACTTTAAGGGGGCTTGACATTTCTACAGTGATGAAATTGAGAGAACTTGTGTGGTAAGAGGAAAGGGCTACCTATAGGACTGAACAAAAGGCTACAACTAGGATCAAACACTAGGCTTATCATGTGGACAAAGGCTCATTGGGAATCAATTATCTTCTTGTTCTTATATTAGGGAATCCAATGAGGCCACCATAAATAGCACATAGGGCTAATAGAACTACTGCCATGTGGGCTACTGTATAGGCCTACATGGGGCCCCAATACACGCCCTATTGTGGACAAACATGCTAGCATACAACCAGTATAAAGCACCAATAGAGGGTCCTATAAAAAAGACAAGCAGTAGGTCTGCACACCTAGCTACCGATTGGCAAATTTATAGGCTAAGTCAACAAACCTTGATATATGACTTTACAAGATGGAGAACCAACAACTCGCAGGAGTACTTGAGCTCCTATAAAAAGGCCGCTTAAGGGGGCACAAATAAGTTCATTCAAAAGCAACCCCTCATCCATTTGGTTAGTTCTTGGTGCACACCTTCAGTAAGAAAGAGAGCATTAGTCTACAAGAGGAGGCAGCCTAAAGAGCCCACCCTTGATATTTCGGAGGAGATCCTCTATAAAGTGTAGCATACAAGGCTGTGGTGCTGGTTTATCTCAACAGAGTTTGTTGTGCCAGTACTAGCACACTTTTGGAGCCTATTTTTGTACCTATACATCTGAGTTTATTCTCTCCCCAATCTACAAGTGAATTAAATATTCTTGTGTGTGCACCTGTCTTGGACTCACATCTAAGTTTGACATGAAAGATATGGGAGACCTTCATTAATTTCTTGGATAGAAATATGGAGAGATGACAATGGCATCATGCTCACTCAAGGAAAATATGCCCAAAAGGTTCTCAAGTAGTTTCATTTACATAACTACAATCCACTCCCTATGCCTATGGAATGCAAAATCAAATTATTAGCACATGACAAGTCTCTAGACATATAGCCTCATCATTACCAATAGATTATTGGAAGATTGATTGATTTGAAAATCACAAGGCCAAACATCTCTTATTCCCTTCATATACTCAATTAGTTCATGCAAAACCATAAAAAGACTCATCTACTAGTAGCAAAACGAGTTCTCAAATACCTAAAGGGACATGACGCAACAACATGTTGCAGATATCTTCACCAAGCCACTTTCCCTTGACAAGTTCCCATACTTTGAGCGATAGCATGGAATTGTTGAGTCCTCAATTGAAATGCTTCTTGGTATAGCAAAAAACCTAGATATTCTAAGAAGAATTCCTTATCTACCCACTTGGCATCAAGTGCCGAATAGTTTTGAACTTAAGAATGTGCTTGTGGTAATCCTACATCACGCCCTTTATTTTTTTTGGAGGTTCCCCTCTATCTCTTCCACCTGTAGCTTCCGATCATTGACTTATATCTTTCTTGTGGCAGTCTCTACTCCCTTCTGGTTGAGTTCCCTTCCATTGCATTGAGCAACCACATGCCCCTCTTTCTCGCATCTAAAGCACTTGCTTTCCTTGTAGAGCATCTCTGGCATTTCCTGCTCTTTAAGGGCACTAGGCAGCCATGGACCCTTCTTTCTCGACACATCCATGTTGAGATATCAAGCTCTATCCCCGACATATCTCCTGGATGACTATCATTTATGTCACCGCCTATGTTAGTTGTACTCGTGGTGTAGTTAGACTACCACGTATGTTTTTGGTTTGGGTTCACATATGAACCACGTATTCTAGGTTTTGACATATAGGGTATTTCCCTCTTCTATTGTATTGTTGTTGTGTGCAAAAGTGAAGAAAGGCTTCACCCTCCAACCTTGTGTCCTCTCTCTTTTGTGTGTTGTGAAGAAAGCTGAACTTGAGTCTCCTATCTCTCTCCCTCTTTCTTTACATGGTATCAGAGCCTTGTTCGTGGTAAGGAGCTCAAGAAAGCTAGCCAAGTTTGTGGTGTCCTGGTACGAGGATCAGTGTAGCTTTCCTATTTCGAGTTTGGGAGCAAATCTCTGCAGGTAGCACAGCCAGAAGTGCAGGAGTGCACTGCTTCAGATTGAGAGGCCCTTCGCGGTGCTCGATGACTTTATTTTTCTGATTTGAGGCCGTTTCGGGGCCCGTTTTGAAGGCGAAAGTTCTTCGCAGGCACTCAGAAAAAGGCCCTGTTTTTGCTGTGCGACCACCGCACGGCTAGTCGGTGGAAAGGTGCCACAGAAATTGCATCGTATGCCTATGTGCAGAGATATTGGGAGTTGCAGATTCATGCCTGTTGCCTGTTGATGCAAAATCGTCACGAGGAAGTGACTGTGTGGTGAAATACCACTTTCGTCAGTGTTGCAGATCTGTCCCTGTGAGGCTTTTCGCAGAAGCTTTGCTATTTGCCTTGTGAGGCATTTGCTGTGTTTACAGGTTGCTGTTGCAATTCGTGATTTGTAAAATGTCTGAGAATCTGTCTACCATTGTCAGTGAGAAGCTTGACAAGAACAACTTCCAAGCATGGAAGTTCAGGATGACAAACTTCTTTATGGGAAAGGGAGTTTGGGATTACATCAGTGGTGAAACTGCAGAACCAGTTTTGGGTGCTGCTCCCACTCCTGCTGAACTGAAGGCCTTTAAAGAATGGCATGAAAAAGCCAGAAAATGCCTGTATTGGCTGTCCGTTAGCATTTCAGATTCTATGATTGTGCATATACAGGATCTAGAGACGCCTAAGGAAGCATGGGATACATTGGTGAAGCTGTATAGCACAAATACCAAAGCACGAAAGATGCAGCTAAAGCAGGAGTTGCACAATGTGCAAAGGAAAAATCTGAATATAAATGAGTATTCCTTGAAGGTGAAAGGCCTTGCAGATTCTCTTGCCTCCATTAGAGCACCTGTTGATGATGAAGACTTAGTGTCCGCGACCTTGAATGTTCTTGGGAAAGATTATGCACAATTTCGGACATCCATTGGAGTCCGTGAAACATTTCCTGATTTTCAGGAACTTATTGCTCTCTTGCTGAGTGAAGAGCAAAGGAATGGTGGTTCAGCCACCTCAACTTTTCAAGAGACTGCTTTCTACTCGAATACAGGTAGAGGCAGAGGTAGAGGAAGAGGCCGTTCTGGTGGCCGTGCAGGAAATCAGAACCAACAGCAACAACAGGAAAACCAGTCCTATGGAGGAGGACGTGGTAGTTCTAGAGGCAGGGGGAGCCAAAGAGGCCGTGGTTCATGGCAAAGAAACCAGCAAGTAAATAGCAGCACAGAATGCTATTATTGTGGAAAGCCTGGACACAAGGAGAATACATGCTATAAAAAGCAGAATGACATCAAAAGTGGGAAGTTGCAGCAAAGCAACTATGCATCATCAAGTGGGCATGGTGACGACAGAAATGAGCACCTTTTTGTGATGTAGCATATGGTTAACTCCATGTCAGGAGATGCTGCAGCTTGCAATGATGTTTGGTATGTTGATTCAGGTGCCTCTAACCACATGACCAGTCATACTGAGTGGTTTCATGATGTCAGAAATTTGGATAAGCCAGGTTATGTTGAAACAGGTGATGATACTACGCACCCAATTACGCAGGTTGGTAAAGTGCCATTGGCTATGCAGGATGGCAAAACAAAGTACTTGGCAGATGTACTTCATGTTCCAAAAATCACTAAGAACCTGGTTTCAGTTGGCCAGATGGTTGAGCAAGGTCTGCAGGTTAGATTTAACCCTGATGGATGCTTCGTTGAGGACTTGAAAAATAAGTGCCGCTTGGTTGCGAAAGGCAACAAAAATGGCAGAATGTTCACCTTGGATGTTGATATGCCTGAGGTGAAAGCTGCTATGTTTGCGCATGGGAGAGGTGTCATTGCAGATATTGAGATATGGCACAAGCGCATTGGGCACGTGAATATACAAAGGCTGAAATCTATGCAAACGAAAAACATTGTTGCAGGTTTGCCTAAATTCAGAGTTGAGGGAATGCAAAAGGTATGTGAAGCATGCCAAATGGGTAAGCAGGCCAGACATGCATTTCCCAAAAATGCTAAGGTGAGCAGAAGACCTTTGGAAGTGATCCATTCAGATGTTTGGACAACCAAAGCTGCTTCTATTGGTGGATGCCATTATTATGTGACGTTTATTGATGACTACACTAGGAAGGTGTGGATTTATTTTATGAAGCACAAAAGTGAAGTGTTCAGCCATTTCAAGGCTTTTAAGACCATGGTTGAAAAAGAGAAAGGTGTGCATATTAAAGTGCTAAGATCTGATGGAGGGGGAGAGTACTTTTCAGAAGAATTTTGTGAATATCTGAAAGAACAAGGAATTCAAAGGAAGTACTCATGCAGGTCTACCCCTCAGCAGAATGGGGTTGCAGAAAGGAAGAACAGGCATATTGCAGAAGTAGGACGGGCGATCCTAAATGAGAAAAACATGCCTGATTATTTTTGGGCTGAAGTAGTAGCAACTGCTGTTTATATTATGAACAGAACTCCCACTGCAGCTGTCCATGGCATGACGCCTGAAGAAATGTATACAAGCCAAAAACCAGATATTTCTCACTTGAAGGTATTTGGTTGCATAGCGTATGTTCATGTTCCTGATGAGAAGAGAACCAAGCTGGATCCAAAGGCAGAAAAATGCATCTTTATTGGATATGCTCAGCACCAGAAAGGGTATCGCTGTTATAACCCTTCCACTCGCAAAATGCAAGTGAGCAGAGATGTTGTCTTTGATGAAATGAGCAGCTGGTATGCACCAACTGTTATGGTAGGAGATGTAGATGCAGGAAATGGGAATGCTGCAATAAATGCAGAGCAGCAATCTCAAGCCTTGAGTGGTGGACCCAGAGAGTCCTCTACTAGTGGATCTAATGCATGGACAGGGAGATTGAGATCTAGTGAATCGTCACATGGCAGTCCTGATAGTGTTGTGCAGGTATCACATAAGGGAAAAGAAAAAGTGGACCATACTCCAGTGTTTGATGTGTCTGCTGGTAGCTCTCATGTTGATGGAGAGTCAAGCGGCTCTGAAATGAGCCTTGATGAGGAACTTGGAATTCCTTCTGTTGTTACACCTGGTGCAAGGAAAAGCAGGCATGATTTAAAGACTCCTGCAACTGATCCAGTTGTACGAAGGTCCACTCATATTAAGTATCCAGTTGACAGGCTAAGATATGATGGGTATACAGCACATCACTATGCTTATATGGTCAAGGTTCTAGAGGAGCCAGAGCCCACATGTTTTGAGGATGCAGCAGGGCATAAAAATTGGGAAGCAGCTATGGATGAAGAGATGGCTGCCTTGGATGCAAACCACACTTGGGATTTGATGCCTTTGCCTCATGATAAGAAGGCTATTGGCTGCAAGTGGGTTTACAAAGTAAAGCACAATGCTGATGGGTCTGTTAGCAGGTACAAGGCAAGATTGGTTGCCGAAGGTTTTGCACAGACATATGGAATTGACTATGAGGAAACTTTCAGCCCAGTTGCAAGGATGGCAACCGTGAGAGCAGTAATTGCTATGGCTGCTGCAAAGGGATGGTCTTTGCATCAGATGGATGTGAAAAATGCCTTCTTGCATGGTGATTTGCAGGAAGAGGTTTATATGATGCAGCCAGAAGGTTATGAGGATAAGTCACACCCCGATTTTGTATGCAGGTTGCGCAAAGCCTTGTATGGCTTAAAACAGGCGCCGAGGGCATGGTCAGACAAGATAGGACAATATCTTGTCACTATTGGATTTCAGATTTCCAATTCAGATTTTTCACTTTATGTGAAAAGGACAAACAGAGGGATTGTGCTTATAGTCATCTATGTTGATGACTTGATTATTACAGGTGATAGTGATGCAGACATTAATGAAGTGAAGCTGCTGTTGAAGCAGAAATTTAAGATGAAGGATTTGGGAGAGCTGCGTTACTTCTTGGGCATTGAGGTTATTAGATCCCCAAGTGGGATATGGCTGTTGCAAAGGCAATACGGTTTGGACATGCTGTCCAAATATGGGATGACAGGCTGTAAGCCTATTTCTGTTCCATTGGAGCAGAATGTGAAGCTCAATGCAGAGACAGGTGAGCTTCTTGAAGATATTACTATGTACAGGCGCATAGTAGGTAGCTTGATTTACATGACTATAACCAGACCAGATTTGAGCTATGTTGTGGGGCTGGTGAGTCAGTTTATGCAGGCACCGAGGAAGCCACATTTGGATGCGGCTAGGCACATACTGCGGTATGTGAAGTCCACATTGCATTATGGACTGTTTTATGAAGCTGGGGATGTGCATTACAGGTACATGGATACACAGATGCTGACTGGGCTGGTAGTGTCTCAGACAGGAGATCTACTAGTGGTTTTATGTTTTCCCTTGGGAGTGGTGCCATCAGTTGGAGCAGCAAGAAGCAGCCAACAGTTGCCTTGTCGAGCACAGAGGCTGAGTACAGGGGTGCAGCAATGGCTGCATGTGAGGTAGCTTGGTTACGGAAGCTACTTGCAGATATGGGACAGTCAGTTCATGCAGCAGTTGTCATTCATTGTGACAACATTAGCAGCATCATGCTTGCTAATAACCCAGTTTATCATGCTAGAACGAAGCACATTGAGGTGCATTATCACTTTGTGAGAGAGAAGGTTCTAGCTGGTGAGATTGATCTTGTCTATGTCAGCACTGAGGAGCAGGTGGCTGATATTTTTACGAAGGCATTGGGTACCGAGAAGCTTCGCAGATTTAGGAGCTTGCTTGGTGTACGTGAGATGGATTTGAGCTTGAGGGGGAGTTTGAGATATCAAGCTCTATCCCCGACATATCTCCTGGCTATCATTTATGTCACCGCCTATGTTAGTTGTACTCGTGGTGTAGTTAGACTACCATGTATGTTTTTGGTTTGGGTTCACATATGAACCACGTATTCTAGGTTTTGACATATAGGGTATTTCCCTCTTCTATTGTATTGTTGTTGTGTGCAAAAGTGAAGAAAGGCTTCACCCTCCAACCTTGTGTCCTCTCTCTTTTGTGTGTTGTGAAGAAAGCTGAACTTGAGTCTCCTATCTCTCTCCCTCTTTCTTTACAATCCATGCCCTTTTTCTTTGCAAATCCATGCCCTTTTTCTTGTGGAGTCAACTACCTTCTGGTGGAAAAGGCATTCCAAGACAACCATGGTAGAAATCCATTAACTTTCATGTCTTCCTTTGGATAATGCTCAAATAGTTTTGGAATAAGACTATATGTTTCTTCCAAGGGCTTTGTATTCCCCTCATCTTCTTTAGTTGTACCTTTGTCTTCAAATCTGAGTAAAATAAAGCCATAAAATCTTGGAAACACTTGACCAATGATGACTTGAGCATATTAAGCTCCATGGACTTCTCATTTATAAATAGTATCTTCTTGAATCAAATTCAAGAAAACAATCCATTATTCTCCTTGCATTGCTATACAAGGGATAGAAAACAATCCAATATTCTCCTTGCATTGCCATACAAAGGTTAGATCTTCAAA
This sequence comes from Dipteris shenzhenensis, assembly GCF_047967505.1. Classification (NCBI taxonomy): domain Eukaryota; kingdom Viridiplantae; phylum Streptophyta; class Polypodiopsida; order Gleicheniales; family Dipteridaceae; genus Dipteris; species Dipteris shenzhenensis. Next base: position 30,636,669 of record NC_141614.1, on the reverse strand, counting down.
TAAACATGTACATAAAAGAGATATTTAGCCATAGACATTTGTAAGAACTATTTCTTGGAGCCTTTCTTAGTCTTCTTTCCTTAAGAGACTCTTTAAGTCTTCTCAAATGGAGTGATTTGTAGATAAGTTCCATACTGATACTTTTCCAAGTAATATGAACCTCTTCTTGAAATTGCTTTGGAAAGGACTTTCTTTGAAGTTTCTCAAAATTCCATTCACTGCTTAAGTCGCCAAACCCTTACCATGCCTATTAGGTGTTGATTTACCATGCATGTTAGGTGTTGACTTACTACTCCCGAAACTTCTCTGTCCAAAAGAGTATATTACTGATGGATAAACTATAAAACTATGTCAACTAGAACATGCTACCCTTAAGTGGGGTCTGCCTTAGATCTCAAGGGTACTTGTTTCTCTTTTTGGCATGCCAAAGGCAAAGCCATAGCATTTGTTTTGGGTTCTCTTATTATGGGATTTGTGCAAGGCCATTAAAAGAATGCTATGATAGAAGGGTAATGTGAAAGGGGCTTTAAGGGTTGTCATAACCTAAGGGTGAGGGGTCTCATGGCCTTTGGCACACCTAGTGAAATTTTCACCTTGTTATAAGAACTCTCCAAGCTATGCTTGAACATACAAATTTATTGCTTTGGAATTAATTGGGACACCAAGCTTTGCGCTTAACAGAACTACAGATCTATAAGGTCCAATTATGCATGTCTCAATATTCATGAAAGATATTGTTTACGGAATTGTATTTCCAATATTTCTTACTATGGAAATTATTTTATTTTAGTCAAGTGTGACTATGGCAAAGTATTTCATAGGAGCGCACCGGACGCGACGGGGGTCTTAGTGGATGCTTTGTGGGGTTTTGTTGGGGATGCCTAACTGCTTGTGTTTTGCCAGGCTAAATGGTTAGTATTATGGGTGATTCCATGCTAATACTAATGTTGCTAGTGTTACTGGTGTTATTGCAATTGGTCGCAAGGTTTGTATTTTGATGTCTGTATATCAAGCATACAATTGTGTTGGGATTAGTTGGTGTGATGATTCATCAATTGATTGTAATAAGTAACACAATTGGCTGCTTGAGTATAGATGATGAGTTGGATAACGAGGAACGAAGATGGTGAAGGTGATTTGGATTGATCGAAGTATCGAATGGTTGCAAAATACCATGGGCCATATTGTAAAGTAATAAATTTTAAGCCGCGGGCTAATTTATTTTATTAATTGGGATGAGGGCATATTAAGCCTTGTGATATTTTAAGCTTGTGGAGCTATGTTGAGAAATCCCTCTAATTATGAACAAGGGATGCTTTTGGTTGTACTATTATTGGCTCTTTGCTGGAATTACAATTATAAATACTCTAGATGGGAGGCAAGAGCCACCATTTAGGGGGGGCAAATTGGACCTCATGCAGTGTCACTCTCTCTTTCTCTTCTCTTCCCCACTTGTTTCCTTGTTCTTGGTTTCTATGGTTTTGGTAAATCTTGAATTTGTAAGCATGTTTGATTTCAATTTTCGTAACAGTGGTATTAGAGCTTGGCTACACTCTAGCCTGATTGCGAGAGGCAAGTGATATCATTTTCTCCAATCTGATGACACAGTCGTTCTCATAACGTTTTTTCTTATTGTTTTGACTACTTGATCGCTAGGTTTTGAGTTAGTATGCAAAAGTTATCAAATATGCTTCGAAAATCAATGGTACAATTGCGATTGACAAAAACGGCCCACGTTGGCTTGTTCAAATGGTATGCGCCGGTTCTTTTGAGTGGTTGGATCAATATATTATGACTTCAAGTAAGAAATGTATGGTTGTTTCTTTTCACTGGCTATTGTCAATGAATTGGTAGAAGTAGTCTTTGGATAGGAAGATGAATAGCCACGACTAGAGATGACTTAACCTTAGGGCATGAGGATAGTAAAGATTCATATTCTTATATAATTAATGATATTTAAAGTAATAGTAGCATCATGTGATTTCAAGAATGGAAGTCTGAAAATCGCAACCCAGATGTCACTCTCCTAAGCAAAAGACCATGGGTATTTGGAAGAAAGCAATAGGAGTAAATTACGAATTGAGAGCTATAGATTAAACAAGGACAAATAGATGCACAATATGCATGTTATTGCTTCAACGCATCTCAAGTTACATCTTTTATCCTTCTTCTTTGCTTTACTTAATTGTTTTTTTTTAAAGTTGCATATGATGAGTTCACTATAAAAGAGAGGCTCTGCAACAAGGAATCTCTTTTGAACCACAAAGTTATCAAACCGACGATTGAACGGGAAGCAAAATAAAGTTGATTGGGGCTCAACCAAGCAAGCAAAGATTTGGAAGGACAAAGGAGATATGTATCTATTCCCATATTTTTTATTTTTCTATATTTTCATTTTTCTTACTCTTATTGAAATACTCATATAGAGACAAGAAAGAATGGTATGGCGCCGGAAGGGAATAATTGAATTTGAAGAAGAGTGATACATCAAACTAAAATAGCATGAAAAAGAGAATAAAATATGATAGCCTATATGGGATCTAGGATAATCTAGGTGAGCTAAGAGTTTGTTATGATTAAATAAGCATGATTATGTGCATTAATAAGGATAAGAAGGCGTATATGATGTGGTATGTATGAAATAAGAAATACAATTACTTAGAGGTCTTGTATCCTCATAGCTTGCTTGAGTAGATGCCAATCCTAGCTTAATTGTAGATAACAAAACAATTATTGTGCGATACATATGGTATGCTTCGATAAAGTGTTCTACTAATGTGAACTGAATTGAAGAAAATTAAAGAGAAGAAAAAGCATATGACATTTTTATTAAGCAAGAGGGAAGGCATGATTGTTCTATGGTGGCAAGCTTTTTGTTCTAGTAGGTTCTTTATGGAATTGCTTTTATAGATAATGAAAAACAGTTGGTATGTCAAATAATATCTTCTATGTATTTTCTAGCAGCTGAAGAAAATACATATTGGATCATTACTAGCTACCAACCTAAATCAAAAACTTTGACGTGTGATTAAACAATGACGTACATATATCCTTCTGCTAATCACATAATAGTATATGTCACTTATTGCTACTCACATCAAAAGAAAAAAGAACTACGCTTTGTATTTGTTATTATTTCTCAATATCATACTAGTATGGGACAGTATCAGATATTGAGGAATATGACGAATATAATATTGGAACCTATACCAAAATAACATAAGCAATGAATGGATGTCGTATAGTACTTTCTCTTGGTAAAGGTAAGAATAAAAATAATCTTTAATAAGCTTTGAATTGGCTAAATTCATTATCTCTTGGTTAATGAGAGCTTAAGATCTCTTGAAGAAAATTTTTGACCATGATGATACTTGATGAATATCCAAGAGATTACTCTTCACATCTCTACTCATTGACTAGGAAAGTCAAATAAATAACTGAGGTCACTTGCAATCCAAGCAAGAGGGATGTTACGGAATTGTATTTCCAATATTTCTTGCTATGGAAATTATTCTATTTTAGTCAAGTGTGACTATGGCAAAGTATTCCATAGGAGTGCACCGGAGGCGACGGGGGTCCTAGTGGATGCTTTGTGGGGTTTAGTTGGGGACGCCTAACTACCTATTTTTTGCTAAGCTAAATGGTTAGTATTGTGGGTGATTCCATGTTAATACTAATGTTGCTAGTGTTACTGGTGTTATTGCAATTGGTCGCAAGGTTTGTATTTTGATGTCTATATATCAAGCGTACAATTGTGTTGGGATTAGTTGGTGTAATGATTCATTCATTGATTGTAACAACTAACACAATTGGCTGCTTGAGTATAGATGATGAGTTGGATAACAAGGAACAGAGATGGTGAAGGTGATTTGGATTGATCGAAGTATCGAATGGTTGCAAAATACCATGGGCCATATTGTAAAGTAATAAATTTTAAGCCCTGGGCTAATTTATTTTATTAATTGGGATGAGGGCATATTAAGCCTTGTGATGTTTTAAGCTCGTGGAGCTATTTTGAGCAATCCCTCTAATTATGAACAAGGGATGCTTTTGGATGTACTATTATTGGCTCTTTGCTTTTTGGAATTACAATTATAAATACTCTAGATGGGAAGCAAGAGTCACCACCTAGGGGGGGCCGATTGAAACCCATGTAGTGTCGATCTCTCTTTCTCTTCTCTTCCCCACTTGATTCCTTGTTCTTGGTTTCTATGGTTTTGGTAAATCTTGAATTTGTAAGCATGTTTGATTTCAATTTTCGTAACAGATATCCATTCTCCTTTGTAATGGCAAAATTGTAAGTCCATATCTTGATTGAATACTGATTTCTTAACAAAAACAATATAACCGATATCCTCCAGAGCTAAAATAATGTAACTTGGAATAAATAGCTATGTGAAAACTGATTTTAAAACTCAGCGAACACACCCTTTCATTGAGGTGGCCTTCCCTTGAAGTATACTCCATTTTTGAAACAATCAGGTTCTCTTCCTTAGCACATCCAAGATTACTCTGCAAACACCTCTTGCAATCCATAATAGACATCTGATCTCGCCGATCAAAGGAATTAATCCCATAGCTCCATATATCTTTGGCATACGAACTTGATGTTTGCTATGTCCAATGCTCGAGTTGTGTCCCATTCAAGAATTCTTCCAAAATCCATGGGAGTATGACTTTGATAAATAATCAATCCAAGTGTGCATTAATCTTGTTTCCCTGAAATAAACAAGAAAAACAACACACAAATATTCAAGGCTTAGAGACAAAACTAACTATTAAATCAAAATATACTTAGCCTTTATTGAGAATCCCTTTTCAATAAGGAATTTCCACATGTATCCGATCCTTTGATCATTTTCTAGATCTTTGTGATCCTTGGGTTTCTGGTTCCTCAAAATCAAAATCAACGTAGAAAATGCTCTCTAGTGTTGAATCTTGAAGTGCTGAAATAACCGCCAAGGCAAACAATCCCAAATATGGGTTGTTCACCTGCTTGTTTGCCCCTTCTCAATCGTTGCAAGCCCTAGGACCAATAGAAGCTTGCAAGTCCACTTTGAATAGGGAATTTATCTTTTGATTTGCGCTCTCTTTCTTGACTAATCAGAAGGATTTAATGACACTTTGGGCTGCTTCAAATCAAGTGCAACAGCTCCCAATTTCCAGAATGTGAATATGTACCTCAAATAACAATCTAAGCAGGATTGTTTTAGAACTTGAACAGATCCAAAAGGCACAGAATTAACCAAAATTATGGGGCTGTCTGCAAATCAAATCACCTAGACTTTGTTCACTGATTTGTGGAGAATTGGTTTGGTTGAAGCAACCTGAACTGATTTACAATCAATCTGCAACTTTCTTAGTTGGAATCTCCCTTCTCTTTGGATCGTTGCCACCAAGGAGAGTGACAAGGTTGAGCTCTGATACCACAGTAATTGGACCAAAACCCTAAAACGAATCTGTACTCACCCCCAAAACCCTAAAAACGAAATACTTCTAGTAGAAACACAACCTGGATCCTCAATTCGCAAAAGGTGATCACCAAGATAGATTTCAAATTTCACAGATAAAAGGGAAAAACAGCATCTGATAACTTCATCTCATGGGGAGAACAATAGATTTATTCTAGGAAACAAAACAAATTGAGAGGGAGAGAAAGAACAAACACACACTAGGGCCCACAGATAAGGGTTGGAGGTCTTTATTGCAATAGAATAAAATTTGGATAATTGGCTCATAAAAGAGCATGAGGCTGAGTACAATACACTTTGTGTTCTTGAGGACACAAGGCCTCTTTCTTTGCAAGCTACCAACCCAAAAGCATGGGCTCCATAAAGACGAGGCTCGCTTTTCTTTATAAAGTTTTCTTTTGGACTTTATTTTTCCAATTTTAGTGCTGAATTTCAGTTTTTGACTCTAGTGGGCCCTTTTTAAAGTGGGGTGCCACTTTCTTGGTGCTTTGCTCGTGGGACTTGCTTTTTGGCACTTGCCCTCTTAAAATTTAAACCTTTTTGCACTATCCAACACTTTAACCCATTAGAGATTAGATCAATGCATGCATTCTAATTCTTGGAATATTCCTAGTCCCTAGTCGACATCCCCACAATTCTCTTAACCAATGTAAAGCAAAGAAAAATAAAACTCTAGCTAGTCAACCAAAGTCAACTTCTTTGACAGAAGTCAATCTACGAAAGATTTCTCTTTATTTCTTGGGATAAATATGATTTCTTGACACCTACCAAAAAGTCCCAATGGATCCCCCCCTCCTCTATGTAAAGTCCAACCACCCACATAAAAACATGTGGTTTGTCCCTCATAGTGACACAAGATAAATAGGCTCTCCCTAGGATCCTAGTTAATTCAACCTTCACCATGCATCGCGTCCTCTAATAGAAAAAATGAACTGCTCCCACATGCCTCTCTTCATAAAGGATGCCCCCCCCCCCCCCAAAGAAAGCGAATGCAAATCGCTATAATCACAAAGCTGTGGGGATAGTGGGGCAAAACATTCATATATTGAGAAAGAAAGGGCCGTGCCAGCCAAGATGAAGGGGCTAGTGGGAGCAAGGAGAATTGTTCTATTTGAAGTCTCCGCTGCTTGCTAAGACGCACTTGACATTCAATCAGATCCTTTAATATCTGCCGATCATTCTCTTCTACTTCCTTTGTACCTCACACTCTTGTCACTTTGCACTAGTAAAATCGAAAGGCAAATAAGCAGTCCCTTGGAAATTTCTTGGTGCCACTGAGAATACTGTGAGATAGCATTAGTCCTATAATATCCAAACATTTTTCACCTCAGCAGAATTGAGCTGAAGTCCATGCAAACTACTGAATCCAGTAGTGCAGTTGGACCTTCGATTGGCAGTCTTCAAATATGAGTATCAAATTGCTGACTTCAAAATATCCATGCTTCCACAAATGACAAATTGTGCCATCTTGAGACATAATGCGGAAAATAGACTTTTGCACCAAAGACAAACATATAAAAACATTCTCGTTTTGAAAATTCCGATTGTTTTTTTCAAAGTGCAGATTGATTTCAACCATAGCCTGGTACCAGAAAGAACCAGTACATTTTTGCTGGTAATGCCACAGGACAATATCCCTCGAAACTGTACACAACTGGCTACATTTGAAAGAATCTCTTAGCAAAATGTACATAAAATCCAGTTTTGTATGCAACCAACTTGAGTCTCTAAGCATCTCTACAAAACTGACCTTTGATGTTATCTCTATGATACAAGTTTGACCGTGAACAGAGCAGTAACTGCTCTTGGTTTTTACAGTAAAAAATCTGGTTTGGTGGACTGGTATCATCCCTGTGCCATGCAAGGTAGGGGTAAATTGGCACAGCCCCATCTGCAACAATGCATGTAGCGTTTCTGCATGCACTTATAACAGTGTTTTGCACTGCAGTAAGTGTTCATAGAGACAAAATTGATGGAAGACTTTTCAAAACTGCCATGGTGTTGTTTAACCTCTTGCTTCAACCCTGCTAGGAGCTCTACTGATCATGCCCCTTTCCATTCCCTCCATGGCCTCCAAGGTTTTGAACGAGGGAATGCTTATAAAATCAAGCTTTGTGCTCTCACATTTGGGACCAAGATTTGACAGTGCTTGAACAACCTCTCGCATTTTTGGGCGTTTCCTTGCTTCTTTTTCTACGCACTTTGTAGCGATGAAGGCTATTTCCCCTAGTTCTTTAAGATTGCAATCCCCCTTCAGTTGGGGATCCAGGATTTGAAGCCAGGCTTCCCTCTGTCTCCCTCCATTGGTCATCAGTATCTGCATAAAGGTTTTAGAACATTACAGTCAAATACACTGTCAAATCCCCTATCAAATGCAGTGTCTCTGAGACCATTACAAGTGCATGCAGTTAGGCAGTGAATAAAGTGACATCCGTTCAAGGGATAGGTTACTTGCATGTAGGGCTCAGCCAAAGGGGACTCAAGGGGGGAGAAAATTACAAGTTCAACATAATCCATGAGACCATCCTGAGGGCTTCTTGCTGCAATGAGTTCAAACAACAGGACTCCAAAGCTGTACACGTCACTTTTGTAGGTAAGACTGTTGGTGGAAACATATTCGGGATCAACATAACCGTAAGTGCCTCTGATGCCTGAGGCTGGCATATCTGGATCAGCTTCTTTTGACAATCCAAAGTCTGCTACCTAATCACCATCAATTAAACCCTCAGCAGTAATCTTGTGTCATTGACAACCATTATGTCAGTCAAAAGATTTGAATTATCATCTTCTATCTATAAAGTGATTGAGTAGATACCCTAGCAACCATGCAAGAGTCCAATAAAATATTTGAAGCCTTTATATCCCGATGGATGACCGGTGGCACTGCCTGCACCCACCAATACTAGTTATATACATTTAAAACCAGTAGCTTCGGCCACAAACGTAGTGTTAACATTTAATATTGAAGTCACTACTTTTTTGCATACCCCATCATGAAGGTATTCAATCCCCCTTGCTATATCTTGAGCAATAGAAACTCTTTGCCCCCAACTGAGAGGTGGATGATGCTCATCTGAACACCAAAATAACAATTTATGTCACAAAAATTGGAAGATGATAACAAAGTAGCTTCTGTCAAGTACAGAAGATCAAGCTACCAGCAATAGATGGGAAAAATCAGAGAAATGTGAAAACTTGAGACATGCCACTTGTAGGGGCTCAGGTTATGAAACACCACGTAATGTGTCAGAAACACCTTTCTGCGCAACCGCAGCTTGGGTATGGATTCACAAGGTGTTGTGACAAGTACAATACCAAACAGCAAGTTTTATTTTTACTTGGAAGACTTGAGAGCTATAAGGCCTATGACAACACAGAATCTTTTTGCAAACAACTTCGTGTTACTATCTTTCCAGCCTCAATCTAATTTGGCACAGAAGAAAATTGGCAGGCACATAATGCCAGCGAAGACTTGGGCCAGTGTACTTAAAAGTGACACTTCAGAACATAAGTAAAAAACGTACCATAGAGTCTTCCTGCTAGACTTCCATTGCTCATAAAATCATAGGCTAAAAGTCGGCGACCTGCCTCTGCACAATATCCCACGAGATTCAAGAGATTTTTGTGGTGCAATCTTCCAAGCAGCATAACCTGTCATGATACATTACAAGGCATGAAAGGGAAACTTGAGTATGGAACCTTGAGTCAGACACTAGCAGAAAACACTTAAATCCCCAGCAGGATTGGACAACTTCAATTGAACATATAATATGCAATGTGCTTTCTAAAACCAGCCCAAAAAAGCATGTAAGCATCTCTACTTAATAATACGTTTTAAAATAATTTCAGTGCCTTCATCATTTAATAAGTGGGACTTACCTGGCAGGACCAATGTGAATGGGCCAGCAGTGATCAAAACTACAATCACAACGTTCGTCTCATAAGCAAGGGACCAGGCTGGTGAACGCTCTGCAGAATCCTATCAACCTAATATGACCCGCCAGTTTAAGGAACAATATGCGCCTCTGAAAGCTCACCCCTCTGTGCCTAGGCCATTTGGCATGGGTACAGCTTCAGCCTCTTCCTCTCAGTCCCCTTGGTTCAGGTTGCAGCTTCCACGGAGCCGACAAAGGCAGACTCACCTTTCTCACAACCACCAGGACCCGTCCAGGACAGCCCCTCCCAAAGGAGTTCTAGAGGCTTGGACCTTCAACTACCTCAATATCACAAATGATTAGCCCCTCTCCATGGAGATGTTGGTCATGATCCTGCAGCCCCAAAAGGGGGTTCAATTGGAGCAGTGGGTAGCCCCTCCCGTCCTTTCTAGGGCTTCAACTTGCATCCACAGGAGAGGGAGAAGTGGACCCCCCTTCAGCGGCTGAGACACCAAGGGAGGGAGTTGTGGATCTCCAACAGCGACACGGCCATCTTCCAGCTAGCTTTCTTGCGAGAGAGATAGACCTGTGCCATGCAGGAGCTATGACCCGCTTGGGATTGGAGATTCAGCTTAAGCAGGTCACACATTGGCCGTTAAACTAGTGTGCCAACCAATCAGCAGTGAAGACTGACTTCCTGATGCAGTGGTACGGATCAAGTCTATCATAGCTTTGGCACGCCGTCGCATGAATATAGACTACTCCCCTTCCAAAATGTTAGAAAACAGAAGGAAAGAATCACTCCAACCTCCAGCCAAGATCTCTCCCGCTCTAGCAACACTCAACTCAGATAACTGATCACAGATACAATACTCACTCAGAGAAAACTTAGACAGAGAGAGAATATATTCATCCACCGGATGGTGGGCAGAAAACTGGCTCCAGGGGAGCAATACAAAACTCAGCCAAGTGCTGAGGCGATCTGAAGGAACTCTCTCTGTCAGAAGACACCAAATCTGAGTGCACAGCACAGCCTAAAACTGAGGCTTTCTGTCCTGCACTGGATGCCAAAATGGAGGGAAGTGTGGGCCTTTTATAGGCACTGCCCAGGCCTTCTGGTTTGGCCGACCAGCAGGGTCGGTCCCCTGACTGGTGACCGACAAGATCAGTCTGGAAAACCGACCAGGGTCGGCCCTGGTCGGTGGCCCTGGTTGGGCCGACTAGCCCTGCCATAGGCCCCTATAAAAGGGTGCCCTGTGCAGCCAGTCCATGCTTCTAGGAAGGCAAAGAGCCCCCCCAAATCTCTGCTGTTTGCTGACAGCAGCCAGCCCGTGTGCTGGTTGCCAACTCTGTTTGCCTGGGTCTCTCTTTCCCATCCCTCCTTACTCTCACTGCCCCTTGTCCCCACAAAATGGGGGCTCGCAGGTGGGTACAGTGAGTCTCTAACACCCCCCCTCAATGTCACAACTGTGGGCCAATCCCCATGCGTTTGATGAAGTGCTCCATCTGTTCTCGAGGGAGTGCCTTCGTGAAGAGGTCGGACAAGTTGTCGGCGGTCGGGCAGTAGATAAGCTCGATCACGTCGTCGATGATGAGCTCTCGAACAAAATGGTAATGAACTTCGATGTGTTTGGTCTGCGCATGGTACACTGGATTCTTGGCAATAGCTATGCAACTCTGATTGTCGCACATCAGCACTGTCGCATTCTCCTGACACACGTCCATATCCTCCAGAATCCACCTCAACCACAGTGTCTCACAAGCTGCTGTACACGCGGCTCTGTACTCTGCCTCTGTAGATGAAAGGGACACTGTGGGTTGCTTCTTACTTAGCCAAGAGATGGCACCAGATGCAAGTAAGAAACAATATCCTGTCGTCGACCTTCTGGTGTCCACATCACCTGCCCAATCACTGTCACAGAACCCGCCTAGTTCAATGCCTTTGGTGTAGCTGATCCCAAAGGTGCAAGTACTCTTCAGATACCTCAGCACTCGTAAACCTGCATCCCAATGATTCTTCCTGGGAGAAGCAAAGAACTGACATAATAGCCCAACTGCATAACAAATATCAAGGCGAGTATTGGTAAGGTAAAGCAAACTTCCTACCAATCGTCGATACAAAAGAGTATCAACCGGCTGAGATGTGTCGTGAACACTTAGCTTAAGCCCGACCTCCATGGGAGTTAATGCTGTTCTGCAATCCTCCATCTGAAATCTCTTCAGAATTTCTCTGCAATATTTCTCCTGTGAAATGAAGATCCTGTCTTTAGCCTGCTTTACTTCAATCCCAAGGAAGTAATGTAATAACCCAAGGTCAATCATCTCAAACTCAGACATGAGTAGCTCCTTGACCTGTGAAATCTTCTTGACATGATCACCTGTCAAGATAAGATCATCAACATAGAGGATGAGTACCAATCGCAATCCCTTCTCGATGAACAAGTAAAGGTTTGCCTCAGAAGGACTCCGACTGAGCCCTATCTTCTGAAAGAATATATCAATCCTTTGGTACCAAGCTCTGGGGGCCTGTTTCAGCCCGTATAACGCCTTCTTCAACCTGCAGACCTTTAATGGGGACACTGGATCTTGAAAGCCCGGGGTTCAGGTTCTTTTTCCGCGAAGACAACGTCTCGACTGATGAGTATTTGCTTCTTTACTGGATCGAAGAGGCGGTAGGCCTTGGATTCTTCACTATATCCAACAAAGATACATTGTCTGCTTCGGGAATCAAGCTTGGTCCTGTCTTCCTTGGGCACATGCACCCACGCGTTAGAACCAAAAATGCAGAGATGAGTAATAGAGGGCTTCTTACCATAAAATACCTCATATGGAGTCTTGTCCTTGACGGCCTTCGTCTTGGTCCGGTTGAGAATGTGTACGGCTGTATTGATAGCTTCACTCCAATAGGCTTTAGAAAGATTCCTCCCTCGGAGCATAGCAAGCCCTGTCTCGGTGGTGGTTCTATGCTTTCTCTCGGCTACCCCGTTTTGCTAAGAAGTATGTGCCGTGGTGAGTTGTCGCTTGATCCCATGCTTGCGACAAAATGTATTAAACTCACTTAAGGTGAATTCTCCCCCCCTGTCTGTGCGAAATGTCTTGACATCCTCCCCTGTCTCCTTTTCAACTCTAGCCTTCCAGTCTTTGAATTTCTCAAAAGCCTGAGACTTTTTAGCCAAACAATATACCCAAGTCATTCTACTGAAATCATCCACAAAGAGAAGTGAATACCTGGATCCTGCCCATGATGCAGTAGACATTGGACCACAAATGTCGGCGTGAACCAACTCAAGTGGTTTGCTGGCCCGAAACGAAGCTTCTTGTGGGATCTTATCCCTGTGCTGCTTGCCTTCTAGACAAGCCCTACAGACATCATCCTTGCCTGTAATTGGTGGAAGTCCATCCACCATTTTCGACTTTGACATTTCAGCCAAGATTCCATAGCTGACGTGACCGAAGCGCTCATGCCAAAGTTTGGACTTTTGATCGTCATGAACCAACATTGCACTGAGACGGTACAGTCCATTCTCTTCAACACCCTGTGCCACCACTTGCCCACTCCCTTTGGATGTTACGGTAACCTTGCCATCTTGAAAAAGAACTGCCATGTTGTTTTTGTCCATCTGACTTACAGATAGTAAATTCTTGCAAAGGTCGGGTACATAAAGTACTCCAGAGATATCCTTCTCCTCACCCGCGGTGGTAATGAAAGGAATGCTACCGATGCCCTTCACACGACATGTCCGGCTATCCCCGACAGAAACTTTGGAATCCGGGTGTGTACTTTCCATGGTTTTGAACCACGTCCTTCTGTTGGACATGTGCTTAGAAGCACCGCTGTCAACATACCAACCCTCTTTACCTTCACTAACTGCATAAGCTGAACAATGTTCACTGAGTAAGAATAATTGTCCAGTTGTCACATTGGCAGAATCACTCTTAGGCTCTTCTTTGTTTTTGGCTTCTCTTTTCCGCTTTTGATCCGCCTTCTTCTTCCAGCATTCTTTGGCGGAGTGGCCAAGCTTTTCACAGTAAAAGCACTTCATTTTCTTCTTACGTTCAGCGTCCTCTGATTTCTTGGAGTCCTTTGACTTGCCTTTGCCAGGCTTGTCTTTGGCAACCAATGCCTTTTCATCGGTTTGGTTTCTCTCGAGCCTCCTCCTGAAGCAGGAGTGGACAAAGCTCCTCAAAGGTGATTGGCTTTGTCCGTTGACCCGCAGTGACCGTAGTCACAAAACTTTTGAAACTCCGTGGCAACTTGTGGAGTGTGAGTAATGCTAGTTGACTCGTGTCCACCTTCTGACCATCCGCTGCGAGCTGGTCCCGCACAACTTTCACATTTGTCAGATGATCATGCACACTATCACCCTCATTCATATCAAGATTATAAAGCTGATGCTGCAGTGTGATGATACGAGCTGTATTATTGGTTTCATACAGCTCCTTCAGTATGGTCCACGCCTCTGAACACGTCTCTGCCAACTGGATATGAGGAATCATAGCATCTGTTGTTGTGCCTATAAGCATTGCTAAGGCTTGAGCATCCCTCTCCTCCCATGCACAGAGTTCATCCGCATCTGCTTCAGCTAGAACTTCACCTCTTTTGTCCACAATGTCCTCCGACTTTTCTTCGGTCCCCTTGACAATCTTCCACAACCTCCGTGCCAACAGATGGCTTCGGATCTTGACTTTCCAGATTGGAAAGTTCGTACCATCGAGCTTTCCAGCTTCACCGAAATTAGGGATAAATGAATAAGGAAGATGACTGGAGAAAGAGGAAGGACGAGCAATGGATGTAGAGGCTTTTGATCGCTGATCCATCTCGGTGAATAGCTAAAAAACTGAATAACTGAAACAGAAATAAATGAACTGACCTTCTGTACTAGACTGAGCTGAAAACAGAGTTGCCTTACTGCCAAGGAACTCCTTCCTTCAGAGAGTGTTTTTGATGAGGAAGAGTCGAGAGCCTATGGCTCTGATACCATGTTAGAAAACAGAAGGAAAGAATCACTCCAACCTCCAGCCAAGATCTCTCCCGCTCTAGCAACACTCAACTCAGATAACTGATCACAGATACAATACTCACTCAGAGAAAACTTAGACAGAGAGAGAATATATTCATCCACCGGATGGTGGGCAGAAAACTGGCTTCAGGGGAGCAATACAAAACTCAGCCAAGTGCTGAGGCGATCTGAAGGAACTCTCTCTGTCAGAAGACACCAAATCTGAGTGCACAGCACAGCCTAAAACTGAGGCTTTCTGTCCTGCACTGGATGCCAAAATGGAGGGAAGTGTGGGCCTTTTATAGGCACTGCCCAGGCCTTCTGGTTTGGCCGACCAGCAGGGTCGGTCCCCTGACTGGTGACCGACCAGATCAGTCTGGAAAACCGACCAGGGTCGGCCCTGGTCGGTGGCGCTGGTTGGGCCGACTGGCCCTGCCACAGGCCCCTATAAAAGGGTGCCCTGTGCAGCCAGTCCATGCTTCTAGGAAGGCAAAGAGCCCCCCCAAATCTCTGCTGTTTGCTGACAGCAGCCAGCCCGTGTGCTGGTTGCCAACTCTGTTTGCCTGGGTCTCTCTTTCCCATCCCTCCTTACTCTCACTGCCCCTTGTCCCCACAAAACGGGGGCTCACAGGTGGGTACAGTGAGTCTCTAACACAAAACCCCTCATAAATCACAGAAGTCCATGATCGTCACACAGGATTCCACTCATAGGAGGGCCTTGTTTGCCAACCTACCCTCCTCCCAATGAGTTGGACCATGGTGAGTTGGAACGTTCATTGTCTTCATGATCGAGCACATCAGCAAACGCAACAGCTTATCCTTTGCCAGGAGCTACAGTGAGCTTTGGTGGGTCGTTCAGTCAACTTTCTCAGGATTCAGAAGCACATGCTCTCAACCTCAGACATCAGATGATGTCCGCTGCATCCTTCCAAGGCTTGGGCCGGAGATTTAATCCCTAGCAGTTGGCAGAAGTGGGGAGTATGCCTCTCAATCTCCATGTGCTTGGTTATGGATTTTTTGCCAGGGTGAAAGCTCATACAAGGATGAGTGGTTTGGATTGGTGTGGGGGATAGGGAAGTCCAAGATTGGAATCCTGAATATTTACGCACCTGCCGGTTTGTGGAGACGGCTCAACAATGCCTCCCTGATGTAGACTCATGGATTGTTGGAGGAGACTTCAACAATCTCGAGTTTAAGAAGGATATGCAGTTTGAGGAGGACAAGCAATGCGGAGCCTCCTTCTCCACAATGCTCCCTCTCAGAGTGCAATACGGGATGCAAAGTTCTCCAGATTCCATGGCAGCCTTCATTACCTGTTCAGCCAAAGATGACATGATGTTACAATGTCTTGACAGTTGGGGACTGGGAGATGCACACATGTATCTTAGTTGGGACGATGATATCAGAGCATTTCCCATAATGCTTCGCTTAGAACAGCCCCGTCATGGGCTCCCCCAAAGGAGATCGTTGCCTTGTTGCAGAAGGCGGGCAGCAGGCCATAGCAGAGATTTGGCATCAGCCCACCGTGCCTCACCAAGATGGATGGGCTAGCCGGGCAGCAGCATCATTTAGAGGAGTAGCGAGGAGCTACAATCACACTCATTGCAAAGGCAGCACTCCCTCCATGAGAGGCAGAGAGCTTTGAGACGTGACTTGGCTTCCATACAGAAACTCAAGGAGCAAGACCCAGCCTCCCAATGGCTTCCAGACAGGTACGAGAGCACGTGCCTCGACATCTAAGCCATAGAGCTCCACGGAGCAGAGTTTTCTTATCACTCCTCCACGGCGCAATGGTCCAACAGGCGGTAGGATGACTAGGCGATTCTTTCAGACCACTGGCTTATAGTCCACTGGGACCCAGCTATACTCGGACCCTCAAGAGAATCTGGCGATGACCACACCCTTCTATAATCACTTGTTTAGTCACAGGAGGAGACCCCACAAGTCCTCACAGCCCGGGAGTCTGTGTGGGCACACAACCCTTCAATGGTCTCTCAAGGCATGAGCAGACAATCGGTTCACATATGAGGAGCTCATGGAGACCCTCAAGACCCTTCCACCGCAAAATTGCCTAGGAGAGGATGGAGAGGATGGCCGACTCCGGCCTTCTTAGGTGCTTTTGAGAGTGCATTCGTTTTTCGGGTAGCCTTCTAGGAGATTTTTGATTCTGGATTGCTCTCCAGTCACTCAGTCGATACTGGATCCACCTAAACTCAAAAGAGGGAGACTGCTCTGACATCTGCCAGTGGAAACTAGGGTCATTGGTTCCCAAGCATTAGGGTCATGGTGTGCCATTTGACTCCCCTAGGGGCATTAAAATCCCACGCCTCATTTTGCCATGTGTTTGTGTGTGGCCTCTCTGCTTGCCTTGTGGCACCTAGGTGTCACCCCTGGAAGTCCCTGGAAGGCCCTAGAGCCCTTCCCTTCCCTTCCTTGCTGTTTTGAGTCTTCTCCCCTACCAGAGGAGCCTCATTCTGAAGAGTCTGCTATTCAACCTACTTCTGTAGCTGTTCCGGGCTGAAATAGGCTTTTTCTGTTAGCTGGATTCTCATCTTCCCTTTCTACTTTATGCTACTGCCATTCTTATTGAGTTTCTGCAAGGTACTGCCTACAAGATTATAGGCAAGGTCTTGAGCGTGCAGTTGCATCCCCATTTTGTTTCAAAAAAAAGGGAAAATCTTCAATATTTTAAATTAAGGGAGCTCCTGGTAATACTTGCGATGTGCTCAACATTCCTCAGGAGATCACTGCAAACTTATATATATACAAGCACTGTCATATGCTGCAATTACTAGCTGGAAGCTAATTTGGCTGCCATCTTTGAAGCATCAGGCCATTAACAATTTTAGTGATCAGGATCATCTAGGCTTAGAGAAGCTGCATATTTAAGTCCCATCAACATTTTACGTGATTTTCTGAAAAAAAAAAACCTTTTGCCAACCCTATTGCCACATCGGCACAATGGCAGCCAAATTTTCGGGTGGCCTTCTAGGAGATTTTTTATTCTGGATTGCTCTCCAGTCACTCAGTCGATACTGGATCCACCTAAAGTCAAAAGAGGGAGACTGCTCTGACATCTGCCAGTGGCGCCCAATCACCCTTTTGGATACTGCCTACAAGATTATAGCCAAGGTCTTGAGCGTGCAGTTGCGTCCCCATTTTGTTTCAAAAAAAAGGGAAAATCTTCAATATTTTAAATTAAGGAAGCTCCCGGTAATACTTGCGATGTGCTCAACATTCCTCAGGAGATCACTGCAAACTTATATATATACAAGCACTGTCATGTGCCGCAATTACTAACGGGAAGCTAATTTGGCTGCCTTGAAGCATCAGGCCATTAACAATTTTAGTGATCAGGATCATCTACGCTTAGAGAAGCTGCATATTTAAGTCCCATCAACATTTTACATGATTTTCTGAAAAAAAAAACCTTTTTGCCAACCCTATTGCCAAATCGGCACAATGGCAGCCAAATCTATATACCTTTGTAAGACTAGAATAAGTCCAATCATACAAATTATTTTTTTTAAATCTCATTATTATGGCATTTTGAGCTACAGCCCTTGTGCATTTGCAGGTTAACCTGTAAACTCCTGTACTGAAAGCATTAAATAGAATTTTGGCACATGGATAATTGTTCTTAGTTTATCTCCTTAAAAGGAAATCTCCATTCTTAAACAAAAAAAGGGCATGTTTGTACCTCGTTTTGAAACTCCTTCTCGCCTTGTTTCGAGTTCATAGCAAGGACCTTCACTGCCACAACTGCTGTACTAGGCAACATGGCTTTGTAAACAGGTCCAAATGCCCCCTTCCCTATTACCATCGTGAAGTTATTTGTTGCTTTCTGAAGCTCCCTGTTACATATAGGTTTGAGTCAGTCTATTCCACATTTATCTCAGACGATGAAGTAAGCAAGAATCGTCCTAAAATATGCTGATTTGTGAAGCTGCCATTGGCTGTCGCAAATAGAGTTGAATCAAGAGTCTTCTATATAAACGTTCGAGCTTTGACACACTCTAAATTCTTGGATCCCTTTGAAAAATTAACGTCTCGTCTGATTTTAAAATTAGACTTTGCTAGCTTTTACTGCAGACAAAGTTTTGACTTGGTTTTGCCCATTAAACCATGCTTCTCTCCGTGAAATAAGCGCTCGCGAGTTTATGCGATTATGCACTCCCCAGACGATAATACGGAAAATGTCATTGCAATAGTTATTGATTCTCTAAATTTATTGCTAGAGACTTCGTATTTATGCACTCCCCTGACGATAATACGGAAAATGTCATTGCAATAGTTATTGATTCTCTGAATTTATTGCTAGAGACTTCGTATTATTTGCCGTCAGCCAACACATTACGAGATCCAACGTTGCTTTGAGGTCACTGCTTGCACAACACCTCGAGGAAAGGCTAGCAACGCCTATGCCTCGTGTAACTTTCATACTTGGAAGCTTCAACATGTAGGGCGCCTACTTGGAGCGACGGGTATAAAAAGTTGACAGAGACGATTATGCACTCACTTGTACGTGAATCTTAAGATCCTATCACGTGAGGAACCAGGGGGCTCTTCGATACTTCTACTCCAAAAGGAGAAGACGCCGAAATAAGGTTGTACGGGGTTTCGGTGCACCGAGTCTGACATATCCTTGCTGGTATTTACTCCATGCGTACGAATTGGTAAAGAAATAGAGCGCATTATATCTACGCTTCTGTCTGGGTTTCCTTTTCTGGAGCATCTGAGGCATAGCAGCACAGATCCAACGACGGCAACGACGGCAACGATGGCACAAGCGATTCCAGCGATTTCGGCAGGCGGCGGCGTGCCCCTATGAGGATCCATGTCAGGTGAGAGCGGCAGCGTGCCCCTATGAGGATCCATGTCAGGTGAGAGCGGCGGGCAGGGGGGATGTCATATCAGGGAGTATGGAAGTCGATCATTGAGCAGGAAAGCAAGGGATGCAAAGGGGCAAGAGTTTCGATTGTGCGAGAGATGGGGGGCAAAAGGAGCGGCAATCCGGTGGGAGAATGTGTATGAGGGAAGGGAGATGCGGGGTGTGGAAGGGAAGGAGAGCCTCGAGGGGGGGAGAAGAGCGGTGCCAGCCGAGAGAGTCTGGGGGAACGTGCGATGCGATACGGTAGCTGGTTCCAGGGAGGGCAGCACAGAAAAACAGAGAGATGAAGAAGGAGGAGGAGGAAAGGTGAGCGTGGGAGAGGGGGCGGACCGGGAAACGAAGAAGGAACGGGTCAAAGGTGATGACGAGGAGGAAGGCAGGCGATCGCCATCGCCATAGCTTGGAAGCTCAAGCTATTTGTTTGGTACGCCATGGAAAGCTTCTCACAACAAGGAAGAACTTCTTCTTCTTCTTCTTCTTCTTTCGTTTGCCATCGCCATAGCCACAGAGCTTCGAGCTCAATCTTCTTCTTCTTCTTCTTCTTCTTCTTCATCTGTTTGTTTGTTTGTTCTTTCTGCTTGTTTGTTTGCTTGCTTTTCAATGCAGTGGGCACTTTTTCACATTCTTTTCTTTATCCCACCCCTTGACATTCCAATGTTTACACAATCAAACTTCACCTCAACCCACAGATTTCATTTCAATGTCAATCTAGAAGATTTCATTTCAATGTCAATCTAGAAAATTTCAGGCTCTTTCCACACCACACGGTGGCCAATTGAACGCCACGATTCAAGGTTTCTACGGGTCGCCGGCGGAGATCTTCTTCTTGCATTTTTCATGAGCTTTGTCTTTTAATTTGTGTTTATCTCGACATTGTTCTGTTGATATAGGGGACTTGATAGTAATTCATTTAGTGCAAGCATTGCACCTCTTTACACATAGAGTGCCCATGTTTAATCCAACGTGGAGTGCATGTCATGCTCGGAGAAAGGCCTTCAGGGGGATGCAAATAGCAAGAGAAAGAGAGAGAAAAGGAAGACAGCGAGAGAAAGGAATCATAAAAATCCAAATGCTAATTTCTAAATCAAAGAGGTGTTTTTGTCATCTCCAACTAGAACCTCCAATTAGATATTCCCATGAGGGCAGGCCAAAAACCTTGAAATTTAAGTTTAATGTCAATGTGAATTGTTGAATCTAGAAAAAAAAAACCTTGAAATTGAAGCTTAATATCAATGTGAATTGTCAAATAATACTTGAAATTCTTGGAGAGAAGGTTGTAATCTCGAAGAGAAGGTTTCTTTAATTTGTAATGTGCCATTTTTTGGTTATATTTTTAAAATTTGAAGTTATGGTTTTTGTATCAGTAGCCATAAATGCTTTTTTGGAGTGAACAGGAACATTTGTGGAAAACATTTTTCTCAACAAATCTTGGGTTTTCAAATTTTCAAAGGTCTTTCTTGAGAATTTGCAAATTTTAAAGCTAAAGTATAACTACATTGCCGAAAAGTTTACAGCTTTTATAAAAATTGAGAAAATATTTATATAGTTGAAAATGAAAATGTTGCAAGTTCATTGTATATAGTTTACAAACAATTATCTCCACCAATGCTTGAAAAAAAAAACCATCCTTTAGTGTATTTTGCAATTGAGAATATCCTCTAAAATTTTGAATCATTTAGTATAAACACTGACAAATGTGTATGTTTTGAGATGAAAAAACCGAGTGACTTGAAGAGTGTCCTTACTTTGATTGGTTGGGAAATTTCTTTTTCCTAGCAACAAGATTCCCCATGGGCAAAAGAAAAAGGGGCTTGGGAAGGAAGTGGCTTGCAATGATAGGCCATGGGAGAGTCCGCGAAAAGAAGAAATTTGTCCAACCTCCACAAACCCTTATGTTGTCATTGCTGATAATGTTACAAATGGGAATTAAATGATCCTAGGAGTTTCTAGATGTGGAGCTTCTGCATAGGTCACTTTACTAGATTTATTGAGTGCATCTAGGAATGTTCTTAGTGTTTCTTGAAAAGTGCTCTAATCTAACAAAGGTGCTCGAAGGAATGGTAGAGCATTTATTAGCAATACCTCCGCTAATAAATGGAGAATCCTTTGTGAATTTCCATGTGTAAAGTTTTGGAAAAAGTTATTTGAGTAGGGCATTGCAAGTTGCATTTTATAAAGATCATAATTCTACAAAGCTTTAACTTGTAGATTCACAACCATTCGAATGACTGCATTGTAAAAGTGCATCCACATGGCTACAAGATTCACATGTGTTTGGCTATATAGAAAGTTGTATAGGCCTTGCTGGTTGTAGCATCCATTGCAAAATTCTTGTTGGACGAACCATAGTTTTATTTATTGTAGGGCCTAGCCCTTCGAGGTAATTGGGACCTTGCACTGTAAGGTTGATCCTTGTCCCTAGCAATAACACAAGGACATGTTCTAGAGAAGCAGATACTTTTAAAAGGCATTTTCTTAAATGGTACATTTTATAAGGGATTTTTAAATGAAAACAATGTAATACATGGAAATTCCCAAAAGCAAGCATCTAAGAATCCACTAAAGCACTCCCTTGTATCAAGGCAGTGCTAATAAAATGAGACATCCACTAAGCACAAGATAGCAAACCCAAATCATCAAACCACTAGCCCGTGAGGCCCATGGTTTGCCTCCAACGTGCCACGAAGTCCATGGTTTGCCTCCAACTTTCCCTTCTTGTGTCACCACACCATATATCTAGAACTTATTATGGAATGGTGATGGTGGCTAATGCCTTGTTTGCCATCTCTTGAAAGTCAACTATCCACATGTGCTAGCTTTTGTGGGGCTCGTCTTTCCTTGCGATCTTCACCCTAGCAAGGGCTATAGTAGTTTGTGACATTGTTTTTGGAGGAATGTATATCCAAAGCTCTGGAGCTAGCTCCATTTTTGTTAGCCCGTTATTTTATGCTTGCAAATTTTGCTTTGATTTGCTATATGTAAGTCTACACGTGAACAAAGAGTCTAAATACAATGGCAAATCACCAATGAAATCCATAGGCATGCATGCACGGCCTCTGCTCCTAGAGAGCCTGCCCTATTTCTTTTAAAATCCTCTCCTCTTGCTCCCTTCCCCCCAACCTTAGATCCATAGGTGACTTTGCACGTGAATAAGAGTCTAAATACAATGGAAAATCACCAATGAACGTGATCAGTAATCCATAGGCATGTGTGCACAAGCTTCCAGAGAGCCCTCCTTATGTCTTTAGAAGGTCATATCCTCTTACATCCTCCCCCTCAACCTCAAAACTTCCCTCCCCCACATTTGAGGGTAAATGCAATCCAAAGCTAACACCAATTAGTTGCCCTTGTACAAAAATCACCTTTGTTGTTGCCAAAGAAAACCCATCTGCTTTTAAAACCAAACCTTGACCATTCATCATTTGCCACAATCGAGGGCAATTCAAATGCATTACCTAAAATGTTGTTCCCAAGCACCAAACTTAATCCTAGTTCCCCCAATCAATCTTAGTAGTTTTGGGTTTCTCGTTTACTACGCCATTGTCTTTACGTTCATGGCAACATTTGCATTCACCCCTTTTTATTTTCAATTCAGTTTGAGTTACTTTAGTGTTCTTGAAAACCATGGTTCATGCACACTTTCCTCTCACACGTGTGGGAAAATATTCTTCAATAATATCATATTCCTCACAACCCTAGGTTCATTCAAGGTTTCCTATCACACCCATGATAGTTTTTTCTCTCATTTAAGTTCCAACTTGGTTTCCATAACCACATCAGCTTTTAGATGAGTTTGCACATGGTTCCATGCCACATCAATGCATCTTTTTATTTTACATAAGGCCATGCATCATTGCATTCCAACCAATGAATATTTTTATTCTACATAAGGCCATGCATGATTGCATGCCGACCAATGGCATGCATTGCCTTTACATAAGTTGATGCATGGTTGTGTGCCAGTAACCAATTACAAATTGCATGTCTGCATCTCATATTCTTAATCTTGAACATCCATCTTTGTTCGCCATCCTAGCTTTCATTTTGAAAGCATCCAAAAACTAAACTTGAAACCTTATGGTTAAAACACTTCAAGGATGCAATCGTATTCTTTATGAGTTCCTCATCAAAAACTTTCCACCAACACTTGTTAAATTGGCGTTCACACAATGAAATCACACACCCTCATCATCCCTATCCCACCATCATGCATGTACTACTCCCTTTGACAAGATAGGGTGTAGGGTCAACGTTGCCAATCCTATGGAGGTGTAGGAAAACAAATTGCACTTCCATTTCCCACCTTCTATACCTTAAGGCATTGTGTTATCATCCAATACTCTCTCTCTCTCTCTCTCTCTCTCTCTCTCTCTCTCTTTCTCCCCCAAATGATACAAAGAAGTTTATTAGAAAATGTGCATGAGATCTCCTAAGATTCCATAGGGTTGTGCAACCATTACCATAATCTCATATTATTGTATCATTTTCTCCCTTATGAGCACTTAATTTCTTCTTCCCTGCAAGTTGAATTTACAAGATAATTAAGGGTGTCTTCTTATTAAGATATTACAAATCACAATTTTTTAACATTTTGGGTGGCATGTGGATAAATTCCCTTTCTAACATTCATAGGTCTCAAATTGAAAAAAAACCAAGAATAACACACATTTCATTAATTTTGGACTCATATGTCTATATTTGGACTAATCCTAAAGATCCTCCCCAAATGGAAAGTTTACTTTATGAAGATATCATTTGAGAATTAAAAGTTTATTGTTTGATGGCACTGTCATTTCCACAAACTAAATTTCATAATATCTCTCTATAATGTTGCACTAATAATGTCAAAACTACAATTAAATCCTAGGTTTTAAGAATCCTATTCATGTTTTAACAAAATTCTTGAGTTATTGATTTAAATCCATGAAAAAGCACCTCAAAATTAAGAATTATCCATTTAATTAAATCCATGAAAACACACTTAAATTCAACGTAGAAAACAATAACACTCATAATATTTAAAAATTTTAAATGTTTAAATAGAGAAGAGACACGGAACACTCTTTTGTACAAAATAGCAATAGCTATGCTTGCAATTTTATAGTATCACAAGTTTACAAGAAATATTGCTCTAGATGAGTCTTTGTACAAAGGAGTCTGTCACGACCTTTTTAATAATTTAATTCTGCCTTTACAATGACTTAAGTACAAATGGACGATCCTGAAATTTGCTCATTTGAAGGTTTGATTCATTGTCATTTGTTGCTTGAGTGCATTGTAAGTTTGAAGAGACAACACTTTTGATATCTTTGCCTTTCTCAATATATATGAATTCATCCACTTGAGATAAGGCATTGCTGCTGAAATCTTTTTCTTATTTGGTATCAATGAACTCATCCACTCCTGAGTGATAAGATGTTACTTCTATAGTTGAGTACATTGAAATTACCCATGTTTGAAGGGATAAAGCTGTGGCTCATTGGCATATTCTTTAAGTCCTTTGAAATTGTAGTATACCTAATCTTTATAGTTGATAACCACATGTCTTTTTTTACTCTTTGAAAATTGCATGCTCCATCTCAAATCATTTCCTTCCGCATAATAGAGACCATCCAATGAGGCTGCGTTATCATCCATACCATCATCACTAACTTTCACAGTTCTCATCTGTACAAATGACCATTGATCCACTTGTTCAAACCCCAACATTTGACCTTCCGCTACATTCTTATTTGCAAATGACATTCGTAAAGTATCTCCCACTCTAAAATTCAAAGAGATACACTTTGTCTCTGAGTATTTCCATATCTCCAGACTTATGCTTTAGCTCAACATGTGCACTAATAATCTTTGATACAATAACTGCTACCTTATCTTCGCAAAGTCTTTTAAAGTGACAAAGAGAATTTAAATCACTATCATGGATTGTAGCAAATGCAACTATTTCTCTTTTGCAACATAAGATCATCTCCATCCTAGGAATAAAATTTGTAGCTATCTCCTTTGCAAGTAAGTTGTAACAACAATTATAAAGAACATTAGTCTGTTTTCAATAATCTACCTATTAGTTATAACTTTTTATTAAATTACTCTTTTTTATTTTACTTTTTTATTAATTTACTTTATTTTATTTTAAGTTTCATGGTGATATAAATTTATGAGAATCTTATTAATAAATATGGATTTCCAATAATAGATTCAGGATTAGCATTTAGCTAGTGGAAATAGGTAGCATTGGTGACATGGAATGTCAGATAGGGTTTTCTAGTGAACTGGTACAATAGAATACGATATGGACAATTGGGAAATGCCCAATACGGCAAATTGCTTTCTATTGTAGAGTTTCAAGAACTAACTCTGTAAACTATGCACACTATCCTAAACAAATATATGCATGTTTCTATAGCTTAGACAATGATCCGAAGTGTTCATGTATGCAACACAAATGCCAAACACAGATGAACTGTAATACCAAATACCATGTGGCTGATGTAGTCCTTGTGCCAGTTGGGGATGGCCTTGGTGGTGGTTGTTGTGGTCCTAGTAGTGGTCAGATGTAAGTTGTATGCAAGGTTGGGAGGTTTCGATGGAGATACTTAGGGCATGCAAGAGGAGAACCATGGGAGCAGGGATCCTAGGACATAAATAGCAATCATGACATCACTGGGAATTGTGCCTCAATTTATGAGCTAGCACATGTGCATTTAGACCATTACCTCGGGAATTGTGTACATTTATTTCAAGTTCCAGCTGCTCTCTCCCTCTCCTAGCTACTGCTACTCTCCAACTCCCTATCCTTACCCCATCCATTTCCTCTCCACCAGATCTCCTCCTCCATTTCTTGTGAACAAGCTCACCTCTTCCACCATACTCTTGTATATAAACTTCACTATTTTTAGGTATTGCCATCGAAATCCGCCATCCGCTAACAACTGCTGCTCTCTAGCTCCCTGTGCTAACCCCTTCCACCATCTGGACCCTCCACTATTTCCTTCTAAACAAGATCAACTCTCCCACCATCACCTAGTGCCTAAGCCACCAACTTCCACCTACCTACCACCATATCTCTCCATCCTATTGGTAGGAATTGGTCTCCCTCACACCTTCTTGAGATTGTGAGCTCAGTCAAGGTAGCAAGAGGGAAACCATGGACCAGCAAAAAGTAGGTATGTTCTAGATGATCTTTTTATGCATTGGGCAGAATGAGTAATCGTACCAAAGAATGAGATTTGGCCAGTTGAAGTGTAGTGTAGAAAGCGATTTGGCCTATTGGGCCAATGTCCAACTCTCCAAATTACTTTCTTTTGTACATTTCTTTAGCCATGAACAAATTTTGTTTTTGGCAATGTAATGTAATTGCATGTGTGGATAGAGTGAGCCAAGCCTCATAAAAACCTGCTGGACTGAGGTTCCTCATAAGAAGAGAATTCCACATAGCCAGTTTGGCAAAGTCTTGGAAAGTGTATAGTAGAAAGTGATTTGGCCTATTGGACCACAATCGAACTCTACATTTCTTTAGTCATGCATAAAGTTTATTTTTTGAACTATTATTTAATTACCTATGCTGATAGGTTGTCATCAAAGCCTGCTAGATTGAGCCAAACATCATCAAAACTAGCTAATTGAATGCTTCCTGGCTAGTTTGAAAAAGCATTAGAAACTGTATAGTAGAAAGCAATTTGGTATGTTGGACCACAATCTAGCTCTCAAAATTGTTTTCTATCGTCCGGTTCTTTAGTTTTGCATAATTTGTATTTTCTCCACTTGGATGTTTGGAATCGATGCAACGTTCCATTTTAATATGGGTTCCCTTTAGGAGCAAGGGCCATATTGACAAAAGACATTGGTATATCTTTAGTGTAGCAATGAACTGAGAGATTTATGCATGAAACACGAATATGAAGCAAACCTAAACGGAATAGAACTAGAAAGTAAAAAGATGGACCTCTCTTTGTAGGTTGGATACTTTTCATCTTTTAGTTATTGATAGTTTTCATTTTTTGCACTATAATATGATTGCATGTATTGACTTAATGACAAACCTCATGATAATGCCACTTTGCCAACTTGGAACTTTCTTGAAAGTGATTTGGCATGTTGGGCCCAAGTCCAACTGCCCAAATCGCTTTTTATTGTACAATTGTCTAGTTTTTAAAAATTTGCAATTTTTGCTATGGATTATAGGTGCATGTGTTGATTGAATGCAATATTCCAGGTCAATATGGACCTTGCTCCTAAAGGGGCTTCCAAACCAACTTCCATGCAAAATGAAGTTAACTTTTTGGTTACCTTGTATGCCACGAGACATGCCCATAAGACCACATGCATCTTGCTATCTTAGTCTTGACAATGCGTGTTGATTGTCTTAGTGAGAATGGACTTCAATACCTTGTTGATCGACTCTGCTTGGCTATTGTATTGAGGATAATAAGTTCTTGCAACCCCATGCATTACCATGAACTCAATTGCCAGAGACATATTCAAATTACTGAACTTCGCTATGCTGCGAGCCGAGTTGTCTCAAAGCGCCTTGGCTTCTTCCCATTTGGTAGCATAATCTGTGGGCACAATAATATTTTGTATAAATTGAGCCACATTCTTGAATGGACCACTGTAATCCAAGCCACATCTCTAGAATGCTTCCCCTGGATGACTTGGTTGAAGCAATATATGATGCTATGGTAGCACAACTAACTTGTTCTATGGCAAAGATCACATTCCACACATTGAGTATGCAAATTCGAAAATGAGTGCTCCATCACAAATTTTCTTGCAAAACCTTTGCAGTTGTGATCTTGCTATTGAAATGGCCTCCAACAAGCTTGGTGGGAGCTCAATAGTAGCCCCCTAGTTTTGATCCAGAGTAGGTAGATGTTGACAAGAAGTTTGTACCTGCATTAGACTTTCTAGTTTATGTATGATCTTAAAATTGAACTCTTGTACCAATAGCATCCACCTTACCAATCATTCCTAGACTAGTGTTTTGTTGATTGAATACAATAGAGCTTGGTGGTTGACATAGACTAAAAAAGGCTTACCAAGCAAATGATGTCTTAATTTTTGGACACTATAGACGATCCTAAGAGCTTCACACTTGGTGGTACTACAATTGCACTTGAGTGGTCTCATCATCCCGCAAGCATAGTAGATCGGGTAATCTATTATTCCATCTCATTGTGCCAAAATAATACCAAAGGCATACCCTGATACATCAACATAAACATGGAAAATCAGATCCCATCAGTAATTGTGTCTTGGTTGCTCATTTCTTAAGATCATGAAATGCTACAGACAACTCCTTGATCTAGTGGAACCTAGTATCCTTCTTAGTCATCTCATAGAGAGGACCGCAAAATCTTTTACAAAATTCCTATAGGAGAAGTTGATGAACATGTGAGCTATGTCAAATTCTTGGTCTTTTGCATTTGTTTGATTGCTTGGAACTTGCTTGGCTCAATCCAGCTGCCTTCCTTGCAAATCACATGACCAAGTAACACACCAACCTTCACACATAATACACACTTAGTCGGGTTCAAGGGGTGGAAAAACATTTTCAAGACAGGCAAGATGCATGGAAACTGCTAAGTACACACTAAAATCATCCAAGTAAATGGCAATGAACTCGGTTAATTAATGCCGAAAGGTTGCAACCATGAACCTTTAAAATGCTGATGGTGCATTACGTAGATCAAAAGGCATAAATTTGTAGGCGTATGCACCCTACTCCGTAATCAATGTGTTCTTTTGTTAATCCATGGGTGATAAGGAAATCTAATTGTAACCATCCATAAACAAGTACATCTTCTGTCTTACAACATGGTCAAGTATACCATCAGGTGAAAGGAATTGGAAAGGGATCTAACATTCTCCAAGCATTGAGTTTCCTATAATCCACAAACTCAGAGCTTCCCATTCTTCTTGGGCACCACCACAATTGGGACTAGCCAATCGCTTTGATGGATTGCATAAATGAAGCATGCTCGGATGAGCTAGTCGAGCTCAACTTTCACTTGCTTGGCATGATTTGGATTCATACTATATCACATCCTATATTGGCAAACCGTCTTGGATTCAATATCAATGAAATCCGTTGATGACATATCTCATTTGGAACTCCCTAGAAATCAATGTAGCTCCAGGCAAATACATTCTTATATTGTAGAAAAATATTTTCGGTGTTGATCATCCACCACATGAACCAACCTAAGTAATGGTTATCTTCAGCTCGACTAGTTCTCCTTCACCAGTCACATCTTCAGTGAAATGGCTAGGGTATTATTCTGCCAGCTTGTCATCTTTGATCTTCTGTTTGAAGTTTGGAGCTACCTGGAATGATGCAAGGGCCTATCCCTTTAGTTCCTTTACCAACTTGGATGCCACCTGCTTCTACTCCTTCCAATTGATGTCTTTAGCTTGCGGTGGTCCCTATTGAAAGCCAATTACTGGCCCCAAAGACTGTGTCCGCCAAGCCTCTTATGTAACCAAAATTGCTTGGTAGTCAGGATCAGTCTTCCTTCTCTCTACATTGCTTTTGAGCAGCTTAATGTGCTCCCACCAAAGCTTACATTCAGTCTTAGTGGAACCATGCTTGCCACAGAAATAGCACCTAATTTGTATTTTGCATTTGCCTTGGTCGGGTCTTGGTGGCTGCCCGTTCTTTAGCTTGGTATGTTGCGCCACTTGGTTGACATCTGTAGTGTGATTTTTTCCATACCAATACTCAAAATCATCATGTCCAAACTTAGTACAAGTATTACAATACCTAGTCCAACAATCATCTTCAATGTGTCCCTACCGTGAGCACTTATTACACCACTTTTGATTCGGATTGGTTACCTCGAATGCCCAATTCTTGCAAGGCCTTCTTAAGCTTGGACTTTAGCTTGTCTTTCTTGGATGAGATATCCTCTTCTTCACTCTCTTCACCTTTGGTCTTTGGCTATCTTTGGCTTAGACTTGGCTACACCACTCTTCTCTAAGGTGACAACTCGACTCAACATCTCTTTATATATCTTGGTTGGATTGACAATTTCTAGGGAGTGCAAATCCACCTGGGTGCAAGCCGTAATCATTCAAGCATGTAGAGACGTGTCATGGAAGTGGTGTGCTTAGCTGATTGATGAGGGCCCGTATCCGTAGGACAAAATGTTGGATGGACTCGTTTTTGTTTTGCTTCAACTCGTTGAACTTAGTGCCTTCTCAATCTCTTGCCTGAACCATTTGCCTCGGACATTTGCTGCCAATCTATAAAATAACCAATCAGGAATTTGTTGATTATCTCTGGGCTATTTTGGCCATCTAAGAAAGGCCTCTCGGACATCTATTGCCAGTCTATAAAATAGTCAATCATGAATTTTTTGATTATCTCTGGGCTGTTTTGGCCAAGGTACGTACATGTACTCTTTCTTGGTCATTGCTCCATTAATATGACAAACTTGTAGGAAGCTTCACAATTTTGACCAATAGGAGCTCGTCTCATCATTGCATTGAATTCTGTAGACACATTCCTTACATGGTTGAAATCTCAATATGATTCTGGACTCGAGAGCTGGGTGGTCAATACGATCATACCAAAGTAAACTAGTATGCTTGGCCAGGATGGTCGAGTAAGATACAACGAGCTGAATAGAGGGTAGATCTGGGATACTTGAAAGCACTTTTAACAACTTTATGGGAGACGCAATGCATTGAAATCACTAGTTTTTATATGAAGAGATGAATGTGCTTTAAATTGTAGATCGTGAACGACACAAAACTTTTTGCCATGATGGTAGAGTAAGACACAAAGAACCGAATCATGGAAAGGTATGGATATTTCACTTGTAGTGATGTAGTGCCACATATTCCACAAATGTTTATCGATTATAATATTGACCTATAGTTAGACATCCATTGATCGAGTGCTTGTTCGATCATGGGCCACGATGAAGAGGAGGGCCTCAGGGACAGCTTTCTAGATATCAAATCATTTTGCTTTGCTATGGATCTCCTCTCATGGAGGGTTTTATGATTATTCATGCATGTGGTTGTTGCAACTTCGAGGGAGGGAACCCATTGCTGTCGTGTCACACAATGTCTATTTTTCTTCATTTTAGCTATATCTGGAAATAGTAGTTTGAAATCAAGTTTTTACTATGAATGTATACGAGGAACGTTTTACATTCTATACTAGGTAAACATCTTTCGAATAATTGTTTGTAGCTATATCTGGAAATAGAAGTTTGAAGTCAGGTCATTATTATGAATGTCTACAGCTAATGTTTTACATTCTATATTAGGTAAACATCTTTCGAATAATTTTCTTGAAATTATCATAAAATAAATGCAAGCGAAGCACCTAATCAGTCACTATAAAAGTTATATTCGCATTGCAAGATAGGTAAAAGATTGTGTGTTGCGTACCTCTCCAAAAATAAATTATGTCTGACAACAAGCTCATATCGAACTTGTCAGCCCTACCAAAGATAAACAAGGGCCTCAGGGACAGCTTTCTAGATATCAAATCATTTTGCTTTGCTATGGATCTCCTCTCATGGAGGGTTTTATGATTATTCATGCATGTGGTTGTTGCAACTTTGAGGGAGGGAACCCATTGCTGTCGTGTCACACAATGTCTATTTTTCTTCATTTTAGCTATATCTGGAAATAGTAGTTTGAAATCAAGTTTTTACTATGAATGTATACGAGGAACGTTTTACATTCTATACTAGGTAAACATCTTTCGAATAATTGTTTGTAGCTATATCTGGAAATAGAAGTTTGAAGTCAGGTCATTATTATGAATGTCTACAGCTAATGTTTTACATTCTATATTAGGTAAACATCTTTCGAATAATTTTCTTGAAATTATCATAAAATAAATGCAAGCGAAGCACCTAATCAGTCACTATAAAAGTTATATTCGCATTGCAAGATAGGTAAAAGATTGTGTGTTGCGTACCTCTCCAAAAATAAATTATGTCTGACAACAAGCTCATATCGAACTTGTCAGCCCTACCAAAGATAAACAAAACTGCTAAC
Organism: Dipteris shenzhenensis; assembly: GCF_047967505.1. Classification (NCBI taxonomy): domain Eukaryota; kingdom Viridiplantae; phylum Streptophyta; class Polypodiopsida; order Gleicheniales; family Dipteridaceae; genus Dipteris; species Dipteris shenzhenensis. Next base: position 30,604,412 of record NC_141614.1, on the reverse strand, counting down.
GATCAGATGATTTGGTGGGCGATGCTAAAGATATATAAATGGGAATGCATGCAGAAGAACATGGAAGTGCGTAAAAGGTGGTGTGAGGAAAAAAAAGAAAAAAAAAACCCATACATCATGTATGGCGAAGAGTCGGCACAACTCTCTTTATAAAATGATAATAGTAGGGAAACGTGCCTTTTCCCTGTTTAGTAAAATATTGTCTCTCGTGTCGGAGACGTAGTATGTAAGAGCGCATCAAATTTTTGATGTGTTGCATAGAAACATAGACTATTGTAATATCATACTTACGTGCACGATCAGTTGCGCTTATTTGGTCGCCCGGTTTCCTCTGCTTATTTGCTATGCAATTCACAATACCTGCGGAGAATATATAATTCAAATGTTAACTAGTCAATCACATGAAAGTAATTGCATGCAAAGGCAAGCATTCACTTCTTGTAAGGTGGCCAAGTAAAAATGACAACTATATATTGATGGACAACCATGCATTTAAAAATGGGAGCCATTGATCATGTCAACTCAGGCATTAATTTGCAAGACACGGGAGCTAAATAGTCTAGAGCCTTTTTGAACTCGATCCTCAAAGTCAAAATAGTGTAAATTGAAGAGGAGTCTTCTTTCATCTATGAAAGCCAGGAATGGGTTTGTGACTTTCGGTGCAAACTAAAGAATTCCTTATGCTTATAGTGCAAACGAATGAAATAGCCACAATGTCAAAGGGAAGAAGCCAACAAGCCATGATTACACATTTACGAAATTATTCATTATAGGCTAGTGGTTAGATGAGATAGCATTTTGAGCTAACGAGGTAGGATCACAATGTAGGTTGAGAGTTTAACATGAAACTAGAATGCTTGGCTAGGTGCTAAGTATATTGTAAGTAGCTAATAATAGGCCAATTGATCTAATAGCTTGGAATGTGCCACATGGCTTCATAGGATTTTAGAGTTTCATAAAATGCTCTAGTGCTGGCCAAGTAAAAACAGGCCGAGAAAGCTACACGAGTTGAGTTTTCCTATTCTCACACAAGCAATGCACACATAAGGCTTGCCATTACTCACTCAAACTTTCATGTCTAAATACTTGCTCGGCCTGCTATTTCTCTGTTCTTTCACACTGCTGCTTGCAATTGCCTAGGTGGAAATTGCAAATCTTTCATTTTACGTAGCTTCAAAACATTTATGCCATTTTAGAAAAACAAAGTAAACTTTACAGGTGCCCAGGTTTCTCACATCCACCAGAATCTAATATGCCAGGCACGGTCCAAACGTACACAAGCATTACGTAGGCCCCCTGTGTGGCGAGATTCCGTTTAATCTTTATGCCTGGGAAAAAAAGACATCCATCTCACGGAGTGATTCAAGACGACGAATGAGAAAGACAATTATGCTAGCGTCACAAAATTGCGAGCAAGAACAACAGTATCAAGCTTGGGAAAACTTTGCCGCCTGCCGATGCTATTTCTCGGAAATAATTATTGAAAAGACCTCATTCGTAGCAAGCTATGCAAATACGGGTAGAGAGAGTGGTAAAAGCAACGGGCAACGAACGTATTCCTTACCTCGCCATAGCTTATAACTTCACAATAAGCTGCGTGCTTGTTGTGTCTCTCGGAAGCTGTGCCAGAAGATGCTTTTAAAACTTAGATCTCACGAATGCTCGAAGCAGACGGCAGCAGCGATGTAAGGATGCACAAAATTTTCAGATCACGACTCAAGCAGTTGGCGCTATTTGCCCTCACGATTAAAGCCCCAAAAGGTCAAAACTGATGTAATTATTCCAGGAATCCAACTTTCCGGCACCTCCGCTTTGTGGTGCTGCAGTGTGAAGCAATCAAAATCAACTAATTGAGACGCATTATGAAGCAATCAAAATCAGCTAATTGAGACACAGGCAGTGTTCGAGATACAGATTTAATGAGAGCTTCTCTTTGTCACTGCGCGTGCATGTCGCCCCTTTCTAAATTTTGTAGGCGATTTTGTTTTGATCGGTTCATTACCTTGCTACCTCAGCCTCATCACTTCATCCACGAAGCGATTGCTGTGCGGAGCTTCAACGGAAATTTTCAACAACCGTAGATAAACAACACATTCCTACTCGAGCGACTAATTCTGAATTTGTGAAAACTAGTTGAGCCTTCTTCGGTTTTTGTCCCAAACTCTCTTACGAAAGTGTCACTCAAAGCTTCGATAAACACAAGACTCAAAGACAATGACACTGCAAAGCCTCATACAATGGACAATCGATTCAATAGCACCACGGATCCACGAGCTACCTTAGCAAATAGCTGGCAAACGCTTCAAGCGACGCAAGGGCCTGAGGCAAGCATTCTTACAAAAAAGCGACAAACCATCAAAAGCAAAGGAGTGAGTGAACACATGGGCTACCTCGACAACAAGCTACAACGACATGCAACTGTAACAGCAGCAAGAAAAACACCCAGGCATCAACAAATCAACGCGAGCAAGGTACGCGGCCACTAGGCTAGCTACACACAGCGCGACTGAATAGAGGTTTGCGGATGAGGCAGATAGGCCATGACCGAAGAAATGCTGCAGATGCGAGACGAAGGCAGATTCCTAATGCGTGGCTGGACGACGGACCCTATGCATGCACTAGCTATGGGAAAGACTTGTCACGCAACGACAACTTCAACGATACACATGCGTTATTGCAATGAAAGACCTCGGAAACATACACTCGCTAAGAAAAACATGACCAGCTCAGCAAGCCAAGCTGCAGAATCTGAGCAAAGCGACGCAAATTCCATTATCGAATGCGTTGTTTTTCACTTGGACAACACTATTTTGTTTTTGCACGTTCAATAATTTTAGAGTCTTCACAGCACGTTGTTTTTAGACTTTCCATAATTTTAGAAACTAGGGTGGCGTAGCCCAATCTATAATATGTTGATTATAAATTAAAAATGAAGAAAGGATGATAGGACGGTGTTTGAAAAATACCTAACTATAAACTAAGCTGACAATAGCAGGCCTGACCAAATGGCGTATGTGTTTAAGCGTTCCCTTCTTGCGAACACCTCAGCATACAAATAGAAAAAGAAGAATTTAGAATATGAAAAAGCAAAAGAAAACACAGAACTTGAAATGAAAAACATATATATATAGATATGTATATATTTTTGGTGTGGGCGGGGAGGGAGCGCGCTTCCTTCCCCAAATAGTTATAATCCGAGGAAACAGGCCCTTCCCCGTGCATTGAGGTTGTAATCGCCGACAATATTAGCGTCGAGATTGAGTATCACGAATATATAAGAGAATGATATATTACCTCAATCTCAATGAGTGTATCTGTATTCCAACTGTTTTCATGATTTCTTCCGTCATTTGCTGTGGAAATCCTGTCTCTACCTCCGAAGTCGTTTCTCTATGTGAGCAATGTTGGAGAGAGAGGGCGGCACAGCCAACATTAGCTAGACCATCTAAAGAGTTGAAGTTTGCGAAATATATAGATTTAGAGGCCTTCAAAAGCGCTCATGCCTTCCATCAAGAGCTTTTCATCCAAAAGCATGCTTTTCATCAAGTGTTGTAGGCCTTCAGATCAAAATTAAATCCAAGGCTTATATTAAGACATGTGGGTCAAGGAGAGGCCAAGAAACCCAAAATTCCCCAGGTTGCCTACCGTAAAGAGATGATCTAACAGTCTAAATTTTAGAAGATCCAACGGTCTATAACTAAACATGTGGCTATGTAGGATTTCAGAAGTGCAAATAAAGGTCTACTGTTGGCCAAGTAAAGACAATACAATCATTTTTGGGGGAGAACCCAGGGCACCACTGAGAACCAAGGAGTCAAGTCCAGAACCAAGGGGTCATGCCCATGGTTTGATTCCTCTGTTGCACAACTAGGTCTTCTTTGTCTTTATTTGCTCCGAGGCCTACCTAGCCTTTGGACTTGATGCGCTCTCAACAAATCGATGGCTTCCCTAGCTTGGCTCATGGATACAGATCGTTGGATGACTCAAAATCCTACCTTTCTGTAGATGACTTCATTCCACTACCTCGAACAATCTCCCATGACAAGCTCCTCAAGGCATCTTGGATGTAATTCAAAGAGCGCTCTTCTTAGAGCCCTCTTTTCCAGGGCCTTTGGCCCACATGCCCAGGGCTTTAGCCTTCCTTCCAAGGCAGGGTCCCAACCCTTTCTGTCTGCCTATGTAAGGCTTGGTTGGTTAGCTCCAACCAGCTCAACTAGCCCCTTCAAGATGGCTGACTCTCCTGCTGGTACACCCACCTCTGCTACGTCCCTTTCTGGCACCCTGTACTGCCCCCACGTGTGCACCTTTGCTGCGCCACATGTCGCCTCAATTCGCCCTCCTGTGCGCCTCTATTAGGGGCCTATTCCAGCCTGTGCAAGCAATCCTTGAAGCGCCTCTGCCAGGCTGCTATGTTGCTCACATGGCAACTCATGTGCTACCCATGTGGCAACCCCTTTGGCTGTCCTTTCCCTGTGAGGTGTTGCCCTTCTGAAGTACAGCATCCATCTGAACATGAGACCCCAAGGCACTCCATGGAATCCACCAAGCACTCCATGCTGTCCGTTACCTTCACAAAGGTCTCTAACTCTTTGTCGACCCACATCTCAATATCAGACATCCTCACTGTGGTTTCTAGGTCAACATATCTGATCTCAATAACACACGGAGATGTCACCAGGAACAACTCTTCGATTACCACATTTGCTTTGGCCTTTGGATCATCCTTTGAATCTGAGTCGAACTCCTTCCTCTTGTTTTTTTGATCCGCCTTGTTTTTTCTGCAGTCCTTTGCAAAATGACCTGGCGTGTCACAGTAGAAGCACTTCTTCTGCTTCCTCTTGGAAGTGTCCTCATCATCAAAGTCATCTTTCTTGGACTTGCCACCGTTAGGCTTGCCCTTTCCTTTGCCAACATAATCCTTCGCCAGCAACACCTTGTCGTCTTTGTCGTTATTGTAGAGCTTCTTCCTGTAGCAGTAATGGACCCAACTCCTCAAGTCAGAGATTTGGTCCTCTGTCCTGTTGTCATAGTCGTAACAAAGCTTTTGAAACTCTGAGGTAGCCTCCTCAGTACCATCAAGGCTAAATAGCACGAGTCTACAACTGATGACAGTTGATCCCTCACCACCTTGACCTTCGTTAAGTGGCTATGTACCAAATCTCAAGATTCGGGTTGTGTTGTTTGTCTCGTACAGATCCTTCACAGTGACCCACGCCTCTATCGAAGTCTTGACCATCTGGATGTGAGGAAGCACAGAGTCCCCCGTAGTCACTATGATCAATGCCAAGGCATGGGCATCTCTGTCTTCCCAAGCTCCAAGCTCCTCTCTGTCTACTGCCATGAGTATCTTCCCCTGTCTTTGTTCACCATGTCCTCCGGCGTCGCCTCCAATCCCGTTATCAGTTTCCACACTTTCGAGCCACTAAATGACACTAGATTTTCACCTTCCAAATCGGGTAGTTTGTCCCGTCCAATTTTCCAAACTCCAAAGTTAGGGATAGTGAAAGAAAGAAAACTGGGGGAGGAGGAAGGGAGAGCAAGCGCTGCAGAGGCTATAGAGGTCGACATCTCTACTGCTAAACCACACTGCAAAGTCAACCAAACTCAATCTTCTGTAGACCAGAACTCTAAACGCACCTGGCTGAACCTGAGTCACCTCCTCGCAAGGGCACTCTCCTCCAGTTGTGGAAGTCGATTCCCAAGAGCTTCTGAATCAGGGTCGTCCTTCAACAAGGTCCCTGCCTTCAAGCTTCCACACCTGTGAGCCTCCTACTTGGGCTCTGATACCATGTTAGAAATGACCCAACAGAGGGTACGCACGGCGGAAGACTGATAGAATTGCCCACGAGCTCACACAGTGAGGTGTGGGGTGTGGAATCACAAACTTCTTAACTTAATGTGCATTTGGTGTGCAAACCAGTAAATAGACAATGCTCAGAGACAACTATAGAAGCAACACTTCATATTTCCGTCCATCCACAAAGTAGGACAAGATACAAAACCAAAAGATTCTCCTACTAGATGTCAAGCACTTCTAGATCTCTGAGCCCGTGTGCTCCACCTCGAGCGTATGTAGACTCTATCCAGAATGTTCTTCTCCACCTTACTGCCTGTGAATCAGCCTAGGTGGGCAGCACCTTGCTGAGCTAGGTCTGCAGCCTTCCAACTCCTTGGTCCTCCAGGATAGGCTCCAAGTGTGCTGGTGCCTGCTGCTCCTACTGATCCTGCTTTTGCTACACCAGAAGATGAGAAATGAGGGCCTAGAGGCCCTCCTTTTAGAGCCCCCCAAGGGCTGCTGCAGAGACCGACCAGTCTGACCGACTTAGGGTCCGTTTGGGCCGACCCTGGTCTGTAGGAATACATGTTGTAGGCAGCCCTTTTTAGGGCCCTCTTTTCCAGGGCCTTTCGCCCACACTCCAAGGGCTTTAGCCCTCCTTCCAAGGCAGGGTCCCAGCCCCTTCTGTCTGCCTATATAAGGCTTGGTTGGCTGGCTTCAACCAGCCCAACCAGCCCCTTCAAGATGGCCGACTCTCCTGCTGGTACACCCGCCTCTGCTGCGCCCCTTTCTGGCACCCTGTCCTGCCCACACGTGTGCGCCTTTGCTGCGCCACATGCCGCCTCAGTCCGCCCTCCTGTGTGCCTCTGTTAGGGCCTGTTCCAGCCTGTACAGACAGTCCTTGAAGCGCCTCTGCCAGGCTGCTGTGCTGCCCACATGGCAGCTCACGTGCTGCCCATGTGGCAGCCCCCTCCCTTACCTTTTCTTTTGAGCATGCCCTAGGTCTCCCTCCCCCATGCTCTCCTCATATGGGGGCTTACAGATGGGGAGGTGACCTTTCCAACACCACCATCCCTGGTTCAGAAATCATTCTGGCTTCTTGATTGGCCAAATTTGCCAACTCATAGCCCAAGTGTACCCACATACCTTTGGCGCCTTTCCGAGCACGTCTCAAACCTGCAGAGATCTGCAAACCTTACAATTGCTCGCCTCGCCTCGAGGTACAACTATCACTAGAGAGCAACACGGCTTGTCAAGGTCTAGGAATCTACATAGACTCACAGAACTAAACTTGAGCGAAATAAATCTAAGACTCTTAGACTAAGCGGTTCCGTGTACTGACTTCCTAATTCTTGCCCAATATCTTATGTGAACCGCTGGCATTGGTTGGACCGCCTGCATGGGTTCCTTGTGCTTGCCTTTGTCGTTTGGGTGTTCGCTACTTGGGTACCTGGAAGGCGGAACCCTGATGCTTGGTCGCTGAAACTCGGGTTGGTAGTTGTGCTGACCCAACGCCAACAAAATGCATAGCATTCGATGTATCATATACATTTTTACTCTTGCATTATTCTAAGTTCTCATTCACTTTTACCTTTTAGAAGAGTATAAATGTATCTTTCACACACATATTTACGCTGTCAGGTCTGCTATGAATAATGAGACTATGACAAATGCTACATATCCTATGCCTACGGATGTTTTAGCCATACACACATCAAATCATGTATATATTCATGTCTATCTCAATCTCATATCAACATTACTTTTAGAAGGGTTTTACTCCGAGAGACTCATTTCCCATTTGTTTCGTTGTATGCTGAATATTTCAAAACTAGAGAATGTGCAAGAAGCAAGAAAGTAACATAAATCCTCACATTGAGCATTCCATAAGAATTCAACATAAGATACTCCAGGGATCTGCAGGCCATTATTAATTATGTGAATAGCATTCGATGTATCATACACATTTATACTCTTGTATTGTTCTAAATTCTCAATTCACACATACCTAGAAGACATAAAGAGAACAGTGAACGACCGTAAATTCCAACGCAAAGTTAAGTATCATATGAAAGTCATCTTCAAAACACAGCAAATGATGCACATGCTCTGAGTTTGGGAGGCTCTCAGAGCTCCTGATTCTAGAGCACCTACACTCTCTTTGAAATTGAGTTTCCTTTTCTTAAATCCAATTATAAGATAAAATAAGTGCACAAGGCAGCTTTTGGTCAGGAGGCTTCCTTTTCTAGAAATTAAATAGTCATAAACTAAGGCTTCTTTTCAAAGATTATGAATGCCGTTCAAATTTCCAGCAGAAATCAACTAAAAGACTGCAATTAAAGTCTTCCTCTTTGACCACTGTCTACTATCATAGCCATCCATGGCCTTTAAAAGCCATCAAATTTCTGTAATATTTGTACAGTCAATCTGGTCCATATGTTACAGATTTGAAATTTCATTTTGTGGAAAAATAAACCTAAGGAGGCCTAATTTCAGAATCCAATTGCGTGCTGCAGAGCTAGTAAACATTTCCAGGCATAAACTCCAAAGGTTTCTTGAACCTTACATTTCAAATCCACCATCCCTGCCATCAGGAAATGTAACACACTTGTAAACTTTACATTCTGGGCAGACCAAAACACCTGCCTGCATGGCCACCAAAGAAAACTAGGTTACGAGAAACTTAGATTTTGAAACATGCCCTACACCTGCCCATGTGGAAGGGGCATGAGAGATAAAGGGATTAAAAGCACCTCATGAACCGCCTACATAAGAAGATTATTTTTGGATAATTCAACTAGCCTCAGGTAAAAGAGGTCAGCTTTCTCGAACAAAACACATTAAAAAGTAAGGATGAAATCAGCAACAGACACTTACAGCTCTACATGAGGGGCAGCGCCTATAAATGCGATTGTTCCTAACCTGGACATTAGTCTTCTGTCCATTACAAAAATCACAAATTATCCAGCCCTTAGACTTGCAACTCTGGCATTGTAACTCTGAATCCTCCACAATCTGTTTCAAAAAAAGAAAATTCACAAAAGCGATAATAACGCTGTTGTGAAACCCTACAAAATAGCAGAAAATGACACTAAAAAGCTGTAGGTGTAAAAACTCTCAGTTTACATTTTAAGGGGACGGTTGCTTGGACAGTTCAAAAGATCTTCTCAAACAAATGGAGCAGGGTATTTCATAATCCCCTACAAATCTACAATAATCATGAGAGTCGAGACAAGAAATACAAAAAGAGAGTTACAAAGGGCTATGATGAACAGATATGAAACCCATGAGATTAAATGCCAAACATCACAGTATAAATTAGCATTTGAATCCTCTTAACATGAGAACTCCAAGAGCAGTAAAAATAAATCTTTAAAGCGACACATGAAGTAATTGGTGATAACGGAAATGCCACACATATAACCATAAGTTTCTCCAGTCAAGGATCCTAGAGCAACACTTGCCAAAAGGGATCTTTGTTGCAATGTCTCATCATATAAGAAGCAAGATACCTCATCGTTGCCATGTGCCTAAGTCACTGCAACAGTAAATGCTATCTTAATGTGCATAACAAACAGTAAGGCATCAATGTGAAGGAAACATTAAATAGATCTGATATAAAACTGTGGTAAAATCGAGCTACAAGGTGTTCAAGGGTAGCAAAATCCTAGGTAGAAGAATGCTGCAACAAATCCAGCTCAAAAGCTGAAGCATGATGCTAGAGTGCCGGTAACTCTCATGTGAGAAAGGCACATGAACGAAGCACACTACAACTAGTGCCGTGTAATCTAAAGCTATAGAGGAGAACTGTAAATCAAGAGATGTTAAAATGTCCACCACCAATAAAGGAGGCCACTGTTCCATAAATCTCTGGTTCACCCAAGTGTCATCTTCGATTGGGAGTTTCGTCCATTTGACCAAATATTCCAGCACTTCTTTGCAATTTTACTTCCATACTCCACCACAAGATCAAGTTCAGGGATTAGCTCGCCATGCTTATCCAAAGGAGGCAGACCTACTACAACTCTGTCATGCCATCCCACACACTCCTTTTTTACATGAAAAACACTAGACGCATCGTAGAAGTAGTTGGGAGCTGTAATTCATAAGCCATCTTGCCTCTCTTGCGTAAAATCACGCACTGCCCATAAAATCTATGAGATAAAAAAGACCATCTATGTGTGCAATCTAAACAAGGGTGCATGTACGTACGAAAGCACTTGGCTCCAACTTATGGGTTTTATGGGTCTTTAGACATTGCCATTGTTTAGTAAGAAATAATAAAAAAGAAATGCTTTGAGGACTTGCAAGATCCATTAGGCTTTGCCAAGGTTCTACAGTTATTTGCATGCTCTCACACTATGCAAAGCCATTGCCTTTTTAAAAAGAAAAACTATAATTTAAAACTGAAGGGTAAATCGGCGTTATTTTTTCTTGAAGGGTTTACGACTGATACGTGCAAAGTTTTGATGTCAACTTTATGGGTTTTTCTTTTGCTTTATTTTTATAAATAGATCCAGTAGACGACAATCTCTTCACCGTTAGGCATAAAACCCGCTAGGCAGGCTTTATGCCCGTTAGGCAGGCATAAAGCCCTTTCAATAGGAAAACGAAATTTTTTTAAACAGCTGAACCTGCTTTTCTAGCTAACGGTTTTATGGATAGCAATTTGTTTTTTCAGGCACAACTTCAACAGTTAACAGCAGGTTAATCGGCTTGAGTGCCTTTCTCACAAACAAATATGCGAGACTTGGATGAGCGACTAGAAAGCTTGAAGTGAGTTAAAGACTTGTAGCTGGAGGAAGCCAAGGCAATCGTTTTAGGAAGAGCTCAAGCATGGAGGGAGAGTGGAGCCCCTAAATTGATTTATAGCCATGTTGGAGGGGGGTAAAAGACACACAGAAGCTGAAAGTTGAAAAGCCAACAGCGAGCCATCTAAAAGTGATGGTTGAGAATTTTAGAAATTCCTAATAAAAATTCCTAAGGATAATCACAAAACTCCCACTCAACTCAATCCTAAAGCACTGTCTCTAGGAGAGCCAGTGCTAATAAACATAATCTCCTCCTGTAAATTCCCTCATCTCTTCAAATCTGCATAGTGCTTGTTTTCTTGGGCAACCATCATATGATCTTGATTATCTTTCAAAAATGTTTTGCATTTGCTGCTGTTACTGATCCATAGCAACTAGAAGAGCATATCCCTCAATTCCATGTTCGTGGTCAGCTTGGGTTCATAACCGTACAAGGCAAAGAATGGTGGCACCCCAATGGACACGTGGTGAGAGGAATTGTAGTTGTACTCTGCGAGATGCAACCAACTAATCCAATTAGTTACCCATTGTGAAACATAATTCCTCAAGTAGCGTTCCAAACATTTTATTTACCTTCTCTGTCTGCCCATCTGTTTCTGGATGGAAAGCTGTTTAGCCTAAGAGTTGTGTGCGTTTTGTCCATCAACTCCCTCCAAAAATGGTATGCAAACTACAATAAACAATCTCTATAGGAAGCCCATGTAGCTTGAATATATGTTTTATAAAGAGCTGAGCAATTTGATAAGCCCCATAAGTTGTCTAATACGAAATAAAATAACTGAGCCTATCCACCACCACATATATACCATCATAAGCTCCCTGTGCTGTCCGTAAGCTGGAAGAAAATCCATGCTAATACTTTCCCATTTTTGGGATGCTATAGGAGTAGACCTGCCTGCTTGACTTGTTCCACTTTATTTCTTTGGCAAGGTTTACGATGCTGTACATATGGATAAATGTGCTTCATCACCTTCTATTTATACATGCTCTTTACCCTGTCATATGTCTTGAGCATCCCCAGATGACCAGCACTAGGAGACTCATGCACTTCCAACAGAAAGGAATAAATGCAAATTGTAGAGGAAATTTTATATTTTTTCTGTAATGCAAGTGGTTTCAGCTGTAAGGATCTTAAAGATCTGCCCAATAAAAGCCTAAAGAGAGAATTCTAATAGCAATTGTACTAGCAATAAGACAAGATAATGCACCCCTACCGGACTTAAACAATCTTTTAGGGAACGTTAATACTTCATTTATGAAAATAAACTCTATGACCTCGGGTATAATGAACCTTAAAAGGTGGGAGATGGAACCATGCCCTTCTCAATAACTGGAGACCAAACAATCCTCACAAATACTTGAGTTTCCTGTAACGAAGTAAGCGGCCTCCATTTGCTATCTTCACTAAATGTACTAACAACTAACAACTTGCATTTTCAGCAATTCCACGTCCCGATCCTTTCACTTTCTATGTGTGCATTAAAAAGGTATGACATTGTATTCTTTGGACCTCGTAAATACATCGGGATTTTCGCAGGAGTAGCAAGATTATTTTCTTCCTTCCTTCTTTGTTCCTTTCTTAGCCCTCCCTTCGCCCTTTCTACATTGCACCTTCAGAGATCAGATAAAACTATTGAACCAAAATGCACATTCCATACTCGCAGCCGTCATAAATTTCCCGTCCCTCCTTCTGAGAATTCTTTTAAACAGAATCTAGAAAACCAATTCCCCCTTCCTCCTCAGGTTTCTCGTTGTCCCCGCAGGTGCAGCGAAGCATAAATGTCGGTCATACAGCGAGCAACCCTTAAACAAATGACAAGTTGAAGTCGTGAAAACGCTCCCCACATGTTGTGGGCAAGCGGTCACTGAATGGTTGATCGCAATATACAACCTTGAATTGGAGAGAACAAGAAGCGTGAGACAGCAACGAATTCCAATCTACTAAATGCAGGGAGAGATGGACTGGTGAGAGCTACCTGAGATAAGGAAGCCTGGGCATGGAAGCTAAGGTGGGCGGTAGTGGGTTGCAATTGATGGTGCAAACTGAAAGCAATACGGGGGGAAGAGAGTGGGGGAGAAAGCAAAGGATGTGTGGAAGCTTGCAAAAGGGTGCAATGGAGAGATGGAGCAGAGCAATGGTGCAAGGGAGCAGCAGTGGTGCAAGTTAACGCCATGATGCCCCTCGCACCATGAGTGGACTAGAGAGTGTGATATGCCTTATATATCATACAATCTCATCTCACGAGCTCACATGACCATCAACTGATATGGCGGCACTCTATTAGTTGCCCAAGCACTGCAAGACTTGTAGAACCCCAGACTTGTAGACCCCCAGGTCACTAATTGGGTAGATTAATTTTGTAATCAGATGCGGGAAGACCTCAAGGCACATGGTGAGGTCATCAAAAACCCCATGTTGTACATGCATAAGAATCACCAAGTGTAAGCGTTCTTATGCTGACAATACCGCCTTGAGCACTCGGATCCCCAAGCCAAGGGCAAGGGTGTACAATAGGATCCCATCACAGTCGACAATCTCCTGGGAAATGAGACGGTAACCATAGGCCTCCACCCAAGAGCTCAAGTTGTTCCAACAACCCCCCTTTATGCCCCAGGTCTCGGCTTCAGCCCCACAGCTCACCCATAGAAGACCACGTCCTTTGTCACTGCCTCCTCCTCTTCTCCATGAACAAGCCTCGCAAAAGCCCTACAGTTCTGCAGTGCGCTCCATTATCAGACACCAAGTGGGTACAACCACATGATGGCCAAGCATCTCTCCCGTGCTAATCAAATGGAGCAGTAATTATTCAAGGTGATGGCCCAGCTCCCAAAATTGGCACGAACAATTCTACACAGATGGCAGGAACAAGCCTCTTAACTCTCCTCAACTCTCCTCCAAGAATAGCTCTCCACATGTGATATCCACACATTAATGGTCACCACCCAAGCCACAGAGCAAATGGCCTGTGAAGAGAGTGGGAGAGAAGGAAAGAGTCTCACTTGCAACTTTCTCAAATCCACAATGGGGGAATATACACAAAGGTGGAGGCTAAAAACAGTTTTCCTCTTCTTAGTTGTGAAAGCCAAAAGAACTCTATATGTAGGTCTCAAACCAAACTCAGCTAACTAAGGTGGCATACTAACTGAGCCACTAACTAGAGTACATAAAGATAGCTATCATCCAACTATTATTCATGGGCGGTGTACCAACCGCATCTGCAGCTAACAAGTCGGTGATATAAATGCAAAAAGGTCACCCTGGCATATCATGAGTGGAGCTCGATATCTCAACACTCCCCCTTGAGCTCAATCCCAATTCTTGCACACCAAGCAGGTCTCTGAACTTGCGCAGCTTCTCTGCGCCCAATGCCTTCGTGAATATGTCAGCTACCAGAGGATATGTCAGCTACCTGATCCTCTGTGCTGACATAAACTAGATCAATAAAACCTACTAGAACCTTCTCCCGCACATAGTGATAATGCACCTCAATGTGCTTTGTTCTAGCATGATAGACTAGGTTATTTGCCAAGTGCATACTACTCATGTTGTCACAATAAATGACAACTAGCCCATCTGTAGACTGATGCATATCATAAAGTAAAGTTATGCAACCAAGCTACCTCACATGCAGCCATTGCTGCACCCCTGTACTCAGCCTCTATGCTCGACAAGGCAACTGTAGGCTGTTTCTTGCTGCTCCAAGTGACTGCAGCACTCCCAAAAGAGAACATATATCCACTTGTAGATCGTCTATTAGAAATATAACCAACCCAATCAGCATCAATGTATCAATGCAATTGTATCTGAACCCCACTCTCATAAAATAGTCCATACTGCAATGTGGACTTCACATACCTCAGTATGCGTCTAGCTGCATCCAAATGTAGTTTCCTTAGAGCCTGCATAAACTGACTTACCAACCCAACAAAACTTGCAAACTCATTTGAGAGGTACTCTCCCCCTCCATCTGACCTTAGGCATTTTATTTGCAGTCCTGTTTCTTTTTCAACCATAGCTTTAAAAGCTTTGACATGCCCAAACACTTCACTTTTATTTTTCATAAAATACACCCAAACTTTTCTAGTGTAGCCATCAATAAAAGTGACAAAATAATGGCAACCTCCAATAGATGCAGCTTTAGTAGTCCACACATCAGAGTGGATTAATTCCAATGGCCTCTTACTCTCTTGAACATGTCTAGGAAATGGTTTCCTTACATGTTTTCCAAATTGATAGGCTTCACATACCTTATACATTTCTGCAACCTTGAACTTAGGCAATCCTGCAACAATATTTTGGGCTTGCATTAATTTAAGTCATTGTACATTAACATGACCAATGCATTTATGCTAGATATCAATATCTGCAACTACACCGGTCCCATGTGCAAACATTGCTGCACTCAATTCAGGCATGTCCGCATCCAACGTAAACATCCTGCCCTTCTTCTTCCCTTTTGCTATCAAGCGACCTTTAACAAAGCATCCATGAGGATTAAATCTGACCTGCAAGCCCTGCTCAACCATTTGACCAACAGAAACCAGGTTCTTGGTGATATTCGCAACATGAAATACATCAGACAGGTATTTCTTTTTTCCATCCTGTATAGACAACAAATCTTGGTCTTTCCATTTTCCTTGCATCTTGCATCCATTCGGCATGACCTGTCATGTGGTTTGATGCACCTGAGTCAACATACCACACATCATTGCTTTCTTATGCACTTGTCACAGAATTGGTCATGTGCTGCACCATAAACAGATGCTCATTTCTGTCATCACCCTGTCTACTAGAGGATGCATAATTGCCTTGCTGCAATTTTCCAGTCATGATGTCATTCTGCTTTTTATAGTAGTCTTTAACCATGTGACCCCTTTTACCACAGTAGTAGCATTCAACATTGTTGTTTGCATTTTGGCCTCTCTGCCATCCACCACGATCTCTTTGGCTCCCTGTGCCTCTACGTCCTCCTCCATAGGACTGGTTTTCTTGAATTTGCTGCATATTTTGATTTCTGCCACGGCCTCCAAATCGGCCTGCTCTACCTCTACCTCTACCTCTTCCAGCATTTGAGTAGAAGACAGCTTCTTTTGAAGTTCCTCCTGAAGAAGATGCACCACCATTTCTCTGCTCTTCACAAATTAGAAGAGCAATCAACTCCTCAAAATTAGGAAAATTCTCACGGATGGCAATGGATGTCTGAAATTGTGCATAATCCTTTCCTAGACCATTCAAGGTCACAGAAACTAAATCATCATCTTCCACTGGCGACCCAATAGAAGCAAGTGCATCTGCAATCTTCTTCACTTTCATGTGGTAGTCATTGATGCTCATATTTTCTCTCTGCACATTATGCAACTCCTGCTTGAGCTACATTTTCCTGGCTTGCGTATTTGTGCTATACATTTTTGTCAAAGTATCCCACGCCTCCTTCGGTGTGCTTGCATCCTGAATATGGACAATCATAGAATTTGAAATACTGATAGACAGCCAGTACATAACTTTTCTGGCTCTCTCATGCCAGCCTTTAAATGCCTACAACTCTTGTTGATTGGGAACATTAAGAATAACTAGTTCTTGTTCAACTCTAGTAATGAACTCCCAATAGCCTTTTCCCTTAAGGAAATTCGTCATTCTAAATTTCCATGCTTCGGAAGTTATTCTTGTCAAGCTTTTCAGTGACAATCTATGAAAGAGCATCAGACGCCATTACAGAACACTGCAAAATATTCTGTCACTGCAAAAAAACACAAATTCTGCCTCACAAGGGAAAATCTGCAAAACTGATGAGAGTGGTATTTGACCACACAGTCACTTCCTAGTGACGATTATGCATCAACAGGCAATCAGAATGATTTTGTCACTCCCAATATCTCTATGCACAAGCATACGATGTAATTTCTACGATAACTTTTCACCGACCTGCAGAACAGTGGTCGCACAGCAAAAACATGAAACTTTCTTGAATGCCTGCGGAAAACTTCCGCCACCAAAACGGGCCCCGAAATGGCCACATTGCGAAGGGTGTCCCAATCTGAGATAGTGCACTCTTGCACTTTTTGGTTGTGCTACCTACAGAGATTTGCTCCCAAACTCGAAAAAAAGGAAAGCAACACTGATCCTCTTACTAGGACACCACAAACTTGGTTTGCTTTCTTGAGCTCCTTACCACGAACCGAGCTCTGATACCATGTGAAGAGAGTGGGAGAGAAGGATGGAGTCTCACTAGCAGCTTTCTCACATACACAATGGGGGAATATACACAAAGGTGGAGACTGAAAACAGTTTCCCTCTTCTTAGTTGTGAAAGCCAAAAGAACTCTATATGTGGGTCTCAAACACCAAACTCAGCTAACTAAGGTGGCATACTAACTGAGCCACTAACTAGAGTACATAAAGATAGCTGTCAATTCATGGGCGGTGTACCAACCGCATCTACAGCTAACAAGTCGGTGACATAAATGCACAACAGTCACCATGGCATATCACAAGTGGAGCTCGATATCTCAACACGGCCCTCGATCGAGCAGAGGAGTACCGCAACAAGGTAGAGGAGCTTGATATTTCAGTCACTAAGCTCAAGGATGACCTCGCCCCACAAGCGAATCCTTGGTCTAAACACTCATGGACCAGGTCGACAAAGCAGAGTCCTGCCTCTCTACAGACTTATTTCCATATTATACCTTTCTTGGGGTTCTATAGCCTAGCTATCCTTATCTAGGCCTTAGGATTTTACAGAGTGTTGTGGATAGATCATGGACTATCAAGGCTCGTCGCCATCATATTATTCATTTTTTCCTTATGGATTTTGTTCCAATTTCTCAATTTAGATCCTACCAAAATACCACTAGATACAACCTAGGAAATCATTACTATCTAGCACAAATAGAGAGCTAGATGCATAGGGAATTTAGAGAGCACACATGTTCATTATTTTTAAGCCTTTTGTTGGATCTAGATGTATATTTTACATGGGTATATTGGTCAAGGATATAAGAATTCTCTAGATCAAGAGCTATAAAGAGACAAAATCTTCTCACAAAATGGAGAAAACTTTGTCATGCTTCACATGTGTATTGATATCTTGATTCTTTATACTCATGTATCAATTTTTTCATACTTAATGGATGTATTTTTTTTGGGCAAAAAGAAATTCAATATAGTGTCTTCCAAGTATTGTGATTATGATAATTCACATTTTTTGTTTATATGCCTTGATCTTCATCTCTAGTGTCAATGTGGGTGCATTCTTCAATTTTCATTATAGGCTTGAAGTTTACCTACAACGTTGTACCTACGAAGGAAAGATGTGCATGCTTTAGAAATAATATTGCAATATCATTAATTTGTTTTGGGAATACTATAGGATGTGCATGCCGAATAGCAATAATAACTTTCACTAATTCTTTTATAGAATTGAATTTACCTAAACAAAGGAATGTCTTTGATGATGGTAACTCACATTTTTAATCTAAATGACTTGAGTTATATCTTTAGTGCAACATGGGTTCGTTCTTCGAGGATAACTCTAGGCTTGAATTTTACCTACTACAACGTTGTGCCTATGAAGGAAAGTGTGCCCGATTGGTGCAACTTTCGAAATAGCATGATATATACATCCACACTTGATAAGGGATTTTTTTGAAGGAAAAAGTCCCTACAACTTCGGCAATAGCATGACATACTTGATGAGGGAACCTTAAAATTTTTTCACATCTTTGGATTTAATCATAGCCTTTAGAACCCTGAGGTGATTACTCTTTCAAGAATGCTCCTGTTACTAACATTCAAGACCCTATATAAAACCCTTTTATATAGTTTTGAGGTACTTTAGAAACTTCCTTATGTAATAGTCTCTTCTTAAATAGAATGCCTAATCTACATAACAATTTAGTCTCCTATATTTTAAACACCTTGCTTGTATACATACTTCTAAGTATACTTGTGAAACCGCCCCTTGTTTAATTATACATCAAATCATTCTTATATAATTTCATGCGTGCTAGCTCTTGTGATATCAAACATTTGTAAAGGCAGATCACCTCAAGTCTATAACATTCATAGGACTCCCACCCTATAATGGTTTTGCTATGTGTTTGCCACATAGCACACCCTTTCCAATTTCTCCTGGGTCATGCTATGAAACAATGTGGACCAATCTATTGTTTTGTTCTTTTGGACTTGAGTACATGCAAGATCAAGGTCCCTATGACATTGTAATAAAATTTATCCATCTTGATATACTTTTATAAGAAGAAAAAATATGGGAAATCAATATTTCTTACTAGTTTGTAGATTAGAATGTGTAAAATTGGCCTTCGCAAAGATGATCAATCACACTTGTGTGGGTATGGCAAAGGGTGTTCTCTACATTCCAAGTAGAATGAACACCTATGATATAATCTCAAGCATAATTAGACTTGTTAGAGTATTAAACGTGGAGTATTTATTTGAATGTATGGGAGCTTATAAGCTCTTTGGTATTATCATTGTTAAATTTATGCCAATTCACATAGAGAAACAACTTGAGTCTCATATTTTACATCAAAGGTCCACTTTATGGAATATGCAAGTACTATTTTACTATTCACTTGCTTGATTAACAATTGAGCATAACTTTTAGCACCTATTGCAATAGTATCTCCTACAAGTAAGGGGAGTTGTTTTCAATATAATAATGTGAGTTACTTTCCCATTGAGGTAAAATTTGAGTGAACACCTCCTTAATGAGGCTATACATATAGATCCGATATGACATGGATCGAATATAGTTTTATGCTACACTAATGTGAGATCAGACTTTCAAATGGCTATGTAGCCCAAAAGGCTATGGTTGTTATGGTGTAAGCCACCCTTATTTTACAAAGGGGTGAGAAATGTATTTGTAGAAGAGTGGGTGAGTGTGAGTGATTTGGCAGGTATCAACCTAACATGAACCTATCATGGCCTTGATTAAAGGGCTTGATAACCTTGGATGATGGAGGGAGAGCACATAAGTGGCCCAACTACTCTATGAACATTTCTATGTGTATCTCTCTCATAGTGAATAAAAAAAGATCAAAATTGCAAGTTTTAAGTATATTGTTTGGCTTTCTCTTGTGTTTTAGAATTGTATTCCCTAGCTTGTCCACTTGTATCATCCTGATCCATTGTCCAATCATAATGGTTATGTAATTTTCAAGGCTCATGGGATCCCGAACATTGTGAAAGGGAGATAGTGTTAATAGTCTAGGTGCAAGGGAAATGGTGCAAACCACTTCATTAAAAAGCTTTGTTACGATCGTGGCCATAGTATTTAATTCATTGCGAAGAGGCCTTCATGATCTTTCAAGGCTCATGGGATCCCATACCTTATGAAAGGGAGTGATAGTGTTTATAGTCTAGGTGCAAGGGAAATGGTGCAAACAGCTTCATTATTGAATTACCAAGTCTTTGAGAATGTTGTCTCAAAGCATGCTGTCTAGCCGGTGTTGAAAAAGAGATGACCGTACGATTGGCATTAAGCACATCATTCACATATGGAATTCCTTTAGACCAAAGAAACTAGGAACGGTGAGGTTTCTGCAAAGCTAAAGGGGGCATGAAGACCTTCAATCAATAAAGTCTCTCAGCACCTAAGGAGTTTCCTGCAAGAGTATCCCTGCCATTCCATTTATCCAATCAAAAATCAAAGAAATGGGCATCCCTTTACTTTGCCATCATTATTACCCAATGAGAAACCAAAGACCCTTTACTATGCCATCAATATGGCCCAATACAAAGTCCCATTGTCTAGGGTGCCAGTGACCAAAAGCAGCAAAAGAAAACTGCATAATCAAATGTTGTATCATATAAATCCACCTTTGATCGCCTTGCTTGAATTGTAGCACCATTTTCCCTTTATGTGTAAGAATATGCATGTGAATTTTTAGGATATTTAGTCCCCCATGCATTTTTTGGTGAGCAAAGATGATCTATTGAAAGAACCCTAAGCGCTTTGTGGAATATTGGGACCGCTCGAAAATCTCCATGATAATAGATATAAAAGAAGCAATGTCATGCTTTGGTAAACATCATCAATGGCAACTAGAATTGGATATAGGCAATCAATATGGATTGAACAATGTGATAGTGGACATGTAATGGCCAAGTGTCCAGTTTCCAATATTCCAACTTCTTTTTAAGCATGTCAAGAACCCACGGCACCTACTAATGATGAATGGTTGTCCATCCCAATGAGTAGCCAAGGTGATGTACAAGTTGTGTGAGTCCTCGGCCCATAAGATGTGTTGCCAGGCTTTCTCCTGGAGAGGGAGAAGTTTGGACTTCTAAGAATTCACTTGTAGACCAGCAGCTAGGCCATACAAAGAAAAAGTGTGCATGAGCATGAAAGATCCCTCTCTATTTTGAGGCAAGAAAAAGGAATCACTGGCATATACCTGTGCAATTGAAGCCTTGTTGCTGGCGATGTATCTCCAACCCATGCAAAGCACCTGTAGCTACTAATTGATCCATATATTAAAGCATAGGATGAGTAGCTATGGCATAAAACAAAGCGT
Source organism: Dipteris shenzhenensis (assembly GCF_047967505.1). Classification (NCBI taxonomy): domain Eukaryota; kingdom Viridiplantae; phylum Streptophyta; class Polypodiopsida; order Gleicheniales; family Dipteridaceae; genus Dipteris; species Dipteris shenzhenensis. Next base: position 30,583,287 of record NC_141614.1, on the reverse strand, counting down.
GTGTGTGCACACACGCGCACACACAAATTATTATTGTCTTCAAAAGACCAAAGTGTCTAAGACTGAAAAAACCCATATTCAATGAAAGCTAATGGGTAGGGCCACTAAAAAACATACACCCATGGCCAACACTATTATGAGAGAGAGAGAGAGAGAGAGAGATGTATTAATGTTTGCGGGAGGCCTCATGGCAAAGTACACCAAAAGAAAGCTCATACAAGCCTCAATGGGCTGGAGTAAAGGATGCACAGGGCCCTTGCTAAGTACTAAACTATGTTGATCTAATAAGGTCAAGAGCTCAAACAAAAACAAATACAAGTTGAAGAAAACTAAGATCTGGGACTCAAAAGCCAAAGCCCGGCATCGTGGTGGCTCTCTGATGAGCTATGAACATATCTCATATTTGTGTATGTTGGGCCCTCTTTGGTGCTAGTCGCCTTTGCTTAACAAAGGGTGAGGGTTTTGAGATGGCGATGGACTAAGAGGCACTGCAGGACTCGGTAATCAAGACTTGCAACCATGATGGCAATTGGTGTCAGGATAAGGATGGCCAAAGAAATCCAAGCACGTGCAAATCGATGAGGGAATCCAAGTGGAAGGCATAACCAAAATGCTATAAAAGGCCATTCACTCTTCCATTGCAAGGGTGGTTGTTGCTCTTGGATCACACAGAAGATAGACTATATAGCTAGATGGAACCCAATCTAGAGATTGTCAATTCGATGCTGCATGTATGTAGTTAGTTGGGTCGAGGGCATGAACTCTCTATTGCTTAGAGGAACAGGATCAAGGTGTAAAGCTTACGCCATTGTGGTTAATATAATAAACAGAAGCCAATGACCATAACTCTATTTCATTGTTCGACACCCATAGAATAGGAAAACAACACCATACAAATAATAAAAGTCTATCTCACTTTCTTTCTCTCTTCTACCTTAGCAACCGCAATGCATGGTCACGAGTCTAGAATGCAAAATAATAAAGCAAAATAATTTTTCTGGTTAAATGCATGCTTAGGAGGATTTAATAAATACTCATCCAATGTGTCTAATTAACATGAAAAAAGGGGAGTTTTAAATTCAACATCAAAACATGTCTGGAGATAGAGGAGCTGACAAATATTCAAATTTGAATTCATGGGTATACTGAATACATGTTTGCTCACACATATTAGATGCACTCAAATAGTGGAATCCATCCCCCCACCTCCCCTTTTTATCAGCATCAAGTGCAAACACCTCCAAAATACACATGCTACATTGCCCTAAGATAACAAGAATCCTCCAAGAATGTGGCCAGGTGAAAGCTTATTGATGAAATGAAGAGATCTCCATAAACTCTTTATAATATCATGGCATACATAAAGGAAACTATATAATGGGAAAACATGATGATAATGATATTTTGTCATTATGATAATGATGCAATACTTTATCTAAGGCACTATAACTCATAGTGCAAATCCTATTCTTAACTTCATATTAAACTCGCTAGCAAAATTCAATATTACCAATAGGAATCTATATAGAATTATCACCAACTTTAGGATTTATATATTTTTCATGGTGGACATGTCCATGCATTGTTCTTGCAATTGGTATCATAGGTTTTATAAATATTTTATCAAGCTCAAGTTGGGTCTTATTACAAGAAGAAAATTCCCAAAAAATTAGAGCCTTGGTCTGGGAGTTGCAACATACCTTACCATTTGCAAACACTAACCTTTGGGGATGCATATCATGATACTTAAAATGGAGTATAGTTGGCCTTTGGTTAGATGACAATGATTATAAAAGGAATTTTCTTAGAAGTATTGGGATTTATTCCTCTTGTATCATGTAGATTGTTGTTGAAATATTGTATCGTGTATCATGTAGATTTTTGTTGGAATATTAGAAGCTTTGCTACATTTACAATGTGGGATTAGAAGGTATGTAGTCTCAAGAGTGACTCACATGTCATGGGGATCTTGAAGGAATGCTGATGGAACCTCCACTCCAAGCTACTCCTTGTGAGATAAATGCAAAGCATGAGCCATCCACATGTGTCACTCAAGCGACTCCTAGATTGTTGCAATGTGTTTCCATGAGAGAAAGAGGAAAGGGGAGAAGGGAGGAAGAAGGACAAGGAAAGAGGAGAAGGAAGGGGGATGGAGTGGCAAACACAAAGGTACTACAAAGGAAACAAGAGAACACCCCAAGATGCTCTTGGAAGAGGAGGGAGCTTCTATTCCAAACTTGTGCATACAACAATGAAGACCAAAGTCAACCATTTGGCCTTTTATACAAGTCACCTTTTGAAGGGAGGGCCAACCCTTGTCCTTTTTGCACTCTGCCTTTCTTTACATTTATAAGGCTCTTGGGCCCGTAGGGTGCCAAGGCATCTTTCCATCTCCTCTATTGTTCCACTCTTGTGTGTTAGAAATAGCACTTGTGTTAACCATATAAGAGCACCAAATAGCGCTTGTGTTAGCCTCGTGCCTTTGAGTCTAAGACATTTGAGGCTCAAAACCTATATATGAGGCTCAAAACCTGGAGTGGTGAGGCCGATCTTGAGCTATTTGCAGCTCAAACCCGATGAGGCCTGTAATAGCTTGGGTTATTTGTGGCTCAAACCCTATGAATCTTGCACTGTACTCCCTCCATGGCTGCAACCGTTGAAGTAAATCATGAAGCCTAATCACCTCTAATCACTCATTACCCTGTATTCTCCCTTGATGTTAACATGCCCCCTTCCTATTGCTAAGCCACCCTCGGATCACCCGTGCTGGAGAAGGTGGGTGGAGAGGACCGTCTAGAGGACTACGTAGTGGCCCAATTGGTGGGGAGTGAGCCGTATGAGCAAACTTCCAAAAATGTGTGGCGTGCATGTCCTCATATGTGCAGATGTGATGGCCATAGAGATTGCGGACTCGGAGGTAGAGGCGGAGGTCCTGAAACTGAGTGGGGCCGATGTCGAGGTTGAAGACAATCTGATTGTTGAGATTGTGGAGCTTGTCATCAATCAGTCAGCTGTGGGTGGGGAGATCACGGAGGAGTAAGAGAATGACGTGGTTGAAGTGGACTGTTGCGACGATGATGGGATTGGGAATGAAACCATATGTGTCGTTGAAAGGATTGGAGGTGGAAGCAAAATCCCTCTAGCGTCATCTCTTTTGAAAATTGTACAAAATGTTGGGGTCCCCTTGCTGGAGCTCACGAAACTCGGCCCAAGTCCATCGATATTCCTGGGCATGTACAAGGGCTGGATCTATCGGTTGATGTGGGCACTACAATAGTAGCACCAAAATTGCTCCTTTTTTAGGAAGGGGATGCACCTACGAGGTTGGAGACTAGCATCAACATCGGTGAGGGGAATTGGGGGTAACCTCCACATGTATGCTTTGGATGTGTGCACTGCCAATCGTTGAAGGACTAGGTAATGAATTGCATAAGGGGGCACACCTTTAGGATTTCATAGAGGTGGAGGTGAGGGCCTTTGAGCTACTTCTTCCAGTGGTGTAGGAGTGCACGGTCAGGCAGTTCCTTGAACGATTACAAGTCGTCTCCACTGTACATCTTCCAGTGGGGAGGAGGGAGGAGCTGGGGGAACTTCATCATCTTCCATTGGCATTGGTTCCTCATCCGCTATCCCTGTGGGCACCGTGTCGGCGCGCATACGTACATATCAGAGAGTTAGAGAGCTAGGAAAATTTAGGAAAAATTAGGGGAAATTAGGAACATTAGGGAAAATTATATAAATTCGGTAAAATTAGGGAGAGAGGAAAAACTTAGGGGGGATTAAAGTAGACAGAGGGGATACTTAGAGAGGGTGAGAGGGGGGGGGAATTTTAAGGGAGGAAGAGAGAAGAGAGGGTAGATAGATAGAGAGAGAGAGAGGGGAGGAGAGAGGATAAATGGAGAGAGGGAGAAATTTGAAGAGAGGGGAAGGATCTTAATATATATAGACACACACACACACACACACATTCTTATCTCCAACCCTTCACACCCTACTTCTACTCTCACCAATTTTACCCCTTAAGATCCTTCCCCTCTCTTCAAATTTCTCCCTCTCTCCATTTATCCTCTCTCCTCCCCTCTCTCTCTCTCTCTATCTATCTACCCTCTCTTCTCTCTTCCTCCCTTAAAATTCCCCCCCCTCTCACCCTCTCTAAGTATCCCCTCTGTCTACTTTAACCCCCCTAAGTTTTTCCTGTCTCCCTAATTTTACCGAATTTCTATAATTTTCCCTAATGTTCCTAATTTTCCCTAATTTTTCCTAAATTTTCCTAGCTCTCTAACTCTCTGATATGTACATACGCCCACCGACACGGTGCCCATAGGGATAGTGGATGAGGAACCAATGCCAATGGAAGATGATGAAGTTCCCCCAGCTCCTCCCGACTCCCCACCGGAAGATGTACAATGGAGACCCGACTTGTAATCGTTCAAGGAACTGCCTCACCATGCACTCCTACACCACTGGAAGAAGTAGCTCAAAGGCCCTCACCTCCACCTCTATGAAATCCTAAAGGTGTGCCCCCTTATGCAATTCATTACCTAGTCCTTCAACGATTGGCAGTGCACACATCTGAAGCGTACATGTGGAGGTTACCCCCAATTCCCCTCACCGATGTTGATGCTAGTCTCCAACCTTGTAGGTGCATCCCCTTCCTAAAAAAGGAGAAATTTTGGTGCTACTAGTATATATAATGACCCATAAAAGGACCACTACCTGGGGCCTCAACTCAATATGTAATATGTTACTACCCTCGTCCAAAATGTAGGGTATGGGGGGACAAGGTCCATATATAGTATGCATGGATTTCCTTAAAAATTTTCAAATATGCAAGGGAAGAATATGAAAATTTAATGTCCCCCAACCCTCAAAATATAAGGTATCTACCTTGAGAAATATGCAAGATTTTAAGATTTGTACATATTTTTCATAATATGTGAGGCCCAAGGGGGGGGGTCTTTTGGATGATTCATCTCATACTCAAGATTTTGATGGGTTTTCTTATTAAAGGGAGTTGGCACCCCCGGGACCACTATTACCAACAAATGCCATTAGTATCAATGGTAAATTAGCAAAAAATAGGACTGCTAATAGCAACACTATTACTAGTGGTAGCGAGCCCATTAGGCCATTTCAGGTGATTTGGATTTGAGAGGAGTGTTCCTCTCTTATCTTAAGCCCACCCAAGGTCTAGCTTAGGGAATGGTTCTTAGTTCCTATGTTCACAAGGCAAGGGGATAGATGGGACTATTTTTTAGGTGCAGGCATTTGGAATCTCCCAAAGGGTGGGATGCCTTCTTATTTATGTTCAGTGGCAGAGATGTTTGGTTGGATTATGCTTTTCACACTCCGTCACAGTCTCTCCAATTTTCATGGTTGAATAGGAGACCTCAAATGCCCATTCATGCACGCATTGACAGATTTTATGTTGATGATTGGGCTTTGGATAGAGGCAATTCTATTTACATTACTCCTGGTATCTTTACTTTAGATCACTTTCCAGTGGTGATGATGATTTTCGAGCCTCGTAGGAGAGGTTGCTCGGCCAATATTAGGATTCCAGATGCCTTGTATGCAGAGGAGGACCTCACCAATGTAGCCTTATAGATTTGAGTTTCCCATATGCAAGGTAGAGTGTCATCCCCTTCACTTGTGGCAGTAGCCCTGTCTGACATTAGTGACTTCTATCATTTAATCATCGCTAATGCCAGAAAGCAAGAGATACTCAAATAGGAAGTTGGCCTTCGATGTCAGTTATTGGCAGCCCTTCAAAGGGATGAGCAAAAATGGCCTACAAATTCTTTGATTTAGGAGTGCTTTACTACAGCAAGGACTCTGCAACAGTCATTGCTAGATCAAAGAGCAGAGTATGCCTTTCATGCATGAGATTCCTTTTGGACTAAGATGGGTGGTGGTGAGTCAACAAGCACTTTTTTGTAGCTCATGGTCTGAGACATAGCAGAGAGTGTGTCAATCAACTTAGTGACTTAGATGGGGTTTTGTAGACTCTGATCCAGATGATGTCATGTGCATAGCCACTGATTTTTATGCCTCACTTCTTGTAGCAGATCCTGGCACACCGGTCAGAGATGAAACTAGGGTGTAGATATGGCACACATTCCACTATTGGTAAAAGAGGAGATGAGAATCTTGCTAGATGTGCCTTTCACCAATATGGAACTTTAGACTGCTTTACTTGCTCTCCATAAGGGCAAGTGCCTGGGTTGAGATGGACTCTCCCTAGTTTTCTTCATTGTCTGAGACTCTAGTACTATGCCTGAATCACTTACAAAGGGTCTCATTAATCTCCTTCCAAAAGGGGGTTGCAAAAATTTGGTGTCACAGTGGAGACCTATTACTCTTTTGGGCACCTTGTATAAAATTCTTGCAAAGGCAATCATCTTGCCATTGCAGCCCTTTCTTCGAGACCTCATGCATGACATGTAGAAGGGTTTTTTGTATGGTAGGAGCATTTTTTGTAATATATTCTCTTTTTGGGAGGCTTCAAATTGGTTACACAAAGCAAACAGACATTAGCCATTCTACTTAAGGATTTCAAGAAAGCTTATGATGGAATTTCTTAGAGGGCACCCTTCCCTTTTGGATTTATTGATGCTTGGACTAGAAGGATTTCCTCTTTATATAGATCAGCCATACTTATCAAAGGATTAAGGGGAGAGAGATTTCAGATTCCTAGATAAGTTTGTTAAGGATGCCCTCTCGCACCTTTTCTCTTTCTCTTTATGGTTGAAGCTATGAGCATTTTTCTCATATTGCAAGCTAATATTTTTGGGCTAAAGTTTCCCTTGAGGCATAACGAGGAACTCATATATTATGAGTTGGTAGATGACACTACTGTTTTTTTGGATGCCTCTCCTCAAACTCTCATTTCTTTCAAGGCAGCCTTGGATTTGTTTCGTATGGCAGCTGGTACACACATTAATTGGAAAAAATCCAAGTTTTTGGATCAGTGCAATGAGGCCACTGGGGGGCCAACTTTGGTTTTATGTAGATTCAAAGGAGGGTTCCCATCAGATATTTGGGATGCCAGGTTGATATGGGTTTCTCTTCTTCACAGCAATTTGCTCCAGTGTTGGAGAGCATCAGGAGGAAGCTCCTCTTTTGGAGTTCAGCCAAATTAGATCTACTTCCAGGGTGGTGGTTGTTAACCAGGTTTTGTTGGCTGTTAACAGCATGGTATGTTTGCTCTTGTTGGTGTAGCTCAAAGGATTGCATCATTCAGCTCAAGAGGCCTATAAGGAATTTTTTATGGAATGGTCTGGATGGCACTACAAATACGGTGGCTAGGGTAGCTTGGGGACATTGATCTTTCCCACTGCCTGGGCATGAGCCTTGGAACGATTTCTTTATCTAAAGCATACAAGCATGTACTCCCTCTTCAAGTGGAGATTGGATGGGTAAATGGATTTTCACTTCAGCCCCCCTCATATCTCCTTCCTCTCCTTTTATGGCTGCCATTATGAAAGCTTGGAGAAGCTTCAAAAGTACTCTTCAAAGAATTCCCCCAGTCTCATCAATAGGTATTCAATCATGTGGAATGATAAGATTCTCGATGAGCATGGTAGATCACTAGGATAGTCACATTATATGTATTGATTGAGATGGGGAGGAGGCCCTGCCTCCTCTACAGGATCCTGGAAAGCTTTCAAGAAGCTTCCAGAGGATCAAAAATTTCTAGTAGTAAGTCATCTCAAAGAAAGCGCAGGAAGGATTCGGTAGATTGATGCAACCATTCTAATGCATTGGATTGAGATGGATGATATGCTTGTTTCATGTACCTCTTGGATGGAAGCCTTCTCAGGTTTGGGCATCCATCTTCAAGTTATTACTTTGCCATGACCACATGAGGATGTCTTGGTTTTTTATATCTAGATGGGAGGCAGCAGGCTGTTAAATCTTCAAACGATGTTCTTGCAAGGATTGCGTTCCAGTCTATCAAGGTAATTTGCTTTTGGAGCATGGTGTGGATTCTCAGTGGTACCTAGACCTTAACCCACTCTTGGCCTCGGGTTCATGGAGATTGTGGCTCTATGGTGGTATCTATAGTGGGACTGAAGAGAGTGGGAATGGATTGACAAAGGGCATTGAGAGAAGAGCCTCCCCTTCTTTCATTACATGGTAAGCAATGCCAGGATGTTTTAGATCAATTGCAAAGGTTGGAGACCTTCCAAAACTCCTTATTGGGAGAATTTTCCGATTTGTATCGATTTGCAGAAAGTTTTCTAGAGGAGGCTATGGAAATCCCACAAGAATAGAAAGATCACTCTTTTCTTTTGGCTTTCTATTCATGGTGGGATGGTAGTTAATTTGTGGAGATCCAGGATCCGGGCAGACTACACATGTCCAAGTTGCCACTCTATAGTGGAATTGATTCAGCATTGCTTATGGGAGTGTAGATAGGTGAGGATCATTTGGAAGGGGATTGCTAGGATTTTCATCACCTTTTCCATGCACCCCTTCTTCATGATTTCAGATTCAGTTGCTTGGATTTCCCTTTCAGACCTACATGAATTTTATGAGAGGCATGACTCTTCTTTGGATTTCTCGACTCGAGGCACTAAGTAGAGTCATTCCTTTTGCATGATATCTAGATGGGAGGCAGGCTATCTAAATCTTCAAATGATGTTCTTGCAAGGATTGCTTTCCAACCTATAAGGAATTTTAGCTTTTGGAGCATGGCATGGATTCTTAGTGGTACCTAGACCTTGACCCACTTCTCTTGGCCTTGGGTTCATGGAGATTGTGGCTCTATGGTGGGCCCCAGTCAAGTATCTATAGTGGGACCAAAGACAGTGGGAATGGATTGACAAAGGGCATCGAGAGAAGAGCCTCCCCTTCTTTCGCTACATGGTAAGAAATGTCAGGAGGCTTTGGATCAATTGCAAAGGTTGGAGACCTTCCAAAGCTCCTCGTTGGAAGAATTTTCCGATTTTTATCGATTTGCATAAAGTTTTCTGGAGGAGACTCTGGAAATCCCACAGGAATAGAAAGATCACTCTTTTCTTTTGGCTTTCTATTCATGGTGGGATGGTAGTTAATTTGTGGAGATCCAAGATTGGGGTGGACTACATGTGTCCATGTTGCCACTCTATAGTGGAATCAATTCAGCATTGCTTATGGGATTGCAGATAGGTGAGGATCATTTGGAAGGGGATTGCTAGGATTTTCATCACCTTTTCCATGCACCTCTTCTTCATGATCTAGGATTTAGTTGCTTGGAATTCCCTTTCAGGCCTGTAGGAATTTTATGAGAGGCATGACTCTTCTTTGGATTTCTCGACTCGAGGGCACTAAGTAGAGTCATTCCTTCTGGATGATGTACCAGCCCTACCTTTTAGAGCAGCACATGCTTCAATGGATTCCTCTTGGGAGATTATGGCTAGCATTTCAGCATGGCATATCTGGAGAGCTAGGTGCACGGAGGCTATAAACCATTCCTAGGTCCACCCATCTCATACCTTGTCCTGTATTTTAACAAATGCTACACACATTGATGGCCACTTGGATGATCATAAAGGGATCCTCTAGAGCCACCTCCACTAGGAGAGATGTGTTCCTTAGGGAATGGAGAGTCTCCCCATTCTTCTTGGAGTCTATTAATAGGGTTGAGGTGGTATTTTTAGCCTCAGCCTTGAATTTTTCCTACCTCATTTGAGGAGGAGTTTTTTTTACTTTTTATTTCATGCCATGCATATTGTATTTCCACTTTGAGCCTGCTCTCACAGGGTTTAATTCCTACTTAATAGAAGCCTTTTTCATGAAAAAATAAAAGAATCTCGTAGAGGGATACTTTTTGCTAGTTTGTCGTTTGCATGTATAAAATGCATTCAATATCATGTCGCTTGCATGCGCATTCTATATAAAAGGCATCTTGTATAAGTTGCACTATGGATCATCCATGTTTCATATGTCATTCATGCATGCATGTTCTTTGCATTAGGAACTTTGTCACTTTATGCATCACCTTGTATTAGCTTGAGCACTTTCACTGCCAAAAGGGATGTAAGATTACTAGATATGGTGGAAGAGATGTCATCAATATTCATGGATATAGTATGTTTGATTTGGTGTTTATAAACTTATCTTGATTGCAATATCTCTATTTTGGATTGTGATCTTATCTGTGCCCCAATCATGGAGTACTGATGCATCTCTTAGCCATGGTCTTTCCAAGAGTATTTGGTATGGTGTTGATCCTTTGAGAAGATCCAATATGGTAATTGTATGGCGGATTTGACTCCATCAAATTTTTTGGGTACATAATCAACAATTTGCCAAGGCTTCATTTTGGTTGCCTACCCCACCCTCCACGTCTATTAGGTATTTGCCAAAGTCTTTATGCTCTAGCAGGATGGTTACACTTTTTATGTCATCCCTATCATTCAATTTCAAGAAAATATTCTTAATTTTCAATTCCAACAATTCTAAGGGCTACATTGTAGTTCACTTCATCGGGTTTTCGAGACTTGGCTCTAAGTGTAAGCTTCTCACTTGAGCATCAAGTCTTTGGCCAATATCGTGCAGTAGTGGAAGATGGTGCAAGAGTGAACATCTTACTAAAGGATCTCTATGAGAGATTGGGACAGCCATTGATGAGGAATGCCACATGTAACATACATATTGCCGATCATAAAAAAATGAGCCCTTTGGGAATTGTTAATAATGTACCAATAAAATTTCCTAGAGTCAAGTTTGCCATATTGGATCTTCCCGAAGGATTAATAACATACCAAATACTATTGGGAAGACATGGCTAAGAGAAGCATCAGCACTCTATGATAGGGGTTGGCGTTTTTTATAAAAGGATAATATTGGAAAATCAAGCACGAGTTTAGGTTTGGGGCAAAAAGCTAGGTGACCATGGCATTCATTTTTTTATAGAAAAGCTATTAATTGCCCAAAATTGCCAAACTTTGATAACCTAAATCTTTTGATTGACAAAACCAAATTGGGCATGTGACGTATGAAATCAAATAGCAAGAAGTGTTTTTTGGGGGCGGTCAAAAGAATTAGTTTGTATATATATTCACAAAAGATTTATACAATGATGGTCCATACATCCTTTGTTTTTAGTAGAAAAACAAAAGGTGAAGATCTTTTGGCAAAGGATCTGTAACTGTACCAAGACCTGCCTGAGGCAACCAGCTAGAGTATCCTAAAAACTTCAAGGATATTCTTCTTTAACATGAAAGAGAAGGGAGATATCCTAATTTTGCAAACACTTAGAGAGTCCTTTCCAGTTGTTGAAGGCCTTGCAATGTTCTTCTGCCTCTTCTTGCAAATGGGAGAGTGACTCATTGTAGTTGTAGATTTGTTGATCAAGAAGGCGCATGGCTTGCTCACAAGATAAACAGAGATGTTAGTAATCCAAAAAGTACTTTTGAAAGAGGGATAAACCAATATGAGAAAGAATCAAGAGCATTGACATCCTAAAATTGATAGGCATTCCTTGCAATCCATATAAGCCAAAGTGCATGTGCTCTAAAGATAACCATTTACACATACTTCCACACTTTCCTGACCTCTAGGCATGCGATAAAGAGGTGGAAGAAATCTTCTTTGCTTGTGGGGCTTGTTTTGCTGAAATCTGACCCTTCCCCTATCCTTTCACATTTGCAGTTGGTCCAAACTGCTATGTGCAAAATGAGCCAGAGGAGAGTGGCATACTTTTCAAGTATGGCTTTATCCCAGTTCAAATGAAACTTGTTCTACCATTTGTCCTTGTTGTCACATAGATTCCATTTTGCATTGAGGTTTCTAGCAATCTCTTCAATATCATTGAAAGGGGTTGGGACATGATATAAGTGATAACTCCCCACCTAGCTAAATTGTTTAGCTACATCTATAACATGGCCTCCTTGCCAAGTGAATTCTTGCTATCACAAAAGAATTCTGCTCATCACCAAAGCCTGATCTTGATTTGCTAATCTAAATTCCCTTCAAATTTTGGGGCCAGGTTTTCCACCTAAAATCAAGCTTTTTCCTGAGTTGCTTCCAAGTCTGTAACCCTTTCTTAGAGAGGACCCAATATTTGACAAAATATGCATCATTAAGGGGCGGGCTGCCTGAAAAAAACTGAGACCCAAATAGAATCAATGCCCATGAATGCCCCTTTACCAGAAAAGACTATCTAACACTCGACTTGTTCAAAGGCATGCCAAAGTTCTCTCTAAAGCTAACTTCCCTTGGTCTAAAAAGGCGTAGGGTTTCTAAAGTCAGAGATTCTGGGATAGTTCTTCCATTTAGGAAGCCTTATAGGTTTTGACATATTTGGAATTTCTTAGAAGGAGGCTAGCCAAGTCTGCCTCAGAATGTAAAACAACTTTGATTACCCATGAGGGGGATAGTTTAAAAGAAGCCTATTGAATGTCAATGACTCCTTAGTCCCCCTTTGTCTATGGTCTTGTGCAAGAGGACCACTTAGCCTTAGCAATTCTTCTTTTAGTGTCAATGCCTCCCCAAAGGAAAAATCAAGAAATCTTGATAAATTTCTCAAGTCCAATTTTGGATGGGCATGAGAAAGATAAAAGATGGAGATAGGGTACATGCAATGATTAATAAAACCCTTATCCCTTGTAGATTGGCTTAGAAGCCTCTTTACTTGTCAAGTTTTGCCCTAAATCTATTTAGGAACAAGTCCCAGTTGTCCTTTATGGAGGCCTAAAACCCATGGGAATCCCCACAAGTCAGAAGACCTTACCTTTGGGAAGCTTTTTACAACCTAGCTAGGCTAGAGTGATCTGCTCCTTATCTATCAATATTGCATATCTTCTCTTGGAATGATTTATTATAGACCCAAATGCCACACATAAAGTGTAAAGACATTGTAGAGCTATGGTTACATCTTGAGGTGTATTTCTTAGTGCGAGATTGGTGTCATTTGCAAACTATTGGTTAGGTGTGGCCCCCCTTCCTAGGGCGTTCACCAAGAATTGGAGTCCATCAGGAAGTTCAATGCCTCTCAGTGGGGTTACTGCAAAAGCAAATAGAGCAAGACATGATTTAGATATTTATCATGTTTGTTGTACCATTGTAGGGGGGCCATGTTGGTGAAAAATGGTATTAGCCCATGGGGAGGGGGTGAAGGGGATAAAGGGGCGGGGGGAGGGGGGAGGGGGCAAGAGGGATATCAAATTATTGCAAATTTTTACCACGTGTCCCTGCTTCTTGAATTTTCCCAGTCACCGTGCTCCGCATAAAGCGAGCCTTGCCGTTATTGTGCTAGCCTGAGGAGCTCCACATAAAGAGAGCTTGTAGTAGGCAAGCCAAGGCATGAGCAATCTAGATTGCCCATGAAATTTTCATGCAAATAGTTGGAGACAATGACCCTGACAATTTCAGTAAGAAGAGGATGAGTGAGGGGGAGAAGGGGGGGCGAAGGGAGCTTGCCTGAGAGGTTGTTGGAGGGGAGGAGCTTGTGACTTTTCATTTCCTTTTGTGTTACAAGAAGGAAGATATGCAAATGCAGGGCTATGTCTTTTGGATTTCTAATGCTTTCCTTTGATATTTCTATCTTATCTTACAACGATATCTTTACAATTTAAGCAAATTCTACTAGTTGATCGAAATGCTCTCCACTACTATATATTTTAAATTATATGATCTATGCACTAAAATATTCATATAATTATTTGAAATGCATTCCCATTCCTCTTTACATAAAAGAGACTTCATATAACACAATGTCACTCAAACAGCACAGAGACCACTTTACAATTCATATCTCCATATCATTGTGCTTTCATTAGTAGTTAATGCAATAGGAATGCAACAAAGATCAATGAGCTTATTGCAACTTCAAATTACTTGTAGCAAGCAAAGTGTCTTCAACACCAATAAAGAGTTGTGAAGATGACGTCAAGTTGTCATCATTGCCAAGCAAAGGCACTGACAGCAGCTTATCTATGGCAAATGATGATGAAAATTTCCAAGCCTTAGTTCCCACAGATAGCCACATCCTTCATGACCCTAACTCACTTCCAGTATTATACATATGGCAAGTCACCGATTATATTAACCATAGATTTGCCTTTGAGGGAAAACTCTTGGTTAAATATGGGACATACAAAGCCAAAGATGTCGACTATCCCATTGTATTCCTTGGGGTTCCCTTCCCTGGAGGCTGGTGGAATCCAGAGCTATGCTATATTGTTCCATCTCTACGATTCCAATGGTTACGTGCTTGGCATTGAATGAAGGGGATTCAAACCCATAGCTATCAGTGCTTTGGGGTCTTGGCCCGACAGCTATCAGTGTACCCTTGTAAATTTTTATTCTCATTCAAAGGGTTGGAAGGGCGTGGAAAACGAAGCGTGATCAAGCAAGGGACACTTGCCCTCTTGGAAGAAAGAATGAATTTTTTGCAAGCGGTTTTGGGCGGGAGGTTGGAAGGCCTAAGGGCTGATTTTACAGATAGGCACAATTGTGATACTCTCACATTTGTTGTATCTCATTCATATGTTGATCATTCAATGACAAGTTGCAAATAGATTCTTTCTATAGGATAGTAGGGATTGTCTTGAAGAGAAACACCAGCGAAGGAGCCTAGACTACTTGACGGATTCAACACTTTCGTACTATTTCTTTGCTTAAAGTTTGCAAACTCAATATAAAGAGAAATTATTTTGCCATTCCTCCTATTTTCCATAATATAATTTTGGATTGCAATACTGTCAAAGCTTATTTCAATTTAGTTTCTTACAATTTCTTTTTATAATTATCCAATTGAATGAATTAATTGTATGGTTCATTATACAGTCAAAGCTTATTTCAACTTGGTTTTTTACCATTTCTTTTTATAATTATCCAATCAAATGAATTAATTGTAAGGTTCATTTATTGATGGGATTATTAAATCTAAACACACACACTGATTTCCCAACTAGCCTTTGGTCAGACTAGTACCATACAATTAATTCTTAATTCATTGGATAATTATAAGCATGGTTAAATTTTTGTTATTGGAATTACTTTAATTCCCTTTGTTTACTAATGATTACATAAGTTTTTGTGCAGAAACATTGCTTCCAAAAATGGGATTATGCATCTACTTATGGAATCATATTTATATCACTTTTAATAGTGATCCCTTTTTTTGACATTTATTATTTGGTGGGGAGTAAGTTCCAGATGGTTGGGGCTTACCTCTGGGACTGGGGCTTGGACACACACACACACAAACATTTTCTATTATTAATTACATAAACACACACACCTTGATGCCACAACAAGTTTGCTCAAAGGTGAACCATTCGAGGATACTATCACGCTATTGAACGACCACAAGCTTTCAAAGTACGTGCCTTATGTGACCAAAATTTACAAATCCCTAAAGCACATTAATATGGCAATGGGCACTATATCCTTTGTTGTAATCAAAGTTGATCTAGATGGAGGAGTGGCAGATCAACTCATCATTGTAGATGGCCCAAGGAACGAAGATCGTGCGGCAGTAAGCAACTTCTCTTGAAAACTTTTTTAAACACATTTTCTCCTTTGTTAAATATGCATGTTAACATATTCAACTTTGCAGCTCACATTCATGAATGAGCGCAAGGGGCTCTTCGCGCACCTTGTCCAAGAATACAATGAAAGGCATCGTCATGTACAATTTGAAAAATGTTTCTTACATGTCTGTAAGAAACACCTTGTGTGTGCTTGACTTCACAAATTTGGCAAACATTCCTGACGGACCAAGGAAAGAAGAGCTCGCACAAGTGTTTGTCACTCAAGTCGGGAACCTTGGATACGGTCATATGGTAACTTCTAAACTTATGCCTCCTCATAAAAAATGCACTTTAAGAAGCCTTTGACAATGTTCTTATTCATTTTCCTTTGCAGATGACCGGATTGCTTCAGTTCACAAACCTCAACTTGCAACTTGTGGAGTACTCTTGCAAATTTTGCACGGGCACTCGTGTGAGCCAATATCATTTTCGACCTTATTGCTATACTTCTGATTGTATGCAGCCCATTACCCAAACTCCAAGCTTGACAGGGAAGATAGTGTCTCATGGAGGTGACAAGGTTACTATCCAGTTGCACAGCTCCCATGTAGATACCATTCTTTCATTGGAGGCACCTTTCTTGGACCTTCATAGTGAGAGCGTCCTTTGTGTCCGCTCAATGCTCCATTGCATCAAGCATAGCGGCACTTTCACTATGAAGTATTCACCATGTCATAGGATTTGAGGCAAATGTTTGCTGACTCAAAAAATATTTGTAATGCCTTCGTAAAAATATCCACAAAAGCTCTTTGAACCATTTTTGCCTCAATTTGCCAAGTTCACATTTGCTTTACTTCTTATCGCAAACAAAAAAATGGACATATCTTATGAAAAACAACTTCTAGAAAGTCTCGATGCATTTGATCTTCAAGCTAACATGAAATTCCTTCAAAAATACCCTCAAAATATGGACATTATCAAATGTTTGGTTGATATGGGCATTTTGTGCTCTAAATTTTGTTGAGAAAATTAGCCATAACTTCATAAAATGCTTATTTTGATGCATGTAGCTTTATTAAATGGGCCACCTAACCTAATGGGTCTACTAAATTCAAAAATTCATTATCTATACATTCTAGCATTGGATTTATGGGATTTGTTCCACTAGGTGTGTAATTTTGTGTTTCAATTGCTGCTACACTCAACAATTGCATTTGATTTGCAAAACTCCAAGAATTTGCAAGATTTTGGAAAATTTTAATTGGTGATAGTTCATTCATTAGCCTAAATTAATTTGATCAACCCCCTAACCTAATCTATTTAATTTAATTAATGCTCCCTCCACCTCTGCCTCCACCTCATCGCCCTCTACCTCTCCATGCTCTGCCTCGTCGGCACTTCTCTCTGTTCCTGCTCTGCTCTTGCTGGTCAACCCCCCCACATCCTCACTCTACGTAAAAGTTTTTTTCAACGTTCACGAATAAAAGTTTGGAATGACAGGGCCAAGCTAATGTTTAATATGAGGGCCAAACACACGGATAATGGTATCTGACAACAGTGACACAAAACTAAGAAGCACTAAACATTAGACAAAATAGAAGAACAAACAGAATACGCTCAGATAGTCCAGCTCCACTTAGCGTTGGCGATATAAGTTTCAACGCAATAGAGGTCAAACTAAACCAAAATTTATCTAGAACGCCTTCATGAATAAGGATCGTCCACACTTAAAGAAATCGTCCTATCACATACACTATATAGTTGCAGAATGTGTAGAAAATACTTGTACGAAACAGAGAAATTTATCTAGAACGCCTTCATGAATAAGGATCGTCCACACTTAAAGAAATCGTCCTATCACATACACTATATAGTTGCAGAATGTGTAGAAAATACTTGTACGAAACAGAGAAACAAACATGCAATCGGTATGGAAAAACTTACATAAAACAAAAAAAATGAACATGCTATCAATATAGCAATCCCAGACAAAGCAGTTCCATTCGATGGAATTTTCTAGAAGAACCGTGACCTTTAGCGTATGCTGCCTTTGCTGTTGCTTGGAATGCTTTCCGCAAGGACTGTTTTGCAGATTTGTCGATTGAAGGTTGCCTCATGAAGAGCCCATCATTTGGGGGTTTTCCAATCGTAGTAGCCAAAACAGGAGTGCAAGGAGAAGCAACACACGCATTCACGGATTGTTTGGCCTGAGGTAGTCGAATCTACATGCATGCAATCCACCAAAAATTCGATCGCAATTATACTTGGTTTTATTCACACCACATCACCTAGTAAACATTTTGAATAAACAGTGCAAATATCAGTGAATAAGAAAGGGCAGGTATTGTGCCACAAATCCACAACAAGATTTCAACTAGGGATATGGTGGGGAGGATGTTCTCATAGAAAATCTGAGACAGCTTTGCATACAACGAGTGGCTAGCGGAAATGCTTCTGTGCATGCGATACGTTTAGCACAAACGAAGGCACTTTGTACATGCAGGTGTCGTTTTCATCTTACCCTTTGTCCTAAATCTATTTCCCATAGCGCTTGACAAGTTCTGCAAAAATAACAACATGATTTGCTATTCACACTATAGTGTTTCGCAAGCATAGGATGAAGAGAAAAGTTGGAACAAACCTTTACCAAAGGTATTATTCTCAGTCTCCATAGCTTCGGGATAACACTTCTTCTCAGCCATAGTTAGGGAAAAGCGAAAGACAAGCAGATTGAGCAAGAAGACTCGTTGCATGCGCTTATAGGCACCTTGACGTGTGATACAGCTCACGCTTGACGTATAGAATATCTGCTCCATAAAGAGGAAATCTCCTATATGCCAGAAGAGAACAACCACCCATCAATCGAAGAGTAATCTCTTAGACTCAAAATAGTGCCCCATCAATTGAAGAACAATCGCCAGAACACAAAACGGCACAGAGGCAAGACGACGCAATGGAGAGCAGAGCACAAGTCAAGGTTTTAATAAAACCCCCCTCAAACAAGAATGCAATCCTTTCTAAAGGGCTAATCATGAAATGCCATCTCCAAAAATTGAAAAACCAATTAATTTTACATTTTGAAGGTGTGATGCCAAAGGCAAGCTATGGGCACATGCCACGTGGCATACCAAGGAAAGTTCTCGAAAAGGCCTTTGGAGTAAATGCCATCTGGAATGGAGAAGCGTTCATACACGTGTCCAAAAGCGCACATGAGCAATAATTGTACAAACAGTACCGTCATGAGAATTGTCTTTGTTTTGTTGAAACGTTCTGATTTAACTGAATGAAAAAGACAGTTGCAGCAAGTTCGCACACCTGAAACGCGTTCGTGGAGAGTGAGCAGCAGCTGTGCTAGAGCCGGCACATACACTGTACCCATTGATAGATTGAAGCTAAAATGAAGCTATAGACCAGCATCATCCTGCAGCCATGGCTTAGTATCATCATCATTTCATTCCCCCATACCAACCTTATTAAAGTAGCTGATCGGCCTCTTGGAAGCTCTCTAGCCATATTAGCATTCCATTCGGCCGCCCAAAACCCGACTGCATAAACTTGGACAGATGCCGTAGCCCGATGAACCTGCTTCATCTTGGTATCTTCCAGACAACTTGAAATTTGCTGTACACTTAAAAGTCTTAGCTGAAAATACTATGTTCTTGTCAAGAAAAATGTTTTGTAGGCTCCGAGTGACATGACATGAGCAAATGGCTGATAGAAAGGATAGGATTGCCAGCGATTTTGGACTCGTGTGATGGATGGATCTTGTCTTCCAAAAATGAACAACGTAGATCTTGCCACGTTGAACGTATTTTTCCTATATCTTATGTTTTTGGTGGTTGCAAATTTGAAATTATGCTGACTCTCTAACCTTAATGTGCAGGCTATAGCAATGTGAACGAGGTCTCCAGTGCGGGTGCTTATCTACATTGGAGATAAAAGTCTGTTTTGTTGTCACGGTAAATTGTTGGGATCAGGTTCTCATGCAAGGTATACTGTTGTACTGGAGGATAGATGTAAAACATCTTCAAAGAATCCCATCGTTGAGCTTATTGAATTTACCAGAAAGATCTCAAGTTTCATAGTAGTCGGTCTTTTTCACTTTTAGCGGTTGTGGCAGTGCGTACGACGTAAATCCTCTGCAGAAAGGCAAAAGCTGTAGTATTTTCAAATTCAGATAGAAAGTATTGGATTTCTTTATGGGTGCCACTGTGGCAGTACGTAGGTATTGTGCAACCGGGCAAAAGCTGTAATGACAAAAAAACCTCACACGATGAGCATGAGAGTTGTACTCCAAATTTGGATAAAGAGGAGAAGTACTGCACTCTTTGGATATTTAATCCAGTGACCAAGCATGAGATCAGCGTTACAGCCTCTGCCAGATGTGACACAAGGAATTTGTGGATTTAAATCAAGCTTTTGGTCAGATTCTGTGCAGGTGGGTTTGATACCTTCAACAAAAGACCATGTACTACTCGGTGCACGGCAGAAGGCTGTGGTTTGTTTTCAGGATTTGAATTTTTACTTTGGGAAAGTGCCAGAGACTTTGCAACACTTAAGTGTGCGCCTAGCAAAGACAGAACACTATGCTCGGTGGAAAGAGTACCTGAAGCGAGACATTGGTAAGATCCGTGCTCTCTGTGCAACGTTAGAAGATGTCTCTACAGCTGCTGTTAAGGATTTGCATTTTTTAACTAAAAGATGCAGTATGCTACTAGTGGTAACTGCTTTCTTTCATAATCAGAATGCCAGGTTTTCATTTAGAAGTGCAAACACGGCTAAGCAAGACAATTTGATCTAAAGATCAGGAATTGAGATTCTAAACTTTACTCCCAAAAAACTTCAACATAAACCCATCAAAAGTGAATTCTTAGTTTCTCTGGTGCAGTGATATTCCTGTCATCCACAGACCAACATTATTGTATATAGAGAGAGACTACTTTATAATTCATTACTTTGTCTGCCATGAAAGGGTGACAGGGCAGGAAAGTAAATCACAGAAGAAAGAATTATGCAATGGAATGCACAAGGGAGTTCATGGTTTCAACTTTTTACTTTGCAGGTGACCATCATGACACAACTGCACTGTTCATTTTGTCGTTTTAGGATGAGTTAGGGCATGCTTGTGGATTCACAAGCAGTTGTAGCTTGAATGAAGAGAACATGGACTACTTTTTGATTAGCCGTCTCCTCTAGTGCTAGCCTTTGTCACAGCTGAGTGTGCCCTTCACGGGCCGGAGTGCTGACAGGAACGCAGGACGAAAACTTTGTATAAATTATAATGGATGCTCAAGTCTGAATGGGCATGTGGATACGTATGCGTGAGAGCATATGTTTATAGTATGGTCTACACCCATCATTGGGCGTGGGGATGTCATAATAACTAGTCCCTAGTATGCGTGATGGAGCTTATGGTTTTCAACCTGGTGGCTGTCATGAGATTGAAACTGCAATTTTTGTCGTGTTTTTTGAGGATGAGTTTGGACACGTTCATAGTTCATCTAGGTATATATACTTTTAAAACTGTCTTGTTTCCTGTAAAATTTATTTACAGTGAGGTTGAGAGTGTATTGGACTCATTGGATAGAGCTCATATCGCTTGAAAGATATATACAGTTTGTTGTGTGAGTGGATATGTGAGAGGCAAGTTCCACCCAAGGCCATGTCAGCTATAGAATGCCTACTTTAAGGATGCAAGGTGATGCTATTGCAAGCCCTAGGGGATATGGTGGCATGCTATGCATTCGTCGATCTGAGCTAAGCCCATTGGGCATGGGAGTGTGAGTTGGTAGCCCGCTTGTCTCTTCAGAGCGTTCCTCTGTGCGGGAGAAGGTGTGAGATACTTGGACAGGTATCGTTGTTTGCAAGGAAGAACAGGGGTTGGACAAACGCTTGTTAAACAGCCGACAAATCCTGCCATGTCCATATGGAACAGCTTCTCCGATACTTTTCTGACTCTGTAATCACGAGTATGTGAACGATATCTAATACACCAATGATGGTGTGGACAGTTTTAATGAGAATGAACAAAATTGGGGCAGCTGTTGATGCAGATGCCACTTGTAGTCGGTGAAGCTTGATGTAGAAAGAATCTCAATGTAGTGATTGTGGTTTCATAAGAGCCCCATTAGGTGCTACTTAGATAACTTCTGGAGATCAAATGAGAATGGTAGATGTTTTGGCACACTCATGCCTGTCCTGTCAGTGTCAATGGTTATGGGGATTCAAATATGGGATGAGTACTCATTTGGTGGTCGTATATGTGGAGACAGATGGCTCACACAAGTTATCAGCCTCTTACAACCTTGTTTTTGGATAGTGGTGCGTTCCTTTGATGGTCCTAATTTCCTGTTGAAAGACAGATAGAAACCAGATGTTGAAGTTGGTTTTGGAGCCCTTGTTCCTGCTAGGAGTATTTTGGAGGCATTCTAGAGAAAAATATATACATACTTGCCTTGGAAGTTGCACGAATAAACCTTGTGGGAGCCCTGATTGTGGGTTTATGAAAGGAATTCAAGCTTTGTTATTCATTATAGCCATCAGCAGGATTAGGAAGTTACCCTTTCAGTGATTTACTTTGTTCGTCTTGTTTTCTTTATGAGACGGTCTTGATTTCAAGTTTCTGAAAAAAAGGTATAAATCGAGTTTCTATTAGGCATAAATCTTACATTTGAGACAGTCTTCCATCATTGCCACTTTGGTTGCAGTGTTTGTCCCAATTTTTCCTCTTGCACAGTTCTGTTGCAAACTCTTGCTGTGCTCCCTAATGTGGCCTTATTCTGCCTTATCATCATCATTCTGCCATCTCACTTCCTACACACCTTACCTCATTATTCATCGACATCCTATCACCTACAAAGCAAACAAAGGTGGTTATCAAGAGACATGTGGAAACACATCAA
This sequence comes from Dipteris shenzhenensis, assembly GCF_047967505.1. NCBI lineage: Eukaryota > Viridiplantae > Streptophyta > Polypodiopsida > Gleicheniales > Dipteridaceae > Dipteris > Dipteris shenzhenensis. The sequence goes on along the minus strand of NC_141614.1, from coordinate 30,560,918 downwards.
GGACCACAAAACTTTACCATGTGGTAGATCAAGCTAGCCACAACACACTGACACATGGCAACCTATTTGCCACATCATCACTACCACATGGCACTGCAACGTCATTATAGTATGTGTGGTACCCTACGACCTGGCCAGCATGTTATTTCACTACATATGCCCATCATTATTTTGACATGTGCTTTATTATTTTTTCTTCGGGTAATTTCTGAAGTAGACCTCTAGAGTTCATTAGGCTAGTTCAAGCTCAATCTAGTTCAGTCTTCACGCTTCGTCACTGTAACCTATTATGGTCACTTTGATTATCCGTCGCTAGACTGAACGCGGACTGATGGTTAGCACACTTGGTCACTGCTACCACATGGTCATCTTGCCTGTACCTGCTGTAATTGGTCCAGTTACTTACTGAAGTTGTGGCTTGCCCCAACTTTGGGCAGTCATATTTTACTTATTTTACATTCAAAGTAGATCTAGTTTGAACCCAGGTTTTAAGTATTGAAAGCACAATCATTTTGAGCGCATTTCAGCCATTTTGGCGCATCATTATACAGGCTTATTTCAGTCTTTAGTCCCAGTAACTATTTTTGGCTGAAATTCTGCACAATCATCTTCCGGCACAATTTCACTGACACAGGATCAAATTAATGAGGTTATGCAAAAGCAAAGTGAATGGGATGAAAAAGCAGGACTTGTCTAGAACTTGATCAATTTTAATGTGATGGATGTCACGATTCCTATCATAAAGGATTAGCTGAAAAAAGTTGATGCATGGAAGAGATTAGAGAATAGATTCAATGACCGGAATTAAAATTAGGTGAACATGGTAAAGAAGCATCAAATACAAACAAGACCAGATTACATGGTTAGGTTTAAAGTTATTAAAAATCAACGAGCTTCCATTAGTCAAGAGATAAAGCCAGAAAGACTAGTTTAAATTACATTGAATGGTCTAGGAAAAGGCTGTGAGCAATTTGTGATGAGCTATGGTGACTAGAGATGCCCCATCTTCTTTTAGATCATGTTAGATATGTTGACAAACGAGAAGGACTACAAACACTGATGCATACAGTTATGAAAAGGCATTTTTAGCAAGAGGCAAAAGCTTCAAAGAGGAAGAGGTAGAAATCAACACAATGCTGACAGACGTAGCATTTAACTCTAGAGACAATTTCTCTCATAGCCTTGGTGGGCATTCTTCTAGTCATCGTGTCAACAGCACCGACTGACATCAAGGTCGCATCAATCAAAAGGGGGCATGGAATCAAAGAGGAAGAGGCAACTCTGGCAGAGGAGGTTACCAGCAGAATGCTGCTAAAAGAACTAGCAATTGTAATTACCACGGTATGGAAATAGAATGTAGGAAAAAGCAAAGAGACATAGCAAATGGTCAATAAAGATAATCAACTCATTATGCCATGATCAAAACTAGAGCCAACTCCCTAGAGCCAATACACCATATTGGTTTTCTAACATGCATACAAATAGAAATACCAAGAATGTGATTATGGGTGATTATATGCCTTACAAAATTGAATGCATAGGAACAATTTCTCTTCATAGTAATGAAGGAATTGCAGCTAGCATTGAAGATATATTATTTGTTCCAACCATGGCTCAGATTCTCGTCAGTAGATCAAATGACTAAAAGAGACATGGAAAAGTTTGATTGCATTGCAAGGGAGGTGCACAATCCAAAGCCATTGCAAAAGGAGCCAAAGTTTTGCGGGGCAGACACATCCTAGAGGCCATATTAACCCTTTGGGAAGGACTTGAGCATGTAGGTGAGACAAACTAGGACATTGATTTTCTAAAAATAGACTTTGACAAAGTCTACGATAGAATGGAGTGGGCATTTGTTTTGTCCACCCTTCAAGACATGGGAGCAAGTCCTGGTTTTATCTCATTCATTGATACTCTGCTGAATTGGGCCAGAGCCAAGGTGGAAGTGAACGGGTCAATCTCCCCCTCATTTTCTCTTAAAAGGTCTATTAGATAGGGTTGCTCTTTAGTGCCACTCCTCTTTGCCATTGCAATGGATCCTCTTGGTTGGCTCATCAAGGAGGAAGAAGACATTGGAAACATCAGAGGTATACAGGTTGGAAAAGGGGTACAGATAGTTTGTCAATAGTTTGCAGATGACATGAACCTTACACCAAGCAATGATGTCAAATCGGTTGAGGGCGTTCTTAGGTGTTTGGACACATTTTGCACAGCTTCAGGTTCTAAAATCAATCACGAGAAAATAGGGGTCTTTGGAACTAAGGCGGCTCCTCTCCAAATCCTCATAGATAAAGGATGTAAGATTCTCAAGGAGGGTAATCTTTTGTCTCCTCGGGATTCAATGGGCTTCAGATGCACAAACAAAGATAGATGGGATTGGGTAATTGACAAGATCAGGGGCAAAATCAATAGATGGCAAGGTCTGCAACCGTCATTAGCCAGGAGAAAGTTTATGTTGAACCACTACATTTACTCGTCCATTTTGTATTTTATAGCTTCTTGGTTCCCAACAAGAAAATAGTTTGACCAACTCAATAGATTTTTCCGAACTTTCTTATGGGGGGGCCCCTTAGAGCAGAACAGAAGTTACAAGGCTAGATGGAACTTTTGTACCCTGCCAAAGACGAAAGGGGGCCTAGGAGTGGTGGAAGTCAAAAAGTCATCAGCAAGATTTATGGCTCAGTTGATTCTAAAAGCCTATCAAAATCCTGATTCAGTTTGTACTACCCTGATGTTAAAAAATGTGAGGAAAGTGAAACCTAACCAATGCAGGCACTGGAAAGAGATTCCTCTAGGCTCTCTCCTCTTTGGGCAAGAAAGGTGTGTCACAAAAGGTTTAGAGCTATGGAAAGGAATGTGGAGACCTTGGGAAAGCATGCGGCCTTTTTTTAAAATGGAAGGGTTTTACAAGGAAAACAGGCACCTTTTGCAGTCAAGACTCAATCTGGTTCTCGATTTGTTGAATGCTCAACCTCTAAGAGAGGACCAGCTTAGCTCTCAGACTAAGCAAGAGAGGGATCAAAGTTTGGGGAGATCCTGGGAACGTGGTCAAGCTAAGTGGCACAACGATAACTTCCTCCTGGTATCATAGAGACTAACCAGATTCGATCTTCTCCTTGTAAAGGAATGACAGGCTCTGGACCAGAGAAAACCTCCCCTAGCTAGGTGGTTGACTTCTTTCTTCTACGAAAGAATTCAGATGGGCTAGTCAACTGAATCTTTCACTAGTCCCGAACTTCTATGATGGATAGGAGGAGATGATAGCTAGACTCAACAAAACCTGGTACAGGAGAGACGACGCTAATAAGTGGTCTCTTAGATTCTCCAAAGTCTAGGATAGAGGTGTTCCTGAGAAGCACTTGTGCCTTTTTTGGCTTATCTTACACCGGGGAATCTGGACTGTAGTATGAGCCAAAAGATCGATCATGGGAATGGATGGTGTAAACATTGCAACAGAGCGCGAGAGGATATTCCACACTTGTTTCTCAATTGCTCCTTCTCCAGGGAATTATGAGACCTGCTACACAGACGCATTGCTCTCTAGTTCCCTCTTAGTTATTTAGTCATACTACTTGGAGACTCTCCTAATAGGGCTCCGCAAAAATTGGAACGTCATTAGAGGTGTAGCTCTTTGGTCAATTTGGCTTCAAAGATGTAATAAGCTATTTAATAATGTTCTAATGGATACTAAAAGTGTTTTTGAATCATTATGCTTGACTATAGGAATGAAGAGCTAATGTCAAAAAACTCGGCCTTCTTCACACTCAAGCCCAAGACTATTTCAATGTTGAACAGAGACTTGCAAATGAAGAATCCACACTACTAGATCAAGCCAAGGCATTGGTAGAACTGGTGGACGTAGAAAAAGAAGAATTTGTGTGGAACAGTTGTGACCCAGCCCTAGCCCCCTTTGTCTTGCCGATTCCTACCCCCTCCTTTCATTAGCTCCCCCTTCGTCAGCACCTCCTTCTTCTGCGGGCCCAAAAGTCACCTCTGTTGTAATAGGGATCCTACTCAGACCACTTCTCCTCCTGTGCATCCCTTCCAGTGCCTCATACAATTTCACATGTGGATCCTTCCAGTGCCTCATACAAGGTTTGTCGAGAAGCACTTACTGCAAATGAATTCAAGGAAAGAATGTGCAATTCCATTGCCTCTCTGCCAACTCTTATTGCTTCTCCGCCAGTTCCTAATGCCTCTCTGTTAGATCCCATTGAAATCAAAGAAGAACTGGCCTAGATGTTTATTTTATACTGAAACCTCTCTGGATCAGTTTTGTTACCTTCCTGATGTCTACATGTGCGGTCACATTTCCCTACTGTGATAGTGTGTATGCTGCCTATCAGATAGAGTTTTTCTGCTGAGAAAGCACAAATGTATATAATCTTTGGATATCATAATAGAACCCTCATTTTTGGAAAAATCTTCTCTTTTCTTTCTCCTTCTCTTCCATTTCCCTTCCTCTTCTTCTTTTTCGTCTCCCTCCCCTCTTTTTTCTTGTCTTCTCCTTCTCCTTCTCTTCCATCTCCCTCTCTTTTCTTCTCTTCTCCTCTTTTCTTTCTCCTTGTCTTCCATCTCCTTATCTTTTCTTCTCTTCTCCTTCTCCTCCTCTTCCATCTCCCTTCCTCTTCTTTCTTCTCTTCCATCTCTCTCCCCTCTCTTTTCTTGTATTTTCCTCTTCTTCTCCTCTTTTCTTCTCCCTCCCTTCACCCTCCCTTCCCCTCTTCTTTTCTTCTCGTCCATCTCCATCTTCTTTTTTTGCTTTTCTTCTCTGTGTCTTTTCTTTCTCCTTCTCTTTTCTTTCCTCTTCTCTTTCTTCTATTCTCCTTCTTCTTCTCTTGCATCTCCCCTCCTCTTATTTTCTTCTCTTCCATCTCCCTCCCTTCTCTTTTCTTCTTCTTCTTCTTCTCTTTTCTTCTCCCTCCCTTCTCCCTCCCTCCCTATCCTCTCCCTCTCGCTTTTCTTCTTTTTTGCATTCCCTCTTTTTCTCTTTTCCACATTCTGCATTCCCTCTTTCAACATTCCACATTCCCTATTTTGCATTACACATTCACTCTTGCCCCATTCCTCCTTTTTGTTTTTTGCATTCCCTCTTTTCCACATTCCTTGTTCCCTCTTTTCCACATTCCCTCTTTTCTGCTTTTCGCATTTCCTATTTTTTATATTTTGCATTAGGGTCATGGTTTGCCAAGTGACTCCCCTAGGGGCATTAAAATCCCATGCCCCATTTGCCATGTGTCTGTGTGTGGAACCTTAGAAACTGGAACCACTCTAATAGCACTAGGAGTTGCACTTGTTGCACATGAAATCATAGGTACCCTTTGGACATTAACTAATGCCCCTAGCGTGGCACCCCTAGGCCAAATTCAGTGACAGTTAGTTTAGACACTTCACCATCACCATCACGGCCCCGTGACATGTAGACTTGTAGGGCTTTACAGATGGAGATGGGACTGGTAATTGTTGAAGAAGTGAAAGGAAAGCATGAAGCTGAACATGAAACAAGAGAATGCTTGCTTATGGAATGAAGAAAGGTGAGACCATATGTAGGCACCTCTACATGAGCCACCAAGCTCCACAATCATCTCCTCAATCAGCTCCTAGAATCTCTCAATCATCCTATGTGGCATCTACCACCACCTAACAGTGCTTATGGGCACCTAACTGTGCCTCTAGCCACATAGAACCTAAGGTATGCCTGGGGCATACACCTTGAGATATCCCATCAAACCCCCCCTCAAGGGAATGCCTCGGGCTATGTCAAGGATACATCTAGTCTCATAGTTTCTCATGCCATCTCATGGTGGTCAAGAATAAATCTATGGCTAGGATCTCATGCTAGCAAGGGTTCCCAAGGGTGTGAAGTAAACAAAGGGATACATAAGACCTTCCAATGGTTATCTCCCATGCATGTACATGCACACAATGTTTGCAGGAGGTACCATGGAGCAAAACACATACACATGGCCTACATCATATGGTGACCAGAGGTGTTTACAAAGAACACAATAGTTTATTCCATTCTTTTTGGAGGACCATCCAGGCAGAGTACCTTGACTCAACATAAAAGAGAGATCTGGAGCATATATGGAGATGGTTCAAAAAGCATAATCTTCATAGGAGGCCTCATCTTGTGAAGGCACATCAACTGAAAGTAAATTGGCAGTTTCTAGTTTTGTAGTTGCTTCCTTTTTGGCCTTACAAAACTTTTCATGGTGATTGTTTTTGCCACAATATTTGCAAGGATTGATCTTGAAGCAATCTTTTGAGAGGTGATTAGTCTTCCCACAATGTTTGCAAGGTTGAAGCTTGCCCATTTGAGTTTTTATGGCATAGGCTGTGCCATTGCCTCTCTGGAGTTCCTTGTGCCTTTCTTCTTCTTGAAGAGCAGTAATAAGACCTTCAAGAGTAGGATTAGGAAGATTTTTCAATGTGGTAACAACATGATCATAATCTTCAGGCATACTTTTGAGCAATACTGCCATTGCATCATCTGTAGTGATTGGAGAGTTGATAGAAGCAAGTTGAGTCATGAGACTCCGCATGTGATTGACATGAGCAGCCAAGGGAGTGCCACTAGCCATCTTCAATTCAAAGAAAGCAATCTTAAGTGACAATTTTGAGATGTGAGAGCTAGTACCAAAAATAATATCAAGCTTCTGCCAAGCTTCAGAAGGAGACTCCAAATCAGAAATGTGATGAATATAGTCATCTCCTAAGCCAAGAGCAATAATGCCATAGGCTTTCTCCTCTCTAGCAGGATCTGGTGCCGAGCGTGTAGGAGTTGAGGATTCTCTAGCATTAGAGGCTGTTGAAGAAGAAGTTGAAGCAGGTTTGACAAGCCCCCAGAGGTTTTCCCTCATCAATGCAAACTTAACTTTCAGCTGCCATGTGTGAAAGCCTTTACCATTGAACTTATCAATATTCAAGAAGGTAGCCATGAGAGGGTCTAACCCAAAATGGGCAGTGTCTACTCTCTTACAAGGCTAGAAAGAGCTGAAAAGCTTCAAAGTACAAGCGTTTTGTGTAGCAAAGACTCGTAACAAAATTCCATACTAAAAATCATAATGGAAATGATACTCAACTTGCATGCTTCATAGAGGTGGCTAAAAAAAAGTATTCCAAGCAAATCCTGGTATAGCAACCTGAAGGAAAGTTGTAGCCACAATTGTACTGATGCTATTCAACACTTTAAAACATCAGAAATGCCAAAGTAGCATCTAATGTAGCACCAAACTCACAACACTGTCAAAACTGTCCAAAACAGAGGCCTAATCTTGGAGGGCTTGTATCTCACTCTTCAAAGCAAAGAAAAGAGGGCTTTCTAGGTAGAAATAAAGCTGGTATACCAGAGAAGAGCCACTGAAGAGGAAAGGCGAAATGCTGCGTCACGTCGCCATAGCCAGGAGCTTGATTGTCGACTGGTTTTTCGTGTGTTTCTCCCTCCCTGGTGGACCATTTCACTTCAAATCTGGACAGGGGCTAGCTCATGATGTTGTGCAAGCGTGGCTTAGAGGAATTTCGAAATGGTTGCTCCAGCAAGTCGTATTGCACGAAATGGCGTCAGGAAGAAGGCGACTATTGCGCGGGTCTGTGGGCACCATTGCCTAATTGCTCTGACGTGGAAGGTTGCCCATACGAAGGGTCTCTCCAGCCAGAAGGACTCTGAGAATGGTTGCTTGTAGGTAGAGAACTCAGCCCTCCAAGTGGTTGGGCAGAAAGGGGCAAAATGGAGAGGAAGGTGAAGAAGAAGAAGAAGAAGATGACATGGCATAAATGGGCTTAAGGAGGATCATAGTGCTCTGATACCATGTTGAAGAAGTGAAAGGAAAGCATGAAGCTGAACATGAAACAAGAGAATGCTTGCTTATGGAATGAAGAAAGGTGAGGTCCATATGTAGGCACCTCTACATGAGCCACCAAGCTCCACAATCATCTCCTCAATCAGCTCCTAGAATCTCTCAATCATCCTATGTGGCATCTACCACCACCTAACAGTGCTTATGGGCACCTAACTGTGCCTCTAGCACACACACATAGAACCTAAGGTGTGCCTGGGGCATACACCTTGAGATATCCCATCAGTAATGTGGATGACAAAAGGGTCAGCAGCTGTGTCATGGTAGAGCAAGAAGCAGCCAATAGTGGGTGTGTTGTCTACAAAAGCAGAATACAAAGGATCTACCAATGTTGCATGTGAAGCTATATGTGTCAGAAGGTTACTCTTAGAACTTAAAATCCTTTTAGAATATCCTAGCACACTTTATCGTGACAATATGAGCAGCATTTAACCCATGCCAGGACAAAGCATATTGGATTGCATTATCACTTCATTAGAGAACTTCTGAGTGGTCTTTTGACACAGTAAGTTGCAGATATCTTCACTACCTCTCTCTTTTGACAAATGACAACAGCTTGATATTTGCCAGAGCTAGCTACAACTTAAGAGGGAGAGTTCTGCACTCTATACATACTTTTTCACTGACTCTTTGCACTCTATGTACTTATTCCAATTTTTCTTCTTTATGACCTTTGTTGCCATAATATCAACCTTTTCATCCAAAAATATATTGTGTAGAAGGCCCTCTACTTATCCAATGCAACTTAAGAGGGGGTGTTAAGGATAGTGTAAATTGCTCTTACTAGATAACCCTACTCCTAACCCTAGGGGATGTTATATATATATATATATATATATATATAGTTTGTCCTGTAGTGTGCAGCTAGTCCTCTTGTGGTGTCCACTCTCTCTCTCACCGCTATCTCTACCTAGCTGGTGCTTGAAGAGCCGGTGATATAGCATCTTGTCCAGTGCCACCACCACCAACTTTTAGCAAAACTTTCCCTAGATAAACTCGTTTAGAGCCATGATATCAATGCAACATGCATTAGGCCTAACACTAGCGGGTCTTTGACATGCATTTGTCTTCAATACTTCTATTGGCAGTGGAAGATCTGCATCCATGCTAGCATAATTGAAAGGGATAGTATTAAACTTGAACGAGGCAATGCATGACTTGGTTGCACACTCATTTCCCCCCACCCATAGAGAGTATCATCTTTATTGCTTAGTTCGTCAGATGCTTTGGAGTTGATAGGGTGAGCACATTGTGCAGACTGCTCACCACCATTATGGGGAACATAAGGGCTCTTTTTGTTGCATGACTGGCTGCTGCTGAAGGGATGTTTTCTGCTTTTCCTGCTGATGAGGCTGCTGATGAACTATGATGGGAGTGAGCCCCTTGGATAGTCCCTGCCCCTGCCCCTGGCACCCTCAGTCAATAGGCTGCCGACTCCTGCAGGGCCAATAGGCTGTCTGTCCCATCTTGTATGTTGGCTGAACCGGCTGGCACAGGCCAGCCTGTTGGAACAACACCATAGACACGGTCAGAGTGAGAGCTGGAGCAACAACCACATCCTCTAGCTGTAGTCCTCACAGTAGTAGTCACATCGCTACCCTAGTTGCACATCATACTTCCCTCTACTTGAATTATTATGATCGAAGTTGAAATCCATTTCACCCTAATTCACCACCTATACTTGAATTATTATAACCAAACGTGACATCCATTTCACCCTATTCACCACCTATACTTCCCTAAACTGAATCAAAAGTGACACCCAAATGGTATAACACCTTTGAAAACCCACATACAGGCTTCAAACACATCTTGCTTTCGAAGATCCTGATATTGTGGAGGTATCTCTATTATGCAGGCAGAGCTTGTATAAACCATTTTACATATGTTATCTTCTGATAAGGATAATCTTTTGAGCTTCTATAGACATATATTATCTTCTGATAAGGATGATCTTTTGGATTTCCCATGACCCTTAAATTTCTTGGCCTCTCTTTCCCATTGCAATCCTTTTCTATCAGCTTGGTGAAATGCTTTCCTCTAGAAGATCGATGTGTCTACACTGCACGGGTAATGCTTCTATTTTTCGCCTTTATAGGCCATGAATTTGACTATCTTCCACATGTCACCATGCTAGTCAAACCTGACTACGAGTCACTTAACCGTCCCTTGCCTCATCTCTACTAAGTGCACATTCCCCTTCAATATTAGATGGCAATCCAATCAAGCGTTAATTGTGAGTGGCATTGTGTAACCTGAAGTATCGCAACTCACAAACACCTCTTCCAACCTCTCTTGTAATAGTTTTGCCCTCGTCCTCATGGTATTGACAGTATCAGTAATAGTAACCTTAACATTTCTTCTTCATCAATTCCTGATGCAATGCATTTGGTTACATCCTTAATGGCTCTTGGTCACCAATATGCTACTTATCGCGAGGAAACTACACTCACAAGCCATCCTTGTACATCCATTGCACCCTCTTAGTTAAAGACTTTTACTGAGACTTAGCATTGGCAATCGTTACCATCCTCATCCTCATCTGGGCATTCCTTTTGTGCTAGAGCCCCCCAAACTTATCCCACCATATGCTATACCCAGTGCGAATTTCAGCATAGACTTTTTGTGATGGAAAGATGTAGACACATTGTGCTTGTTCCATATACTTTTTATTCCAACATTTGAAGAATGGACAGCCTTAGGTAAGATTCAAGTATGTGGAAAAGATCTCTCTTTATCTTTTTGGTCTTTTTCTGATGGTAATTGTATGTAGAACTCATGCTAGTGAATGCAATCAATAACATTTTTAATAGCCAGTGTGCAATGTTTCCTTTTTTGTAACAACTGCGTGAAATATTCCACTTTTAGCCCTTTATGTTGCAGTCACTTTAATATATTTTGCTGATTTTATTTTTGATAGAGTTACAGGGTTTTTATTTATTTCCACAAAATTGATATGCTGACCATATGCCTTTTCATTTTTTTCAACAGTCAGCTTTGAGGGCTTTCATTTCCTTCCTGCTGTCAGAAGAAATGCCTTTTGGAAAGCTACGAACACTCCATTTGGAAAATCAATTCCGAACAAAGATTCTCTGGAGGAGGGAGTGGAGAGGCCCATTGAGTTGGGTCTTCCATTTGTTTCTGGCCAAACAGTTGACTTTAAGTCTCCCAAAGGAGATCTTTCTACTGCAGCTATTAGCTGTATTGAGCAGTTAAGTCGGTGGGTACCTCATTTATTCTCACGGAAGGTTCTGCACTTATGCTGGAATATGCCTAGCTTGTTTTAGAACTCATTGGATGACACTTTATATATATGCATTTCATTAGGAATGTTGTTGATTTCTGTTTATTCGATGGCTCTAGAATCTCTTTGTTTGGCACCTGTCTATGTTTGAGCTTCAACGCATTAATGCCCGTTATGATTATTGCCGCTGAAAGTTTAGCAAAGAACTGTAGATTGTGAATTATAAGAACGGCTATAATCTAGAGTATATCAATAAATTCATGCGCTGCCGTGTTTATGTGACTACTTGTCTTCTTTCCTGAGTGCTGTCAAACACATTGTGCTGGAGTGCTCCCATATACTCGCCACTTGTTGTAGTTCCAACAATTGAATGCCTACTTCTCACAGGTAGCATATATCCCACAGATAGACTTCCATAGGTATCCGTATTGCCTCAAAGCGATTGATCCTTATCCCTTATATTAAGCTTTAGTGCTCTGCATTTTCGATGCAATAAGGCTGCGAACCTGTTGAAATGTCGGAAGGATTATAATGCACTACATGATGAATGACCCTCTTGACCTCGTTCATGCACATGTTCTTGAGAGGCATTAATAGAAAATGGTAGCTAGAAGAATCTCAGCTATAAGGACTTCCAGCCAAGGATAGACGAGTGGAGCTCCTATAGGGGAGCTTTGGATTGGTGCATGAAGGATGTTTTTTTCTGGTCTTGGTCAAGCTGCTTCTCAGGTTCTTGAGTCTTGTTTCATGCTTCGTAGTCTCTCTTCATAGTTGCATTCTTTACTCTCTAGTTGTATTTCAGTTTCCAAGATCAAAGTGAATTCTCCCACATATTGTGGAAGGGGCTCTCAGTGGGTACATGGACACAATCGGTTGTCGACTTGCTTATCTTTTTGCCCTTATCTCTCTCTCCTCTCTTTGTAGTGCATATTGAAGATGACTCGCTAAAGGTTTAAAGAAGGTCTTGCTGCGATTCACGTGGTCATTAACTTTTGCATGCTACATTGGTATCAGAGCTGCGGTCTTTGATCCATCTTGACTACTGCGAGTGCATGGTTGTGTTGAGGTCAAGAAAAATCACACATCCAAGCACCATGGATCAAGAAGGGAGAGAAGAGTTCCAAGAGTCTGACTTCTAAGAAGACAAAGATGGCCCGAAAAGTACGCATCTGCAAAGCAGTCAAGAAATGATGAGATCAGAATTGATGCCTCTTGTCCCAGTTAGAAGAAAACTATGGCAGTTGGAAGAAAGTAAAAGATAGCTAGACCAAACTAAGAAGCAGCTGAAAGAAAAGGAGGCAGAAAAGCCTCAAGAATCTCGAGGAGGCTCAGATTTTGAAAAATTGCTCTTGTCAATGCGAGAGGAATGCAAGAACGGGGAGGCACTTCGACACATAGAATTGGCCTAGACCGAGAAGTAGCATAGACTCGATCAAGAGGTTGCTTCAACATCAGTAGATGTTAGCCACTATGTAGGCTAGCTTGAGTGTGACAGCTTTCACACCACCAGCCTCTACACCAGCTAAAGTCCTTCCACACACACGATGGACTCTGAACTTCACAAAGTACGACGGTAAGTGTGATCACTCAGCTATTTTACAGCTCATCCATCAATTTGTTGCACATTTTTCTCTTGCATGAATCCAGGATGAGCAAGATAAAGTTCACCTCGCAGCTCCTTTTCTCATCAGTGAGGCGGTCACTTGGTGGCAACATTGGGCCAGTATATGCTTAACTTGGAGGACAAGTATTATGGCCTATTCGAGAGTCGTTTGCCTGTGTTGTCCTACAATAACATGGTTATCACGTTGGCACAACAGGCGAGAGTGTCTGAAGACAACAAGTTGAAGCAATACATCAGAGGTCTAGATTCCAACATCAGATTTTCAGTATGGAATTTAGACCCGCTTACCTATGCATAGGTGTTGACGCTCGCTGGAGAATTGTCTAGGTTAGCTAGGTTCAGCCTAGATAGTTACATGTTAGTTAGGGTTAGTTTTAGGTCAAATGGACGGCCTTAGGACTGCCACTTGCGGCTATCTAAGCTATTTGCAAACTAGGCTGGGTCACCAAGGGTTGGCTCAGAGAGCTGAGAAAGTCGGGTCAAATGACCAGACAGACTTTTGGCTGAGGTTCCTTGAGTAACGAGCCCCATCCCCTGTCACGGACACCAAACCTGGCATTCCCATACACACACATATATGATGTACTCAACCAGCCAACACCCAACTTCTCACATGTATCATGCCCCACTTTGTGCACACTTTTCATAGCTGGTGGTGTCAAACATGTAGCCTTGAAGGTTCACAACAGTCGAGCCACAGATCATGAGGGCCTACATAATGAATTCATTGCATACGGAATAAATACCCTGGCCATGATCTTAGCTAAGCTCTTTAACAAAGCGGTTTGCACAAGCTTCCTACACACTTGGACCCTTAATGCCATCACTCCCATTCACAAGGCAAGATATTCCATGAGCACATAAAACTACAGGATCATTATTATTGGACATGTCATGTCTAGGGACTCAGAGCTATGGGACAAGTGGGCGTTCGGACAGATCACGGGACCATGGAATATACTTACACTCAAGGGGGGCATTGAGGAGCCCAAGATGCAGAGATCTATTGTGCTTTGTGGATTTTTGCAAGGCTTTTGACAGTGTGCCGAGAGCCCAACTCATTAGACGTCCACATGCTCCTATAGATATGATTAGGAGATCACCTCGGCAGTCATGGCACTTCATGACAAAGTCTCGGGTTGGTTTGGATAGGTGCATGGTAGACCATTGGGGTCAAACAAGGTTGCTTGTTATCACCAATCTTGTTTGGCCTCTACATAGATGAGCTTGAGACCTTTATTTGGACCCTTGGAGGGGTTGGTTGCTCTTTAGCTGGATCCTTGCTCCAGATTCTCCTACATAGATGACGTGGTCTTACTCTCTTCCTCAGTAGAGGGTCTCCAACGACACTTGGATGTGCTTCATACATTCTATGAGACACTTGACTTGAAGGTCAACCTTGGTAAGACAAAGTTTATGATCTTTAGCATGTCCCGGGCAGCCATGCATAGAGAGCATTTCATCTTAATGGATTGCCAGTAGAGGTGGTTGCATCCTACACATACTTGGGAGTCCTTTTTACCGGTCCGATCTTTACAATGCATCCAGCACTACAGACCCGACTGAGCAGGGGATACGCTGCGCTAGTTAGACTTGAGTGACATTAATGATTGCTTTCATTCTCACTTTCAGGACCACTGGACCAAGACTCCTCTCTTTGACTCTTTGGTCCGACAAGCAAGGATGTATGGCAGCCCTTATTGGGGGCCAGACCTATGAGAGACAGATTGGGCTCGAGTTGAGAGGCTTTATGTTCTCATGCTTTCACAGATGACTTGTAGTAAGCCTTCAGTTCACATTAGATAGTCCTAGCTGAGTTCAGAGCATCTCCACTACAGCTCAAGGTTATGATGTACCTCTAAGGCATTAAACAATATGGCTTCTACACCACAGGGCAATGTAGGCTTCTTGTTTGGTCTTTTCCTCATCCATGGCACTGGCGGCAGAGGGTGCTTAGAGGTGTTGGTATGCACGTACATGTAGATGGTTGGAGAGGCTAGGGTTCCACATAGACAAGCTACCTCCACATTGTTTGAGGCCCACTCCATCCTACTCACATATCACTAGTTAAACTAGGTCATCCTAGACGACTTTTATAGGTACATACATTCAAGACTTGGTTGGCATCTCGGTGAGCTCCCAGTGAGGATCAGCTTTTACAGAGACCATTGCCTATGGGTTTTAGCAGAGGGCTTTATCGATCCACCAGTATACTGTTATGGATAAATTTGACTAAGGTAAAAGGCATAAACATATGTGTGTGCTTGTATGTGTGACAATAGTATAATAAAATATGGCGTGCATAGGGCCCAGGGTTGAGGTGGCAGGGCATGACCATGTGCCACCCTTCCACGTAAGAGGACCCATAAGGTATGTTGTACATAATCCATGGTAGTTATATTATAAAATGGTAAGGTGGCATGGTTTCTCCATGTGCCACCCCTCCACCTAGGCGGTCCCATGCCTGTATTTAGTAAGACATGGATCAAGGACCATGGGAGAAGTAATATAAAATAGGTGGAGATGGATATTATATTGGATTATTCCCTCCATGTAGGATAGGCCCATGTGGAGGGGGTGTAGATAGTTAAAGAATGCAAGTTAAATAATTGGGAAAGTAGGATGAGGTGGCAAGACTTCTTGTGCCAACCCTCCACTTGTCGTCCTAGATGTTTGAACGAATTATAACATTGAGAGGAGAACAAGGGAGTATCTTAGACTTGGGATATGGGGTTTTATTTATGTGGAAAAATGAGGCAAAGGGTTGTCGCACACAATTGAGAGTGCGTACCCACCTAGCCCACATGAGAGACTCTTCCACACACACCATGCATGTGAGAGGATGCATTTATTGGGAGAGACCCCCTCTCTTGGCTATAAAAGGAGGGGGCTATTCTTTGACGGGACACGCTCATTCTTGTAAAGCCACCTAGCTAGTACTTTGATTTCTCCCCGTCCCATCCTTCCTTTCAAATAAAGCATGACTCTCTTCCCTTGATGACGCCATCTCTACATTCCACCTTCCATCATGTACATGCTCCTCTTCCCCCTCTCCCTTCTCCCTTGTGGCATAGTCTCTCTCTTCATTCCCACCCCTCTTAATCCTTTTTCTCCACCTATGTTAATGCCTCTTCCCTCACGTTTCCTTTTCCTCTATGGCCCTCGAGCGTCACCATGCCTCGCATCTAGCATCACGCCTCGAATTCTTTTCTAGTTATAGAATTGGTGTGGTTGTTGGGATCGAAGTCTCCACAGCTAGTGGTATAAAATTCGTTACTCCTACGACTGGGTGTAGTTTTGCAGCATCTTTATTGTGCGGTTCTCTGCTTATGCGCCTCCAATTTGCATCCGCGTCATCTTACGTTCGGCGCCGGCCGCAAAACTTCTCTGCTTCTGTGCCTCCAATCTGCATCCGCGTCATCTTACGTGTGGTGCCGGCCGTAAAACTTATCTGCTTCTGCGTCTCCAATCTACATGTCTTCGACTTGCGGTTCTTCGTCTCTGCGGCTACAAAACCTCTCTGTTTCTGCACCTCGAGTCTGTGTGCGGTTCCTGCGTATCTTCTGGATTCCAGTGCACTGTCTTCTGTGCGGCGCTACGCGTCTTCTGATCGATCGCATTGTAAAATTGCGATCCGCGTTGTCTTTTGTGCGGCGCCATGCGTCTTCTGGTCGACCGCACCTGCAAAACTGCTCCTGCGCATCTTCTGTGCGGTGCCACGTAAAACTGCTCTTGCGCATCTGCAACAGACCTTGCGCCCCCCCTCTTCTCTATCTTCTTCTTCTCCTTCTCTTTCGCTTCTCCTCTCCTCTCCTCTCTTTTTATTAAGGAGTGGGAATTGAACCCAAGACCTCCCCATTCACTAAAAGAAGACTTACCAATGCGCCAGCAAATAGGAAGTGATAAAAGTGTAATGGTTTTGCGTATATGGTGAAATCTCATGAACTGTAACTCTCTAACCGTAGGGAGTTTCCTCTTGTTGTAAAAAGTAAAAGTACTTCATTTCATGTGCTCTATTCATATCTCATACTAGATCACAGATTTTAAATTTTTTCAAGTTCACTCCTTGGACGCACGTCACACGAGGAGGGTGGATATTTATGTCACTTCTCGACGAGTTCAAGGATTTGGTGCTTGGTCCTTTGCTCATTACGGCTACCAATTGACGAGATCTCTTTCTTAATCTTCATCTTGATCTTCAACAACTGATTGTACTCTTGTTGTAAAAAGCAAAAGTACTTCATTTCATGTGCTCTATTCATATCTCATACTAGATCACAGATTTTAAATTTTTTCAAGTTCACTCCTTGGACGCACGTCACACGAGGAGGGTGGATATTTATGTCACTTCTCGACGAGTTTAAGGATTTGGTGCTTGGTCCTTTGCTCATTACGGCTACTAATTGACGAGATCTCTTTCTTAATCTTCATCTTGATCTTCAACAATTGATTGTACTCTTGTTGTAAAAAGCAAAAGTACTTCATTTCATGTGCTCTATTCATATCTCATACTAGATCACAGATTTTAAATTTTTTCAAGTTCACTCCTTGGACGCACGTCACACGAGGAGGGTGGATATTTATGTCACTTCTCGACGAGTTCAAGGATTTGGTGCTTGGTCCTTTGCTCATTACGGCTACCAATTGACGAGATCTCTTTCTTAATCTTCATCTTGATCTTCAACAACTGATTGTACAATCCATTGCTCAAGGAGATGATGGGTGGGATGATACACCGTGGATGATTTAAGGTGAAGAACTAGTGATACACTGGGAGGACTTTGATTTTAATTTTACTCATTGTGCGGTGATCGAGCTACTTGTTGCATCGGAGGTAATTAAAAGGGTGACATTCTTCGAAGGGTGGGATGTTTCCCAAGCTTGGGGGAGATTTGGCGCATCTGCTTATTAATTCCTGTGGATAAGCTCGTCTTGAATGATTTCTTCTCGATCTCACTACAAAGATTTCTAGGGCTCGACTATGATTGGTAATGTTTTGACCAAGGAATCCCATTGTACCTAATCAACCCTTTGTGCCTCATTTTGAGCTTCAAGTTGGAATTCTTTTTTGTCTAAAGATAAACTATCAATAAAGGATTGCAAGTTTATTTGGTGCTGAATATCTTGCTCAAGTATTGAATTCTCTCCACCCTCTTCTTTTACCTATCTTGGACTACCGAAAAACTTGGGATGTCCGGATTTTAATCTTGGTGTGATGACATCTTGGCTCCTCCAATTTGATGGCGCATACAAACCTTCGACCAAGGCTGCTGGTGTGGGTGTGAAGCTTACTTTACCAGTGGGTGAGGTGTATTATAATAGCAAGTCTACATCAGCAAGTACTTGCAACCAAGCTGAGTACTCGACACTCATTTTTGGGCTACAAAAGGTGCAAGAACATCGCATCAAGCAACTTGAGGTGTAAGGAGATTCTCAACTCGTGTGTGAACAAGTTAGTGGAAGGTGCGGAGCGAAGGCTTGGTTCCACGACATCAACAAGCATTAGAACTTTGCTAATAATTTAAAGAGGTAAAAATTCAGCACATCCCTCGAGCTCAAAATTTAGTTGTTGATTTCTTGGCACGAGAAGCTTGTACTTCAATCACGCATGAAGCAAGTAGAAGCACCGCCCTAACAAAGCCGCAAGCCACGAATGAGAGTGATCATTTGTAAGGAATGCAAAGATTGTAATTATCATGAAACTAATTGTTGTGCATATTTGATACGAGTTTACCGACTTTGGAATATCATTAGAAAGGTCCTTAAGGACATTGCTTAAAAGAAGGATGCCAGATCACACACCTCCCTTCCCTCCCCTCGCCGTTAGCTCTACCTCCCCCTAGCTCCCCCCTCGCCGCGACCACCCCCACCCCTCTCCCTCCGCCCTCGACCCCCGTCCCCCCTCCCCCTCTCCCGCCGGCCACCTCGCTGCCCCCTCGCCTCGCCTCGCCTCCAACCCGCCCCCTCGCTCCAACCCGCTCCCTCGCCTCGGCTCCAACCCGCCTCTCGCTCCAACCCGCCCCCTCGCCTCCGCCCAACCCGCCCCCTCGCCCCCGCTCCAACCCGCCCCTCGCCTCCGCTCCAACCAGCCCCCTCGCCCTCGCTCCAACCCGCCCCCTCCGCTCCAACCCGCCCTCGCCCTCGCCTCGCCTCCGCTCCAACCCGCCCCCTCGCTGCTCCCTCGCCATCCGCCCCGCTCCAACCCGCCCCCTCGTTGCTCTTTCGCCCCCCTCGCTTCACCCGTCCCCCCGCCTTCATTCCGCTCTCCCCGCCTCCCGCTTCACCCCTCCACCCCCGCCATTCCAACCCCGCCCTCCCGCGCCCTTCCGTATTCCCCACACCCCGCAGCCTTCACCCCGCCCTCCGTTCCGACCCCCCCGCTCCCTCACTTCGCCTCGCCCGCCTCACCCCCAGGCTCCACCTCTCGCTTCGTCCCCCTTCTTGGGTGGCAGCCTGTTTTTCCTCATCGGAAGCTTGCAGTTAGTCTTGGCGGTATGGCGGCCCCCTGCCCGGATCCGGAGGCCCAGTCGGACCCTTCCTCTCCAGATGCCTACCGCGTTATCCTGACAGAGCAACAATCATCTCGTGTTCAGGAGGTAGCCATTGACTTTGCTCGTACCTCTGTTTACGGTAGAGTCATTGGACACTCCCCCTCCAGGTCTACCATTAGGGACTGGCTCCAGTCCACTCTCCTGCTAGAGGATGGCCATATTGAGGAGGTGGCCCTTATGGGAAGGGGCATCTTCTGGCTCAAACTCTCCAATGAGAAAGCTGCGAGCAACCTGATTGCCGGTTTCCCCACATCGGTGGATGGGAAGATCATCATGATAGTCCCATGGTACCGTGGATTCAGCGCAGCGGATTTCGATGTTCGGTTCCGTATACCTCGCCACCCAGTGACACTAGTTTTTCCAGGGCTTGCTACTGAGCTGCGGCCGATTGTCAGGGACTTGGGCTCCCATTTTGGCTGGGTTATGCACGACACCTTTGCCGACGCGGTGACCACGGCAGGAGCTCCTTGAGTCCGTGTGGCTGTGGCGGATCCTGCGACTCTCCCTGCAGTGATCGAGATTGTGACAGGTGCCGGCAGCATCACCCAGAGCATGATAGTCACCGGACAGCCAGGTCAGTGCCTGTGGTGCCACGGCTTTGGGCACTTGGCGGCTGCTTGTCCACGCTTCGCCAGCTCGTCTCGACCCTCCCCGCCCCCGCCGCCCCCACCCCCCCCGGACAGCCACGTCAGGAGGAGCCGAGGCAGTCGGAGTCTGGTCCAGAGGTAGTGGGCGGTTGGACCGAGGTTCGAAGGAAAAGAGGAAAGAACAAGAAGATTTCGGATAAAGGCAAGGAGGCAGAGGTTACCCTTCCTGCAGCAGCACTCCAGAGACCTGACAGGCAGATGCCCCAGGGACTTGGGAGAGCTTCTTCTTCGACGGCAGCCCGCCCTCCACAGCCTCAGATCCTCCTCTCTCCCGCTCCCCCGCCTTCTCCCCAGTTTCCCCCCCCTTCACCCGACCCGCAGTTTCAGCCCCCGCCTCCTCTTCCTCAGTCTCCTCCTCCTCCCCCTCAGTCCCAGTTCCAGATGCATCCCCATCCCCCCCTGTCCCCCTCGCCTCTCCTACAGAGTTAGCTGCACCGTCGGCTTTCCAGCCGAGTGCAGCCCCCGCTCCACCTCCTCCACCTTCTCCGCCAGTCGCCTCCGTGGAGTCCGAGTCGCCTATCCCGCAGCCTCCTCCCCCTCCACCCCCACTGGCAGGACACCTGGAGTCTATACCACCAGTGGAGCAGGCTTCCCTTCCCGCTAGCCCCTCAGTGGCAGACTCAGCTGGGTCTCAGCTCCAAGAGAGAGAGCTTCCTCGGGACTTTTACAGATCTGGCCTCTGGGACTACCTGGATGTGGCCGACCTTGGGACCTTCCCGGCTTGTCTCGACATTAGTATCTTCCTGCTCCGCAAAGGGGCGGATGGGAAGATTGCTGCCTTGGCTCCCAGGGATGGCCCTAGCTTCGCTTTCACGTTCCTCAGCGATGGCACCGAGACCTGGACAGACGACTCGGTTTGGGAGGCTCTCAGAGAGCAGACACACGCCCAGATTTGCTCCTGGATAGGCCCGTCCGGTGGGCAGCTTCTCGAGACTCAGTGGTCCGAGGGCGATGTGCGCCTGCGGTGGCGTTGCGCCGCCAAACGCTTCCGACTGATTGTGATCCTCAGACCCCCCCTGTCATGGCCTCTCCCCCAGGATGTCAGAGCTTGGTCCCAACAGAAACTCCGAACCTTCTACGGGATGACCACTTCAGAGATCTCGAGCTGGCTCGAGAAAGCATTTGCTCATGGCACCAGAGGCCTCTCGCCATTGCTGAAGGTGTTGAAGAACGGGCAGGACGACCCCGTCTCCCCCTCCAAACCTTCTCATAAGCGGCAGCGCCTCCATTCCGATATGTCTGATTCTTCTTCGACTTCGACCGCGAGCAGACAGTTGTTCGCAGCCCCCCGTCCCTCTCCATGAGCCTACACCTCGTATCCTGGAATGTGAATGGGTTTCACTCTTCGGGCACCCGTGGTCCCAGGAAGCTCATTTTGCGACAGGAACTTCAGCCTGCAGTGATTGGTCGATTGGATGTACTTTTGCTCCAGGAGCACAAGCTTTCTGCGGCTCATTCCCGTAGCTGCGGGAAGGTTCTCCCTGGACGTTCCTACACTTATTGGGAGCCTTCGATCGGCGCACAGGGGAGGAGTGGGGGTGTTTGTACCTCCGTGTGCGAGCAGTTAGCCCAGGAAGTTTTCGGTCACGGCACGTTGATCCCAGGCCGAGCCCTTTGGGTAGGCCTGAATTTGGAGGGATCCAAAATAGGAATCCTCAACATTTATGCTCCCACAGACCTCCGATGCAGAGCCACCTTCTGGAGGACACTTACAGGGATTCTTCCAGACATGGATTCATGGATTGTTGGAGGAGACTTCAACAACCTGGAGACCCTGGAGGACCAGCAGGGCAGAGATCCGGAGTTCACAGGTATGGCTCAGGCAGAGCAGTCAGCTTGGGACTCTTTCATCTTCGCGACAGGAGGGAGGGACAGTTGGAGAGACCCGTCCTTCCGGCGTTGGCACGGGAGCCTGGACTTCTCTTGGGGCTTCCGCAGGGAAGGAGGCAGAGTCCTGGAGAGGCTTGATAGATTTTATGTCAGTGATTGGGCCATCAGCACATCGTTACGGATTCGGGGGAGGTCCTGGGGTTGGCCACTGACTTCTACAGGACCCTCTTCCAGCAGGAGCCGCTTGCCCCTCGTGCTAGTCGTGCCCGTGAGGAGGTGTGGAGGCACATTCCATCCCTGGTCCAGCCTAGCATGCAGGCGACGTTGTTGGCGCCGTTCACCTCGGATGAGATGTTGGAGGCCTTGATGGCTATCGACGGACAGAAATGCCCAGGTGAGGATGGGCTATCCCGAGCATTTTTCACCTCCTTCTGGGACCAGATCCATCAGCCCCTCCTTGCAGCTCTGCAAGGGATTTTCAGCAGCGGTCAGATGCCAGAGAGCCTTTCCTCAGGACTGATTTGCCTCATCCCGAAGGGAGGAGATAGACAGGAGATCCGCCAGTGGCGTCTGATCACTCTCCTTACCACTGCCTACAAAATCCTCGCCAAGATGATCAGTGCCAGAGTTCGGCCTCTACTCCCAGACCTCGTCCATGACACTCAGACAGGCTTTGTCCAGGATCGCAGTATCCTGGATAATGTCTTCACCTTTTCAGAGGCGGCGGAGTGGGCTCAGTACAGCGGATCACACCTTGCCATTTTACTTCTCGACTTCGAGAAGGCCTACGATCGCGTGGACTGGTCCTTTTTGGAGGGGACTCTGGAGCGGCTAGGTTTCCCAGCAGGTTGGATTCAGGGTATCTCAGCTTTGTACAGAAGAGCGTCTAGCAGAGTCATCATTGGAGGCAGGATGGGTGAGCGCTTTAGCTTGGAGAGATCAGTACGTCAGGGCTGCCCCCTGGCTCCTTACCTGTTTCTCTTCTTCGCCGAGGCCATGACTTACTACCTTCGGGCGAGGTCCACAGGGCTCAGGGGTGTTCGCCTTCCACTCCGGGAGGACACGGAGCTTCTGGACTCGGAGTACGCAGATGATACAGCCCTTTATGTCCAGGACGATGAGAGGATGCTAGAGAGGGTGCGGATGGCCCTGGAGGTTTTCTGCTCGGCCGCTGGTGCGAAAATCAACTGGAACAAATCAGTTGGTTTTCTCACAGACCCGGGGGCGTGTTCTCAGTGGGGGCGATTTCTGGGTTTCAGATGGATTCCACGTGGACAGACAGCTAGATACCTTGGCTTCCAGGTTGGCTTAGACATCACGCCAGCTCAGCAGTTTCTCCCGGTGCTAGACTCCATCCGACGGAAGCTGGCTTTCTGGAGCATTGCTAAGCTCTCCCTTGCAGGTCGTGCCTTGGTAGTTAACCAGGTCCTCCTAGCCACGGCTTGGTATGTGGCTTCCTGCTGGTGCTTCTCGAGATCCAGCGTGGCACAGCTCAGGAGGTTGGTTCGGAACTTCCTTTGGTCTGGGGAGGATGGGCATAGAGATACCAGAGCCAGGGTTACTTGGCAGACAGTCATTCTTCCGCAGGCTGAGGGTGGTCTGGGGGTCATTGATCCAGAGCTTCAGAGTCAGGCCTTGTTAGGCAAGCTTATCATTCGCGGTTTGACCCCAGGGGGACAGACGTGGAAGATGTTACTTCAGCAGGGAGTCGGCTCTTGTGTCCCGCGCCGAGGTGGAGAGTGGCTACCGTCCCTCAGGTGGATCTTCACCTCCGCCCCGCTCACTCAGCCCCGCTCCCCACTCGTTCGTAGCCTCCTCATGGTTTGGAGGCGGCTCCGCCTCAGTCTCATTCAGTCCCCTCCCAGCTGTCAGGAGGAGATCGATCGCCAGCCGCTTATCTGGAACGGTCAGGTCAGAGATGCCGAGGGCCTTCAGTTGGGGGAGAGATCACATATCAGGTGGGACGGCTGGATGAGGGGGCCAGCCCGATCCCTTCGTGTTTGGAGGGATACGTACAGACATCTGGAGATGACTGATCTTGCAGACGCAGCTGGAGGTGCACGTGGAGCCCAGGCGAGACGCACGGAGATCGACGGTGCGATCCCAGCTGCTTGGTTGGTTCCACCTGAGCATCAGATCCTCATGCCTGGTGACACCCGCTGGCTGGGACAGTTCACCCCCCGTGGCATTCCACTGGTGATCGCAGGACGTTTGGATGACTCTTCTATCTCCTTCTTCGTGGTTTCTGGGGATGGACGACTCGGGAGAGAGGGTGCGCTCATCGACCCCCTACTCCCGTGGCAGAGGGTTCGGGTCGTAGGCCTCTTGGGGAAGGTCTGGCGTACCGACCCTAGCATCGAGCAGGACCAGGTGCAGCTTTGGCGTCTTTGGCTCTGGGAGGGGCGGGCCTTGTCAGAGCTTGAGTGGGACCCAGGAGAGTGGTGGTGGCCAGAGATTGTGACAGGACAGGGGCCGACCTCCTTCTTCGCCTACAGTACGACTCTGGGCAGGCGAGTTCTCGGGAGGATGTAGAGCCGCCCCCCACCCAGCGACCCAGCTGGTACGCACAGGGTATTTCCAGGTTCTTTTTGCAGGCATTCTGGAAGGCCTTGTGGGAGAGCTGGCGGCCGCGGAAGATCTCATACTTCCTGTGGCTTCTTGCCCACAAAGGTCTTCCAGTGGGGAGCTGGTTGAGGCAGATAGGCCAGGACGGTTGCTGCCAGATTTGCCATGCGGATGAGGAGACACCAAAACACTGCCTGTGGAGCTGCACTCGCGCCCAGGAAGTGTGGAGGTGGACTTTTGGGATTCTTACTCGCGCAGCACCAGAGCTAGGATTGATCACTTGGGGCGCGTTCTGTTGGTGCAGCACCGCACCTGGTCTTCATCACTTATTCGAGGCATGCCAGCAGGACCCCACTTTCCTTATTACACAGGGGACGTGGGGACCGCTCGAGGGCATCCCACAGCACCTAGCAGAGGCTGATACAGGAGTCCGGGAGAGGCAGCCAGTCTGGGAGATTATTAGCAGCATCACAGGGTGGCACATCTGGACCTCGCGCTGCGCGCAGATCCTAGGTGGCACCTCCTTATCGACTGCCCAGATCATGGCGGAGATTTGGAGTGAGATTATTCATACTCTCAGAGGCCAGTGGGACCAGATTCAGGGAGACTCCCGGTTTCCATTTTTCAAGCAGGGCTGACATTCTTGTGTTTTGTGGATGGGTTGAAGAAAATCCAAATGAGTATCTTGTGGCCTTCAAGCGCCGTTGTGTTTCTCTCAACTTTCTTACTGAAGATAGATGGTTGTTGGTTCTTTCCACATTTCTAGAGGGTTTGGCTCAAGTGTGGTACGAGAAGCAGGCCGAAGAAGTTCGCCAAAGTTGATCGAGGTTGACAGCAGCTATGATCGAGTATTTCGGCAAAGAAGAGGAGCCGGAGAATATGTATCTACAGGTGGCAAACCTGAAGCAGTCAGAAGATGAGACGGTGCGTCGATATGTGGATCGAGCGGCCGTGCTCCTGGATCGTTTAATTGCCACGTAGGAGGACAACGCCGGATTTTGAGCTGGAATGACTCAGCATGTATTAGGCTACCTCGTAGCAGGAGCAAGTAATGAATTCCGCCTCAAGCTTAAATGGGAGAATCCAGAAACCATGGCGCTAGCACATGAGATTGCTCACAAGTTTGATAAAGTTTAGTCTGATCTCGCTTCAAAGAAGACGGTTTTTTATCCGTAACTCCCTCAATTCTTGCAACAACTGTTAGAATTATAGATATAATTCAGCAGTGACCAATGTAATTTAATAAGCTATTTAGGGGCACTTTTTCCTCTATAAGAGATTTTTTTTCCTAACCGCAGTTAGTCCACTAACTATGGTTAGTGACTACTAAGGTTTTGTCACAAGGATAAAACCTTATCTCTCACTCTTTCAGTTGTACTCTCACACTCTTCTATTGCAACTAAGATTTCAAGCTTTAAGCTCTCAGCTCTACTCTCTTACTCTCTCTCTCTCCCTAAAACTCACATTTGGTATCAGAGTCTCGTTGAGCTCCTGCTCCCAGTCCAAGCTGCTCCTGTCTGGATAGTTCTTGTCTGGATAGTTCGTGCTCCTCCTCCTGTTGCATTCCGTCTATACGCTGCATTCCTGTTGGAGCACGCCATCCGTACAATCGTCGTCCGTACAGTTCGTATGATTGTATGGAATTGTGGTGAACTCGTCCTTGCAACGCCTTCCGTACCACCATCGCAAGTCTGCTGTACAAATTTTGCGGGTGTGACAGTTATCGTACAGCCTGCTGCAAGGGCACCATACATCGCCATACCAACGTACTCTGCTAGTGCCATACTCTGTCTGCACATAGTGCCGTACTGTGTCTGTACAACGCGCGTTCTCTATCTGCATATCGCCCCGTACATTTCTGTGCAACTGTGCGTACATCGACTGTACTCTATCCGTACTAGTTGACTGTCCATACCATCGTACATCTGCAGGACATTCGGTACAATTGGTCCATACATCGTTGAGTATCCGTACACCATCGGCCGTACAGTTGTACGATTATACCTGGCCATATAGGTTGTACTTGCGCACAAGCTCTTCCTTGCAGGTGATCTTTGGCAGGCACATTTTGCAGACAGCCATTGTTTGGCTTAGTTTTTGGGAGCACATTTGGGGCATCTTGTTTGTTGCAAACATTGCAATCAAGTTGCAGAATCTGCTTTAGAAATTTGGGGCCTTTTGGGTTCTGCTTGCAATCTTGCAGGCAAAATTTGAGACTTTGCAGATAATTGCAAAATTTGGGGCTTTTAGTAAATTTGCCGCTTTCTGGTTGCAATTTCAAGCTCGAAATTTGGGGCTTTCAATTTTGCAGTACAATTTCTTGAAGAAATTTGGGGATTTTGTGATTACACTACAATTTCGCAGTGAAATTTGGGGCTTTTGCAGACAGAGCGCAATTCTTGCAACATTTTGATCAATTTGCCCCTTTCTGGTTGCACTTTCGGGCCTATTTTGGGGCTTTTATGTTGGGAGAGAAATTTTGGAGATTTCAGTTCATACTGCCTTTCTTGAAGTGTTTTACAGCACTTTTGGCAGATTCTGGAGAGTTTTTTGATGCTTGGACAGATTTCTGACAGTGCAAGTGCAGAAATCTGAGTTGCATTTACAGCCAGTGCTTGGCTGTGTTTTTTGGGAGTTGTGCATTTCATTCCCAGTAAGGGAATTCAGTCTTGTATCTGCTAAAATCTCTTTCTCAGATATGGCCCAGCAAAATCAGAATGATTTCCAGTTCGGTGGTCTTTCACAGGAAGACAGGTTGGATGGTACCAACTACTCTCTCTGGAGCTTTATGGTACGCAATATTCTGATTTCTCGCAATTTATGGGATTATGTGAATGGGGGTGAGATCCGACCAGCAGGTATGGCACCTAATACCCCTCCCCAGCAAGGAGGTGGAAGAGGTCGTGCACAGGGTGCAACTGCAGAACAAGTTGGTGGTGCAGCTATAGCCACTACTCCAGAGCAGAAGAGATGGGATTCACGGGATGCCTTAGCTTTGTCATGCATCTCTCTTTCAGTGAAAAGATTTATCATTCCGCATATCCGGTCGTGTAAGACCTTGAAGGCAGCGTGGGATATCTTAGAAAGCATGTATGCAGCCCGGAATGATGCAAGGGTATCTTTCTTGAAAAGAGAGTTAATACACATATGGAAGAGGGTGACTCCATGTCAGTGCACCTCACAAAGCTACAGGATCTCAGAGAGCAATTATTGAACATAGATGAGATTATTCCTGATTCAGAGATGATTACCACCACTTTGAATTCTCTTCCTGAGTCTTATCTCAGCTTTCATACCTCGCTGAACTTATCATTGAGGGGGGGTGCAAATCCTCTCACTTTTCATGAGTTGATAGGACTTCTGCTTCAGGAAGAGCAGACCAGGAAAAACTTGGCTTCACGTGCAGGTGAACAAGCTATGCTCTCAAAATTCAAGTCAAAAACAAAGGGACAGGCAAAGACATCAGTAAATCAGCCTTCCAGTGGGTCAGGACAGCCTTCACAAAAGGCTTAAAATGATGCAAGTAAGCCCAAGAAGAAGGGTTTTTGCCATTACTGCAAAAAGCCAGGTCATCACATTGCAGAATGTAGGAAAAGGCTTGCAAAAGAGATGAAAAACAGCTCCGGTATGGCTGTTTCAGATTCAGCTCCTCATGCATCTGACAGTGGGGATGCTGCAGCCAACTTTGTTGGACAGGATTATGCCTTTTTATCTTGCATTTCAGTTTCTAGGCTGGCTGCTCCAGATGCTCGGGATAGTACAGCCACTTGTAATGATGATACATATGCCTTTTTGACTTGCAGTTATGACCCCTCTACGGATGCATCAGCTTTCAGTGTCAATGAAACACTGAATACTTGGTATTTTGACAGTGGTGCCTCCAAGCATATCACTTCTAGGAAATGTCTCTTTACTTCCTTGCATCCACCTCCCGTTGGTAAGAAAGTCACTTGTGCCAACAACTCGTCATATTCAGTACGTGGCACAGGAGAAGTTGAGCTTACCGCCATTGATGGCTCAGTTTTCAGACTTTCAGATGTCTTGTATGTGCTTGGTATCACCAAAAATCTCCTTTCAGTGTCCACTCTTAACAGGGCTGGATTTCAGGTCATCTTTGAGGATGACAAATGTGTTGTCCGAGACAGGGAAAATGATTATGCCTTGAGATTATCTGGTACTCTGCTGCGTGGGCTTTTTCAGCTTGATCTTTTTGAGAAAAGAGCAGCCCATGCTCTTGCAGTTTCTACTCCTGCTGCTGCCATGCAGAATGCAGAATTATGGCATGCCCAATATGGCCACATGCATTACAACAGCTTGATGACACTTCAGAAGCACTCTATGGTTGATGCATTGCCACCTCTTGAGATACCTCCTCCACATGCCTGTGAAGGGTGCATTTTAGGCAAGATGCATAGATTCCCCTTCAAAAAGGATGGTTCAGTTAAAGCTGTCCGCAAATTACAGCTTATACACAGTGATGTCTGTGGTCCCATGAGGACTCCATCATTGGGTGGTCATCTCTACTTTGTTACTTTTATTGATGATTACTCCAATTTCACTTGGGTCTTTGGGCTGAAGCGCAAATAAGAAGTGTTCATGGTGTTTAAACACTTTTCAGCCATGGTTGAAAATGAAACTGGACTCAAGATACAGACATTGCGCACAGATAGAGGTGGGGAATACTTGTCTGCAAATTTTAATGCTTTTCTGAAAGGCAAGGGTATTGTGCATCAGCTCATAGTGAGGCTGACCCCTCAGCAAAATGGCAAAGCTGAGAGGAAAAATAGAGCTCTTATGGAGATGGACAGATGTATGCTAAAAAGCAAACACATGCCTCACAAATTTTGGTTTGAAGGTCTGATGTGTACCAACTACATCTTAAATCGGGCTCCCACTAAGGCTTTGAAAACAAAAACTCCCTATGAGGTCTAGAATGGGAGAAAGCCTTCAGTGGATCATTTCCGAGTCTTTGGATGCCTTGCATATGCTCATGTGCTAGTTGAATTTCGGCATAAGTTGTCAGATAAGGCAATTAAGTGCATATTTGTTGGGTACAATGTAGAAAGCAAAGGGTACCGTCTCTACAATCTTGCTACACGCAAGATCATTGTCAGTAGAGATGTGATATTTGCAGAAAATTCAGCTCACATTCAGGCTGAATTTCATTTGCCTTCTTCTTCAGAGGATGTTTTTGAGGGGTTGCTACGTTGGTGGGTCTGCCATCTCAGCATCTGAGGGCTCTGAGAAGGATACCTTCTTCCTGAGGCAGCCCGGTCCACGATTTGGAGAGGGATCCGAGGTGGTACGACTTCTCTTCCTGAGGTCAAGGACCTCTACGTCAAAATCCTCGATGCCTAATTTACTTAGAAGATTCACCCTTGGAATATTGGAACATTCGGCGTGATAATGACCCTTCTGGTGGCACTCATAGCACACAACATTGGCACGTTCTCTTGAAGGGCAACTGGCTTGATTTTTTATGTCCACCATCTCAAGCTGAAGATCATTCAGGGCCTTGGCTAGGTCATTGACTCCGGGTTCTTTAGCAGGGGAGGTCGGGGGAGTAGGAAGGAGGGGGGGCTCGTGGGCGAGGCTGGGAAAATCTTCCAGGTGGAGAGTGAGGATATACACCTTGTTGAGGGTAAGCACCTAAGGGAGGACCATACATTTGAAGTGGAGGCGGTGGATACATCCTTGATAGGGAGTGGGGGTATGTCCCTGAGTTGGACCCCCCAGGTTGTTGTGAGTTTTGGGGAGAGAAAGAGAGCAAGAGAGTGAGCTGAGAGCTTAAAGCTTGAAAGCTTAGTTGCAATAGAAGAGTATGAGAGTACAACTGAAAGAGAGAGAGATAAGGTTAGTAAATGGTCAGGTGATGTATACTTTCTGTGATGGTTACTCTGGGTTTTATCAAATCAGAATTGCCAAGGAGGATGTGCTTAAAACCACATTTGCCACACCTTGGGGGACGTTTGCATTCAAAGTAATGCCATTTGGCCTCACGAATGCTCCTGCTACCTTTCAAAGATTTATGCAAATGGTGTTTGCTCCTTATTTGGGGGTTTTCTTGGAGGTGTTTTTAGATGATTTTTGTATATTCTCGGCATAGAAGGAGCACATCATGAAGGTTAGGTTGGCCTTCCAAAGGGTCACTGATGCAAATGGCAGCCTCAATCCTGAAAAATGCACCATTGGAGCCACTTAAGGGAGGTTACTGGGACATATTGTCTCATCCGAGGGCGTCAAGCCTGACCCCGAGAAGGTAGAAGCTATCCTCAAGCTCTCCCCGCTAACAACCTAACGTCAGGTACACTCATTTGCCAATCTAGCAGGAAACTATCGCCACTTCATTGATCAATATGCTGCTTTGACGCGACCCATGACTATGCTATTAAAAGATGGGGTTGATTTCTCTTGGGATGAGGATTGGATCATGGGTTTGTGCAAATCAAGAGTGCTCTGGCTTCAGAACCCATTTTGTGCAATCCTGATTAGTCAAAGACTTTCTATATCAATCCTGGGTTTGGTGAGCACACTCTGGCGGGTATTCTTCTCCAGCAAGGGGAGGATCGGTTCATGTATCCTATTCGATTTGCTTCTCGACAATTGCTCGAAACTGAACGACGCTACTTTGAGGCTGACAAGCATGCTTTGTCTTTGGTGTTCTGCATTGAGAAATTTAAGCATTATGTGGTTGGAAAGTCCTTC
The DNA here is from genome assembly GCF_047967505.1 of Dipteris shenzhenensis. Lineage (NCBI taxonomy): Eukaryota > Viridiplantae > Streptophyta > Polypodiopsida > Gleicheniales > Dipteridaceae > Dipteris > Dipteris shenzhenensis. The sequence goes on along the minus strand of NC_141614.1, from coordinate 30,529,893 downwards.
TTTATAATCTGTAGCAAAGGTCTTGCAAAGCAGGTTCTTCAATCACGAAATCCCATGGGCCGGTTGGCCAAATGGTTGGCAGTTTTACAAGAATATGAATTTTCTTTCAAAATTGTAAAAGGGGGTTGTTCCAACTTGAAGAATGCTTTGATTGATTTAGAGGAGTGCCTCGGTGTAACCCTTGTAGTGGCCATAGAAGTTGGGAATCCATGGTATGGTGGTATCTATAGGTTTCTGACCGCTTTCTCCTTTCCTCTAGAAAGTACTAGCTATGAGAGAAAGAAAATTCGCAGAGATAGTAGTCGATACACTCTCTTTGATGGAGTGTTGTACTGTCAAGGCATGGATGGGGTACTAAGACGGGCCATTGATGCAGATGAAGTACCTAAGGTATTGAAGCATTATCATGATGGATTTTATGGAGGCCACTATGCTGGTGACTATATAGCTAAGAAGATTTTACATGCTAGGTACTAAATGAGGCAAAGGGTTGTCGCACACAATTGAGAGTGCGTACCCACCTAGCCCACATGGGAGACTCTTCCACACACACCATGCATGCATGTGGGAGGATGCATTTATTGGGAGAGACCCCCTCTCTTGGCTATAAAAGGAGGGGGCTATTCCTTGATGGGACACTCATTCTTGTAAAGCCACCTAGCTGGTATTTTGATTTCTCCCCCCCCTATCCTTCCTTTCAAATAAAGCAGGACTCTCTTCCCTTGATGACGCCATCTCTACATTCCACCTCCCATCATGTACATGCTCCTCTTTCCTTTCTCCCTTCCCCCTTGTGGCATAGTCCCTCTCTTCATTCCCACCTCTCTTAATCCTTTTTCCCCACCTATGTTAATGCCTCTTCCCTCACGTTTCCTTTTTCTCTATGGCCCTCGAGCGTCACCATGCCTCGCGTCTAGCATCATGCCTCATATTCTTTTCTAGTTAATAGTACACATGGATCCACCTTTCCCACTTCTTGAGGATATTGATCGGGTTGTTCCACGTCTCATTACACCGACTCCATAGTGAGAGTGGTCGAGGTGCAGAGCATACCTAGAGAGGGTTGCATTTGCACCCTATGCGATCACCCGAGGATCGAGTTAGAGGAGCACTTCGCTTTCAGATGCCTTGTGAACTTTGAGATCAGGGGTCGCTATCATTGCATCTGCAGGGATGGTTTTGGACCCCGATCAGTTTCCTGTCCTACCTAGATCAGAGATGCTTGGCGGCCTTCATCCAATCCCATAATCATGGTCATAACGAGATGAATACATAGGGAGAAAACTCTCCGAGCTCATGAGCCAGCCGGGTTGTTAACCCTAAGAGGGGGTAGGCGATGCTTGAGGCTGCTGTGGTGGCATAAAGCCCATGACGGGGCGCTGGCGGCTGTCGACATGTGTGGTCTGTTGTGGTCTTGTGGCTATGGCCCTATGGTGAACAAGTGCCACTGCCACACGTGTAGGTCATGTCTCCTGTCTGGTGAGCATGAAGGCAAGGTCCCCTAATGTGATCTATGCCTCAAACTGCTACCGAGTCTGACGTATCTTTGGCTCGCGTCATAACAGCCGCCGTCTCCGTGAGCCCTAATGTTCCGTGTTGTCTGGCTGGAGAAACTCAGTGACCATGCTTTGAGTGGAGTTTGGATGTACATCCTTATCTCGCCTACGTGCGCTAAGCAACCACTCCCTTCAGGAGTCGTCATCGGTGTTGATGCCCACTTAGTGGCTCCACCCCTCAGGTCATTGCATCATTTTCTTTTAGGATCATAGAACCTTTGGTCTTCCGATTTTTTTTAAAATAAACTTTCTTTCTTTCTTTCTTTCTTTCTGTGGTGCATATTGATGATGACACGCGAAAGATTTAAAGGTCTTGCTGAGATTCACACGATCATTAACCGTCGCATGGTACAATGGGCTATTTGCAATGGATCTCACAATTTGAACCTTCGTTAGAGGATCAGGATATAAAGCAGTTGCACTTGTTGCTATATATGTGATGCTAAGTTGGGCAATCATCCTGGGATTTTCATATGCATGAACAGCATGAATCTTGGATCACTAAATAAATAATTGGAAAAAATGTGTCATATCGATTAATTCAGATGTTTGGTACGCGTTAGATTTCCAACTTCAAACGTTTTACATTGTGATGAAATTGGAAACTGTAAGTGCATAAATGCAAAAGAATGGTTTCAAAGGAGTCAAACTGACAATTTTCTGACTCTTTGCCAGATTGAATGGACTCACAGGGAAAAGGATGAAAACAAAGTTTTTGTCAGATGTGCCAGTTGCTCTCCAAAACGACGCAAGAAACCTAGTGGAGTATTGTTACTTCTGTTATTTATCGAAATTCCAGACAGAGTTTCATCCATCCATAAAGGTGAATCTTTCTGTAATCATGACGTTTTCTTAGTTAATGAAGAAGACGTGGTGTATGGATGCTTATTGGAGTCTGACATCAGGCAGAACAGATGGTCAATTATTGATACAAAAGCTCAGATTGAGTTAAGGAAATATGGAACTCAATTTCATAATTTTGAGGGCTTCACATGGAATCTTTCTTGCCACATTACTGTTGTTGCCATTATGATCGAGCAACCTCTTAATCCATGCAAGGACTGCCTCTTAATCTTCACAATAACTTTTTTCTAATCCACAGAACTTTCTCTGGATTTTCCCAAGAGCTCTCTCTGGCCTTGATGTAGGTCTGCTTCTCACCTATGTCTTCAGTTCTTTCTAGAGGTTATCTGTGTCTCACCTCCTATTTAGGAGCTTGCTCTATGAACACTGTTCTGTCCTTGCCATCCACATCAATTGATACCCTTATTTCTTCCTAGTTGTCTGCCCTTATGTTTGAAGGTGCTTAAGTGAGTTCGTTCTATGGATGGACCATAAATCTTTAGTGAGATTGGTATTGGCTTCCCTCATTCTAGGTTTGTCCTTTCGTTGATACGTTAAAGGGAAGTCTCTCTATGGACATCAGTAGAGACAATGATACAAGTGTAGTTTCTCAAATCTTTGCATTGGCAATAGTGTGTGAGTGAGAAGAAGAAAGTCCAGGAAGTGTAGATGCTAACACTTGACAAATATATGATGTGCAGTGAGGTATTCTGCAAGCACTTCTTTATTCTTCGCGAAACAATGATACAAGGTGGATGTACGATGCTCCTAGGAGCTTCCAGGAGAGAAGATCCCAATGTCATTTTTGTTTGCCATGAATCACCAAAACCTGTGGCACTCCACATTTGACCCCTATGATCTAGTTAGACGCATGGGATTCTTAATTGAAAGAGGGTTCACATAAAGGTCGATTATAACTTCTTCAATTACTCACTCATTAAGAAATGTAAGGTACTAGAGAGTCCTAATGCACATAAATATGTAGTTTTGTTGGCCAAGCACCAGGACAAAAAAGTCTGGGACATGATGGTTAACAGTGTAAACTTGAAAATAGTATTAAGATTGACAAGACTGATGTATACCTGGGTAGGAAATGGCTCTGTGGGTTGGACCATACTCTACAAAGTAGTTTAGTGAACATGGTATTCCTGACGCTACCCTCATTAGATGTTTTCAGTTGGAGCACTTGGTCAAACATGATGATGCCTTTGTGATGGCTTCTTTGCTGCTCCAAGTTATTTGCATTCAGTTGACAAGGAAAATGAAAAGGTTCATTTTCTGTTATATGAATTGATTAATATTTTACTTGAAGGTTTTTCAGATAGTTTACCTCTCGAGCAGGCAGTAGATGATAGGATAGAGTTAGTTCTAGGAGTTGCTCCTGTTTCAAAGTGCCTTTCCGGTAAGTAAAACGGAAGAGCAAGAAGTATAGCAGCAATTGTTGTCAAAATACCTTAGGAAAGAGCAGATCCAGCCCAGGAGTTCTCTCAGTAAAAAGAAAGATGGATCTTTGTGTTTGTGCATAGATTATCACGCCCTGAATAAGGTAAAAGCTGAAAATAAGTACACTGATGAGCTATTTGATCAGTTACAAGGCTAAATACTTTAGTAAAATTGATATACGTTTTCGCTACCATCAAGTAAGGATTCATCCTGATGATGTATCCAAAACAGCTTTTAGAACCGGTAAATGTCATTTTCAATTTAGAGTAATGTCTTTTGAGAGAACTAAAAGCTGTAGTTGTCTTTTAAGGTGATATTCTTAGCTTAGTAAAACCAAGCACGAGCACTTGGAGCACTTGAAGTTGGTTTTCGAGTTGTTCAGGTAGCATGCTAAATTCCGGAGTTAGGCCCTCAGACGGAGAGCAGCTCTTCAGAAGCGGGAGAGAGCCTTTCGTTGAGACCTTGCTTCTATTGAGAGACTCAGGAGCAGGATCCGGGATCCCAGTAGCTTAGGGATCGCTTGAAGTGTGCACGCTTCGAGCTACAGGATTTGGAGGTTCACGGAGTAGCCCCACCTCCCAGATATCATTCATGAGACGTAGACCGGTTTTGTCCAGGAGCGTAGCATCTTAGATAACATATTCATGTTTTGGGAGGCAGTGGATTGGGCCAGGGAGGAGGTGCAGCCACTCGCCGTTCTTCTTCTTGATTTCGAGAAGGCATATGACAGGGTGGAGTAGTCCTTTTTGGGGGGAACCATGGAGAGGCTGGGTCTCTCAGAGAGATGGATCAGAGGGGTATCAACTCTCTATGTGGGCAGTTCTAGCCTGATGATTATCGAGGGCCACACATGCGAGGCCTTTCCTCTCTCCCGCTCAATGAGGCAGGGCTGCCTGCTAGCCCCTTATCTTTTTCTTTTTGTGGTAGAGGCCTTAGGTTACTCTGTGCGCTCCCAGACTCTTGGTATTATAGGGATGCAGCTTCGAGACAAGAGGAGGAGCTCCTTGACTCTGAATTTGCAGATGACACAGTGCTATATGTGGATGGCTTTGTGGCCAGCGTGGAGAGGGTCAGAGGGGCCTTAGCCATTTATTGCGAGGCTTCCAGAGCTCGCATAAATTGGACCAAATCCATTGGTTTCTTCATAGGCTCGGAGGACACCCAGGAGGTTCGAGATTGGGGAGTTGATTTTGGCTTTTGTTGGATCTCGAGAGGAGAGACGGCGCGTTACTTGGGCTGCTAGGTAGGCATTAACATTTCGGCAGAGCAACAGTTCAGCCCGGTCCTAGAGAGTGTTAGGCGGAAGCTCTTATATTGGGGCTCTACCAAACTCTCGCTTGCGGGTCGTGCACTATAGTGGTGAACCAGGTACTCTTAGCCACAGGCTGGTACATCGCCTCGTGTTGGTGTTTTCATCGGGGCTGCATGGGGCAGCTACGGCCTAGTACGAAACTTCCTCTAGTTGGGATCGGATGGCATGCGCAACACTAGAGCTAGGGTGGCCTGGCAGACATTGATCTTGCCACAGACGCAAGGGGGACTTGGCATTATTGACCCAGAGATGCAGAGCAGAGCCCTCTTGGGCAAGCTGGTTGTGAGAGGCCTTACTTCGGGTGCGGAACCCTGGAAGCTCCTACTCCAGTGGGGGCTTCTTGAGAACACACCTCGCATAGGGGGCAGTGGTAGCAATCCTACAGGTGGATCTTCTCTGAGGCTTCATTGACAGGGAGGGGCTCTTCCTTGATGCAGAGCCTCTATAGAGTGTGGCAGAGATTGGCAGGAGGACTCATACGGGCTAGGCCATCTTGCAGAGAGGAGTTTTAGAGGCAGCCTCTCATCTAGCACCTAGATGTTAGATACCTGGAGGGACGCATGCTGGGGCAACGAACTCATATCGGATGGGCACACTGGGACAGGGGCCCGACCAGATCCTTTGGGACATGGAGACAACTTCCTAAAGAGACAGAGGCCCGCAGATAGGCCCTCTCCTACCTTCGAGGAGCAGGATGCTAGAGATTGAGGAGGCGATCCCGGACTCCTGGTGGGAGGGACTACGGAGTCCCTGGGCCCCCCATTGCTGGTTAGGACAGTTCTCACGGATAGGGGTACCACTCCGGATCTGCTTTTTTTGGGAGTGTCTTGGATCCCCCCAGTCTCGTTTCTATTGGGTGGAACTAGGAGGCTCATTGTAGGACGAGTCGGAGTTGGAGGAGGAGACAGAGGTGGACCTAGAGGACTTGGAGTGGCACAGGGTCAGGATTGTGGGTCGCTTGGGCCGGACTTGGTACATCGATCCGTTCATCATCTTATCGACCCCAGAGGGAGCGGTTTGGCACCTTTGGATTTGGAAGGGCAGACCCTTGTGCAACCTTCAGTGCGACTCAGGGGAGTGGTTTTGGCTTGCCCGCATAAGGCACTCGAACCGGATATAGGAGGTCTCCTTCTTCTCGTATAGCACTTGCATCGGGCGTCTACAATAGCTAGGGGCAGCAACATGATCCCCTTTGAGGGAACACCATTGGCTCGAGCAAGATGTCCTGCGAGAGGTCATAGGCCGATTTTGGCCTTGCCTCTAGACGAGTTTGCGCCCGCGGAAGATATCTTACTTCTTCTGGCTGTTGGCGCATGGGGGTTTGCCCATCGGCCCCTAGCTAGAGCAGATGCGGATTGATGGCAGATGCACTAGTTGTGGGGATGGAGTTTTGGAGCCGCACTGTCTTTGGGGCTGCCTTGCTGCATAGTGGATTTGGTTGACGGCTCTCAGGATTGTTGCTAGCATGTAGAGGATGAGCATGGAATTCACGTGGGGGATGGTGGCTTGGCTCACGGAGGGAGGCCGCGCCTTTGCGATCGACCCTATCACACCGGCTTATAGTATACATGGACAACAGGTTTCTCGGATTGAGATCCATGATGCAGTTCAGCCCGCCCACTCACACCCACCAGGTCTCTCGAAGGATAGTGTTTGGGAGACCATCTCTACCATCACCTCGTGGAACGTATGGGTCCAGATGTAGCAGAGTGATGGGAGGCTAGTCGGTCCCTCCGACGGCTACTCTAGTAGCCATCTTGTAGGATATCATCTTTACATTGCGCGCCATTTGGGAGCGCAGTACTCTAGGCTCAAGAGCGACCGTTGAGAGGCGGGAGTGTTTTTGCCAGACATGGCTGGTAGGAGTTTTCTACACCCTTTCTGTGAGGGGTATTCGTTGGGCATATAGACCACCGGCATGGTTGCTAGCTCCTATTTTGGACTCTCTATAGGCGATGAGCCGTGAGATCCAGAAACGGATGGTTGTTATTGTAGCTGGCAACCAACTCTTTTCTTTATTTTCATCAACAGATGCTATTGGACGCTGGTTGTATGGTTTTTTCAAGCATTAATAGAATTTACTTCTTCTTGCAAAAAAAAAAGGAAAGAAAAAGATGGACTGAATTAATGTAAGGATTTGATATTCAGTCAAAGATCTTGTAAAGGCAAATATAGTGTGGTTAGCTGGGGATAGGCGTACAATATGGAGGTGGTGGGCATCATATGGGTTGGAGAGAAACTGTCATCGTCTAGTACGACATCGATATCTAGGTGGGTGTGACCTAGGGGAAGAGAGGAGACATTGTGTGAGTGGGAGAGGAGATAGGATTAGACGTTGGGGTGGGTCAAGAGGGGCTATCTGAGTGGACTTGTGGCCTGGAGGGTTGCCAATAGATGAGGGGAGCCATCCTGATATGTGACAATGCTATTCGGTCGGTAATTTGGTCCTTGATGTCGTCTAGAGCCGCACCTTTCCCCTTTTCCTTTTCTTTCTTGTCTTTTTCTTTGGGCTTTTCCACTTTTCCTTTGTCCTTATCCGTATCTGGAGCCATGAGAGTGAGTAGTACAAGAGTCATAATTGAGGATAAAGTGGGGGGGGGTGAAGTCCACTTATTCGGACTGTAAGAATCTCAACTGACCATTGAGAACTGTGGCTTTTCTGGGCAGGGTTGTGAGGCCATGGGGGCAATGGGAGAGGTATGAAGAAGCTGTAGTTGGGTAGCAGGGCCAAGAAATAGAGCCAAGTGGCTGGCTGGCGAAGAGGCAAGGAGCTAGAGAGGTTTGGAAGCTTCTGAGCACGGAAGCAGCAGATCTGGGCGCGATGTGGAGGAGCTCGCGTGGTATGGGATTGGATCAGAGTGCTGGAGGATGTAGAGGTCAAGGCTGAATTGGCGCGGGACTGGAGAGAATGTGCGGGATGCTGAAGGGAGGGGGAGCAGGTAGGTGGGGTGCTGGAGCCGGTAGATGGAGTGCTGGATGCAGGTGACGGGCAGATAGGCGCTGTGCTGGAGGAGGTAGATGGGAGACTGGAGCAGAGGAAAGGAGCAGATAGGCAGGGGATCAGCAGTGGTAAGCGGGAGGGAGAGCCGCAGGTACGTGGGGGGTGAGCGGCAGCAATGGCTAAGATTACAAGGGTACGATTGAATTCAGACTACGCTGAAAGAATAGTGCCTGAATGGCAGTGGAGCTGATGATATTTTGAGCTTATATTTCAAGGATGATGAAGGTAAGACTACAGGATTGAATTTGGAGAGTTGAATCGTTGATTCCTACCCTTGGTTAGATTCAGTGAAAATTTATTGTTTATCACATTCGCATCATTGTCTTATCCTTGATAAGTATCGTATCAAAGGTATGTGCTCTGAGGGACCAGATTAGTGAGGGATTATAACAAACAGTCGTAGAGGCTCTCACTATTTCTACATGGAATCATGGAGAGATGAGATGAGGGACATTTAAGGGCTGCAGGGCAATATGTCCCAGGAGCCTCAATTCCATGTTCAATAAAAACATCAAGGCCACATGAACTGTGGGAGCTACTTGAAGAGGATAATCAACTTTTTGCTAGGTGGCACGACAAAATTGTTGTTGAAGCAGTTTGTTTCGCATGGCATGACTGGTGGGAATCAAGATCAGTGGCGCATGCCCAAATAGTAGTAGAGGTTAAAATATTGCAACTCAGGCCATTTCTTTGCATGTAGGCAATCTATGTAGGATCTATGAGACATTGAAATCTAAACCTTTCCCAAAGAGTTGAAGAGAAGCTTATACCCATCACGAGGAGCATGAGTAATTGCAGTCAGAAATGTATTTTATATCTCCAGATGTATCAGTGAGTGCCAGTAATGTACCAGACTTTCAGACTTGGAGGCAAGACTGTTCATGCCTTGGTGTGACAACAAGAGCATACATAATTATATTGGTGTGGAGACCATATAGTCAATTAGATTGATAGGATGAGGTCTATGTTCTTTGATATGATTACCCGTTGGGGACAGTTTCTTTATGCTATACACTTCTCATGTAATTCTACTCTGGTTTAGGCATGAATGATGAAAGAATGTAGGCTATGATAATGCTTTTTAGGCTTTTCATAGGAAAATCTCTCACGAACAAAGGCTTGTCGATGAGGTTTTCGTCTTCAAAGGAAGAGTAAAGTATTCCTTGCATGCAATGGAGAGGAGATGAAATGTTTGTCTTATTTTGTTTATCTTTTTTGGCAGTCTGCTTGAGTTGAAGACCATATTCAAGTCCTAGGTTGCTGTCTCACCACATTGACTCAACTACTAATTCCTCTCATTTATGTGTATTAGTCATGCTTGTGCGTGGGACAATAATGGGAAAACGCTGTTGACCAGACTATTTCAGAGAGCATCGGCTGGTGTTAAGCCAAGTTGTTCTGATCCAGTGGTTCAGCTCCTGGGAGCAATGTTGCTGATCCCCATCAGGAATGGTTCAATAAGTTCAGTAGTTAGCTGGCTTGGCCACACTCATCAATATATCTTTCTGTCTCTGGTGTTGTCCTTACCACCAACTCAATAATATGTGAAGTTTCAGAACCAATAAATTTAAGAGCAGGCCCTAAGTGCTTGGTATGATCTCAAGGCAAGTCCCAAAGTTCCCATGAGACAAAACTGAAGTTCTTGAGGGTCATGAGAAAAGCGTACAAAAAATGTTCTTCCTTACTACCAGGTGTGACTGGGATTCGATCCTAATGCTACCACACAGCATTTAAAATAGAGGCCTTAGTGTCTTTTTGGAGACATGTGGTTGGTGTGGTTTTTTGGCTGTGGGGGAAATATGATCTTCTAACCTCACTCCATGCAGCTGCCTTCCACCTCTATAAGCTTATCAGTGAAATGGTTGGTTGTGTAGACCAGGTGGACTTAGCAATCAATCTGTTTCATATCATTTGCTATGATTTCTCTATGTAAATCCTATTTGTTTCCTTTAATAAATCCCTTGCAACTGTGTGTGGACTAAGGCATATTGGTGGTGAAGCCTGCACTTTGGCATAGCCTGTTCAACTTTCTCACTGCTGTGTACAGGATGCAGCGTTCCGACGACTGATCTTTATCACAATGCTTGCTTGGCAACAACCTTATGCAGATAATGCTCAAATTGACAACATAGGTTCACATCGACAGGAAAAGCTACATGAAAGCAACAGGATGTGGGTAAGCTGTTTTGGTGGCATTGCTCCTGTTTTGAAAGGGTTGATCTGTGTACGTCTCTTGCTTTGCAAGGAAATTGCAGAGCGTAAATAGAATTTGTGAACATGATTTTGTGTTCTAGAACTGATGATTAAATATTACTTGCAGTCATTGTTCATTCCTTTTCTTAGCAACAGATTCTACCATAGCACCAGATGCTGTGAAGAGTCTTGCCAACACAAGAAACCATCCTAATGTTTTCTCTTATTGTGTGATTTCTAGATATGAATTTAAACTATACATTTTCTTTGCAAATTTACAATGCTTTGATTGTGTCTGCATGAATAAAAAAGCAGACTGTGGGAGAAGATGCTTTTGTTCGCATTGCACCAGCCATTGCTGGAATAGCTGACAGGCCAACGGCACACAACATCTTCAAATCTCTCATTATTAACAATGATGGATTATCCCTGAGCATCTGGGATTTGTATCTGTCTGAGCTTGTGAGGTAGGATGTTCTAATCTCTTTATTGCATGGCTACTTCAAGGGCTGTTGATGTAGGTTTTAATTTTGTAGTGCACATGTACATCAGATGTGAAAAAGTATATTTCCAGGCTGGTTGTCAGATGCTTGGTAGTCACATTCTTTTATTATTTTCTATAGCTCAGGCTATTGCTTTATGTGACAGGGTCTATGAAGAGAGGGTTCAACACAAACTGGAGGAAGGTACAACTTTAGGTCTCTCAAGTGATGAGTCCGTATTGTGTGTGGGTGCAAAGAAGAGACAGCCTGTGCAGATGTGGAACAAGAATAACATTGCTTGGCCTGGAAGACTTACTTTGACAGACAAGGCTCTTTATTTTGAGGTGTCTCTCTCTCTCTCTCTCTCTCTCTCTCTCTCTCTCTCTCTCTCCCCCCCCCCCTCTCCATGAGGATTTCAATCGGGCAGTTCCTCTGTGTGTGTGTGTGTGTGTGTGTGTGGATTTCAATCGGGCTGTTCCGGGTCTCGTCACACTGCCTCTGGAGTGAGAGTGCTCGGGTGGAGGGAATACGCAGAGAGGGTCGCATCTGTACATTGTTCGACTGCTGGGAGATCGAGTCAAAGGAGAATCTCCCTTTCAGATGCCCTTTGTACCGTTACGAGATTAGAGGTCGGTACCACTGCCTTTTCAAAGGCGGTTTCTGATCCCTACCCACGGATGCCTACCCAGCTTCCTGTCCTACCAGACTAGAGATGCTTGGCAGCCTTCATCCATGAGGCTGTACGACACAAGGAGCGGCTACTCAGGGCACATAGGGGAGATCATGACACGCGGCCAGACTCTACTTAAAGCATGATTACTAGAGATGCTTGGCATCCTTCATCCATGAGGCTGTGCGGCATAGGGAGTGGCTTCTCAGGGCACGTGGGGAGATCATGACACACAGCCAGACTCTACTCAAAAGCATGATCACTGAGTTCTTCCAGCCAGACAGCACTGACCAACATGACTCACGAAGACGGTGTCTGCGTGGACCCGAGCCAGAGATAATAGACACGCCAAACTCATTAGTGCACCGAGACATAGCTCACATCAGGGGACCTCCCTTCCATGCTCACTAGATCGGATATAGGATTGACTATGGCACTTGTTCACCGTAAGGCTACAGCCAGCAGGAGACCACAACAGGGTGCACATGTCGACAGCCGCAGGTGCTCTATCACCAAGTTTTTGCCACCACTGCAGCCTCACACATCAACGTCCCGCTCCTAGTGTCGACGCTTTCATTGGCTTCCACTTCATGAGCTCGGGAGAGTGTTCTCTCTTCATGTACCGACACCGTCATGATTAGGACTATGGATTTTGTATTTATTTTGGGTGTTGATGCCTGCTTAGTGGCTCCACCCCTCAGCTCATTGTATGAGTTTCTTTTAGTCTCATAGACCCTTTTTGGTCTTCTGAACACTTTTAATTAATTCTCTCTCTCTCTCTCTCTCTCTCTCTCTTTTCTTCGTCGACGCCAACCCTCATCAGATCCAGAGACGAGCTCCTCTTGGCTCTCCTCAGTCATTCGGTGGAGTTGGTCCCACAGATAGCATACATAAGTCAAGCCACTCGGATGGACAACTGACCGATTGGTATGCAGGCAGGGGATTTCCCTTGCTGTTCAGTGAGACAGCATGATGCGTTACTTTTTTCTCATCACAAACATTATCCTCAGGTATGGGTGCCCGTTTAGTGGCCGCACACTTTGCTTTCATTGTATGTGGTTCCCTTTGGTCTTTCGTAGACGTTAATAAACTCTCTTTCTTTCTCCAGGAGCTCAAACATTTTATGTTTCTATGTTCATTTGTCTTGGGTGTGAATGCTTGCTTAGAAGCTTCACCCACTCAGCTCATTGTATCTGGGTAACATGAATCGTAAAGGCATGGATGTGATGCACCAGAAAATTGGCAGTACGTAATGGGATTGGTGACAAAGCAACTTTTCTTTAAATCTCAAGACCCTTCGATCTTTCAAAGACTTCTAATAAACTTTATTTCTTTCTCTCTCTGTGTCGCTCTTACTATGTGACTAGGGTATGCCAGAAATAGAAGAACACATGGTAATGATATGCCCTTACTATGCACACATTAGGAAAAAGTTCAGCTCTCTTCTTGAGGGACATAACAGACTGGCTGATTTGCTACATAAGGCGTCACCCTCAGCTTTAGGAACATTTGTATCTAAGCTTTTCAAGCACAGAAACTCACCTAGACATAAAGGTAGTTTCTCTTATGACCCTCCCCTTTGAGGGAGGAGTCTTTATGTATGTAAGGTTTTGTATTGTTTCAGGTCCCATAGGCCGATTTTTGGTCTTCAGAGGACGATAATATATTCTTCTTCTTCTTCTTCTTCTTCTTCTTCTTCTTTTTCTTTTTTTTATAGTCTCATTGACACTTTCTATATGTGTGGGCACGTGCATGTGCGTGCTTCTTTTGTGTGTGTATTTTAACCCTGGACCCAGTGATCATTGTTTTTCTCCACCAAGGGGCAGCCCATGGAGTCGGTCCATGGAATTTCTTTTTGAGTAAAACAAAACATTGGACCTGATTGTGGTTTCACTTAGATAGCCAGGATGCATTCTTTGTACCGCACACGGAGGTTTTATGGTAGTTGTTCGTGGTCCTTCTAGCTTTCAGCCCTTCTGGAGATTTCACATGGACCTGTCGGTACCCAGTATGGGTATTACTATGACAGTGATGGCATTTTCTCTACAGCTTTGTAGATGGGGTCCTCTAATTTGGGCCCTTTTACCACACCAGCTAGCATGCTTGGAGAGGAAATGGATCCACATCACAGTCCATAGCATTAGGAGAAGAACCAATCCTCCTCTCAGTCTTTTAGATCACAATTTTTGCATTAGGATGCTTTTTGGTAGGCCCCTCCCAGCAATGAATTCACAGCATAGTCAGCAGCATTGGGAGAAGGGTCAATTCTCCTCAGCCTTTTGGGTCAGAATTTTTGCATTACGATGCTTTTGGTAGGTCTACAGAATAGGGAGTTCATCTGCCTACCTTGCCGCATGTAAGTACTTACAGCCAAACGCAATATGTCCATCAAATGGGACGTTTAGCATGTGAATAGGGTATATAGCATCGGACAGTAGTAGCCGTTAGAAATATTCATATTTCCCTAAGGGTAGTAGTATTGGATATTAGTTTTTTATAAATATTCATATTTCGTGAGGGAGTGGCCAATGTTGTGTAATAACGGGCTAGGGGCACTTTTTTGGGTTGTTAAGGTTTTTTTCCCTAATCTCGGATAGAGGCTGACTTTGTGGGTGAGTTAGTCACCAGACATGTTTTGACCCTAGTTAGGGTCCATCCTAGGGTTTTGTCTCTATGACTATTCTAGCCTTGTACTTTATTCTTGTGCTGCAATTTCAGTTCAGCTTCCTTCAGCTTCATTCTCTCGCGTTCTTTCGCTTCCATTTCCAACATTTGGTATCAGAGGGGGTTCTTCTTGCTCCCCACAGCATCTCCCTTGCACCCATGGATCATTATTGTTGCGAAAGTCTTGCATTTCATCATGAAGTCAGTGTCTAGTTTCAGTAACCACCAGCATTTTTTACCTCTTCAGGAGCTGCTGCCAGGGTAGGCGACTACCCTTACTGGAGTTTTGCCTTTTCTAGGTGCAATTTTTTTTTGGTCGAGCTGCTTTTGGGCAGGTTTCATCACCTGCAAGGCTTCTCTAGCATTGGCGACAAATTAGCTGCCAAGGGCCTATAGGACTATGTTAGGTGATGAAGCCCATCCTGGTCCTAAATCATGCGGAGCTGCTGCTGGCTGTACGGAAGTGTTGCACGCCACCTAAGGCTGATTGGCAGGCTGTGAGGACTGATGCACGTATCCCGAGGCAGTTTTGTCAAGCTGTGCGGCTGTTTTGCATGTTTCCCAAGACCCCTTGGCTGATTGTACGGCTAATTTGTGCAATTCAGGGCAGTGCGCTGATTGTACGACTCCTTTGCATGCACCTTGAGGCGGGCTGATGGCTGTACAGAATTCCTTCTACTGCCCGGGATCTTCTCCACGCTGAATCCTCTTGCTCTCCCTGATTCCAGCCAGTTCTCTCTCTCCTAGCTGCCCATTTCTCCTGCTAGCCTGTGCTCAGTGGATCTGCTGCCCTATGGAGGTGCACTCTTCCTGGCCACTCCTTTCCCAAACGTCCCACCACAATGATCATCTGCCAATGAATCCCATCCAAACTCCCATCCATCTCTAGGTCTCTCTCAATGAGTGCCTGGAGTAGGCCTCCAGGTCCTTCATGGAAAAACCGGGCTACGTGCTGCCTCGCTGTATCATCCTCAAGGGGACACCAGTCCGAGAGAACTGACCTAACCATTTGCTATCTATCCACACGTTAAGTCCCTCCCACTAGGACTCAGGGATGGCTAAGTCAATCTCTCTTGTGCGCTACCGTGCCCCTCGCAAATGCGCTAAGGCGCCAAGCCTCACCTCTGCCTCCATGGGTAATCTGCTCCATCTGCGACAAGAGCCGGCCGGTCCACTGTTCCAATGTGTCCAACCAATGTGAGTTTGCTGCCTGAGCATCGGCCATCTTGATCCGTGATCTCCAGGTGCCAAACAAGGGGCTAACACTTGAACTCCTCTCTGCACCGGGGTTGAGCACGAATGAGGCCCCTTGCTAATCTCTGCCACACCCTATGGAGACTCCTCCTGAAGGGGGAACCCTTCCCCGTAAGGGTCCTAGACTTTGAGAAAGCTTATGATAGAGAAGATTGCGGCTTTTTGGAGGGCACCCTTCTTCGTTTTGGCTTTACAGATGCATGGATCAGAGGGGTTTCCTCTTTATATAGATCAGCCCACAGCCAGGTGCTTATTGGTGGTGTAAGGGGAGAGAGTTCTCCAGGTCAGTCCGCTAGGGGTTCCCCCTTGCTCCCTTTCTCTTTTTTATTTGTGGCTGAAGCTATGAGTATCTATATTAGATCTCGAGCTGATATTTTTGGGCTGAGACTTCCTTTGAGACAGGAAGTTGAGCTTCTGGATAGCGAGCTGGCAGATGATACCGTTATTTTTTGGGATGCCATGCCATAGATGCTCTCACGTCTTTCAAGACAGCATTGGATTTATTTTACACTGCTACGGGAGTGCATATTAATTGGCATAAATCCAATGGCTTTTGGATTAGTGACAAGGACACTCAGGTTTGGGGAAGCGACATAGGATTCAATTGAATTGAGTGGGGTGTTTCTGCCAGAGTAGTCGTGGTCAACCAGGTCCTTTTGGCCACGGCATGGTTTTGTATGTTCTTGTTGGTGCTATTCAAGGGATTGCATCACTTAGCTTATAAGAAATTTTATATGGAGTGGACTTGATGGCACAAAGGATGTACAGCCAGAGTTGCTTGGGAGATTCTCATTCTCCCCACTTTGGAAGGGGGTTGCAATATAATTGATCTAGGTTTATAGTGTAGGGCCTTGCCCTGCAAGATGGTTGTGAGGGGACTTGTGCCTAGACAGGAGCCCTGGAAGGACTTTTTTATTCGCAGCATACAATCATGCACACCGTCTTCGGCAGGAGACTGGATGGATAGTACCAAATGGATCTTTACTTCAGCCCGTCTTAGATCTCCTTCCTCCCTGCAGCTATCGTGAAAGCATGGGCCAGCTTCATGAGTACTCTTCGGAGGATTGCCCCTTCCTCTCCTTGGGAGCTACCCTCTCTAAGCTGATGTACTAGTTGGTTTTCATGTTGTCCCATTAAACTTCTTGGTCTCCCGTGGAGGTTGATAGACTTTCTTTCTTTCTTTCTTTCTTTCTCGCAAAGAGATTGATAGGCAGCCACTCATGTGGAATGACAACATTTTGGATGAGCATGGTAGACCACTGGATGTCTCTCATTACATCCAGTGGTCCAATTGGGAGAGGGGACCTGCCTCCACTGTGGGTGTCTGGAAAGCTTTCAAAAAGCTTCCAGAGGATAGGAACGTTTAGATTGTTAGTCATCTTAGAGGGAGTGCTGGCAGAATTCAGCAGATCGATGCAGTCTTGCCAGCGGATTGGATGGATTTCAGCTCAGCTGTAGAGATTGGGGACGCTCTAGAGCTCTTCATTGGGAAGTCTTTCATATTTCTACTGATCTGTAGAAAATCTTTTGGAGGAGACTCTAGACATCAGGAATAGAAAAATCACTCTCTTTTTTTCATTGTTTATGGGATTGTAGACAGACAGGGGTTATATGGAAGTGGGTGCTAGGATTTTCAGTTTTTTTGCACATTCCCCCTTGGGGCTCAGTTGCTTGGCTTTCCCTTTCGGAGCCTCAGGTCTTCTTTGATAGGCATGACTCATCATGGGCTATAGCTATCAGACGAGACTTGATTGAGCCATGTTCTTTGGACGATGTTCCTGCCTCACCCTTCAGGGCTGTGCATTCCTCAGTGGACTCTTCTTGTGAGATACTAGCGAGCATATCAGCGTGGCATATATGGAGAGCCAGGTGCACAGAGGCATTGGATGGATCCTAGGTTCATCTCTCTTAGACTATTTCCTATATATGAACAAACACTATACATACACTGATGGCCATCTGGATAGGCATGCAGGGGTCCTCTCGAGCAGCTTTTGCTAGGAGGGCTTCTTCTTTAGGGAATGGACGGAGTCCCTCTTCTTCTGTGAGTCTTCCATAGGGTTGAGTTTGGCATTTCCAGCCTTTGCCAGGAAGCAATATGGAAGGGAGCACTCAGAAGCTGGATCACATGTCTTGCTGGAGTGCTGCTATGCCTTTGGGTTTAATAGGTCCAGTTTGATAAGGACAAGTTTGTAGTGAGGCACAAAGCAAAAATGAGGTGCCACACAGGCATATAGATTTACTGAGAGGAAGAAGTGTAAAGATTTGTGAAGAATAGGAGAAGATTGAAGAGAATCAAATGTTGACCATCGTAGAGCAACCTGCAAAATATGCCAAAGATTAGAAAGAAAGGAAGCCACGTCACTTTAAGCTTGTGAACTTTAGGAAAAGCCATATCATCATTTTCCTCTTTTTTTTTGCAAAAATAGACTTCCATTAGGTATAAATAAAACCCGCTAGAGCAAGCTCAAGGCAGTAATACATCATGCCGTTTATGAGAAAAAAACCTCCTCAAGAATAGGTACAAAATGACCCTGGATTCAGCTGCGAGACAATCGTTCCCAAATATCTCTAGCCGCCTTCAAAATTAGGATGCCATCTCATGGAGCGGTTCGCAAATTCTTCTTTAAGATGTCATCCAAGCTATAGAAACGCTACGCGAATCTTTGGAGAGAGACACGTTTGACACGGGCTTTATTTCTTTTGGTATTGCTTAGGTTTTGCTACACCCCGTCAATTACCTTCTGAGGCAGACTCTTCCTTACTTCCATGCATCTTCTTGTAGGCTTCAGGAGGAAAGTCCAATACACCAGAAAACTGAACTGCTGAGTGCCCCCAGAAAGGCCTCCATGGGTCATGGTGCCTCTTGATGTAGTTGACCAGGTCCTACAGACCAGCCAACCAATCTGGGCCGACTGGCCCCTACAGTCTGCCGACCAGTCTGTTGACCCTGCCGACGAGTCAGGATAACACGCATGCAGTCTGTTCCTTGTCCTGACCTGTTGCTGCAGAGTAGTGGTACCTGTTGACCAATGGCTGCAAGGTCTTTTGTAGGCTTAATCAGCAGCCAGGTCTGCTGTCCTGCTGCTCTCGTATCAGCCTGTACATAGGCCATTTTACAGGCACCTATTGCTGGGGGTTCTCCCAACTCTTCTGCCCACACACTGGGGGTTCTCCCAGCCCTTCTTCCCACAAACTGGGCTCATAACCAGCCCTAAACCATGGCGTAATGCCAGCCATATGTGTTGACTAGGGTGGCCCATGCTGCTGCCCTAAAACTAATTAAAGAAGGATGGCTGTCTGCTGCCCACATGGCAGCCCTAATCCATCCCCCTTCATCCTAGTCTATGCTGTATGTCGTTCTTCCCCATGTCCTCATATGGGGGCTCACAGGTGGGGAGTTCTACTCCAACATGATGAACTCAGCCATCATGGGCTGAGGTATTGAAATGGCACATTGCCATGCATACATGGTTTTCTGCGGAATGGTGAGTTCTAGATGGATGCAAGGCTTGCACACATTTGGTGCTGGTTATACATTAACAGATCAGCAACATATCTTCTAGATAGGTGAACTGATGATGTGACAACAGGACATGCTGTCTGCATGGCTGTTCTCAGGTTGATTATTGATGGGGCAGCTAGATTGATGATGTGGCAAATGTTGCTGATGTCTGGGTTCATGTGGCAGCTGACAAAGATACAACTGGCTCCCATGGTAGATCTATATGGGATGACACATGGCGTAATAAGGTGACACCTGGCAGAAGTCGGCCTGCCGCGTGGCAGGTCAGCCAGTCAGCTGGTTGGTTGGCAGCTTGGGTTAGTTGGTTATCATATGGCCCTCCTTGGCCTGTATAAGTGGTAGTTTCATTCCACTCTCCACATGTTCAGTCTCAAGCATTGTGAAACCAATGAGTGACATAACACTTGTAGGTGACTAAAATCTCGGAATATTAATAGATAACTCCTGGTCCAACCACAGGTAACAAGAACAAAGATCTGTTAGTGTCTGTGCCATGGTGTAACCTTGAGGAGGGTATGGATCAATTTACTTGGAGTCAATACATGCTAAGAATGAGCTCTAAAAAATTGTTCCATATGCATAATAGTAGAAGCAATCTCACTGAAGAATAGTTCACACACATGAACATCATGAAGATAAATAAGGAAGATCCCACTAGATGCTGAAGCCTGAAAGAAGCTCAACAATACAAGTAGCCATGCTCATGCATGTTGAACGTCAATAGCCTCCAATCTTCCTTCCTAGACAACAAGGGGAATGCACAAAATATTCAATGTGCAAGGTCTTCCTTTATGAGTATTGACAGTGAAATTGATCTCGAGCTGATGCTTTACAGCTTAAGAATTGAATTTGCTGTTTGTTGAAGTTCATATGCAAGTATCGAGGTCCTTTTAATGATTCTAAATACATTAAATAATAGTCTCTAGGTATTGGTGCATGTTTTTCTGTGTCTATTTTATCCTTGGTTGCCCTTTCAATTGATTTTTTTTGAACAAATCTTCAAAATAGACAGAAGATTTGGTACTTTTCTGTACTCTTAGCTGTTTTAAGATGTAATATTTAAAATTTTGCAACTGCATACTTGTATTTTCAGCTGTTGCATGCTGTAGTATTTAAGATATTTTGTCCAAAAGAATGAAGGCTTTTAAAATGTGTTATCTTGTGGAATTGCTCACAACAGCCAAATGGTATTCTGCAACATCAAAAACCTTTGAAGTTCAACCTGACAGGAGGTTGTGCAAGTGTTGAAAGAATGAAAGTGGGACCCTTTGGTGCATCAGTTTTTGATTCAGCTATCCAGGTTACATCTGATGCTGAGTAAGTTTCCCTAATCTTCGAGCGGAAGCAACAAATACACATTTTCTTTGAAGAGCAATGGAAGGCCGGTGGGTGCAACCTATATTTGCATGTGTTAACTGCCAGTCAGGCCAAGATAATAGTTCATATTTCTGTATGTATCGTAATTTATGATGTGCACATTCTGTGTTGACATGTTATCCCTTGCTACCTTCTGAAGACATTCTGTGTTGACATGTTATCCCTTGCTACCTTCTGAAGATGTTAAATCAAAACTCACAACTGCTTGACGTGCATGTAATCAGGATCACAGGAGCAATGAAGGAGCCAATCAAGAACAAATACAATACATAAATAAGTCACGTACTTGGCAAACATGAGGATAGAGATGGCTGCAGAAAATTGCCTATAAAACTGTGCCAGTGAATTTGGAGCTGGATCCTCGACAAAAACATCTGAAGGAAGCCCAAAGAATTTCTCTCTCTTTGGAGAGGCCTAACGTGCGAGAGGGGCCTTACCCATCCGCTCAGCATGAGGGGAAGTCTCCTTCAAGGGTCCCATCCGTTGCCTACTGATTGTATTGGGCCTATCACGTGGCATTCTTTGCCACCCTCTTTTCTCTTTTTTGGTCCTTCACTCTCATCCAAATCCCTTCTGATGGGGAAAGCCAAGGGATAAGAGATTGACATGGCTAGGGACGGGGTGGAAAGGTCGTCCTCCCCTGTCTTGCTGGCGATCCAAATGGGCCTGAGGTTGAGAGGTGGGGCAGCTCAGAAAGCATGGACAGGCCTTGGCCAAGTGGTACATCTGCTTGCAATGTAGGCATTGTCTTGGTATGCATGAGATCTCAACTCTTTGGCAGAAAACCCATCCACTCAAGGTCTCTAGCAACACGTCCTTGGGAGGGTGTTGGGATCATCCCCAATCAGCCAAAGCCTTGGGACTCCCATCATCAGAGAGTACTAAGGCTGCTGAAGTTGGGGTCTCTAGAAAATTGTTGAAATAGGCCCCAATGGAGGACAAGATAGGTCGGTACGCCTTAGGGAGGCCTAGGAAGCTGAGTGTAATTAGATATCTCCATATTTGATTCATCGACTCCATGTCATCCACTGTGAAACCTATGGTACCAAGGGATAAAGAAAACCAAACGTGGACCAAGATGGAGTTTGCTCCACCATTGCTTTAGTGGTGTCTAGGGAATTAAGCTGGAGGAGAAAAGCATCCCTTTGCCTGTGGCATCCTCATAGTTCAGGGCTACTGCTATAGATTCATCTAGTGTAGTCACATATTTAGCCCGAACTTCCATTTTGATCTTGTCGTTCAGTCCATAGATATAGTCTTTTAACTGAACCGACATAGGGAGAGGGTCTGTTATTTTCATGACACATTCTCTGAATTTGTCAGTGTACTGTGCCACTGACAAGCTCCTCTGACGAAGACTTCTATAAGCATCCCAAGCTCGGGATTCTTCATCAGGTGGGAGAAAGTGTTTCTTGAATTTAGCTTTAAACCCTTCCCAGGTGGTTGGAGCAACTTGATCCTTCTGTTGCTTTATCCACCATCTGTCCGCTGCCTCAATAAACAGGTGTGTGGCCTCGCGGATTTTCTTTAGATCGGATCTAATCTCACAAATGGCGAAGGCTTCTTCCCACTTGTGCAACCAAACCTCGATCACATCAGAGCTGCGCTCGGTCATTCGACCAGCGTACTTCTCCGGTCTATAATTAGCGATATTAGGCACTTTGACCCTTGCGCGCTCTAAGGAATGTACACTGGGCTCTGGCTCAACTAGAGCTTTGCCCTTATCAATCCTAGACGGTCTAGCCGACAAAGCTTGCACCATCTCCCTAATCTCATTTTGACCAGCATTCACTTGAAGTTGCTGGTTCATAATCTGCTGTAAAGCATCCTCTAATATTGAAATCCTACCAATCAATGTAGGTGCTGCCTGATGTGACATCTATTGGGTAGATTGTACTCTAGACTCACTAGGATTCACTCTTGAATTCTGCCCTTCTGCTTCCATAGGTTCACAGTGGAAGATGGGGTTTTTTTTTTTTTTTTTTTCCTCTTTTTTCTCTTCCTTTATTGGGTTTTTTTTTTTTTAAAAAATAAATATGATGGATTTCCCCCTTTTTCTTATACACAAAAAAGATAAACAACAGTCCCTGCTGTAAGAATGAATTAACAGCAACTCAGAATTTTTCCGAAAGACAAGATGCTTGCTGGATTCAAGTCCGCCATCACGTGTGCGTTGATCGTCAAGAGGGATTGAAGGCTCGCCACCAGTTGTTCGTTATCGTCTGTTTGCGTTGATTGAAAGTGGCAGCTAGTTGCCTGCGTAATGTTCTTCCTACTTGTCGTCGTTTCTCTTATCTAGTAAATCTCTCCACTTCGCAGGTAATTATCACGATTCAGCCCCGTTACCAGCCGCTACGTCAAGTCAAACCTCAAATAGCGGGGTGTCCTTCCAGACTTTCTGCATGATCGACAAAGCCAAGGAATGTTGGGGAAAAAAAATTTCGGGTTTTATTTCATCGTCGCCTCCTGTTCCGCTATCCCGCTCTCTTTTAGAAGTCTTACGATGAGCAAATTGTCGCAACCTCAGACCGTCAGCAGGACGTGATTGTCTTCTCATCACGACAGCCAGCAATCCTAATTTGTCGTAGATCGTGCACGTCGCTCATCCCGTATCCCCTGATCCTTCACCTGCTGTCCGTCACAAAACGACGGATTCTACCTTACCTTCGCTCTGATACCAAATGTAAAGCTGCATCTACTTATCGTCGCTGCTCATGCGCGCTGCTCATGCGATATACTCTAGACTTACGCTACTTCTACTTCTCTCTTGGTTTGTTATTTGTCACGGGCGATGGCTTTCTTTTATTTTCCTCCCAGCCAACTCTCAGGGACCTGATGCGTGATCATTCATGATACCCATCGTTAATTCCTTCATCCTTATTCCTGAGACCCACAATTCCCTAGATAGTTCCTGGCCACATGTCTTCATTTTAGGCCCTTAGATGCATCCTTTTTCACCCCTCTCTTGGAGTTCCTTTAAAAACAATTGCCCCTTGGCAATCTGCACATTTAGATGCACCTAGGCCCTAGCCCTATTAGAACTACCTAGTCAATGCCATTACGCCCTCACCTAGGACCTTGGCAGTTACTTCTCTTGACCATTTAATTACGCACATTAACTATTACAAAAGTTGGTCATCTAAGAGAAAATGCCCACCGATCTATCCGAGGTCATGCTATCTCGGCTAGAGCATAACATTAGGGCACTGCAAAATGCCTCAAACTTCTCATGTGGAAGTGCTTTGGTGAAGATGTCTGCAACATTGTCATGTGTTGACACATAGATCATATTGATCTCCCTTGCATGCAACTTCTCTCTGACGTAATGATAATGAACCTCAATGTGCTTCGTGCGAGCATGAAACACAGGATTCTTTGCCACTGCAATAGCACTTTGACTATCAGTGAGAATTGGAGAAGGACCCTCCAATAAGAGACAAAGATCAACGAACAAATGTTGCAGCCAAACACATTCAATTGTCGCTGTGAAAGCTGCCCTGTACTCAGCATCACATGAGGAAGTAGCCACTGTAGATTGCTTCTGGCTCAGCCAAGAACTGCAAGCTTTGCCCAAAAAGTGGTATCATAGTCTCCAGCCCAATCTGAATTACTATAAGCATGCATTTGCAAGTCAACCACCTTGGGAAACATCAAGACATAAGACTTTGTCCCTTGCAAATAACGGAAGATGCGTTTTACAGCCCGCCAATGTGTTAGTCTTTAGGCTGTCTATATACCTGCTCACCTGAGATACTGCATACTGAATATCGGGCCGTGTATTGCACAAATAGATGAGGCATCCAACAGCCTGGTTGTAAAGTGTGACATCCACTGATTCACCTGCATCATGCATAGTAAGCTTCAGCCGTGGCTCCATGGGAGTGGCTATAGGCTTACAATCATGCATGTTGAACCTATCCAGGAGCTTCTGCACATACTTGGATTGAGACATAACGATGCCATGCTTGTCTTAAATAAACTGGATCCCCAAATAAAAATTTAACATGCCCAAATCTGTCATGTCAAATTCAGCTTTGAAATCTGCAATTATATCCTCATTTGACTTTGTGAGCAGCATGTCATCTACATAAAGAATGATGACCAAAATATCCCCCGCATCCTTCTTGATGTAGAGGGTGTTCTCCGTGGGACTATTATGTAACCCCTTACTTGCCAGGATTGCATCAATCTTGGCATACCATGCATGTGGGGCTTGTTTCAGTCCATATAAAGCTTTGTTTAGTTTGCAAACCTGAAGTGCATTGCTAGAAAGTTCAAATCTAGGAGGTTGTTTGACATAAACCTCTTCTTGCAATTGGCAACCAGCCTTGCCTTGTACCTCTCAATGGACCCATCTGGCTTCCTTTTCACTTTGAAAACCCACTTGGTACCAATGGCATGCTTACTTGGTGGTGAATCCACAACATCCCAAGTCTGATTTTTATGAATGGACTGCAATTCATTGTGCATGGTATGCATTCAATGCACATTATCCTTTGCTTCTTCAAAAGAGTCAGGTTCTTCTTCATCAAGAAGAGTACCTGCATAAGCTGTCTCAACTGAAAGAGCCCCCCCTGTGTGCCTTACTGCACTATGAGTCTTGCCAGGCAATGGTGCCTCAAACCTGAGAGTCTGTAGTAACCAATTTGGAACTGTTTTGACTGCATGTATCTCTTGAATCTCTTGCCTGACAACTTCATCCACACCTTGCAGAGGTACAAAATCAGCTTGTGGCTGAATCGGGGCATGTGGATGAGGAGGAGGTTGCTGTAAATTCTGATTTTTAGCATGAGCCTCAGGTGGGGAACCAAATGCTATAGGAAGCATCCCCTCAAAAACATCATGTGAAGAAGCGGGAGTTGTAAATTCAGCATGTGTATGTGCTGAATTTTCTGAAAATATAACATCTCTACTCACAAAATATTGCGAGAAGCAGGATTGTAGAGACGATAGCCTTTGCTTTGTGCACTGTACCCAACAAAAATGCATTAAGTGCCTTATGTGACAACTTATTTCGAAACTCCATAGGCACGTGGGCATATGCAACACAACCAAAAACTCTGAAGTGATCCATTGAAGGCTTTCTCCCATGCCATGCCTCATAGGGAGTGATTGTCTCAAAGCCTTTGTGGGGGCCCGATTTAACAAATAGTTTGCACACATGAGGCCTTCGAGCCGAAACCTATGAGGCAACTTTTTACTGGTAAGCATGCATCTATCCATCTCCGTAAGAGTGCGATTCTTGCATTCAGCTTTACCATTTTGCTGAGGTGTAAGCCGCACTGTAAGCTGATGCGTGATGCCTTTCTCCTTTAGAAATGCCTCAAAACTCATGAGACATATACTCCCCCCCTCTATTTGTGCGAAGTGTTTGCACCTTGAGTCATGTCTCATTCTCAACCTTAGCCACAAAGTGTTTGAAATGCATAAACACTTCTGATTTTGCCTTAAGACCATATACCTAAGTATAATTGGTGAAGTCATCCATGAATGTAACATAATAGAGATAACCACCAAAAGCAGGTGTCCTCACGGGACCGCAGACGTCACTGTGTATGACCTGTAATTTACATGTAGGTCTCATTGCACCATCCTTCTTAAAAGGAAATCTATGCATCTTGCAAACCTCACATGCATGAGGAGGAGGTGACTCCAAAGGAGGCAGTGCATCAACCATAGCATGCTTTTGAAGTGTCATTAAGCTGCCATAGCTCATGTGCCCTTACTTGGCATTCCATAACTCTGCATTCTGTGTCGCAGCAGTGGGAGTGCTCATTGAAAGTGCAAGATTGGATCTTTTCTCATATACATCAAGCTGAAAAAGACCCCGATACATAGTGCCAGACAACATCAAAGCATAGTCATTCTCTTTGTCTCTGACTGTACACTTAGCATCATCGAATGTAACCTGAAATCCTCCTCTATTGAGAGAGGACACTGAAAGCCAATTCTTCTTTATACCTGGCACATAGAGAACATCTGAAATTCTGAAATTTGTGCCATCACTGGATGTAAGGATGATGTCCCTCACTCCACACACTGAATAAGAATAATTATTTACACACGTCACTTTCTTTTTAGTAGGTGGAGGATGCAGAGATGCAAAAAGGCTCTTCTTAGAAGTAATGTGCTTAGACGCACCACTATCAAAATACCAAGTATTTATTGTCTCATTGACACTGAGTGAGCATGCATCCTTTGAAGGATCTTAACTGCAAGTCAAGAAAGCATATGGATCATCATCAATAGTGACTGTAGTATCTGAACTACCGACTGAAAAATCTGAAATGCAAGGCAAAAAGGCATAGTGCTCTTCCACAGAGTTGGCTGTAACATCTCCCCCATCACGTGCATGAGGAGCTGATGCATCTGACACTGCTATACCTGAATCTCTTTTCTTATCTTTAGCTATGCGCTTCTTGCATTCACCTGTATAATGACCTGGCGTCTTGCAGTAGTGACAAATGCCCTTCTTTTTAGGCTTATCTGCATCACCCTTAGCCTTATAAGAGGGCTGTCCTAAATCAGCTTTATGCTGATGTGCGGGCTGATTGGCATGTTGCTTTTGTTGCCCTTTTCCCTTGGGCTTAAACTTAGAAAGCATGGCATGCTCGCCAGCCCGTGTTGTCATATTTCTTCGTGTCTGCTCTTCCTGCAATAGAAGTCCTACTAATTTGTGAAAAGAGAGAGGATTGCTGCCTCCCGTCAATGACAAATTCAGCGAGGTGTGGAAACTAAGATAGGACTCAGGAAGAGAATTCAGAGTGGTGGTAATCATCTCTGAATCCGGAGTAACTTCATCAATATTCAACAACTACTCCCTCAAATCCTGCAGCTTTGTGAGGTGAGTATTCATGGAATCTCCCTCATCCATATGCATATGAGATAGCTCTCTCTTCAGAAAGGAAACTCTGGCATCATTTATTGCTGCAAACATACTCTCTAATATTTTCCAAGCTGCCTTTGAGGTCTTGCATGACTGAGGAATAATGAACCTCTTGACAGAAAGAGAAATCAGTGATAGAGCTTGTGCATCCCTAGAATCCCATCTTTTTTGCTTTGCTGTGGGAGCCACTAGAGCAGTAGCTGCTCCAATTACTTGTGCTGCATTTTGACCTCTATCCCTACCTCCAGTTGTAGGAGTGACAGTTGTAGCCACAGAATCTGGCCGTGCTTCATCTCCATTGACATAATCCCAAAGATGTATGCCAACCAAGATGTTGCGAACCATAAAACTCCACAAGGAGTAGTTGGTGGCATCCAACTTATCCTTCTGCGTGAGGACTCCAAACACCTCATTGGGGTTGTTCTAAGCCATTTTTGCCAGATAAACTCAAAAAACACAGCAAACTAGATGGGTAAATTCCCTTCCTGGGATGTAAAATGCACAACCAGAGTCTGCCAAAGAAAATCTGCCCACAGTGACAAATACTATCACAACCTATCAAAGGCTTGAAATGCACCACAATGCTCTGCAAATGCCCAAAAATCTGCAAAAAATGGCAAAAGTCTGCAAATTGACTCACATTGAGTCCAAAACTGCTTGCAAATCTCCCAAATGGTTTTTCAACTGCCAAATTGCATCTGAATGCCAAAAGCCCCAATTTCTTCAGGGAAATTGCATCCAAAAGAGGGCAAATTAATTGAAAGCCCCAAAAATGCATGAAATTTGCAATTCACAACCAAAAGTTTCAAATTTTGGGATGAAATTGCAACCGAAAGAGGGAAAATTGACTGAAAGCGCCAAATTTGCAATTTGTCCACCAAAGTTTCAAATGTGCTCAACACTTGCAAATGTGCGCAAATCTACCCCCAAATTTGCTTGAATCGGAGCCAAACAATGGCTTGATGCAACAGATCCAAAGACCAACTATTTGCTGGCTATATGGACAACCAATATGGAGCAGATAGGTCGCACGTGTGATTAGCAAGTTGTACGGAGTGAAGCTGCAGAGAGCATGTACGGCTTAGGTACGGCACAACCCATACGGATTGATAGAAGGTACGGTGCCTACACGTACTTTGTAGTAGTACGGAATTCGTAGTAGTGTACGGACACATGTACGGATGGAATGTGGTGCAGATGCAGCTGAAAAATAGTTCGCACGTGTGGCGGTACGGCGAGCTGATGCCTGTGTATGAAATGCGGGTCGAAACCCGTATGGTAGTACGGCGGTGCAACAGTATGGAATGGCAACGGAATTGTCAGTTGTACGGATCTGACGTGCAGGTACGGAATCCGTACCGACTTACGGATGGGGGTAGATCTTGTATGGATGGCAGGATCTCGGACAGGGAGCAAATGCGGTGAACAGGAGCTGGGAGCTTGGGCAAGAGGAGCTGGTCCAAGAGCTTGTCCTGCTCTGATACCAAATGTGAGCACAATGGAGAGCAAGAGTGATGAGCAAGAGAGAGAGTGAGCAGAATGTAAGTGTACTCTGAATAGTGGACTGAAATGAAATATATTTCAAAAGAGAAGTGAGGGGTTTTGTCTAAGTGAAAAAACCCTATCTTATCCACTAACCGTAGTTAGGGATTAGATTGTGGTTAGGGGGAAAAACCCTATAGAGGGAAAAGTGCCCCTAACCTACTTATTACAATACATTGGCCACTGCCTATAATATGATAATAATTCTAACATTATGCTCTATCCTCTCCACAAATGAGGCCTTCAAAATCTTCAAGAGTATTCAGTCACCTTGTTTATTTTTGCTTAAGTCACCTGCTTCGTTTCTTCTTTATTTCTTGTTTTCATTCTCTTTTGTTTATTTGACGTATTTTAGTAAGCACTGGGTTTGCCCAAGAGACTCCGCGGGTCTTTAGAAACCCAGTATAGCTGCTTATGCTTGGGCACTGATGACGACATAAGTGTTGCTTTGCTTGCTAAGTATGTCTTCCTTTTGCTTTTCATAAAAGTTTTTGTTTACCTCTTTTTTCTTCTCTTTCATTTTCTCTTTTATTTTCTTTGTAGATTTTTGATCTTTAGAACAACAAAAATTCTAAATTTGTATGATTGGACTTATTCTAGTCTTACAAAGGTATATCTTCAAGAGTATTCAGTAAGGGAGAGACGAGCTGTAAAGCCAAAGTGGAGGAGCTGTTGTAATTATTGACCAAGCAATCCGAGTCCTTCCGATTTGATGCCCATTATCCCGATTTGGCACTTGGGAGAGCAATAAGTACAACTACGGCACTAGAGACCTCGACAGTAAAGACCGTTCAGCCCAACTAACCCCTAGCATGCGAGTACAAACAAGTATATGGGTTTGTTGAGTATGGCAATACCAGTTGTAACTGCTTTGCGCACATGATGAAGCAATAAATGGAACACCTCTTTTGTCCAATCACTTCTGAAGCCTCTAAGCAATTGATGCACTTCCTATTGTTATGAATTCACATTCGTTTACTGTGCTGCCCAATGTACGAATGAGCATCCTATGCAAAGATGATGATGCACATCGAACCCATCCTTCAAATGGCAAGAGCTTCCACCGAACCCATCCTTAAAACAACAAAAGCTTCTGTTAGGCAATCTGAATGTGCCTAGGCAATGCATCTTAGGAATGAATCTACATGTTAACACCACCTTCGGAGCTGACACAATTCTCATTAGTGGTTGGAAGAAGTGATCCCCAAGCTTTTGTAAAGATGACTCAGTCAAGATTGAGATAGTGCCTTTATGTGTTAGATGAATCATCTGTTTCCCACTGCTGTACATTGCATTGCTACTGACCTATTTGTCCCCTCAGGGTGATTCATTTTTGTCACACGGACTATAAAGAACACAAAAAAAGAATTGCATAGGCTGTTGCGGGATACCACCTATTTCTATATCTGATACAAACTGCTAATTCATTATCTCTAAACCAAAGAGTCAGTGAGAGAGGACTAAACCATCTCTTTCTTTCTCTTTCTTCAGCCCAACGGTAAAGATAGCTCAGTCAATACATTTTCTTTGAAGTCCTTATGTGTCTCTCTTGAACTCTACCAAAACATGTAGTTTCTATTATTGTACAGTATTTCTCATGAAAAGCTGGTCTCCTCTTGCCATTGCTATTATACTAAATGCTGTGTTCAGAAATCTGCTTGTGATGCAGTCCATATTCCCCTATCTTCAGCCACGAGCATCCCCTTCCAGGTTGACCATTCCAGATACCAACCATTTTGATCTTGGGCATTTCCATTTTTTGAGCATGTAGTACCCTCCTGCACGTCTTCCCTTTGGTGTCACATGCTTTCTTAGTATAATATGCCTCTTACAAAGATCCTTAAACAAGAATTGCCAGCATTGTCTTTTCTTCTCTCTGTTGCAGGGTTTTCTCACAAATGAATCCTTTTTTTCAAGTTTTAGGAATTGTTCTTGAAGTGTGCTTGCGTTTGTTCTTTGTTTTTCCTGATAAAGGCTCTGTTTGTTCTATCAGTGAACTATTCTCTTAACTATTGATCCTGTTCTTATAGTTATCTTACAATCTACATCAAATCATCATTTGTATACACGCTCAACAATTGTTTAGTTACTGAAGTAGCTTGGTGCTGAGAGAGAGAGCTGAGGGTTGCGGGGGAAGGAGGGGCGATGAAGGTAGGGGGTGAGAGCTTGTGCTTGCAATTTTCTTTAAAAGAGGTAAGCTGGTAGTTTTGCTCTTGCAGTTGGTATTTCACTTCCTATTTATAAAGAATTTGTGGTGTGATTTTCTGTTGTAAATTTGTGCTTGAAGTAACCTGGGTGCTCCAGATTGCATGATGAGAAATCTGATAGGGGGTTTTTGTGTTCCACCATGATGTGCTCTAGCTTTTCTGATTGAAAGTTTTATTATGGTGTATGTATCAGATCTGAACCTTGGGTGTTGGAGTTCGTTGACTTTCATGGAGAAGGACGACGTGAAGTTTGGTTTGCCTTCATAAATGAAATTCTTTCAGCATATTCATTTATTCATGAATATGGACCGGGGATGGATGATCCTTTTCTTCCACACATGCCTGGGTCTGAGCATGGTAGCAAGAAGGTTCTTGCATCTGCAGTCAATGGGATTGCCAGGGTTCAGGCGGTACAGTCGACATTGGGTAGGGCACTGGAGCATCCAGGAAAGTTGTTGCAGTTTTCATATTCGGCAACTGCTCCATGTGGTGAGCTTGTGCTTCAAGCCTTGGCAGTGGGCTTTTGGGGTGGCCGTCTAGATGTAAACCACAAAGATTTGAGTAAAATGACACGGGTTGGTAATGGGCTGACCACTGCCACCACTGCTGATGATGCAATCGGGACTGGCCTTCATGTGGTGGACATAGATGGAAGTGTTTTTCTTCGAAGGTGGATGAAATCACCAACATGGGAAAGCTCAAGATCTTCAAGTTTCTGGAAGCAAAAGGCAGGGGGGAAGGGTTTGATTTTAGGAAAGGAATTGGCAGTTGGAGATCTTACTTACATTGACAAGGCAGTGAAGTTTTGCAAGGATCAAAGTCAGATGTTGGAGCAAACAAAAGCAACCATTGATGGAGCTTTACTGAAGGGCATTCCCAGTAATATCGATCTTTTTAAGGTTAGTTTGATTTTTGCAAATCCAACTAGATGAGAAATGTATTAATTTTTTGTTCACAAAAGAATAGTTGGAAAGAAGTGCACAGTATATATATGTGCGTGTGTTTGTATATAATATATATATATATATATTAAAGAGCTGTCCAATGTATATGGACTGACTCATATACCCCCCTCCCCCCCCCCCTCTCCCCCTCTCCTGGCGCAAACATGAGCAAACTGAATTCCAAGATAGTACTGAAGCTGGTCCACATCTGTCATTTCAAATGACTGCTGCAAATCAGCCTTAAAATCTGCAATATGCTGAGTAGAAGGTCCATTCAAAAGCATATCATCAACATATAGTCTTAAAACCAGCAAGTCTGCATCGTGCTTGCAGACATAAAGAATGCTCCCTGTAGGACTGTTCTAAAAATTGAGTATTAGAAGATGAGCATGTATATTGGCATACCCAGCGCCAGGTGCTTGCTTCAAACCATAAAGGGCTTTGTGCAAGCGGCATACCTTATTTTCAGATTCTTTGATCTCAAAGCCAGGAGGCTGAGTGACAGAGATGCCCTCATGCAATTCTCCATGAAGGAAAGTGGTTTTGCTATCCTGTTGATGCACTTGTCAATGCTGATAGGCTTAAATAGCAATGACACATGTGATAGTAGTAATGCGTGAAGTGGGTGCAAATGTCTCCTCAAAATCAGTGCCATGCTGTTGAGTATGCATAACCTTTTGCAACAAGATGGGCTTTGTAGCGGTCAACACTACCATTAGCTTTCAATTTGAATATATACCCACTTGGTGCCTATAGCATGCTTGCCTTTTGTAAATCACACACTTCCTGTAAGGGTCCTGCAAATTGTCCACGGGCACATGCAAAAGATGATTCTGCTTGCGATTTCTCTGCATGAAATGTGATTCTTTAGGCACACGATTCAGCAAGGTTCTGATAATTTTCTCATAGATGAAGAGAAATACCTGCGAAGTGTATTGGGCACATGACAAAGAATGGATCTTATGGCCGATTCTTGGGAAGAAGCCTCTTGTGCAGTTGGTGATCTTGTTTCCTGATTCCTGGGAAGAAGCCTATTTTGCCTTGCCATTTTGGAGCAAGCTGGGATCGTGAAATGAGGAGACAGTCTGTATTCTAAAGTTGTAGGCAGCCGATGAAGAAGAGAATGACTAGTCGGTGAAGAAAACAAGAAGCAATTTATGATTGTGAGAAAGGGGAAGGGAAACTAGCCTCCATGGAAGCTGGCTGTGAATAACGACGACCTATTAACTTGTCCAAGATCGACTTGTCCAAGATGAGAGATCGACAAAGAAAGCATAACGGGAAGATTTTTAGCAACAATAAGGATCAGGCCATGTTTGAATGAGGAGCATTCATGTTGACTATTTGCATCATAATATGGGCAACGAAGAAGGGCCAACGATGCAGCAGTGTGGCAAGTGAATCAAAGATTCCTAAAGAGCAATGGTGGCAGTTGAGACGTCGAGCTGAGATTTTTCAGATTCCCACGGTTCATGACAGCTATGTTATGAATCCAACATGCAACACCCCAATCCACGGGTGGTGTAGATGCTTCTTTCAGGATACTTTTGATCTTTCTAGAGGTTGCAATTTCGGATCCAGTCCATCAATCCAGCAAGTCAAAGTAATCCGGAAATTTTTTTTAACTCCATAATGATTTCTTATCAATACACCCAATTTGCAATCAAAGTAACAACTAAGCGCATCAGGCTGTCAAAAGATGGCTGTATTGATCTCTATTTGTACATCTCTGTGCGATGAGCTGAGTCCAAAGTGCCAAGAAGAGAAACATAATGATTTGTTTATAGGGCTATAATTCCGCACATGATTTTGCAGTCTAGAGTTGAATGATGCTAGAGTTATTTGGTACATCAATCAATTGTCTCAGAATGGTCATAATCCTTTGTCAAAGCTAACCTATATTCTCTTTGTAATCCTTTTTATACAAGTCAATACTTTCTTCTGAAAAGAAAATATAATATACAATTGAAACTTTAACTCAAGAAGATAGAAACACATGCTTATTGGGCAGCACAATGTATAGATGTGGTACAATTTAGGAACTTGACATTGGTTAAGTGATGTCAGAAAGAATATAAATGGGCCCAAAAGAAAAATCAAAGGAAATGGCACAGTAAAAGGATGTGAAGCCAAAATGGTGGCAAAAAGTTATGCACAACAAGGCTTAATTTAGGATAAATTGTTGAACTGTTAACATGTGCTCTGTACATACATCGATTGGATGTCAAATGGGCATTCCTCAATGTTTTTTTGATGTAATTTGCATGCAATAGCTACAAGGGATCATCTGGAGTACCTTGCATGCAAACCTAAGCATATAAGCTTAAGAAGGCTACATTTCTAAAACAAACACCTACTTGGTATGCCAATGATATAGTAATACTGTGCACCAAAAAGTTTTTGGTGAAGTGATTCAGATCATGGAACCTATGTGCTACAAGAAGACGGGCTTTCCTTACATGTGCACTTGATGTGGATGACTCAATCTTTTCTAGGAACAAGACGAGACTGGTTGAGAAGGTCAACTCAAAGACTCTAATCATATTTCAAGCAACTGTTTGAAGTGAGACATCTAGGTGTGTTGCATTGCATGCAAGTCATCAAGATTAACTGGGATGATGGTGGAATACTTTGTAGCTACAAGCACATTTGCATCTCTGTCAAAGCAGTTTATATGATGGACTGCAAATGAATAAGGTCACGCCAAGTCATGTTGAAGACAGAATAACACATTCAAAGTTGGTACTTTGTATTGACAGGCAGTCAAAAAACTTTTGTCCCTCATGATGGGCATTTGACATGCAATCAGCATAACTGATCTAGGTGCACGGCATGGGGAAATAGTAGAGAGGATCTTCAGATGGCTCAAAGACACATAAATCACTCACTCACATATATGAAGCAGAGATTGCTACTCAGGGATGTGTTGCATGTCGGTTTGGATAGACTGGTGAATTGTATGGGCTGATCTGCATGAGAGGATGATTTTCTGTGGGATTTAACATTATTTTTGTATCTCAATGGGTGTATGACAATGAGCCATATGGTGTGTACTATATTAACTCCATATAGTTGAGATTTTTACGGGTAGTATAGCTGTGACTATGGAGGATGCTGCTGATTTCCTATTTATTAAGGAGACACTGACTTTCAGAAGTGGTCTTTGGCAGGCTTTCTTTGCTGTTGTATTTTTCTTCATGACAAGGGAATATTTGGAAACGCATACCTTCCAATTATGTGCACTTTTTGTTTCACTTTCCTGAGGATCCTTTTTCTGGTCAAAATATTGTGTTTTTAATGCACGATGGGTGGTCTCTTTACAATTAATGGATGTGTATGTGCTGTAAACTAAAGATATAGTATATCTGTAGTTTGCTCAATTGATGTAGCCTTTGAGCTTGCAAGTTTTGGTGTCGGGTAAGGCTTGGAAGATGTAGTTTGTTCACTACATCTATGTTGCATCCCTTGACTGGTCTTTTTCAGCCAATAAATTGGAAGGTATTTTTACTGTATGAGGCTGTGAACATTTCCTTTTTCTTGCATTGATGGGCTGAACTATTGTCTGCGTTCATCAATGAACACTGATTTTGTGCTTCTGACTCCTGAGCAGGAACTAATGCTTCCTTTCACGCTCTTGTCGATCAAACTAAATAAATTGCGGAAATGGGAGGATCCTCCACTGACAGTGCTCTTCATGGCTACGACTTCTGTGATATTGTACAAGTAAGATTGACTTTGACCTAGATATTATACCCATTTAGCTCAGTTGCTGTTTTAACTGTTTCCAAGAGAACGTTAATTGTTTGTTGAAAATATAGTTACTTTGCACATACCTTACATGCTTGGTATCAGCATGTTATGTATTAGAAATTCCATCATTTTGTCACTAGTGTATAAGAACTTCAAGGTGCATTGCAAAGAGCTTTCAATCTATACGTATATTTATAAAGACAAAGCTACCTGAAAATTTTAGTGTCTGGTCATGTCTATATATTCTAGTCAAGTGATATACCTGTCTTTAAAAAAAAGAAACAGAAAGGAACTTCTATTAATGCTTGAAAAAACCAACTATGCAAATCAGCGAAAACCAAAAGGTGCTGACAATGTAAAAAATAAAGCAAGACAAACATGGTTTTCAAAAAGAAGAAACTGGCCTATTCCGGAGAACGCAGCTTGCTGCCTAGGCAATCTCCAGAACAGGGGCTGACCACCAAGGTGGCGGACTATACATCTAGTGAATACCTCTTGGGTTGAGGACATGAAAGGTGCATGCAGGCCATGCCTTGCAGAAACGTGCTCGCCCACTCTAGAACTTGGAGTTTTGCGCTCCTAGATGGAGCGCAAGGTGTAAATAATATCCTGCCAAATGGCAACAAGAGTGGTTTCCGGGGAAACTTGATGCCCTCCCATCACCAATCAGCAGCGGGCAACCCAGATGTTCCAAGAAGCGATAGTAGACACCATCTCCCATACTCAGGTGGGAGGACCATCCCCCAAGTGAAGTCTTGCTGCATCCTCTATGTGTTGGCCACAATCGTGAGACCGCGCTGACCAGATCCTTTGCACTACTTAGCAATCCCAAAGACAGTGAAGAATTTTCTCTAACACTCCATCTGTGCAGTAGCGGTAGTGACCATCTACCTGCATCTGCTCGAACCAGGGGCCGATGGGCAAGCCTCTATGCGCAACCATCCATAAGAAATAAGAGATCTTACATGGTCTATGGTTGGTCTAGAGACACAACCAAAGCGATAAATTACCTCCCTGGGAACATCCTACTCTACCCAATGCCACGCCCTCAAGGGAGTCCATGCTGCTGCCTCCAGCTAAAGACATCGGGCAATGCAGGTGGTGTATGAAGAGAAAGGTAATGTGGTCTACAAGTCACTATTCCATGAAGATGGCCATTTGATGAAGGATGACTGCCTAGGAAAAATATTTTGGAGGAATGCCATGTACCTTCATATCCTTGGCACAGAGGAATTGCAGCTACTACTCAAGCTTTGGAGAGAGATCTTTATAGAATGCCTCAACCATCAGAAAGTCACAAACGGAAGGCACCTGGCCTAGTAATGCCTCTTCCTATGCCTCAGGCACCATGGGAAAGCATAACAATGGACTTCATTTTTTATTTGCCATGATCAAAGACTGGACATGATGGGATATGGACTGTTATAGACAGATTCAGCAAGTAGGCCCATTTCATTCCAGGACGGAAGCCAATCAAGGATGAAATTTTGGAGCTGGTATCGAGCTGCTGCTCCTCCCCGTTCCCCTGCTGCTCCCCCTCCCCTCTCCCTGCCTCCGTCCCCTCCCCCCTGCTGCTCCGCTCCCTCTCCCTGCCTCCGCCCCTCCCCCCTGCTGCTCCCCTCTGCCCCCTGCTGTCCCGCCCCCTCTCCCTGCTGCTCCGTCCCCTCCCCCCTTGCTCCGCCCCCTCTCCCTGCTGCTCCCCCTCTCCCCCTGCCTCCGCCCCTTCCCCCCTGCTGCTCCGCTCCCTCTCCCTGCTGTCCCGCCCCCTCTCCTGCTGTCCCGCCCCCTCCCCTGCTGCTCCGCTCCCTCTCCCTGCTGTCCCGCCCCCTCTCCTGCTGTCCCGCCCCCTCCCCTGCTGCTCCGCTCCCTCTCCCTGCTGTCCCGCCCCCTCTCCTGCTGTCCCGCCCCCTCCCCTGCTGCTCCGCTCCCTCTCCCTGCTGTCCCGCCCCCTCCCCTGCTGTCCCGCCCCCTCCCTGCTTGCTCTCCCGCCCCCTCTCCTCCTCTCACTCCTCCCTTTCTTCTCCTCTCCCTTCCCCTCCCTCCTTGCCCCTCTCCCCTCTCAGCCTTAGCCCCTCTCCTCCTTCCCTCCCCTTCCCCCCTGCTTCCTCCTAGCCTCCTTTCCCCTCCCTTGCCCCTTGCAGTTTTTTGGAACGGAAGGAGCCTTTTTTCCTGTTCGAGTCGGCCTCCTCACCTTGATTGGCGATGGATTCCCCGTCAGCCAATCCTACTCCATCTCCACCGGCCGCGAAAACTATCACATTCTCTAAAGACGAGTTGCAGCAGCTCAGGAAGGATGTAGAGATTGAGTGCTCTACCACTTTGTTAGCACGCATCTTCGGGTCTCACCCTTCCAGATCCCAAGCCAGAGACTGGATGCTTGCGGCTCTCCCCCCAGACCTCGCTCCTCGATTGGTAGATGTTCGCCTTCTGGGACGAGGTTTCTTCCAGGTTGTTTTTGACACTCCAGAGGCTGCGAGCACTGTGCTCAAGGCCGAGCTTTTACACCTGGGACACAGGAAGATCTTCTTTGAAGCCTTTCACCTTGGTTTCGACCCAGTTGAGGCAGATAAGAAATTCTTTTCGCTCTTCATCAGGTTCCCCGGGCTTCCCCAGGTCTACTATCGACTTCTTTCTGTTATTGGGGAGCATTTTGGCGTAGTTGCTGAGATCCCACCCCTCCCTGGGTTGCCATTGACTGCAGCAGAGGCAACCAAGGCTGATGGGGTTCCTAGAGTTAGGGTCCTTTGCAAGGATCCTAACCTCGAGATGGACCACGTCATGATACAGCGCCCGGATGGTTCCTTTTTTCGCCAGAGAGTGGAGATTTCAGGCAGGCAGGACCAGTGCAGGATTTGCAGGACCTCGGGACACTTTGCCAGGGATTGTCCCAGAAAGAAGAAAAGGCCTAAGAAGACCTCTGGTACAGCTACCGCCTCAGGACATCGACAGGGGGGACAGGGGGGGAGATTAGACCCGGCACTTGCCCCTCGACCTCGACAGAGGGGTGGTACAGGTCCAACTCCTGCTCCTCATTCTTCACGTGGCGGTCCTGCTCAGTCAGGTGGTGGTACAGGTTCAGTACCTATTCCTCGGCCTCACCAGGGGGGTGGTACAGGTCCTGCTCCTCGACCCCCACCTCCCTCAGGCACACGTGACGCTTTACAGTGGGTTCCAGTACGTGTGCAGGTCCCTCCTTCAGTTCACGAGGGTACCTTAGTAGATTCTGCTTCACCTCGAGCTGTCCTTCCTGTCTCACCTTGCACAGTCCGAGACACTGAAGCTTCGACCTCCTCCCCAGTTGCAGCTTCTTCCTTAGATCCAGCACTGCCAGATGTTCCTCTTGAGGACGGAGAGATTTCCGCGGCTGGGCAGACACCGGGTAGAGAGCCTTCCTCACTCCCTCCCTTGGACAGGGGGAAGGGGATAGCTTACACTGTTGATCCTCTTCCCTCACAAGGGATCCTTCGTACTCCGGTGTCTGGATTGCTCCACAGGAACTCATTTTCAGCCTTGGCAGAGAGTTCAGATTTCCCAGAGGAGGAGTTTGTTCCCGCTACTTTTGGGGAGCCAGTGGTTGGATTTCCTATTGACAGGGCTTCTTCTTCAGGTGCCAGGATTCTTTCCCCTATTGACTTTCCTCCACTGGGTTCCTTCCCTCCATCCAGGAGGTCTTCCCCTGTTGAGGGGTTTGTTTCCGCCACTAGGTCGGGTAAGGTGTTCCACTCTACATCCTCCCGTCGATGAGGATTATCAGTTGGAACATACAGGGCCTAGGTGGCGTCCCACATCGCCGCCGCAGACAGCTGATCCGGGATCAGCTTCATCCAGGTGTTACTGGTGGTCCCATTGATATATTATTTATTCAAGAGCACAAGCTGGATTATAGAGATTGTGCCAAGTCAGGCAAGTTGCTCTCAGGACATACTTTTTGGTCGCCTGCATTGGGCACTAGGGGAGGCACTTCTATTTCAGTTTCGCAGTCGGTTCTCCCCTTAGTTGTTGGGCACGGAGTCATTATCCCCTCTAGAGCTCAGTGGATTATTCTCTTGATTGGAGGGCGTAAGGTTGGCTTCCTCAACCTATATGCCTCCAACATTAGAGGGGAACGTGTCCTTATGTGGAAGACTTTGCTCTCCTGGGCCCCCATTGTGGATTCTTGGGTGATTGGAGGTGACTTTAACATGGTCGAGTTACCTTCAGACAAAAAAGGGGGTAGAGAAGGCGGACTTCACTCTTTGGAGAGAGCAGCTTGGGATGCCTTCCTTTTCCATTTCTGTGGCAGAGATACTTGGTGTGATGATGCCTTTCTTATTCAGCCACAGTCCCTCCTGTTCTCTTGGTCGAACAGGAGGCAACAGATGCCTATTCATGCACGCATTGACAGATTTTATGTAGATGACTGGGCACTTGACAGAGGGGGATCGGTATGCATTGCTGCAGGGGTTTCCACCTCAGACCATTTCCCTGTTGTTTTGGCTATCTCAGAGCCTCACTTGAGAGGCCGATCAGCCAGCATCAGGATCCCAGATGCCTTTTACACAGAGGAGGACCTTACAGAGGCAGCCCTACGGGTATGGTTTGCTCATGTCCAGGGAGGGCAGCCACATCCTTCACATTTAGCCGCTGCCCTCTCTGGTATTAGTGACTTTTACTGCTCAGTTGCTTCTACCAGGAGACGAGATATTCTCAGACGTGAGATTGGTGTTCGCCAGCAGTTAGCAGCTTTGCAGAGGGAAGAGCAGAAACGGCCTTCAGATGCTTGGATTCAGGAGCGCCTTGCTGCAGCGAGGGCTCACTTGCAGTTACTGCTTGATCAGAGAGCAGAGTATGCCTTTCATGCACGGGAGTCCTTCTGGATTCAGATGGGTGGTAGAGTCAATAAACACTTCTTCTCTACTCTTGGCCCTAGACATAGTAGAGAGAGTGTATCTCAGCTTATTGACTCACATGGGGTTTTACAGACAGAGCCAGATGACGTCTTACGCATAGCTTCAGATTTCTATGCCACCCTCCTTACTGCTGATCCTGAGACACACGATATAGAGGATGCTAGACAGGCTATTTGGCAGAGTATCCCAGTGTTGGTGAATCCGGATTTGCATGTTCTACTTGACGCACCTTTCACCAACACAGAGTTCAGGACTGCACTTTCAGCCCTTCACAAGGGCAAGTGCCCAGGTTTAGATGGCCTCACTCCGTCTTTTTTCATTGCATTTTGGGATATGATTGGAGACTATATTACTTCAGCCATGCAGGCCATTTGGGACTCTGGCGAGATGCCTGAATCGCTTACAGAGGGCCTCATCCACCTTATCCCAAAAGGAGGTAGCAGAAATTTATTGTCCCAGTGGAGGCCTATCACACTTCTGGGGACTTGTTACAAGATTCTGGCCAAGGCGATCAGCCTCCGATTGCAGCCACTTCTCCCTGATCTTATCCACGACACTCAGACGGGATTTGTGCATGGCAGAAGTATTTTTGATAACATTTTTTCTTTCTGGGAAGCTTCAGAGTGGGCCGTGCAGAGTGGCCAGAATCTTGCCATTCTACTGTTGGATTTTGAAAAAGCTTATGACAGAGTAGATTGGAGTTTTTTGGAGGGCACCCTACTACGCTTTGGATTCACTGATGTTTGGATCAGAGGTGTTTCCTCTTTGTACAGGTCAGCCCATAGCCAGGTACTTATTGGTGGGGTAAGGGGTGAGAGATTTCAGATTTCGAGATCAGTCCGTCAGGGATGCCCCCTTGCTCCTTTCCTTTTTTTATTCGTGGCCGAAGCTATGAGCATCTATGTTAGATCTCAAGCTGACATCTTTGGGCTGAGACTTCCTATCAGAAGAGAAGAGGAGCTGCTTGACAGTGAGTTGGCTGATGACACAGCGATTTATTTGGATGCCTCTCCACAGACATTGACTAATTTCAGGACAGCATTGGATTTATTTTGCTTGGCGGCAGGGGCGCAGATAAATTGGCATAAATCCAATGGCTTTTGGATCAGTGATGAGGACACTCCAGTTTGGGGACTTGACATAGGGTTCACTTGGGTTCAGAGGGGTGTGCCTATCAGGTATTTGGGCTGCCAGGTCGGCTTGGGTATTTCTACCACGCAGCAGTTTGCTCCCGTGTTGGAGAGCATCAGAAGGAAGCTTCTCTTTTGGAGCTCAGCCAAGCTGGATCTTGCCTCTAGAGTTGTGGTGGTCAACCAGGTCCTTTTGGCCACGGCCTGGTTTATTTGTTCATGTTGGTGCCGTTCTAGGGACTGCATCATTCAGCTCAGAAGACCGATCAGGAACTTTCTCTGGAGTGGGCTTGATGGCACAGCAGATGCCTTAGCCAGGGTGGCTTGGGAGACCCTCATCCTCCCTACACAGGATGGGGGTCTCAATATTATTGATCCAGATTTACAGTGCAGAGCCTTACTTTGCAAGATAGTGGTGCGAGGACTTATGCCAGGACAGGAACCGTGGAAGGACTTTCTTATCAGCAGCATACAGAGGTGCACACCTTCCTCAGGAGGAGACTGGATGAGCAGTGTTAGATGGATTTTCACCTCAGCACACCTCAGATCACCTTCATCCCCTCTCATGGTTGCCATTCTGAAAGCTTGGGCTAGTTTCAGAAGCTCTCTTCGGAGGATTCCTCCTTCCTCCCGGGAAGAGATTGATAGGCAGCCCATCATGTGGAACGACAGTATTTTAGATGATCGTGGCAGACCACTGGGTGCCTCACTCTACATGCAGTGGGCCAGGTGGGAGAGGGGACCTGCTTCTTCTTTGGGATCTTGGAAAGCCTTCCGTAGGCTTCCAGAGGAAACCAAGTCAGGGTTGATAGGACATCTCAGAGGGAGTGCAGGGAGGATCTTGCAGATTGAGTCAGCCCTTCCAGAGGCTTGGATAGACACAGAT
The DNA here is from genome assembly GCF_047967505.1 of Dipteris shenzhenensis. NCBI lineage: Eukaryota > Viridiplantae > Streptophyta > Polypodiopsida > Gleicheniales > Dipteridaceae > Dipteris > Dipteris shenzhenensis. Next base: position 30,487,338 of record NC_141614.1, on the reverse strand, counting down.
GATATGCCTCTCACTACCTCCACTTGGGCAGGTACTTTCTCGAGAGGCGGGGTTCCACTTCAGGTCTTAGCCTTCCGAGGTGCACAGGAGGATGCTTTGGTTTTCAGTGTCCAGGATGGTGGCAGATTGCTCAGATCTACAGATGATATATTGCTTGAGTCTGCTTTTCAGCCTATCAGGGTCGTAGGCCTTTTGATGCAGGGATCAGATTCAGAGTGGTTCTTAGACCCTGACCCCCAGTTACTCTCCACCGGGTCTTGGAGACTTTGGCTCTATGGAGGAGTTCCCATCAGGTATTTACAGTGGGACCCTGGAGAGTGGGAGTGGATTGACGTGGGGCATCGAGAGAAGACCATCCCCTTCTTTCGTTACACGGTCAGTAATGCCAGGAGATTTCAGCTCAGTAGTAGAGGTTGGAGACCCTCCAGAGTTCCTCATTGGGAGACTTTTGGTATTACTGCGGATCAGCAGAGGTACTTCTGGAGGAGGCTCTGGAAATCCCACAGGAATAGAAAGATCACTATCTTCTTTTGGCTTTCTATTCATGGAGGGATTGCAGTGAACCTTTGGAGGTCCAGATTCGGAGCCGACCCTACTTGCCCTCGTTGCCTTTCTGCTTCGGAGTCTATTCAGCATTGCTTATGGGATTGCAGACAGGCGAGATTGATTTGGATGGGGATAGCCAAGATCTTCAGTCACTTTGCCCATTCCCCACTCTTTATGACTTGGGGCTCGGTGGCTTGGCTTTCTCTTACAGGACCTCAGGTTTTCTATGAGGGACTTGACTCCTCCCGGGCCATTTCAGTTCGACATCATCGGGTTGAGCTCTGCTCGTTGGATGTGGTTACACACCGTCCTTTTACAGCTGTACATGCCTCTGTGGATACTTCTTGGGAGATTATAGCGAGCATAGCAGCCTGGCATATCTGGAGATCCAGATGCACAGAGGCTTTGGAGGGTACTCAGGTTCATCCCTCGCACACATTGGCTAGTATCTGGACAGACATCGTACACACTCTGATGGCCGTATGGACGGGTATGCAGGGGGACTCCCGTGCAGCCTCAGCTAGGAGGGCTTCTTTCTTCAGGGAATGGAAGGATTCTCCTTTCTTCTCTGAATCTACTACAGGGTTGAGATGGCACTTTCAGCCTCAGCCTTGGTTTCTTTCCACCTCACTCTGAGGGGGTTTTTTATTATCCTCATGATTTCATGATGTATTCCGCTTTGAGCTTGCTCTCGCGGGTTTTTGTTCTTACTTAATAGAAGTCTTTTTCATGGAAAAAAAAAAAAAAATCAAGGAAGATATCAGATGGCTAAAATTTTCTTGGCTCAGATTTTCAAGCACCATAGTATGCCTAAGTCCATTGTTAGTCATAAAGACCTCAGAACTACCTATCTATTTTGGAAAGCCTTATTTGATAATATGGGGACAAATGTGAATTTTTCTTCTTCTTTCCATCCCCAGACAAATGGTCAAAGTAAATTAGCAAATTCAACTATACTAGACCCTTTGAAATGCTACATGGCTGATCAAAAATCAGATTAGGAAAAGTACCTTCCACTTGTGGAGTTTGCATACAATAATATCATTCATACCTTCATGATTCTGGCACCAATCTTGAGGAGTAAAGACGAGATATTTGCAGCTGATTAGCCAAGTGTGGACAGCAATTGAGAGGTCTCAGGAGAAACAAAAGAAAGCTGTAGATGAGCATAGAAGGCAACTAGACCTCAAGAAAGGCAATTGGGTACTTATAAAATTTAAGAAAGCCAGGCTCCACAAGCGGAAGGGCAAAGAGAAAGTGTATGCCAAGCTGTCTACCAGGTACTATGGCCTTTCCAGGTCACAGATGAGTTGCCAGACCACTGGAAGATTCACAATGCTTTCATGTGAGTCTTTTGAATAAATATGAAGGACCGGAGCCTATAGAACCTCTAATGGAACATCCTCTAGAAGTGGATGAGCTGAAGGAGATCCTTTAGCCTGAAAAAATTGTGTATCATACGGTACACAAGGTATCTCAAGGCAAGGTATTTTATAGATACATTGTAAAGCTCAAAAATTAATGGGCATTGAATGCCAAGTGGATGGGCGAAGACATGTTGTTTGATTATAGTTTTGGGTATTTACAAAGAGGCTTTTCAGTTGAGGTCAATCATTAGAAGCCGAGGGGATATTACCAAGCTGTAAATATTCCAAGTACAAGTACAAACCTAACCATTTATTTGATCAATATTCGAAGTAAATATTACCAAGTTGTAAACATTCCAAGTAAAGTACAAAGCTGACCATTTATTTGATCATAAATAAAGAGTTCTTCATTTAGTTTTAATTATGGTCAAAGAGTTCTTTTGATTGGTCAAAGCATTGACTTCGGTCAAGAAGACCTCGCTTTGGTCAAGGAGACTTGGTTGAGGCCAAGATGGTTGACTTTGATCTTTGATCAACCAAGATATTCCAACATCGATTGGGAGGTTTTTTCATAATTAATGTCCTTGACTTTAGTCAAAGCCCCTTAATTAGTTGTTGTCTTCTCAGATTTGAGGCAAGCGAGAGCTGCTGCTCCTCCCCTCTAGCTGCCCTCTCCCTTCAGCCCCTCCCCCTCAGCCCTCCCCTCCCTCTCTCAGCCCTCCCCCTCAGCCCCTTCATCGCCTCCCTTCCCTCCCTTCCCCGCCTCCCCCTCTCGGCCTCTTCCCCCCGCCTTCCCCTTCCCCGCTCCCCCTCCCGGCCTCCCCCTCTCCCTCCCCGCCTCCTCTCCCCCTCTACCTGCTCCCTCCCTCCCTCCTCCCCCTTCCCCGCCTCCCCCTCCCGCTGGCCTCTCCCTCCCCGCCTCCTCTCCCCCTCTATCCACCTCCTCGCTCCCCGCCTCCCTGCCTCCTCTCCCCCTCTACTCGCGCCTCCCTCCTCCCCTCCCGTCTCCCTCCTCTCACCCCCTCTCCCCTCTCCTCCTGCCGTCTCCCTCCTCTCACCTCCTCTCCCCCTCCCCCCTCTCCGCCTCCTCCCTCCTCTCCATCTCCTCCTCCCGGCTGCCTTCTCCTCCCCGGCAGCCCCTCAGCCACCTTCTCCCTCCCTCCTCTCCATCTCCTCCTCCCAGCTACCTCCTCCTTCCCGGAAGCCCTCCCTCTCATCCTCATCCTTCTTCCTTCCCAGGCAGCTCAGTGCAAAAGGAACTTTTTCAAGTGTTCGAGTCGGCCTAACCCACCTCGATTGGTGATGGCTCTGCCTTCAATCAATCTCCGTCCACTCCCACCAACCGCAAAAACAATGATTTTTTCAAAAGATGAGTTGCAACAGCTTTAAAAAGACGCAGAGCAAGAGAGTTCTACATCACTCTTTGCTCGCATCCATGGGTCCCATCCTTCCAGATTACAGACCAGGGACTGGATGCTCTCCGCTCTACCTAGAGACCTCTCAGGGCATCTCACAGATGTTCGTCTGCTTGGGCGAGGATTCTTCTAGGTTGTTATTAAGTCCTCGGAGGTAGCAGGTACAGTGCTTCAGGCTAGTCCATCCTTGGGGTTTGATCTTGTCGAGGAGGATAGCCGGAGGACGCCACTCTTCATCAGATTTCTCGGCTTTCCTCAGGTGTACCATTGACTTTTGCATTCCATTGGAGCCGCCTTTGGGATGGTTACCGAGATCCCCCCTCTCCCTGGGATGCCTTTCTCAGCAGCAGAGGTAGTCAGGCCGGATGGGGTACCGTGTTAGGGTCATTGTCTTTGATCCTAACATCTCGAATGACCGCATTATTTTTCAGTGTCCAGATGGCTTCTCTTCAGAGGGAGAGTCGAGATTGCAGGGAGACAGGATCAGTGTAGGATTTGCAGGACCCTTGGGCACTCTGCCAAAGATTGCCCAAGGAAAAGAAAGAAGAAAAGACCTAAAAGATCCACGGGTGCGCCTCATAGCTCCACCCGACCTGGACTTTCCTCACGACTAGCTACTACTTTTTCCCACACTGCTAGACCTTCGACTTCACAGCCAGGACCGTCAGCCTCTCGTCTTGGTACTTTAGCGCAGCCAAGACCATCAGCCTCTCGTCCTGGTACTTCTTCAGCGCGGACAGAACAGTCAGCACGTCATGTTTCGATTGTCCCCCATTGGGTGCCTATCAGCGTTGGAGAGCCAGTTCCACCTCAGGCTACCACTGATGGTGCCACGGACCCGTCTCTTCAAGCAGGAGACATTCCTGTCCTGGTTCCATGTGTAGGTGAGATTGCTCTTTACCCCTTCAGGTGTTCATGTGTAGGAACGCTCACCTAGGGAGATCCTTACGGTAGAGACCCGTGCCTAGTCTCAAGCATGGGGACGGGAGAGGTTGAATTACATAAGGGAGGGGCATTAAAGAGGGAAGGACTTGTGAGATTGGGGAGGGGGGGACCATTTATGAAGGGCATAGGGGAGGGAGGCTTTATAGTACTATCATAAGGAAAACGATATATAATATTACTTTGTAGCTTGATGGTAGGGCTCATGCCTTAGAAAAGGAAGGTTTTGGGTTCGAATCCTTTTCTTGAACCTTTGGGGAAGCCCCCCTTGCACATAGTCTATGCATAAAATAAATGAAGACATGCATAAATAAACTAAGCCATAGAGAAACGTAGCTTAATTAAAGCTTAAATAAATTAAGCCATAGATAAACATAGGTTAATTAAGCCTTCATGCACCAAAACTAATTGAAATTGGTAGGAGAGGTGAATTTGTGGATTTTAAGCGTGACAGCCACAGCTGAAAGCTTTGTACTCTCAATTTTCATTGTGAAATAAAATCCTAGGGGAGGTTCTAGCCAAATCTGGTTCTGGGCCCTAATGTGTGCAGAGAGAGGGAGTGAGTGTATGGGACAGAGAAAGAGAGAATGGATGAAGGAAATCATCGACTGATGCTCCATTCAAATTGTCTGCATCGTTGTAGGCTACTTGGGAGTCTAGAGAACTTAGCCTCGTGCCACGGATCCCTACCACAAACCATGAAGATCAACTTCTTACACGTGCTCCTCTCAGCTGCTGGCATCTCTAAGAAAGAGGCTTTGCCCTGCTTGTTCTCCCCGAACTCGAGATTTTTGAAGTCCCCTAAAACAATCTAAGAGTTTACGTCCGAGAGGCTCTTAGTCAACCACCTCCAAAAAGCGGGGCACTTCTTTCTATAAGTAGGGGCGTAAACATTCAGAATACCTACTACCCTCTTTGTGATCAACTCACTTGATATATGTCTACAACCACTGCCTTTGACACTGAAATGTAGACCCCTCCACACCTACCGTTGGGGACCAGACCTCTGGGCCTTGCCTTGGGAGTAGATGGCGTTTGTGGCGGCTAATGTCTACTGCTGAAAAACGTCTATTCTTGAAGCCAAAGGAAATGCATCAGCCATCCTGGCAAAGTATCGAATGTTGCGGTTGCTCTGTACTCGGTCATGAAGCCTATGCACATTCCAACTCACTATGGTCCAACTGATGGAGAGGAGATAGAAAACATAGCTCACCTATGAGTGGGAGCTTGCACCACAACCTCGGATTTCTATGATTTCAAAGGAGGTCCGGAGGGAGGATAGTCCATGTGAGAGCGGCAGCGTACCAAGGGCAAGACTCCTACCTTCAAGGCCCTTTGCTTCAAAAGGAGACGTATGGTCCGAGCCTATTTGCACATTGCTAAAGCATCCTTTAAGTAGCATGCATGAGCTGCTCCTTGGTCCCAGTCTAATCACTCCCACATCCACACCTATGCCCGGCATATTCATGGAGAAGCCAAGCCGGAAGCTAGCCAAATTACCGTGAGTAAGCCAAAAATCGACCCCCTAGGGCCCCATCCATGGCTCCATCATGCGGTACATTCTCTCTTCCATTATGCAATCAAACAAAGAAGGGGTCCACTTCTCCTCTCCCAGTGGAGGCAAAGTGGAAGCCCCAGAAAGGCCGAGTGCGGGAATCAACCATACTGATGGAGCTCCCTTCCGGGACTGCAAGATCAACACCGTCATCTCTAGAGCACCTAGAATCTCTTGGTAGTTCCATGGTCCAAGTCTTTAGAACTCACTCGATAGAGGTTGCCCAAGACGAGGCCCCGAACCTGGAAGCTCAGAGAACAAACACCTTGACTTGGGCTTCTTCGAGGAGGCGGAGTCTGCATAGGAGGAGGAGAGGGCGACTAAAGAGAAGAGGCCGCAGCATAGGGGGAGGGGAGGAAAAGACTCAACCACGCCCTTGCCCAAGGGTTTGGGGTCCCGGTCGAGCCTAGAAGAGAGGTGGGAGGAGGAGGAAGTAGTCAGAAGTATTGCAAAGGGATGGGGAGGGAGGGGAGTGGAGAGGAGGCGGGGGGAGGACGGGCAGTAAGAGTGAATCGTGATTATAGCAGGGATAGAAGGTGGGAAGGGGGGGAGGGGGGGGGAGGAGGGGAGGCCTTAGTGGGAGGGGGGGAGATTCAGAGGAGGAGGGCGGGTAGGTGGGATAGTGGTCTTTGGAACGGAGGGACCTCCGGAGTCCTGTTGATGTGCAGGTGTCTGGGTGCTTGGAACCCTTGTCAGCAAGGGGTCTGACTGAACATCGAAAAAAGTCTAATCTTTCGGAGTACAAGGTTAGGTGAGGTTAGCTTGCTGGGACATATTCTAACTGCTTCCCCTAGGACTGTGAAGTTGCCTTACACTCTACCCTTCCTTGCTCGTGGAGCTTAGCATGCCGCTTGGAGCCTACCTGCTTGGCTTCTTATGCTCCACCTTGGTCCAAGGGCTCAAGCCGGGGATTTGGACTCCATCTGTTATTTGGACTCGTTGTGCTCTCGACTTGATCTTTGCTCTCCACAAGGTTGGGGGGTTGCTAATCCCCTCCGACAATCATGAGTTGAATGTCACATTTGTCTATACCACAGGCACTGTCCCCCTGGTAGCCTTGAGATCTTGATGCGCTGCGTGAACTCTGCACTGTCAAGCATCTGTAGGAGGATCTCCTCTGGTAGGGTATCTGGGCACTCAACTATCAGCTTGAGGTGGGGCACGCCGTCCTCTGCTACCACTAATGCTGCACTTTGACTCAAGAATCGTACCAAAAGCACTCCAGATGGACGGAAGCATAGGCTGATACTCCTTCTAGAGACCGGAAGCGAAAAATCACCAGGAACCAGGGGACATGATGGGTCCAATCCATGGCATTGATTGTGAACCCATGGTACCATGAAATGAAATGTACAAGGTGCAGGCGTAGGAGGAGGGAGCTCCGCTCCACAAGGGCCAAGGTTTTGTCGAAGGAGCACAGCTAGATGAGTGTTGTACTCTAAGTCTCTGGGACTCCCACCAAGAGTCACACCTGGGTCACATCATGGTCACCTCAGCAACATGCCAAGTTGTTAGACCTTGGTCATACCTAGTCGCATCGTGTTCACATGCGTTCACATCTTGGTCACTCTGGAACAAATAGTACATGACTTGACATGGACATGACTTGACAGTACATGACTTATAGAGGACTTGGACATGACTTGGATATGACGGAAGCAATACATGACTGAAGAGTAGCAAACCTCAACCTCGACCCACCATGGTCAAAGTTGATCAGAGGGAAGTATTGTCGCAATGGTACACGGGGTACACCTGTTGGTGCACATTGGAAGCAGTCCAGTAGAGTGCACAGGCGCACAGGCGGTACTCGTTGATGCACATGGGAAGCAGTCCAACAGTTAAGAGGTATAGGTGGTGCACCAACCCTTGCAACCAACTAGTGTCAGGAGTGCATGGAATAGACAGGAGAACACATGGAGCGCGGGATTCACTGACTTAGAACATGCTGGAGTGTTGCAGAAGCCATCTAGGGTGAAGCGGCCCACAAACAGTGGAATGGCTAAGGATGCAAGAAGACATCCAATAGGAAGAAGGAAAGGAGATTTCCAGTGGGGGAAGCAGATGAGGAGAAGGTGAAGAGGGGGAAACGGAGAAAAGGGGTGGACATTCTAGGAGGGGGAGGAGGCGTGAGTGAAGGAGTGAGAGGCTAGAGTCAAGAGCTTGCCTCGTGTGTATCTTCTCCTGGTGTATCAGTCATCTTGCTTTCTAATGAACTTTGCTACTTTCCATCTCTGCTCGCTTCTCTAAGATCTCTTCCCGTTGTGTTCTCCTCCCCTTCTCTCCCTTCACCTGGTAGAATGGACCTTGTGTCATGTGGTTGAAGTTCTTCTCCGTTCATGTTGAGGGTTTGCTTTTATGATGTTGTTCCGCTTTGGTCTTCTTCTTGCTCACATCACTTCAGCACTTGTACCGCTTGCACATAGTTGACTCCATCGACTAGCACTCACCTACGTACCATCAGTGACACCTATGGCATGTCTTACTTGCTTCTCGCACCAGTGGCCCTAGGCCTCCGGTAATACTTTCGGAAGTGTTAGGACCCCCCCCCCCCCCCCCCAGACAGTTTATGGCGATCACGGTGGGACACTGGTGGTGATGAGTAGCACAAGTGAAGTGGTGATCTTGGGTCCTAGAGAGAGGTCTTATGCCGAGTAGTTCTGAAACATTTGAAGGAGCTAGCGAGAGAACTAGGAGGTACTTGAGGAGAGTGGAGAAAAGACTTCCGGCAGACCAAACGCAGTACAAGAAGCATTATGTGCGACATAAGTTTGCGAAGTCCTCAACTCGAGCACAAAGTGAGCCCATTGGAGCAGTAGCTAGAGCAAGTAACTTCTTCGACACTCTCATTGACTTGGATCAACAAGAACCCTGGTGGTTCAGATCCAGACACCGGAGAAGAAGTGCAAAGTGAAGAACAGGTGAAAGAAGAGGTTACGAAGGACGAGGGCTCCTCAGGGACTCATCAAGGTCAAGGCAGCCCCTCTCCTCCTCTTGCAACGATGTCTTCATTAACCACCTCTTCTACCAAAGTGGTGACTCCATCTGCTCCATCTACTCCTGCCTCGTCTGGACAAGCTGCTACCTCATCTGTTATGCATAGCTCCGGACTCCTAACTAATCTTTCTTCCACATCTATCCCATTTGGGGGTACTTTTACTCTGGCCATGCCTTTACCTGCCATGATGGTTTCATCTCCCTTTCCATCCACACCGGCGCTGCCTTTTCCACCACCCCCTTCCTTCCCTACTACCTACTCATCCATGACTTCAACTCCGTCCCTCTCTTTCCCAAATGCTCTCCCATCCTCTTCAACCCCCACATCTTCTATGTTCGCACCCTTTCCCTCTGCAACACCTAGACCCTCTGCGTATGCAGGACCATCTGTGTACACTTCCTCTATGGCTACATCAGTAGTGACTTCCCCATTGTGGTCCTCCACAGGAGGTGTTGTCGGTGTGGTCCCCTCCTCTGGAGCACCCACACTCATTACCACTCCATTGGGACTCCCTCCAACTCTTGCATCTGCTTCAGCCTCTTGAGTGGGGATGGTCGTTCTTAGTCGTGCAGACAGAGCTAGACTTCTCGAGCTACTCAACAAGGTCCATGTGAAGACTCAAAAGTTCAAAGCCACCTCGATGAGGACATGGAATCTCATGTGAGGAACTTCCTCACAGCATGTAGAGCTAAAGGTGTGGAGAAAGAGCATGCGTTCCTTCACATCTTCCCCTCGTCATTGGAGGATGCCGCCGATGTATGGTACAGTCAATTTCCCCCTGGCCACTTCCAGACGTGGATAGACCTAAGGGAGGAATTCTTGCACACTTTCAAGTTGGAAAAATTCGAACACATGATTGTCCAAGAGTTATCCACGGATACCATGAAGCCTGGCGAAAGTATCTCAGAGATGTACACAAGGATGAGGGTCCTGGCCACGAAGATGTCTGTGCCACCCAATGACGCTGTCATGAAGGGGTGGTTTTTGAAGGCTTTAGCCTCCACCATTGCTATAAGGCTGGTTGACAAACTCCCTGAGCAAGCCTCACTATAAGACTTCCTGAGGGAAGCGGTGAAGATGGAACGATCCCAGTTAAGTTTCGCCTCAACACTCGCCCAGACCACCCAACTTCCGAGAGAAGAGGGCTCACAGGCATGGCAGCAACTCAAGAAGGAATTAGAAGAAATCAAAGAAGGTCTGAAAGATAGAACAAAGGTGGACGGACCATCACCCTTTGAAGCTCAGATAAAAAGTGGTCTCTGGTGCACCGACTGCAAGGGTTCTGGCCATGGCTACTGGGAATGTCCATCGAAGCATAAGGTACCCACCCCGACCTCCTTTTGCACATTTTGTGAAATTCATGGACATGATGCCTCCGAGTGTAGGTATCTTAAGGGGTTGAGGAAGCTTCTACCAGAGTATCCAATTGGAGAACCACTGGTGGCTACAGTCAACAAAGCTGCACCGACCACTTCGAGGTCAGTATCCCTAGCTTCAGCCCTTGTGAAGGCACGTGAACCACCCACCCATCCTATCATTCCACCTCCACTACTTCCTAATCCTCCTTTGCTCCAAGCTTCAAGTATCATACTATTGCATTCTTGAATCGCATGCCAGGAGGTCGCCAAAGGGGATCTGTTCAGGGCGGGCCCACACCAGAGACGGTAACAGTTCAAGACGGAGTAACACTAGACAATTGCTCAGCCTATGCTGCCCTCACATGTGAACAGAGTCCCAAGCTCGCAGTGGAAATCAACGGGGTGGAGCTGAAAGATGTTTTCTTGGATGGTGGGGCAGCAGTGAACATCATGCTGAGAGGTACTCTTCAACAACTAGGTTTGAAATTGACAATTGACGTACATTTTCAAGTGCGCATGGCGGATCAACACAAGGTGAAGCCTATGGGGGCTGTCAAAGGTGTTCACATGAAGATTGGGGGAGTTACATTCCTGTCCAATTTTATCGTACTTAATATGACAGAGGATGAGCAGACTTATCCTCTACTTCTCGGTAGACCATGGTTACGCTCAGCAAGGGCCATTCAAGATTGGTCAAGTGATGAAATTCGACTGCCTTTGGGATCCACATCCCTAGAAATAGACATGGTTACTGGAAGGGCTCGTCACCGACCTGTGGAACTTGGGGAAGAGGATTTTGAAGAAGAAGAAGGGGTGGAAGAGGAGCAATGGGCACTTGGGGATTGGCCCCTACAGAAAGAAGAGCTGGCCTATGTGGAGGACTCACCCTTCCAAGATGAAACCTATGCAACAGCAGCACGAGATGATGGTGAGAGCTTGACGTACTTGTTGGAACGTGCTGGACCAGATGAGGAAGAAGCTGTCATCTTGGATTGGATGGGGGCCCTAGGATCCTTAGCCATCAACATGGTGGAGTTGTCTCTAGAAGAGGATCATGAAGCCCATTTTGGTACTTCACGGAATGTGCAAGAGGTGAGCCAGGAAGCCTCTCCACCACCTGGTTTGGCTGACCTCATGTATGAACAAATGCCTTTTGGTCTTTTTAATAATCCCCACATGTATCAGCGAATGATGACCACAAGTACCATACCAAGTGGTGGAGAGGCCACTAGGGTGCCTCAAAGACAAGACCATGAAGCAACAATGGAGGCAATGGAAGCACACAACATGGATGCCTCACACCAAGAAAAAGACCATGGGGTCACAACAGAGGAGGAAGAGGATGCTATACAAGAAGATGATGAGCTGGCTGAGCATAGTGATGGTACTGAAGAGGACACTCATGAATTTGTGGAAGAAGAGGATGACCACATAGATGATGGACTGGCTGAGCACAATGATGGTACTGGAGAAGACACTCATGGATCTGCAGAAGAAGAGGATGACCACCTACTTACTGATGTCACTCAGAGGCAGGTGGTGCCGGAAATGACTATTGGAAGGGTTATTGAATCCATTGTGCATCCTGACCAACCTAGGAGAGGTCAAGAGACTGGACAACTTGAAGGAACCGTCCACATTCACACTGGAGTTTGGAACTTCAGACCTGCAAGGCAAGCCCACATCATACAGGGAGAAGAAGATGTCGCGGACCTTGTTCTACTCGACTTATACATGTCAGAAGCGGACCCCTCAACGACATAGGAGGATCCTGAAACTACATGCGAGGTGGTTGGACTACCATACAGAGGAACGCTCAAGCAAGCACAAAAAGGAAAAAAGAGAATGGGCCCAAGTGCTGCCTCTACATCTCAACCATTTCTAGAAGACACCCAACCGTCCTTTCCGAGCTCTTGGATGGAAGAAGGGGGATTTTTCTCTAGACGATACTCCTGCGCACCCAGCAGTGGGAGCAGCAGTGGGAGCATAAGAACCGAACAACTCCACATCAGGAAGCATACCTCAGGTTGACCATGCCAGGGATTGGAGGTATCTTAACATTGGGACAGAGGACCAACCACGACATCTTAAGGTAGCTAGTTGGGTTTGGGAAATGCTGCATTGTCTGATTTTCCAAGAGTATGTCGATGTCTTTGCCTGGTCATATAAGGATTTAAAGGGAGTACCCGTTGAGTTCATGGAACATCGCATCGATCTATATTCGGAAGCAGACCCGGTGATGAGGGGACCATACCGCATGAATCCTAACTATGGCAAGGCTGTCCATGCTGATATTCAAAAGATGGAGCAAGCAGGGTTGATCTACCCTATTGACTACTCCGAATGGCTTAGTGGCATTGTAGTGGTGCCCAAAAGAGAGACTGGCAAACTTTGAGTTTGTGTCGACTATAGGAGTTTGAATACCGCCACACGTCGGGATAGGTTTCCTCTCCCCTTCACTGACAGGGTGCTAGAAACCGTAGCTGGTCATGCTCTCTACTCCTTCATGGATGGATACAGTGGGTATAACCAGGTTTGGGTGCGAGAGCAAGATCAGTTAAAGACTACCTTCGTCACCCAATGGGGAACTTATGCTTACCGGATGATGCCTTTTGGTCTGTGCAATGCACCGGCCACGTTTCAACGTCTTGTCACCAAACTCTTCCAGGAGAACATCGGAAAGTTTCTTGAGTTATTCTTGGATGACTTCTTTGTATTCAATGGCAAGAATGCTTCTCACCTCGAACCTGCTATTCAAACTGATCACATGAGTAAGTTGAGGTGGGTTTTTGATAAGTGCAGAGAAGCTAGGTTGTGCTTGAATCCGGACAAATGTTTCTTCCTCGCCTTGCGAGGGGTTCTCCTTGGCCACATCGTCTCGGTTGAGGGAATGACCACGGACCCAACAAAGGTGGAAGTGATATTGACCTTGCCTATTCCTCGCACACCCAGAGAAGTCGAGTCTTTTTGGGACATGTGGGTTATTATAGAAGATTCATTAGGTTCTATGCCGACATAGTGGTGGCTTTGACGGAACTCCTTCGCCAGGAGTAGTCCTTCAACTGGTCGGCACCTCAACAATTGGCATTTGACAACCTCAAGGATCGTCTAGTAAAGCCACCCATCTTGCGGCAACCTCAATGGGATGTCATTTTTCATGTGCATGTAGATGCAAGTGGGATGGCGATCGGGGCAATATTGGCCCAACCAGATGAAGAGCACAAACTCGACCTACCGGTGTACTTCGTAAGCAGACAACTCAACGGAGTAGAAAGAAACTATAGCACCACTGAACGCGAGGGCTTGGGCATGGTCTATGCCATGACAAAGTATCGGCACTATCTCTTGGGCAGTAAGTTTGTCATCATTACTGATCATCAAGCTCTCAAATACTTACTAAACAAACCAACAAACCAATGCTTGGGGGGAGACTGAGCAGGTGGATCCTTCTATTTCAAGAGTTTGACTTTGACATCCTAGTGAGAGCAGGCCGATTGCATCAACTAGCAGACCACTTGTCAAGGATCTCTTCAAGTGAAGCAGCCATAGGAGTTGATGACCTTCCAGATGCGGGCCTCTTCTGTGTCGGTGTCACAGTGACTGCATGTTTGCTGTGGACTGCTTTCCCCCATGGTATGCAAACATTGTACACTTGTTGTCTACAGGTGAGTTCCCCAAAGGGTTAACTCCAGCACAAAAGCGGAGGCAGATTGTTCAAGCTGCTCCTTTCAAACTGATGCGGGTCAGCTGTACAAGTTGGGGAAGGACCACATTTTAAGGAGGTGCGTGCTCCCTCATGAAACACAAGCCATCCTTCAGGAGGCTCACTCAGGAATGGGGGGGAGGTCATATGGCACGAGATGCCACTGCTAGAAAGATAATGCGCTCTGGTGGCCAAAGTTATTCCAATACTGCTATGCTTATGTGCGCCATTGCGACTCATGTCAAAGAGGGGGGCCGAAGCCTACCTGATGGGAGTACCTTCCCCTACAGCCATCCAGCCCTGTACCACCCTTCTATAGATGGGGATTGGATTTTGTTGGGCCCATCTCTCCTGCAACTCGAAGATGGGAACAAGTATGCTCTGATTGCTACTGATTATGGCACTAAATGGGTGGACACGAAGGCCGCGAAGACCTGCACTGCTCAAGTTGTGGCCTCATTCTTGTATGATCAAATCATTTCTAGGTTTGGATGTCCTGTGGAATTGATGAGTGACAAAGGTACCCACTTTCTCAATGATGTCATTACTGACCTCATCACCCAACTGCAAATTGTTCACAAGACCTCTAGTTCATACTACCCTCGAGCCAATGGTTTGGCCGAGAGCTCCAATCGGACCATGTCTCATATTGTGGCTCGGTTATGCCTTCATTCCTTGGCAGATTGGGATATTCTACTACCAGCCGCTCTTTTTGCTTACAGAACAGCATACAAGGCTAGCACTAGATATTCACCATTCCAGCTAGTTTACGGCTTGGAGGCGGTTATGCCCTATGAGTTCCACATGAAGACCACTAGGGTCATGGCAGAGATGGATGATAACTTGGAGGCATGCACACTTGAGAGATATGGGATCTTGAAGCCTTGGATGAACGTTGTCGTGAAGCAATCCTTGCTCAAGAAGTCTGGCAAAGAAGGCAGAAAGCATGGCATGACAGAAATCTCAAGAAGAGGGAATTCCAAGTTGGCAACTCGGTCTTGTTATATTCCAGTAAGTTCCTGAAGCATAAACCCAAATTTGTCAGTGGCTGGACATGGCCCTTCTTTATCACAAGGATTATTCCCAGTGGAGGGGTTTATTTGGCCACCTTGGAGGGCAAGAAGCTACCAGCACTCGTAAATGGCTCACGGGTAAAGAAGTATCATCCTCATTGACTCTCTCTCTTTGGATAAGGATTTCCATTCCTATTTTTATTCATTAAAAAAAAAAAAACAATGTATTCCTTTTCCTAACCCTATCAAGGTTCTACTCTTTGCCAAGTTGTGCTCTTTTGGTGGGAGATCAATAAAAACTGAGTTTTTTTTTCTCCTTCTCTGGCAAGATGGAAACAGCCCTTGCCTTCTCTAGCACACACTTCTCCTTAATCCCTCTTCACCCCTCTGTCACCCAAGTTCACCCTCTGGTCACCCATGTTCACCTCCAGTTCACCCATGTTTACCTCTCTGTCACCTATATTTACCTCTAGGTGACCTCTAGGTCACCCCTGTTCACTCCTATGTCACCTCCCCATGTTCACCTCTCTGTCACCCATGTTCACTCCCAGGTCACCCCTGTTCACTCCTATGTCACTTCCCCATGTTCACCTCTCTGTCACCTATGTTCACCTCTAGTTCACCTCTAGGTCACCCCTGTTCACTCCTATGTCACCTCCCCATGTTCACCTTTTCTGTCACCCTTGTTCACTCCTATGTCACCTCCCCATGTTCACCTCTCTGTCACCCATGTTCACCTCTAGGTCACCCCTGTTCACTCCTAGGTCACCCTTGCTCACTCCTATGTCACCTCCCCATGTTCACCTCTCTGTCACCCATGTTCACTCCTATGTCACCTCCCCATGTTCACCTCTCTGTCACCCCTGTTCACCTCTAGGTCACCCCTGTTCACACCTAGGTCACCTCTGTTCACTTCTATGTCACCTCCCCATGTTCACCTCTTTGTCACCCATGTTCATCTCTAGGTCACCCTTGTTCACTCCTAGGTCACCCCTGCTCACTCCTATGTCACCTCCCCATGTTCACCTCTTTGTCACCGATGTTCACCTCTAGGTCACCCCTGTTCACACCTAGGTTACCCCTGTTCACTCCTATGTCACCTCCCCATGTTCACCTCCCTATCACCCATGTTCACCTCTCTGTCACCCATGTTCACCTCTAGGTCACCCCTGTTCACTCCTAGGTCACCCCTGTTCACTCCTATGTCACCTCCCCATGTTCACCTCTCTATCACCTATGTTCACCTCTAGTTCACCTCTAGGTCACCCATGTTCACTCCTAGGTCACCCCTGTTCACTCCTATGTCACCTCCCCATGTTCACCTCTCTATCACCTATGTTCACCTCTAGTTCACCTCTAGGTCACCCCTGTTCACTTCTAGGTCACCCCTGTTCACTCCCCATGTTCACCTCTCTGTCACCCATGTTCACCTCTAGGTCACCCCTGTTCACTCCTAGGTCACCCCTGTTCACTCCTAGGTCACCTCCCCATGTTCACCTCTAGGTCACTCCTGTTCACTCCTAGGTCACCTATGTTCACTCCTATGTCACCTTCCCATGTTCACCTCTTTGTCACCCATGTTCACCTCTAGGTCACCCCTGTTCACACCTAGGTCACCTCTGTTCACTCCTATGTCACCTCCCCATATTCGTCTCTTTGTCACCCATGTTCATCTCTCTGTCACCCATGTTCACCTCTATGTCACCCCTATTCACTCTTAGGTCACCCCTGTTCACTCCTATGTCACCTCCCCATGTTCACCTCTCTGTCACCTATGTTCACCTCTAGTTCACCTCTAGGTCACCCCTGTTCACTCCTAGGTCACCCTTGTTCACTCCTATGTCACCTCCCCATGTTCGCCTCTCTGTCACCCATGTTCACCTCTAGGTCACCCCTGTTCACTCCTAGGTCACCTCCCCATGTTCACCTCTCTGTCACCCATGTTCACCTCTAGGTCACCCCTGTTCACTCCTAGGTCACCCGTGTTCACTCCTAGGTCACCTCCCCATGTTCACCTCTCTGTCACCCATGTTCACCTCTAGGTCACCCCTGTTCACTCCTAGGTCACCTATGTTCACTCATGTGTTACCTTCCCATGTTCACCTCTCTGTCACCCATGTTCACTCTAGGTCACCCTGTTCACCCCTAGTCCACCTATGTTCATTGCTACATCTACCCTCCATGTTCACCTCTTGTGTCACCCCATGTTCACCTCTCTGTCACACCTGTGTCACCCCTTGTCCACCCCTTTGCTCACCCTATGCTCATCCCTAGTTCACCCCATGTTCACTCCCATGTCACCCCTTGTTCATCCATGTTTACCTCTATGTCACCCCTTTTGTTCACCCATGTTCACCTTCTTGTCACCTTGGTTCCCTCTCTTATCACCCTAGTTCACACCTATTTCACCCCATATTCACCCTTTGTTCACCCTGTCATCACATGTCACCCCATGCCACCCTTCCATCTTTTCTCTCTCTTTTGGAGTGGGCCATGTAAATTTAATTTTTGAACTTGGCGGGATTTTGAAAATTCATGCCTAGTGCTTCCTGCCACCTAGCTATTTTTTGTGAGGGCCTTGCTATTTTTGGCAGCTTACTCCAGGCATCCATCTAGCATCCATCTGACACCTCCACGTTCCAAAGCTATGTAGGACTTACAACTCTTCTTCCAAAAGGCTATTTGTGGCTTAACTGCTATTGTTAGCCATCCCTCTAAATAAAGTCTGCGTTTCTTGCTGCGTTAAACACTCTACATCAGCTTGCTGTGTTGAACTCTCCACAACTCGTCATCTTCTCCTAGCGCAAACACTCCCTCTGCATCTGCCATCATCTCCCAACGATTGCTCCTGAGTGGCGCCATCTGGGATTGTGTCATCTCCCTCTAGCCCCTCACTGCGCCACACTCTGCGCCATCTTCTTCCTCTTCCTCCCCACCCTGCGCCATCTTCTTTCTCTACCCCCACACTTGCGTCCAGTTCTTCCTATGCTATCTTCTCTCCCTATGCTAGGTCCAATTCTTCCTGTGCTATTGTCTCTCCCTGCGCCACTCACTTGCCTTGGGCCATCTCTACTCCTAGGCAATCCCTGTGGGGGCAATTCCTTGCAATCCGTACGCCATCTCCAGTTCCTTCTCCACGAAAATCCTGCGCCATCTCTAGTCCTGTTCCAGGTAGCCATCTTGGCTATCTCCAGTTCCGGTTCTTGCTCCTTCTAATATCTGCGCCATCTTTGCTCACCTCCTCCTTGTGCATCTCCACTGCCTGCGCCACCCCTACACCACTCCATCTCCCTTCTCCTACATTCAAGGTCTCCTTGTACCTACATCATCTTCCCCTCTCGCTATCACCTCGTCAAGGTCCCTTCCTGCTTCGTCAACATTCTTGCTCCATCATCAAGTCCCCTTCCTGCTTCAACTCACCTTCCTGCCTTCCTTTCTTGCCTCGTCATCAACTCACCTTCCTGCTTCAGTTCACCTTCCTATCATCATCTCACTTCCTGCTTCATCATCAGCTCCCGTTCCTTTCCTGCTTCCCTTCTTGCCTCGTCATCAGCTCACCTTCCTGCTTTGTCATCAGCTCCCCTTCCTTACCTGCCTTACGTTTCTGCTACGTCATCAGCTCACTTATGCTTTCCTTTCTTGCTTCCCTTCTTGCCTCGTCATCAGCTCACCTTCCTGCTTCGTCATCACTCACCTTCCTGCTTCATCATTAGCTCTCCTTCCTTTCCTGATTTTCTTTCTTGCTTCGTCATCAGCTCACCTTCCTGCTTCGTCATCAGCTTCTACTTCACATCTTGTTCCTTCTTCATGCTTGAGAAGAAGTTGCCTAGAGATAAGCTCTTCACCCCTTTCTATACCGCCATGATGTCCCAGGCAGCCTCTGCAATGCACATGACCTCATCTATGCCTACAGCCTCTACAGCAGGGCCGACTTCATTAGCAGTGCCGACTACATCAGCCGGGCCAACTTCATCATCAGTGCCTACTTCATCAGTGATGCATTCAACCCTGCATCCCCATCTTGGCCTGGACATCACTATCATCTCGGATGGAGAGCCACTGCAATCAAGACAGCAGCGGGAGGTTCTTTCCCACTCTCAGAGCTCCAGTGCCTCTTCTTCCGACCATGGGGGCTCAGATTACACCCCCTCTACCCGGAGACCACATTCAGAAGGGTCGGGTGGGCCAACAGAGATACAGAGCCCTCCGATAACCACCCCTCCTCTCTCCCACATTCGGGTTATGTTTAAACCTCTTCTGGATCCAAACCTCAAGCTATCCTCGGTGTTGACATCTTTAGAGATCTTGACCCTCTGTCTAACTGAGTTCGACAAGGTCATCTTCCCTCCTGTGGATGTGGAACTGTGTACAAAATTCATCAGATCTTATGACTCCGTCACTGACACTTTTGAGTTCATGGTCTCCAGGCAACTTCTCACACCCAATTTGGTCTCACAGTACATGGGGCTCCCTGCTCTCCCTATTCAGCCTCCTTCTGATGATTCACCACATCTCCTTTCATTCCTTTCACAGTGCAAACCCAACAGGAGGGGATATGATTGCAAAAAGGTTTTGGAAGGTGGAAGCAGAGAAGCAATGATCACTCGCTACTTCTTCACTCGCTTCTATTCAACACCCGGGCATTACTACATCACGAAAGGTATCCGTCCTGCTCTGAATGCTCTCTTCACCATCGCTCAGTATGATTTTGCATCCCTCTTCTATTCAACATTCCAGGCCACTATTCGAAATTGCACACGCAGAGGCACACACACATGTACTTGTGGAGCTCACCTCACCTACCTCTTGCACCAATGGTGGGCTGCAACACATGCACTTTTTCCTCCACCTTCACATTCTTCATCTTCTCCTCAGTGTCCACCTTCCGCCCCTATGGTTCCCCACTTGAGATCAGCTCCATTGGCTCTTAGTGCAGCCCTAGCATCCTCGGCCTCTGTTGCATCAGTCTATGTCCCCTCTTCCTCTCCCGTCTCCACACCCACTCTTGCTCCACCCACATTTGTAGCACATGTTTTCGAGCCATCCCCTCTTGGGCCAGCCTTTGGAGCTTTGTTATCCGTTGCTCATGCAGGAGTTGCCTCTCCATCCATCCCCTTCGAGGCAGATTTTGATTTCCCTGATGATGTTCTCCCGGTCACTCCTCTGCCCTCCTCAGGTCTCACCCACCCTGGCATGACATTACCACTTACCTCCCCCGCAGTCATGACGATCCCTCCTCCGATCATCTCATCAGGGTCAGTAGGGTGCGGACATTGGCCCCACAACTCAAGGGGGTCCATCGACAGTAGTTATGGCAGCAGGGACCTCTGCCTTGGGATCTCATGGTGGAGAGGCATCAGAGCAACATAGGTTATTAAACTTGAATCTTATTTTGGGAGCCACTGGTGATGCGAAGACACCACCCCGGGTGTCTCGACGACTGACCCTTGAACCGAGTATGGAGGCTGTTGAACAGGACCCACTGGAAACTTGACCTGGCGAGGTTATTTTTGCTGGGGGTAAGATACCTTTTCAAGCTGATTGTCCTCCACTGCCTCAGAATGATATGTTGGATATCTACTTTGCATCCGCCTCAGGAGATCTATTCACCCATGAGGCCCAGATAGAGAAATAGAGCCAAGAACACAAACGGCTTTTGTATGCATTAAAGCGGAAGCGATCTCCTGTTTCCATGGAGGAGGAGGACCTGGACCAAATTTTCACACTTCCCTTGCAAGAGACGATCGCTTCGAACAAGAAAGCATCCCGAGCTCCAAGTTGCTACCTAGACATCGACACACTGGCTCCGGTGGCAGCTCTCGAGGACCCAGAACATGAAGGGATGAAAGCAGCCTTCGAGGAATATGGCGAACTCATCGACATGGCTGACCGAATGACCTATCGGGACAGGTATGCATGGGCTAAAAGACCCCTTCATATGGCTCAGTGCATTATAGATGACAGCTTCATTCAGATGGGTGCCTCCCTCTTTAATACTACGGGTTAGGTTTGCAAGCTTCCGTCACAGAAGCAACACCTCCGCTTGGAACATGAGAAGCAGGTAGCCAGGATGCATAAAGAAAGGGATACAACATTACAGGTGAAAGAAGCAGAGTGGGGAGCAACTCTACAGGCAAGGGAGGCTGCGTGGAAAGCTCAGCAGGACGAGGTTCAGCAGTGTCTTGCAGCGAAGGAGGCAGAGTGGACAGCCAGCAAGAAAGTTTTGGAGGACAGTCATTCAGCCCAACAGGCTGAGATCTAGAGGGATCTTGCAGCCCTATAGGACATATACACCTCACTGGCAGAGAACAAGCATATTGTGGATCAACAAGTGGAGGTGGTGCAGAGTGAGATGAAGCAGATTCTCGAGGAGACGGACGGTCTCCAAGTTTCACATTCCAAGTCGTAGGACGACTTCCATGGGCTGCAAACTGAAAATTCTGCACTCAAGTCTAGATGTGATCATTACAGGTCTGGCTACCACAGATATAAATCCAAATACGAGAAGATCCGCAACCTCATGGACACAGTTGAGGAGGAGGCAAAGACCACCCCCGGAACATCAGCACACCCACCACACCCTCCCCCTCCCTGACCTTCATCCAGCAAGTAGTAGCTCCTGGATCTTTCTATTCGACATTTCTTTTTGCGAGCTCTGTGCATTTAAATTCTGCAGTTCTCATGTAAATAAAGAAATTTTGGAGTTGTATGGCCATGAGCCAGTTTTATTTCAGTTTTGGAGTTGTATGGCCATGAGCCAGTTTTATTTCAGTTTTACAGTTGTATGGCCATGAGCCAGTTGTATTCCAGTTTTGGAGTTGTAAGGCCATGAGCCCTTTCTTTTTCAGTTTTGGGATGTCAACCACAAGGTCACTTTCTTATTTGCAATTTATACTTAAATTTCTCTCACACAGACCCTCAGTCATTCACCGGGACGGCGAATGATAGTGGCGGGGGATCTGTTGTACTCTAAGTCTCCGGGACTCCCACCAAGAGTCACACCTGGGTGACATCATGGTCACCTCTGCAACATGCCAAGTTATTAGACCTTGGTCATACCTAGTCGCATCGTGTTTACATGTGTTTACATCTTGGTCACTCTGGAACAAATAGTACATGACTTGACTTGGACATGACTTGACATGGACATGACTTATAGAGGACCTGGACATGACTTGGATATGACGGAAGCAATACATGACTAAACAGTACCAAACCTCAACCTCGACCCACCATGGTCAAAGAGGGAAGCACTGGCGCAATGGTGCACGGGATACACCTATTGGTGCACATGGGAAGCAGTCCAATAGAGTGCACAGGTGCACAGGCGGTACTCGTTGGTGCACATGGGAAGCAATCCAATAGTTAAGAGGTATAGGTGGTGCACCAACCCTCACAACCAACTAGTGTCAAGAGCGCATGGAACAGACAGGAGAACACACGGAGCACAGGATTCACTGACTCAAAACAGGTTGGAGTGTTGCAGAAGCCATAAGGGCGAAGCGGCCCACAAACGGTGGAATGGCTAAGGATGCAGAAAGACATTCAATAGGAAGAAGGAAAGGAGATTTCCAACGGGGGGAGCAGATGGGGAGAAGGTGAAGAGGGGGAAACGGAGAAAAGTAGGAGGGGGAGGAGGCGTGAGTGAAGGAGTGAGAGACTAGAGTCAAGAGCTCACCTCGTGTGTATCTTCTCATGGTGTATCAGTCATCTTGCTTTCTAATGAACTATGCTACTTCCCATCTCTGCTCGCTTCTCTAAGATCTCTTCCCGTTGTGTTCTACTCCCCTCCTCTTCCTTCACCTGGTACAATGGACCTTGTGTCATGTGATTGAAGTTCTTCTCCGTTCATGTTCAGGTTTGGCTTTTATGATGTTGTTCCGCTTTGGTCTTCTTCTTGCTCACATCACTTCAGCACTTGTACCGCTTACACAGTTGACACCATCGACTAGCACTCGCCTACCTACCATTAGTGACACCTATGGCATGTCTTACTCGCTTCTCACACTAGTGGCCCTAGGCCTCCTGTAATACTTCTGGAAGTGTTAGCGCCCCCCCCCTCCCCCCTCCCTCAGACAATGAGGAACACGCCTCTTCTATGGATGGTAAGATCCTGGATAATGTCACCCTCTAATGGTAAGCTCGTTTGAATCCCGTCACGCACGTGGCTCCTCGTGGGAGTGAGGCCCACTATCGTGCACCCCACTGCTCTGTCGTGGAGAGAGTGAACTGCTTTCTTCACCTATTGCTTGTCTTTTGGAGAAAGGAGGACTTTAACAACTTGGAAAGTCGAAAAGGTGATGCCATTTGAGCCCTTCTTGCCGGACCAAGGTCGACACTAAGAATCCTTCTTCTAGAAAAACCACAAAGCATTGTGCCAAGAAGGAGAGGAAGGGGTGTGGAATAAAAAGGGAAAGGAAAAGAAAAAAGGCTCTCAATTAAGAAAAAAAGAGGCAAAAGCCTTCCCCTTAATAATCTTGAGCTGGGAAAAAGAGAGCCACTCTAGGCCTAGAGGAGCACTATGTGGCTAAGGCTGTTCCCATAGAAAGGACAGAAAAAAGGCAATAGAGAGGGCCCAAAACCAGAGCTAGAGCTTGCAGATCCACCAAACAAAGGCTTGCTCTTCTTGGGAAGGACTCAAAATGAAAAACCACCCTCGAATTGTCATGGGGGCGTGAAATTGTAAGTACTTTAATGTACTATAAGACTGTGACAACTTTGGTTTTAAAAGTCCAAGCGTGGGCTTAATAATGTGTAATTAAACGCGGCATGGTGCGTAGCACATAAGTGTAATTAATCCCTAGGCCCAAAGGCATTCCAAGGAATTAAAAGAGTTGTTTTTTGAAAATGATGACGTGGCATTTTTAATTGGCCCCTAGAGGGCCATGTACCTTTAGTCGCCCCCCTAGAGTTTTAGGTGGCTCTAGTGCCTTCTACATGCTTCTTTGCCATTCCTAGACCTTCCTGGGCCTTCTAAACTTCACATGTGTGGTTTTCTCTCTCATCTTCTCCCTTTGTTGAGATTTTGGACTGGTTTTTCAGCCTCCTTCAGCTGCATTCCGTTTTTCTTCATAACTCCTCACCCGTTTGGATTCCTGGAGTTCCGTTTGGCCCGATGGCTTTCCCTCTGCCTCCCCTTTGCAGCGATATGCTTTTCCCTCTGTGCGTTTGGTAGAACGGGCAGAGCAGAGCACTTCTTTTGCCGGTCGAATTTGCAAAAGTGGCTTTTTTTGGACCTTTTTGCTTCTACAGCCTCATGGGCCTCTCCTCTTGCAAAGCTATAGCTTTTTGTTGAATTTCGAGTAGTCCCACGTGCTAGTGGACTGGTTTTTCTCAGTTTTGGAGGATTTTCCGATGATGAAACTTCTCCAAAACCTTCCCAATGCATTCCTCTTTGAAGCACACTTCTTTTGAGCCCAAGAACTCCCACTTCTTCGAGACAGAAGTGCTTCTTTTTGCATTTTCAGTGGAATTCTTGCTGGTCGGCTCTTGTTAATGCTCTTTCTTCATGCCTTTGCACTCCTCTTTGGTTGAGAATGCAATTGGGCATTGGCTACTATGTCCTCTTGGCGATTGAGGACTTGGTTCGAGTTTTCAGGGCTTGGTGAGTTGTGATTTTGCTGCTGCAATTTCTTTTTGCCATAAGCTATCGGTTGGCCTCGTGTGCCACCTCTTTCTTGGTTCACAGGTGCCTAGGCAGTGCTACATGAGTCATTCTTTGGTTGGGTACTTTGCTGATTTAATTTTGGAGCTTTGAAAAGCTTTGTGAATGCCATCTGGAAACCACTCAAAGAGAGTGCAGCTGGGGTGTAGTGTGATTGCATCTAGACAGCCAATGGAATTGCACTCGAAAAAGAGAATTGGATTGAGCTGCTGCAATTTCTTTTTGCCATAAGCTATCGGTTGGCCTCGTGTGCCACCTCTTTCTTGGTTCACAGGTGCCTAGGCAGTGCTACATGAGTCATTCTTTGGTTGGGTACTTTGCTGATTTAATTTTGGAGCTTTGAAAAGCTTTGTGAATGCCATCTGGAAACCACTCAAAGAGAGTGCAGCTGGGGTGTAGTGTGATTGCATCTAGACAGCCAATGGAATTGCACTCGAAAAAGAGAATTGGATTGAGCCTATGGATTAAGTGCACTTATCTGATGGTGTTCTATGCTTGAAAGCCTTGCGAAGGCTTAGTGAATTGGGGCTGCGTACTCAGTTGCAGGGAAGGTCTCCCAGATGCAACTTGTAATCATTTCAATGTGAAATATAAAGAAACATTGAAAGGGGCGCCACGGTGTTTGCGGCCAATCGTGTGCACTTGTCTATGTTTGTTGAGCAGGGGCATTCTAGCCTCCATCCCTTTTTCAGTGGTTTTGTTTGTGAACAAATGGGTAAATGCCAAATGGTTGTGATATATGCTTTGTGAGCTGTAAATAAGTGCTGAAGTGATTAAAGGTTTAGTTCTACTGCCCTCTGAGTGATTAGAGGCCGGTTTTACCAACTGAAAAGAAAACTTCGAAATTTTGGGAGAAGACTGAGCCGTAAAGTGCCAATGCCGAGTGCACGCCCCTGTGGGGAGCCGTTGCCTCCAAAAGCTAGGCTGGCCAGTTGCAAAAAAGGGCCAGCCAGGCTCCACACCAAACCTGGCAGCGAGCAACTAGATCACGCTGAAGGAGCGCACCGCTGATACGCACAAGCTGTAGAGGGTGTTTTTTGGAGGCGAGGGGTGAAGGCAGCACCACAAGCCAATGCCCGGGGCCGCGGTCAATCGTGGCTGCTTCTAGAGGCTGCTCAAGCAGTGTACCAGCAGAGGTGACCACAAAGGGGGGGTGGGGGAGCTGGGAACCGAGGGAGGAAGGTCTAGGAAGCTGTAGAGGGTGTTTTTTTGGGGGGAGGGGTGAAGGCAGCACCACAAGCCAGTGCTTGGGGCCGCGGTCAATCATGGCTGCTTCCAAAGGCTGCTCAAGCAGTGTACCAGCAGAGGCGACCACAAAGTGGGGGCAGGGGAGCTGGGAACGGGGAGGGAGGAACAGAGGGAAGGAGGGACGCGTGCAACAGGAAGGGCGAAGCTTTCAGCTTTCCAAAAAAATGTGGGATATACCTACCAGGATATAACCATCCAAGGCGATGAAGAACGTATGCAATCATGTGACTGGCTGAGAAGCAACAGGGTGCAGGTCTAGGAAGCAACTTATGCTTCTCAGAGGTTTTTCTGAGCTTTCTGGCGCTCGTTGGAGGAAGGATACCTATCCAGTGTCCTGAAGTTGATGAATATAACGACAGTGGAAATGGATGCACGTGCTGTACAGTTTTACTACAATAAAAGACTGATTGGGATGGCCTAAATAAGGTGGTCTAAAAGTCGATTGAGTCCCCTTAGCTCTCTGTAGCCAGCTTAGATTTTGTCTAATTCAATTCTAAAGAACGATATCATGCACAATTCTGCTGAAAAGGGTGCCAGAAGGGACCAGCAAAGGCTTTCTATAGTATATGTGAAAGTTCGACGTTTGAATTAGAGTGCAGCTACTCAAGATTTCAGAACTGAGCCTCTTTCTATCAGAAGTCCGTTACTGCTCTGCAGCTTCAACATACAAGATGCTTCAAGAAAGTCCCTGATGAGATTTGATTTTGTATAGATTTTCCCTCTGCATAACAAAGGAGAAGTATAAATAAACTATTGTAATGTTGTGTTTCTTTTTTAGACTCCCAATATCATTGTAGGTCCACATAGGACTAGGCAACAGTAGAAGCAAAACAGGGAAAGTGGATGAGAAAGAAGATAAAATTTTTAATAGCACTATTGTATGACCTGTGCATATTCCTTTTTTCAGCAATTGTTCTGGTTACTGCACCCTCCTTTCTCTTTTAATCTCTCTCATTATTTTAATATTTGTTTTGCACATGGTACAGGAACTGGCTCAAATATGCATGCCCTGCACTCTTGTTGGCGGGTGCAGTTCTTGTGCTCATATTACGCAATTTAAAATCTCAAGGGCGATTAGGTTATGGATTTGGACGAGTGACAATTAGAGAGCAGCCTCCATCAAATACATTACAGAAGCTGTTAGCTTTGAAGGAAGCCCTAACAGAGATGGAGATTCAAATCCAGAAAGTGAATATAACACTTCTAAAGCTTCGCACTCTAGCTTTATCAAGGCATCCTCAGGTCTCTCTCTCTTTTAGCTCTCCTCTTTTACTCCTAAGTTATGGTCAGGTAGAAACAAAATGTAGAAGGCACGTTAAAAAAAAAAAATCTGTAGTCTATTCTGATGAAAATATTAGTTGTGTACCGTGGATTGGAATGGTATCATTTGTCAAGTGCTTATCCTCTTAAGAAAACAAAAACAACTGTTCCTAAGACACACCAAGAGTGAGGGATAGCTGGAGTCCTTGTTTGAAACCAGTGTTACGAGTCAGGCATACCATGCGTTGTGTGCACTCTGCTGTCTTATGGAACCAGGACCACCTTAATAATGCCATCTTCATGCTTAAAGCTCATGCACTGAATCAAATGAGACTATAAAGCAGCAATATACTCTTTCACACTGGTGTCTGGCATCCTTAATAACACCTCAAAGAGTGAAAATGTGATCCAAGGTGGATGATCCCTTGAAACTGGCCTGACCTATCAAGATTGTCGGGTAGTTACCTCCATCTATGGGCTCCCCTACTTTGTGGATGGTGTTGCTAGTCCAAGATATGGGACAGCCTTTACAAAAGGCCTCATTTAAAGTCATGCTAGGTTCAAAGCAATTGTTTCTTAATCAGGGGTTTCAAGTTCTTCTTGAAGGCCTTCATGATCCTTTGCTCTACCTTTTTGTAACTTTTGTCGGCATCTTTTAGACGAGATGTGGTGAAGAGTGTGGAGTTGGTTTTTGGGTGTTTTGGGGGGGGGGGGGGGGATGCCATCTACATTAGCTTTGGTTGGGTTGGGTGGTATAATCATAGTATCCCTGAATTTTTGGCTCATTGTGACTTTTTCAAGAGCTCTATCCAAAATTCTTTTAATTACTATGTAAAGTGTCCTGAGCATTTCTTTCTTATGTCTTGCAGGGAATTGTTATTTCTTGTGCAGCACCAAGGAACAATACACTATGCAGTCTGTTTGCTTTTTGGGTGCCCCTATATAGCCTTACAGTGCTAGCGCCACCTAAGAGATTTGCACTCTTCATTATACCACCCATTTTGGGCAACAAATTCGTACTGTGTGTTTGACTGTGTAAGGGAAGGAGTGTTGTGTATCTATGCAAATACAATGCTTAAAGAGATAGATGTTGACATCTAGAGTCCGTCTCTAGGACTGTGTGCAAGTGGTTGCCATGTATGGCATCCAATTAGTGGTCATACTCATAGTAGTAGTATATGGAGGGGGCAACTGTGGAAATGGTATGGATGGGTTTAGATAGTCCCTCGTATGGCCTTGTAGGCTAGTTTTGTTGCGCCAGTGTGCACACTATCAGTTCATTTGGGTAAGTCAACCCTAAACTTAATTTTTGCCCATGGGTTGACCAAGCTAGGGTTTTAGGGTTAGCCCTCAAAATGATGTTCTATCACCTTCACTTGTACTTCTTCTTGCACTCTTATGCTGCTGTGAAAAATTTTAGCTTGTTTTTCAGCTCTCTAGCTTCGTTTTGCTGCTCCATTACTTCCACGCAACCCTTCAGTGGTATCAGAGAAGTGTTCTAGGCCTGCCCTGTCATTTCCAGCCATTTTGGAGCTGTTCCATCACGAGAAAAGGAGCTCTACAGCTTCAGTTGACCTCTCCAAGTTCAGCCGCCAGCTGAAACAACCTGTTTGCTGAGCGGCGACTTCATCTAGAACTGTCTGTTGCAAGTGCATTTGGAGCCATCTAGAGCTGTTTGCTGCCGTTTTCTTCTTGTGAAACTGCTCCTCTAGGAGTTTTAAAGAGTTTCTCAGCATTCCACCTCTGTCAAGAGCTGCCAGGAGCTTTCTAGACTGATATTTGACTCATTTTGGAGCTGTCTGGGGCTAAACTGTTAAGAGTTTTGGAGCCCAAACAGCCTGCAAAACGTCTTTTTTGAAGGCATGCTTGAGGCAACTTTTGTCAGTGAGCATTTCCAAGCTGCCTCTATGAATTTTGCGGCTGTTCAGATCCGTTACAAGGCAATTTTGTGCATTCTTCTGGAGCAGCTGTCTGCAGAAACGTGTTTTGGTACTGTTTTTTATATTGTGAGCTTTTGCCTAGATTTTGAGGTTCATTTTAGCTCTATTTTATTGATTCAGACTGGTTAGAGAAGTTCAGAAGTGTTTTATGCAGTTTTGAAGCTCTCAAGAAGGACCTGCGCAGGCACATTTGCTTGCAGTGGACTGTTGCTTCAGTCAGGGCTTTTGCAACTGTTGCACTTATTTGTGCATTTCATTTTGTAGAGAGTTGTCCCTTCTCTAGCGCATTTGCCTTCGTGCCTTGGGTTTTGTTTGCAGGTCATCTCATTTGCAGCATTGTGCAGGCAGCACATCTTTTGGCTCTCATACTTTGTGCATGCCATTGACCTTATGTGGTCAGAATCAAACATTGCACTTGCCTACAGTTGTAATTTGATTTAGTCAGTTTTCTTTGGGTTCTTTGCATTTCTGCCTTAATTGCAATGGCAGACAATGACATACTTGGTGTGCTTGCTCCTGAAGACAAGCTTGATGGCACCAACTATCCCATGTGGTCATACATGATGCGACATGTGCTGGTGGCCAAAAACTTGTGAAACGTTATTCCAAGTTTTAAAGTGAGAATTCCATCAAAGGCACCTGCTACCATTGCACCCACTGCTACGGGTGGTGGTAATGTTGTTGACTTTTCATCTTGTGCCGGTGCTGCCCCAGTGCCTCTGACATTGGATCAGGTCAGATGGGATGGCAGAGATGCTCCAGCTCATGCCTCCATTGCATTTTCAGTTAAGAAGATGATAATCCCTCACATTAGATCTTGCAGGACTGCAGAGGATGTCTGGGATAAGTTAGGCTCTTGGATTAGATTTGCAATGAGTACAGGTTGCATATGTGCGGAAACAATTGGATGGTTTGAAATGGATGAAGGGGAAAGTATGGATGCCTATTTGACAAATGTCAAGGACTTCAAAAAGCAATGGCAGACATTGATGAGGTTGTGCCAGATAGTCAGATTGTTTCAACAATGCTGAGAGGACTTCCTAACTCATATTAGGGCTTTTCTAACACACTGAGGTTGGTTTGCTATGGGTAATCCCAACCATTATAGCTTTAACCAGTTGGTCACTCTATTGTTGCAGGAGGAGCAAAGCCATGCTAATTGGAATGCTTCTATCCATCGCCAATTTATAAATAGTCCAAGTAAATAATAAAGTTGACCTTTTATTTGACTACGGTCAAAGAGTTCTTTTATTCGGTCAAAGTATTGACTTTGGTCAAAGAGACTCGGTTTCAACCAAGTAGGGTTGACTTCAGTCAACTGAAGTGACTACAGGTTCTTATGGGGTTCCAGATGATTCAGAGCAAGCTGTTAGTCTCTCATTAGATAGTACAAGTAAAATTTTCCATGATGCCACTCCAAGTTGATGCTATTTTTTAGATAGTGACATGTCTTCGTCGGATTTGGGCCTTGCCCATCTGGAGACTACCAAGCTTGGCATTAAAGTCATCCAGGTGACTAGCAGATAAAGGGGTTTGCACGGCTCACTATGCATTATATCCAAATGGTTTGCTTGTCAGTGTATTCAGATGGATCGTCTCCTGCCTTTTCAATACAGTTTGGATGCTCATATTTCAACCGTATCATCATAAGGTTAGACCTACTCCAACTACATATGTCACCCACTGGGAGGGGCAACTAGGAGTTCCCCACCAAGTTCCAATTCTATCACGATCATTTCCTCACACTATCCAAGGATGGAGTGATTACCAAACCCCAATACTTGGAGGATGGATGAGCCTCGCATGCATTGAGGATTGCCATTGGACAACTGTGGGTCTCATCCTACCAGCTAAAGATTGAGACAAGAGAGCCACAAGCACACCTAGAGAGCAGCGGATCTGTAGGTTATGCACATTGGAGAGGGAAGAGAAACATGAGCACTTTATATGTACATGCCTAGTCTACTATGAGATTCATGGACGGTATTAGTGCCTTTTTCAAGACGGACACGGTTTCATACCAATTTCTTGACTGATCCATTTTCATGATCAGGTTTGCATTGGTCTCTTCTTGATTGAGATGCGACGACATAGAGAGACTTAATTGAAACAGATCAGACAATAGGAGGTGACAGTGACATGTGAGACAATGCTAGACCGGACATAGCGGCATGTCACAGCCTTCACATTCCAGTTGACACCAGGTCACAAAAGCGTGGAGGAGGAGGAGCTAGCCAATATGAGCGTGGAGCTAAGATGAGACGAGGAGTGGTGGAGCTAGAGCCAAGACCATGCACAGTGTAGAGGCAGACCGGAGCATGAACGATTGAGGCCCAATCCATCCCAACTCTATTCTAGATGTGGCCCACCAGATATAGAGAGAGTGGAGGCCACACCTCCCACCGCAGCAGTGAGAGACAACCCAACAAAGGCAGATAGGATATATTTTAATATCCCATCGGAGGACTGCCGAGGCACCAGGATCATAGGTGACTACATCTCTTGTTTTCTCTTAGGATTTTCCAGCTCTGGATTTTGTGTTCTTTTAGTATAGCACTCACCAAAGGCCTTTAGCAAGCCCTTGTAGCTTATATGAGATCCTATTTTTTTAGTGTACTTTGTCTCATAGGCCCTTAAGGCCTCTAAAAGATGTTAGATCTCTGTGTGTGTGTGTGTGCGCGTACATTGGAGTGACATGGCATACTGAAATTGGGAAGAAAGGGGAAACAATGGCCGAGCGGGAAGCCGAGAAGGCTACATGATGAAAACAACTGGAGGAAGATGGAAGGGGATGGGGATGGGGATGGGATGTGAAACTGCAACAGGGAGAAACAAGCAGCAGCAGGCTGGGAAGGAGGTACAAAGGTCTGGAGGATGGAGCTCAGGTCAAAAGCAAGATCAGATGCCCACCATCTTTTGGCTATATGGATCCAAAGATTAGAGTTCAGATCCACCAATGCTTGCTTGATCTACTTGTATGAAATTACTTCTACATGTTGGGTACTAAGGTTTACAGAGTTCCTTGCTAAAAATTGTACGGTTTATCTAGCTGTCATCACCTTTTTTAATGTTCTCATTCATGCATCCATGAAGTTGAGAAAATCATTTCTGTGATTGATTCTTTGTGAATGTAGTGTGTACCTTATTTCTTTATGTTTATAATTGAATGTCAATTATGCACTCTTTAAATGTCAATTATATTTATAATTGAATGTCATTCATGCAGGCTACAGATAAAATTCTCTTTGCACTCTTGGGATCAGCTTTGATTCTTTTGTTTGTTCCATTCCGATACATATGTGCATTTGTCCTATTTGATCAGTTCACCTGTGAATTAGCATTTCGAAGAGGGATGGTGCTTAAATTAGAAAGACAATTAAAAGAATGGTGGCAAACAATACCTGCTACACCAGTTGTAGTCCTTCCTCAGGAAAGTCATGACAAAAGAGATGCAGGAAACATTGTTTCTGAAGGGGATGAGAGTTCCCCACTGATAAAAGGTGATGTAATTGCAGACATTGTAAGGGAATGGTTTGCAGAGAGTTCGTAACGTTATCTGATGACAATTTATCATTTACCAAACGCCTGGACAAAATGATAATTAGTAAACCTTTCCTTCAATATGAGCATGCGTGCATGTCCAAATGGGCAGTTACAGAAAGTGAGAGTCACCTGTAATCTTACATAGTAAACAGTTTAATTAGATCTTTCAGGACAATTTACAAAATCTCTCTCTCTCTCTCTCTCTCTCTCTCTCTCTCTCTCACACACACACACACACACACACACACATTCATTTACTTTCTTTTAGCAAAGTGGACGTCTGAGAATCACTTTTAGAGGACATCTGAGAAGGATTAATATATCTCATTTGGAAGATCTTGTTTTAAAAGATAAATTTATTGCTTAAAAAATATACAACATCGTTGGATGACACGAATGCAACCCTCAGGACTTCATACATCCAGCAATATCCAAATTGGAAGCCCTCAAAATTAGAAAATGGAGCCCATATAGTCCAAGGTGAATCGTTGCAATGCTACATTGTAGAGGAGCAAGGCATCAAGGCATCTGTAAGTCACATAAAGAGGCGCTATGATACCATGAGGACATTATCTAAAGATGACAATGTCCCTTTGGATGAGTCAAGGAATTTAAGGTCATCAAAGAGTGGAGCAGCGGAGTAACAGCTCTGAAGATGACATGGAACAGCCACCAATGGGAGTTGGGTGAGGATTTCCGCAGCCAATGAGAGAAGTCATGTGTCAATGTGAGTGGATGTGACCAGGATGGGGATGAAGACAGAGTGGGAGATGAGTGCACAATGACATTCGTATGGGAGAGAAAACAGGGAGACAGTGGGAGAGGATGAGGATGAGGCTAGAGCTACAAGCTCACCTGATGAGTAAACAATGGATTTGGGAAAGTAACATTTGGAATGGGTTTTTAACACAAGGGACATTCTACGTTGTTGTCCATATTCTGCTTCCATTCGGCAGTCAAATGTGTGGGCACCGTCTTGTGTACATATTGATGCAACTGTGTGTTTTGTCCTGTTTTCACTGCTTACATCTGTTGATCTTTTATAATCAGGAAGATTTGGATTATCTGTGGTAAGCTCCACTAAAAGTCGCGATTTGAGGACATTGAATAGCAGCATTCTTCGCCACCCTTCTCTCTCTCTCTCTCTCTCTCTCTTACACACACACACTTTTTTTTAAAGTGAAAACTTTTGATTGATCATATTACAAGAGTAGCAACCTCAAAACGAGGCAGCCAAAAGTACATCAATTGAAAATCTTAGTGTATGCTAAATATACATCATGATCTATGCAATGCGTCTACAAGCAATCAAAGAAGGATTGCTGCAGAGAACGCCTGAAAAAACCCTACAAAGAAAATATGGGATCACCAAAGACTTTATAGTTCCTGTCTGTCCATAAAGTCCAGAGTGCCCAATAGCGAACCTAAACAAAGAAAAGATGAAACTCTGGTCTGGGTGGATGAAAACCAAAGAGCTAGAAAGACTTCCCAAAAGACTAGTCGGGAATCTCGCTTGCAGGTGTTGGCGAAGAAGATCGATGAACTCACGAGAACATGGATAAAACTAGAATAAATAAGGCACAGTCTCCTGAGGACTCAAGCATATGTGGCAACGAGCAAGAGCAATGTGTCTATGGGTTAACATCTGTCCAGATGAAAAAATGCCCAGAAGTACTCCTCAGAAGAAAACCTGTTGTTGGAGAGGAGTTTTGTAAGCCCAAAGCTACTTTAATCTCTTTCTCCATCATTTAGCTGTGTGATGTATTTCCCAAATAGAATTGCCTTTCTCTGAAACCCAAGGTTGAGGCAAAAGGATTTTATATAATGCAGGCACTTAATCTGAGATAGCCTCAAAGGGCGGGAAGAGGACCCTAGTGAAATCAAAGTCCAATCCTTCAGTCTATCCTGAAGTTCTAGAGGAGAAATCGGAACAAACGATGAAAGTATATAAGCAATTTGTTGCCACAAAGCACGATTATGAGAGCCCAAGCCATACTGTGTAGCTGCTAGAGAGAAAGGTAGCACAGAGCCATCATCATGAATAACATCAACAATAGAAGTGATGTCCTTAAAAGAAACAAAGTACCCATCAAAGACTGTTGACCAATCCATTCCAGATGAGACAGGACGTGCTTTCAATCAAGAAGTAAACTGGAGATCAAAGGTAAGCCAGGCAAAGTGCCATCAATGCGATTAAATAAGAAATCATAGTAATTGATTTGCCAGTGACCAAAGGTAGAAATACTGATATGTGTAATTAGAGATCTAATCATAAGAGCCCCAGGTTGATCACTTGGAGGAAATGCAGCAACATTTTTTCCCTATAAGCAAGGATGTGCACCTAGATATTCATGATGTTCAAACCACCATGCATCTTAGGAGAACAAAGTTGATGCATTGAAAGCACTCTGATACTTTTTATGCCATGTTTGGAACGCCAAAATATTATGGCAGACATGAAAGAAGCAAGATCTGTTGTAGTGAACATGATCAAAGGCAAGTAAAATTGAATATATGCCACAAGAATGGACTGTACTATTCGAAGCCGAATATGCAAAGGCTAGGTTGCCAATTTTCAATATTCTAGCTTTTTTCGAAGCTTGACCATCACCCAATTAGTTCGTCGATGACGAGTGAGACCCCACCCCAAAGGGTAACCAAGATGACGAACAATCTGAGTGGGTGGAATGATTTTCCCGGGCTATGCCAGTCTTTATAATGCAATGGGAGCAGCTTGGACTTTTGAAAATTTACATGAAGACCAACTGCCAAACCATAAACAGATAGAGCCTGCATCAAAGCATAAAGATTATTCTTTGGGGTAAAGAAAGAATCATCAGCAAAGGCTTGAGCAACCATGCTACGATTTGCATCCAATTACAAACCATGAAAGGAGCCTGTAGCCATGAGATGATCAATATATTGTAGCACGGGAAGGTAGCAACGGCATATAATAAAGCACTAAGGGGACATCCTTGACGGACCGAACAACGAAGAGTCGACTCATCAGAGAGATCTCTAAAAAGAATGCAAGCTGCATTGTTGTCCCCGTAAAGCCAGTAAATAATCTGTTGCATTTTTGTTCCAAACCCCAAAGCTCGCATTGTTTGCGATATGAATTCCCTACACACACACACACTTTTTTTTTTGTGGAATCACACACACACACATTCATTTACTTTGGTTTAGCGAAGTGGACATCTGTGAATCACTTTTCTAGAGCAAAGAGAACATTTGAGAAGGATTAATATTTCTCAGTTGGAAGATCTTGTTTTAAAAGATAAATTTATTGCTTAAAAAATATACATCGGTGGACGACATTAATGCAAGCCTCTGGACTTCATACGTCCGACAATATCCAAGTTGGAAGCCCTCAAAATTAGAAAATGGAGCCCATACAGTCCAAGTTGAATCGTTGCAATACTACATCATAGAGGAGCAAAGCATATCAAAGGCATCTATAAGTCACATAGGGAGGCGCTATGATACCATGAGGACAAGCAAGAGCATTATCTAAAGATGGCAATGTCCCTTTGGATGAGTCAAGGAATTTAAGGTCATCAAAGAGTGGAGCAGTGGAGCAACAGCTCTGAAGATGACATGGAACAGCCAGCAATGGGAGTTGGGTGAGGATGCAGCCAATGAGAGAAGTCATGTGTCAATGTTAGTGGATGTGACCAGGAACGCGATGAAGAAGAGAGTCGGAGATGAGTGCACATTGACATTCGTATGGGAGAGAAAATAGGGAGACGGTGAGGCTAGAGCTACAAGCTCACCTGATGAGTAAACAATGGATTTGGGAAAGTAACATTTGTAACATGAGGGAAATTCTACATTGTTGTCCGTATTTTGCTTCCATTCGACAATCTATTGTGTGTGCATCGTCTTGTGTACATGTTGAGTTGTGCGATGCAACCGTGTGTTTTGTCCTCTTTTCATAGCTCACATCTGTTGATCTTTTATAGTCAGGAAGATTTTGATTATCTGTGGTCAGCTCCAATAAATGCAATGATTTTTTAGGACATTGAATAGTAGCATTCTTTGCCACCCTTATCTCCCTTCCTTTTAATGATTGCTTTTAAGGTGTCTCAACTTTTACTTGCCAAGTATATCTAGAACTAGCCAAGCGAAGATGCATCTTTTGTGGCTACAAACATGTTGATTTACTCAAATTTCTTAAACAATTTCCACACCTTGTTCCCCCTTCTTTCCTTCCTTCTTCCCCTTCCCCTACCTCCCCTCCGATGTTATTATGTACAAAAATAGCTAGGTATTGAGGGAGTCCCTAGCATTAAATGCTTTTTGGAAATAATTCCCTCCCTTGTTTAATCTATATAAAGAAAGGTAAGGAATTCGAGGGGGCTTTGTAGGCTCCAAAAGGGAATTTCTAATCAAGAGCTATTCCTCTTTTTCTTTACCTAGTATGTTCTACCTTCATCCTATCTTTGTTTCTAAAAAGTTGCTACTTTATATTGAGTTGTTTTTGTGCTTTGGTTTGAGTTTTGACAGGTTTTGTGAGCTTCTCTTGTTTTTTCCATGATGCGAGAATGTGGATTTTGTAAGGGATGTTACTTTCAATTTCTTCAATGGTGTAGCTCTCCAATCATTTCCCATTTTCTCCTTTCATAGGTTGTCATTCCCTAGTATATAGTGGAAAGATGGAATAGACGGAGATGGAGAAAGAGGGATGGAAGGAAAAGGAGGTGGAGAAAGAAGGTTTCTTGCCTCTTTGCTTGCTTGCTTTGCTCTCCATGTGCTTTCGGATTGCTTGCTTTGCTTCTCCTATGTTGTCAGCCAGGAGTAGTATAAGCTCTGCATGGGTCTGACTAGGGTTCCATTATGAGTCTCAATGTCTCACAAAACATATAAGAGATTTGCCACCAACATTCTCAGCTCCTCTCCATGGGATGTACTCACGGGCAACTTGAAGTAGCCTAGCATCAAGTTGTCGCAATATAGTCCCTCGGATGGGTTGGGTGCTTGCGAGAGCCACCAGCAATGATAACCTACGTTTGCCTATAGTACAAGAGCCATAATCCCTAACGCGGTAAAGGTACATGACAACTTGGAATGCTACGTTAAGATGTAGTGGGGATGCCCCGAACTTAGACAAGACTTGTTTGATGTGGGATTGAAGAATTATTGTGGATCATTTGTGAGAGCAAAGAACCCTAAGCCTCTCCACTTGAGTCCAATCTTCCTCTAGTAGGTATGGCCCCCAACAGGGGCTGTGATACATACCCACTAGGTGGACCAAAGAGTCAAAGAGAAGAGACTTGAGCCTCAGATCCTGGAGGTGAGAATGAAAGCATTTCTGCTCAAGTCTAGCAAGCGCGGCATATCCCTTACTCAGTCGGGTTTGCATCACTAGTCCCATCGTGAGAATCAGGCTAAAGAAAAGAACCCAATTGGGCCAAAGAAAAGAACCCCTAAGTATGTGTAGGACGCAACAACTCCACCAATAATCCATCTGTGAAGTGCTCTCTGCTCGGGATGTATTGAAGATGATGACCTTGGTTTTACCTCGTGTTTCACAAAAGGTATGAACTGCATCCAAGTGTCGTTGGAGGCCCTCTACTAAGGATGGGAGTAAGACCACATCATCCATGTATAGGAGGATCTGGATCAAGAATGTGGCAAGAGAGTAGCCACTCCCCCTAGAGTCTTAATGAAAGTCTTGAGCTCGTCTATATAGAGGCCAAACAAGGTTGGTGATAATGGATAATCTTGGTCATAATCTCCTCTATCCATCTTGCACCTAAGCGAACCGTACCGAAGACTCTCTCATAAAGTGCCATGATTACCTAGACGACCTCCTGATCCTACAAGGTCTAATAAGACAAGCTCTTGACATTGCATCAAAAGCTTTGCGGAAATCCACAAAGCAACAATAAACCCTTTATCTCCATGCTTTGGCCACACCTTTGAGTGTGAATATGTACGTGATCTAGAGTCTCATGATCTTGGTCTGGGAATTCCACTTGTCCCTGAACTATGAGTCGGAAAGCTCTACAAACCGACCAACCTTCATCTTGAAAGGGTAAGACTTAAAAACAGGCTCACCAGTTGCTTCACTCAAAAATCGTCTTTGCACACCACTTGCATCTGTGACACGGTTGGTCTAAAAGGGAGTAAATTTAACATCTCTTTAGGAAATAAAATTGCATGCATTATGCTCCATACTTCATTTCCTTTATCTTTATAACATCAATGGAGGTGTTGACTTCACAACAAATAGGGTGGATACAACAAATGTATAGAGCTATGGCATAACTTACTTTTTAGATACTCTAAAAAAGTCATAAACTCACTGCAAAAGAGCTCATCGTAAAGTAAACCCCAAAAAGCTTGACACTGTTTGGTATCTCAAAGAAGATCAAGTAAATATTAATTTCTTACAATTGCTCTTCCAATATACAAGAATCGACATAATTAAGGGAGCTACGTTCCTTGTTGATCTAGCTACAAAGGAAGTAGGTTGAACTCACTTGGACAATTAAGATACTAAGGGCTCTAGTACTAGGTATGATAGTGGATGATGGTGATGTAGATGGGACATGGCTAACCTACTTTATCACCTACACTCACAATGATGGAAGTGGACAAGCAAGGGAATAGAACCCTAAAACACAAGAGAAAGCCAAATAATACATGTAAAATCTTCTTTTTATATTTTTTCTATTCTCGCTATGAGAAAGGTACACATATAGGAATGTTGATGAGGTAGTCGGGCACTTGGCGACCCATTCACACACCTTCCCGCCATAATTAAATGTTATAAATCCCTTTAATCAAGTCCATAATAGGTACATGTTATGTTGATACCTAACAAATCACTTGATTCACTCACAATCACTCACTCTTTTATAAATCAATATCTCGCCCCTTTCTAATAAGGGTGGCTTGCATCATAACAACCATAGCCTTTGGATTGCATAGCCATATAAAAGGCCAATCCCATGTTGGTGTGCCATCAAACTTTATTCGATTCGCATCATTCCTCCCTCCTTAAGTTTAATGCTTCCCATAGCATCAATAAAGACAATTTGGAGATAATCATTGATAGTCAATGTTGCCTTGGGTTCTTCGTGATACACCTTCTTGTGATCATGTGTGCAGAAAGGCATGCTCAATTCTTGTTGTTAGCCATTGTGTGGTATCTTGAAGGTTGTCATCACCGTCAACCACTATTATGTGTATTATTTATGCATGCACAAATTCAGCTTCCTCTCACAACAATAACCATTGCCACTTCAAGCATTCCTCACTCTTTGGGAGAACTTTACTCTCACCTTGGTAGTTGGCACCAGGCTCGATTGTTGTATTGCTATTGGATGATCACACTTGCAAAGTTCTTGAGCATTGTTTGTTTTGGACGCTCTTAGTTATCACACATTGTGCTATTTGGTAGCCATTGCAAGGATTCAATTGTGAATTATGTTCTTCCTCCTTAGGTCTGGTAGTTGAGGTTGCCCTTGCCTAAATTATTTTAGCATTCCTTTTTCATTCAAGGGTAAAGCACATGTGGCAATTCATCTACATGACTCATAAGTAGCAAAAAGCAACAATCTACTTTTGGAAATATGGAACTCCTTCATGCCTTCACTTAAGGACACCTCCAACAAGTTCTATGTTTTAGGCATTCTATTATAGTGTGTGACATAGAGTGCATTTGTTCTTTTGGTTCCATAAGTGAGCATAGTATGCTCTACACCACTCAAGTTGGTACATGAATACCAACATTTGCACCTTGTTATCTCGACACCAACACTAGTGTTATTTTGTGCAAGATGTAAGCACATATATCATGCTACCAAGATCGTAGTAAGATTTAGTTATTAGAGCATGTGTCTTGGTGAGGGATCCACACTCATGTAAGACCTATTTGGCATTGAGAAAGCAGGTGTAATGGGACAAGATACATGCATTTGTAGAGGATACAAGCAAAACAACTTTGCAATTACTGATGTAAACTTATCACATATCCCAAAAATAGATGGGCCTCTTCCACTGAGATGAATAGATCTTTGTCTTCTTTTCTCATTGAGGCCAACATTCCTAGACTCCCCATTTCATTGTTGCCAACTACCAAATTTGAAGAGAATGTAGAGGTGTTAAAGTAGCAATTATTGATGTGCTCAACCACAGAGCTTGAATCTACTCAAGGTGCCACCAAAATAGAAATTCAAGAACAACCATCGATTAATAAGGGATGATGGTATCTTCACATAGTAGGAGCATGACAAGAGAATCGACTAATGGATACTCGAAACTCCATCTTACAGACCGACTGGGCAGGTTCTTTAAAAGGGAAGTGCCATGGTAGTGCCATAGATGATCAAATTGGAAACAAAAATGGATTGTTGCTCCCTGGCAAAACATTTGCCGATGTGTGCCATGAACATTGTAGATAAGAGAATATATTTTGGA
The DNA here is from genome assembly GCF_047967505.1 of Dipteris shenzhenensis. Lineage (NCBI taxonomy): Eukaryota > Viridiplantae > Streptophyta > Polypodiopsida > Gleicheniales > Dipteridaceae > Dipteris > Dipteris shenzhenensis. Next base: position 30,446,356 of record NC_141614.1, on the reverse strand, counting down.
GCATTTTCTTGGTCAAAACATGCAAAGATACAGAGCTTCAAATGGAGAGATGTCATGGCTTCCTTTGCCATCAAGCCACCAGACAGAAGAAGAAGATTGTGCCAAGGATGAAACAAGCCTCCACGTTTTTGAAATCAGTACAACGTTTCAAAAACCAATGTACCAACCACCTAGTGCTTTCATTATTAGAGTAGCAATAGGAGCATTCTGGAGCACAAAGGGGTGCACATGGAATTGAAGCTTTGGAACACTATTGAGAGCTTTAATTTCTCTTTCTAGCTTTTGAGCAATTTTCTAAGTCATTGTTTGACTATTATTTTTTTCTAATGGTAATATAGAATGAGGGTGTCACTACTATTAAGTAATATATAAGATATCAAGTGCAGCCAAGCTTTTTATATTTTTATGGAGTTCCATAAAATATGCATACATAAGGGGCTTTAAAATCCAAAAATTGAAAGTTATCATACATATGGGGTACTTTAATCAACTCAAATTCACAAAACTAGCGCATATAGGTTATAATTAAGGGATTTTTTAATAACCCTTGATCACACGTGCTAAAATAGCTACCTCGCCCGCAAAGATTCTTGTGTGTTAGCATCAAGTTGAAGAGGTTTCCCTCAAAGATGTTGTGGAAGATAATGAGACCGGTGTTCACTGGGAACTTGCAAACCATCTACAATGAACATCTAGCATTTTCATTTTCACTTGTAAAAAATGTTTTCTCAATTTTGTAAAATCTACAAAATTTTAAGTAATTTAGTTATATTTAAGCTTTAAAATCTACAAATTCTCAAGAAAAGCCTGTCAAATTTTTGAAACTCAATGTTTTCTGTGTGAAGACTATGTTTTGGAAGCAGAATTTGCTAAAAGTAATTTTCTCTTTTGAGATCAAAGAACTATAGAACAAGAATGCGAGGAAGTAGTGGCTAAGGAGCACAACTCTGATACCCCTCTGATGCAGACTGGAAGACCAACCTACAGATAGACATTGGAAAGGAGGTCACCAACTCAAGATATGCACGAAATTATTGTAAGATGACCAAGGTGATATGGTTTATGCCTACACTGGTAACATGGGATGAAGCTTATGGGATACCCTCTTTACACAAAGGCCATAGGGGGTGCTTGTCTAGAGGACTCATGTGGGCCAATTTGAGGTGTCGTGAGGAGTTTAAATGGTAGCCACTTGTATTCCATCCAAAGGTTTAAGACTCAAATCGACTCATGTTAGGAGAGAGGATGCACATCACATGGGCACAATGGGATAGAGTATGAAACATCAAATGGGAAGAATGGGGTAGAGGATGCAACATCAAATTAGCATAATTGGATAGTGGCTCTTTCAATTTTGTCAAGACTTGAAGCCACCTTCCATCGAAGGTAGAGGCATGAGGTCAAGCACCCTCTCATCTGAGGAGGGCATTCATCTAGATGGTGCAGATCAATGCTATGATCCTAGAGTTTTTGTGGGAGGTTATGTACAATGCCTCAGACCCCCTTACTCGAATAGACAATTTTCTAGGTCTCAGGTGCCCCTTTAGATGCAATTTTTCCAACATTCCCTTGGATCCTGTGAATGCAGAATGTACAAAGTGGGGCTTGGAGGCCCTTCTTTAGCTTGAGATATGGGAGACCTAGGATAATGAGGTGTTGGACTTCCTTGAGTGGTAGAGGATTAGGATAATGGGTTGGTTGGGGCAAGGAAGAGGCCATTGAACTAGTTTGAGTCTTGACAGTGTAGGAGGGGGCATGGTGGCACCTTTCATTAAGGGAGGGCTAGCCTCTTTGGGAGATTTAGTGGGACTCAAGCGAGGGGTTTTGGGCTGTATGAGTAGGGCACTTGGATAGAGTAGAGGAGGTTCCCTTTGTACATGACATATGTCAACATCTTCAATTGGGGGTGCTAGAGCTTGAACTCCCTCAAGAGAGAATCACTAAGTGGAGCCGTATAGGGGGTTCCCTAAGAGGTTATCTATTATGTCTTTGGAGCAAATACAATAAGCCATGAAATATGCCATACTTCTTCTAGATGATGGCACTTGGATTCTTGCCCTTTGCCCATGGCTAGAGCAAATGCATGTAGATGGTAGATGCCACCACTATACAGACATAGATATGGCACAACGATCTCGCATTGTCTATGGGTTTGCCTTGTAGCTTAGAGGATTTGGATGGGTGCCCTCTAGATTGTTATCTGTATGCAGAGGTTACAACAAGACTTCAATTAGTGGATAGCATGGTTGATGGAGGGGGGTCATGCCTTCTCCATTGATCACAGCCTCTCCAACCCGAGGCATAAGATGGAATGCCGCCATCTTGCCCAATCCCTTTGCATTCACCGAAGGATGTACATCTAGGTTGCTTGCTACAATTTTGGGATGGAAGAATGCAAATTTTTGTGACCATTAGACACATGGAGTTATGATATAAGTGCAGCAATGCACAAGGCCCTTGTAAGAAAATAGTACGCAGCAGAAGATAACAACAAAACGCAAGTGCACGATGGAAAGCTGGAGAGAATACAAAAAATTCTGATATACCAAACTGCTGATACAACTGATGGTTGGCTATCCACCAGTGCGCTCTACAGACAGAGCTTCGATGGTGATCTAGACAGATGCTGGACGGAGGAATATGAGCGTGAAGAACTGGTGATCTGATGATAGGGGGTGGCCACTATTATATAGTGTAAGTCGGTTGACGGTCGGCCTTGTAATAGGCAGTCGGCCTAATAGACACAGTCGGCCTGGAAGACTAGTGTACCCTTCAGAAAACATGCCGGCGGGCAGATGAAGGATCACGCATAGGTCATACCGTCGGGCTTGGAAGACCAGCCGACCCTTCAGAAAACATGCCGCTGGGGGCTTTGCCCCCAGACCCCCACCGGGGGCCCGCGCCCCCCGGACCCCCTACTATCGAGGGGGCTATCGCCCCCCCGAACCCCCCCTTTTTGCAGACGGGTATCTACTCTTGGCTCCTAAGCCGTCTCATAACCATCTAGTCTACTCTAAGACCCCTTCCAGTGTCTAAATTGGGGATCCCTCCCAATATCTGATACCCATCATGGCTTCTCCTCATATGGGGGCCTTACAACATTGGGTACACAGAATATTGGTGGGTTACATGAGAGGTGGACATTTGAGCTAACTCTAACACCCCCCCTCAATGTTCACCCGAAGATGAACTACGTGTTCGGCCCAATGCCGAGTCGATGTAGATGCCGCAACAATAAATCACTCCCAAGAGCCTTCGTGAAGATGTTTGCGCAATTGTCCTCTGTGGGACAATACTCCAGCTCTATGACTCCATCCTCGATGAGCTCTCGTACGTAGTGATACTGGATCTCTATGTGCTTTGTACGAGCATGGAACACAGGATTCTTTGCGATGGCCATGCAACTCTGATTGTCGCATTTTAGAACCGTCGCATCTTCGATTGGAACTCCTATGTCTTGCAGGATCCTCCTTAGCCAAACTGCTTCACAAGCAGCAATGCATGCTGCCTTGTACTCAGCTTCCGTCGAAGATAGTGCCACTGTTGGTTGCTTCTTGCTAATCCAAGAGAACACTCCTGAACCAAGTGAGAAACTATATCCAGAAATTGACTTTCTAGAATCACAATCTCCCGCCCAATCTGAGTCACAGTAACCCGCCAAGGTCTTCCCTGCTCTGTAGGTAATGCCATACTCTAGTGTACCTTTCACGTACTTTAGCACACGCATCCCTGCTTTCCAATGGTTCTCTCGAGGTTGATTTGAGAACCTACTAAGTACACCAACTGCAAAGCTGATATCAGGTCTAGTGTTGCACAGAAAAATGAGACTCCCCACAAGTTTCCTATACTCCTTGATGTTGACAAGTGGTGATGCATCCTCCACTGAGAGCTTACCATTCACCTCCATGGGAGAGACCACGTCCTTACACTCGGTCATATCGAATGCCTTCAAGATCTCGCGAGCATATCTCTGCTGAGAGATGAAAATCCTACCAGGTTTTTGCCAAACCTCAATGCCGAGGCAAAAGTGCATGAGCCCCAAATCTGTCATCTCAAACTCGGAACTCAACGACTCCCTCAACTGTTGCAGCATCTTCTCATGATCTCCTGTGATGATCAAGTCATCCACGTAAAGGACTATTACCACATACTTGCCATCCTGCTTACAAACATACAGGTTAGCATCAGAAGCACTTTTTGAGAAACCAATAGATATGAGAAAGCTATCAATCCGTTGGTACCATGCCCTTGGGGCTTGTTTCAGCCCGTACAATGCCTTCTTTAGTTTGCAAACCTTGTTCTCTGAATTGGGCACCTCAAATCCTGGTGGCTGGAACACATATACCTCCTCCTTGAGATGTCCATTCAAGAACGCGGATTTCACGTCCATTTGAAACACCGGCCACTGCTTATGAGCAACCAAGGCAAGTACCACCCGAATAGTTGTCATCCTTGCTGTAGGAGCAAAGGAATCCTCAAAATCAAAGCCTTCAACTTGAGAGTATCCTTGTGCAACAAGCCTAGCCTTGTACTTTTCCAAAGATCCATCAGATTTGTACTTGGCCTTCCATACCCATTTGGTACCAACGATCTTCCTTTTTACTGGACGATCAACCAAGTCCCAAGTCTGATTCTTCATGATGCTGTCATACTCCTCTTGCATGGCAGCTTTCCAATTTGGATCGGCCATTGCCTCATCCAAATTCGTAGGCTCTTGAACTTTCATAATCTCAGCCATCAAGGCCATATTGACTATGTGTTCAGAAGCCCTTTTCTACTCCTCTATCCTCTTTGATCGTCGAAGTCCATCTGTAGATGACTCCGCCAAGTCTGGAACTGGATTCTTCTCATCAAAGAGCTGCCTTGCCCACTTTGGAAGTGGCTTACCTTGTGGAGCCAAGGCATGTTGTGGTGTTGGTGGAGTCTATTCCTCGAAGTACTCCTCCTCATTCTGCAACTCTGCTTTAGATACGGGCACAAGGTGAGTTACTTTTACGGCTGATGATAAAGTGGAAGGGCATACCTCCTCCTCCACTGTATGTGGCTGTTCCCAAAACACCACATCACGACTGACCACGATCTTCTTTGCCTCTGGATCATATAGCCGGTATGCCTTTGACTCCTGGCTATAGCCCATGAAGATACACTTTCTGCTCTTTGGATCTAATTTCTTTCTGGTGCTATCTGGAACATGAACAAAGCACTCACATCCAAATGTTCTGAAATGAGAAGCGGAAGGCTTTTTACCTGAGTAAGCCTCCAAAGGTGTTTTGCCCGTCAAGGCCTTTGTGAAGCTTCGATTGAGGATGTAGACTGCTGTATTGACTGCCTTAGCCCAAAAAGACTTAGGCAGTCCTTTACCTAGTGCCATGCATCGTGCCATCTCCATGACAGTACGATTGCGACGCTCTACAACACCATTTTGTTGCAGAGTATGTGCAGTCGTGAGTTGGCGCTTAATGCCATTCTCGTGCAAGTATGTGTCGAACTCTTTTGACAGGAACTCTCCTCCTCGATCTGTGCGAAGCTTCTTTACCTTCAGCCCGCTTTCATTTTCCACCATCTTTTGCCACCGTTTGAATTTTCCAAGAGCTTCAGCCTTATCTTGTAAAAAATACACCCACATGTATCTACTGTAGTCTTCGACGATAAGCATATAGTAGTTACATCCCCCCAAAGCTTGAGTCAGAGCTTTCCCATTGAGATCAGCATGAACCAATTGTAGAGGAGCCTTTGCCCGATAGCCGCTCTCATGTGGAAAGGCCTTCCTTTGTTGCTTGCCCATCATACAAGCTTCACAAGGTTCCTGCACCTTTGATAGTGCAGGCAAGTGTGCAACCATCCCTGTTTTCTGCATTTCCAAAAGAATAGGATAACTAAGATGACCAAATCTTTCATGCCATACCTTACTGATGCCCACTCCTGAAGAGACTGTTAGTGCCATCAGCTCGTAGAGATTGTTCTTCCTTACTGCCTTGCCGACCACCTTGCCCGCTGCATTAAGGATTTTTGCTCCGGTCCTCTTGAAACGCACCTCCAAGTTGCGATCAGTTATCGCAGTAACCGAAAGCAAGTTCTTCTTTAGCTGAGGAACTAGTAATACATCAAAAAGCTCTTTAGTTTCACCTTCTTGAATGGAAAGAGCGATAGTACCTGTACCTTCCACAGGGCATTTTGCATTATTACCGACCGTCACGTTCATGGGCTCTTGTAGAGGCTTGAAAGAGCTATACCAGTCCTTCTTTCTGGTCATGTGACGGGACGCTCCACTATCAAGGAGCCACGAATCATTCGTTGTTGAAACTTCTGTTGAGGAGCATATTTCTTCAATTGCAACCCATAGCTCCAACTCAGTTTCAACTGTGTTGGCAGATTCCTTGCCTTTCGAAGAAGACTGTGTAGTGCCGTTCTTTTCGTCCTGCTGCTTCTTTCTGCAATCCTTGATCATGTGACCGCTTTTGTTGTAGTAGTGGCACTTACCTGAAAACTTCTTCTTCTTACCATTCTTCTTCTCTCCACCCTTCCCTTTAGATGTGGCTGAGAATGCTGCATCACTTCCGCCATCGTGGGTCTTCATTCGCATCTCCTCCTCTAGAAGCATCGCACTAAACTCTTCAAAAGTGAGGGGTGGATTTCTTACCTGCGTGTTGAGTGTCGTGACCAACGCATCGTACTTTTGTGGAAGGATCCGAATGCACCTTCTGGCCAACTCTTCGCTGGTCTTTGTAATCCCAACCGCCGCCATATGATCACATAGATTCTTGATCCGTGTGATGAATGTCTCAGCTGATTCTCCATCAGAGCACCTCTCTGCGCAGCAAGCATATTCTCCAGATTTTGAATTCTGGTCTGATTCCGCGTTTCATACTGACCTTTCAGTATGTTCCAAGCCTCACTTGCCTTGTCTGTATACTGAATCAGAGTCAAAACAGAATCACTTGACAAGAGCGTAGAGTGCATCTACGTTCCTTCGTTTCCATGCCCGAAGAAGATCTGCATTCGGTGGGGTTATGACGTTGGGGTTGTTTGGATTCGGTGATCCAACCGGCGGTTCTGGATCCAACCGGTTCTGGATCCAATCCCAGAACAGTATCCAAATTCTGGTTAAGGTCATCATGTCTACCTTATGTGGGATTTGCACACGTTGGCAAGAGTCACACTGCTTGATAAACTCAATTGCATCTCCAAAGAGAGTTAGCCACTAAAGGACAGCCTGGAGCACCTTACGTGCTCTAACATCAGTGGAAAAATGCCCTCCAGTAATTCTAGAGTGGGCTTCTTTGAGCACCTTGATGTATTCATGCTCACACATGCATCTACACATGATGTCATCCTTGCCCATCATGCAGTATAGTTGGCCTGCAATTAGCTGATATGGTGCTGCATCCTTAATGAGTTTGTAGGCTATGGGCTTGGTCCAGGGGTAAGCCATTGGCCAGGTAGTGATCGATCTCGACGGCCCATTTAGGGATGATGTCAATGAGGAAGAGGGAAGCATTGGGGAGTTAATCTTTAACTCCTATCAAAGCTTCACCATTTGGGATCCTCGAGAGGTGGTCTGTTAGGATATGGCTCTTTCCTTTACGCACGATTGTGAAGTCAAACTCCAAGAGGATTAGCATCCACCTGGTGATGCGTCCCGTCATGCATGGCTTGTTAACCAAGTACATCAGTGCTTGGTGGTCTACAAAGAAGACTAACTGATTCAGTTCTTGCTAACTCACAAAGTACACCAATTAGTCTAGATTATGCTCCCTTGGTTGGGCTAACACACACTCGATAGAAAAATTGGAGGCATCTATGTGAACGTGGAATATTAGATTCCAATTCAAGGCTCTTAATACCAGTGTGGTGGCTAAGGCTAGTTAGAGGGTTTCGAAGGATTTTTGGCATTCCTCAGTCCACCCAAAGACTACTAACAATTTGTATAGTGGTCAAGCTATGTTAGCATAAAACAAAATGATCCTTCGATAGTAGCCCTTGTTGTCAGTAAATCATTGCACTCCCTTGGCATTGGTGGGGGGTGGTAAGACCAAGATGAGTTTGATTTTGTTGTGGTCCATGGAGATGCCATTCCAAGACACTATGTGGTCGAGAATTATGCCGTGTTTAACCCAGAATTGGCACTTAAGGGGGTTCAGGGATACACGGTACAATCGGCACTTTTCCAAGACTAGTCTCAAGTATTTCAGGTGATCATCCCATGTTGAGCTCACGCATATCTCATCCAAGAAGACTTCCATGAAACCCCTCAAGTACTCCTTGAAGATGGTGATCATCAACGTTGGAAGGTGGTAGGTGCATTTGTCAGCCCAAATATCATCACTCTAGCTGCATACACACCCCACTTGATTGCAAAGGCCATTTTGTGTTGATCCTACGAAGTGATGGACACTTGGTTGTATCCAGAGAATCCATCTAGGAAGCTATAGGCTTCCTTTCCATAGCTACCCTTTCCAAGACGTGTTTCGTGAATGGCAAGGGGTAGTGTTCATGCCTGGTGGTAGTGTTTGAAGTCTACGTATACTCGAATCTTTCCATTCTTCTTCAGGACTATCACGATGGGTGACACCCAGTCAGTATGTTCGATTTCATAGATGAATCCCACATCTATGAGCTTTTGGATTTCCTCCCTCACTATGAGCACATATTTGGGATTCATAGGGTAGGGATGTACTGGCTTGGCATTGTCAAGCATGGGTATCGTGTCCTGCACAACTTCAACGGGCACACCTTTCATATTTGTGTATTTCCAGGCCATACAGTCCTTGTATTCTCATAGGAGAGCTATTAGAGCATTCTCCTCATTGGGGGAGAGATCATGGCGATGAATACCAGTTGGGGGTCTTGACCTTCTAGGGCTAGGTTACCTCCTTTACTAGGGCTAGGCCGTCATATCCTTCGGAGCACCCGTATTCCCAAGATCTCTTGGCATGTTGGTATAAGATCTTGCAAACCTTGATCGTGTCGTAGTGGGTTGGTAGTTATCATAGATCCTCCTTCTCCCCATTTTGCTCTTCAATCCCTTTATGGGGAGTGGTCCTCTTGGCCTTAGCCAAGCTTTTGGATAATGGGAGTTTCGAACTTAAAGCATGCTCTTTCATGGCACTTATAGAGCCAACTAGGGAGGTTACCTTGCTTACCGTGGCTCCCCAATTGGAAGAGATCTCATGATGGGCTGTAGTGGCACCAATGTAGGCTAGCTAGTGCAGGTCTGATTTGACCCTTATAGTCCCCTTGCTCACCTCATGGGGTTTGAGCATGTTAAACATCCCAAGGGTAACCATCAGGGTCAACCCCTTGAGTTCGAGTGTAATAACTTGGAACCCTATTCTCTTCGGAACATCAATGTTGGCTAGGATGTGCATCCAGTTTTGAAAGAATCCCAGCTCGGGGAGAGGTGCATACCAAAATTCATCAGACTCTTCCCTCACACAGGATTGGAACAGCTTCAAGGATGGTCTCTAGAAGGTTGTGTCAGATTCCACGAGCAAAGAGTTATCCTGACAATGGGTGGGCCTTGTAGGTGTGCAAGTCCACCCGCATAATTTGCTATCTTGGGGGTAGGAATTGTCCATTCATCTAGTTGGTTAAGTCTCACCAAAGGATGTGATTCCCTCTCAACAAGGAGGCGATTGGCATTTTTACCTTGGTTGAGAGGAAGGGTTGAGAGAAAGGCAGCCAACCCGATGCCATCGCAGGGTTCCAATGAGGTCTCCCTTCCGACTGATAGTAGATCCTGGAAACCATAAAGGTCTCCTTCTTCCTATAGGTTTTGCAATATTGGGTCCTCTTTGATGCATCAAATATGGAGCCTTTGACTTACCGAAGCTAGAACATTCCTCTTCTTCTACTCTTTCTGGCACCCTGAGCACCTTTTCCCCTCGGTGAGTAGTCAGGTGGGCTAGGTAGATGGTATCCGACCCTCTTCTTGCCTTAAGTCTATGCTCAAACTTTTCCTGGCAATCCTATACCAAGCTCTGAGCCTCTATTACATATTGTTTTTCCAGGGCTAGGTCCAAAGAGGTATCCTTATATGAAGGTGGGGGTGTGAGGCCTTGGGCTTGCACTGGCTTGTTTACATCTGAGTATGGAGGTACACTCGGGTCACCCTGGGTGGAAGTACATCCGGAGGTAGAGGAGGTGGCGAGGGTGGCCATCTCCTCATCGGAACCATCTTGAATGAGCACCTACTCGGCCGCCTCACCTACCCATATGGCCTTCTTGGACTGGGTTTGTGGGGTTTGAGACACCTCAAGGTTTTGTGGTAGGGACCCTTTATCCTTCCTTGCATGTTTCTTCATTGCCCTACCTATGGCTTTGGCCTGCATCCTTGTGATGACCTTCAAGGGTATTGTGGCCACCTGGCCCTATTCAATACTGGAGCAAGTTAAGGTTGGTGCTCTTAGGTGGGGTGAATGAGGTTGCTAGTCTTCTCAAGGGACAATCCTTGAATAAATGCTCTATTCTACACCCCCCACACAAGGGTGTAGGACCTATCGTGGGTGGAGCACTGGGGTAAGATCCCTATAAGGGCAATCTTTTAAGAAATGCGGCCCCTAGCACTTGAAGCATGACACCGGAGGGTCTGAGGTACCCTTGTAGGGGCACTCACTAGCCTTGTGCGGGCCCTGGCATAGGTATAACATTGGATTGGGGGCCTTCGAGCAACAGAGTTCATGTCTCTTGCCCTTGCAATCAAGGGGGCAGTTTGGAACACTGGGACTTGCTAATCCTCTTGCAGGAGATAGTGACTTAGGGTGCCACTTCCTTCCTCATAAGAGTAGTAATCGAGGTGTCTGTGGTCCGCCGGATCCATTTCCTCCCAATCATTCCTCTACCAAAACTTGATTGATGGGAGTTATATGGGGTGGGGGAGGTTGGACACCCAATATGGGCGGTGGTAGGGGAGCTTGTTGCGCTCTGTATTGCCCTAAACTAGCCTAAGCCTTATGCATTTGTAGGGTTAGGCAGGGCCATCAGGGCTAATGGGGGTCTCGCTTGATACATAGGTTGGGGCAGGGACCTCAAAAATTGGCATTGGGAGGTATCATGGTTCCCCCATCTATGAGAGGGTGCACAGTAGAGGGCTGGCTTTGCCCTAAGGCAAGGACGCTCATTGGAGGGATGGTTGCTATTACATATCCCACACCACATGTTGTCTCTCTGTGGAAACAAGGGGGGGTTGCTTGGCACCTCCTTGGAGGTCCCTAACCTCCACTGTTGGCCAAGTTGATTCAACAAATTTGAGGCCAGCTCACTCATATCCAAGCCCTTGGGCTCGTTGTTCTCCTTCTTGGTCGGCTCCACATTGGAAGACCTGATCGATGGTGATAATTCTGATGGGGCCAAAGTTTTGTCCGAGGTAACCTTGTCCTCATATTATCACTTATAAGGATAGCCACCTTGCTGCATAGTTTGAAGGAGGTTGGGTTCATAACCATCAGGTGGTCATGTAGCTTCAGGTCTGCCAATCTGATGAGGAAGAGGGGCAACAATCGTTCATCGCTCATCTGCTTGTATGGTTCGCAACAACGGGAATTGAGATGCTTGATTCTATCTATGTAATCCTGAAGGGATTCCTTGTCATTCTACTTCACCTCATATAACTGATTAATCGGGTTCCATTTATGTCCACTATGGGCGAACCCTACATTGAAGGCTTTTCTCAGCATCTCCCAATTCATTTTTTCTTTTGGGGTGAGAGCCCTGTACCATTGGCCTGCCTTGCCATCCAAACTGAGACCAAATGCATTAGCCATTTCTAGATCTCTGGGAGCTCCAAAGGCTTCACATATCTACTCAAATCGCTCCACATGGGAGACCGGATCTTCTTCCTCAAGGAATTTGTTCATCAACTTAGAGATGGCTATGGGTTTGACTCCTTAAAGGATTCGTGATCCCTGCTGGAAAAAGTGGCCCCCCTTCCTAGTGCATTCACCAAGATACACATCGCTTCATCTAATAGAGGGGTGGCCTCAAGCTTACCCCTGGTGGCAGAATCCATTGAGTTTCTGGTACCGGCATTGGGGCAAACGTGCCAAGCCCTCCATTCAATGGAGCAATAGATGCGGGTGGGAACGGTTGGACTCCCAGAGGGGGTGGGTCATGGGGCATTTGCATGGAGGTTCCTTGCATTGGGCGATAGGGTGGAACTTGTGGTGCCACATAGCTGACAAAGGTCGGGGGCACTTGGAAGGTTGGAAGTTCATAAGAAGCCCCCCCTTGAGATCGTCTCACATCTCCCCAGCTAGGGTCTCATTCCACCAAGTCCCTCATCCATGGGCCTTCACCCTCCATGAGTTCCCATCGGGGTGCCTCGTGAAAGTTATGGGCTTCGGGTCCACAAAGGTAGTTTCAGTCCCTGTCTATGGTTTAGGAGTTGGTTGTTGCTGACCTTCCCTTCCCATAGACATATTGGTGAAGGGAATCTCCATGTCTATTGAATCTGTTTGGCCTAAATGTCCAAACATGTTGGTGATTGTACCTCTTAACTTGGACACTACAGAAGGAGCAGGAGAGTTGGGGGGAGCCAAACTAGTGGAGGGGGCTTCGGAGGCCCTCGAACCCATGAGGTCTTGCATCTCCTCATTCAAGCTCTCCATCTCATCGGAGGTAGATGGATCCTCCTGTCAGGGTCCTATTACAGAGTGGGAGCCAGGAATCGAGATTCCGGTTTGGACCAATCCCCAACTAGGGCGAAAGGTGGGCTGAGTGTAGCTCAAAGCACTATCCTCAAGCGCAAGTTCCTTGGACAAAATTCTTCTAGATCTCAAGTGCATGTATAGGAACTCTAAAAGGGAACACTCTGGCTGAAACTTTAATTCTGTTTTTTTTTTTTGGACTACCCTAAAGATATCCCAACAAGCATGGGATAGGACTATGGCGATAGTTGTAGGGATGGGTAGTGACACATGTCGGCGAGATAGGATGCAGGTGGTATCCCCATGATCGTGGGGTTAGAGCAAGGCTATATGTGAAGGGATGATAATGGTATGGCAAATGGGCACGGGGTTGATAGTATGACCGATCATGGGGATGAGCTTTAGGCACCGGTCGGCAGAATATCTGGATCAGCGGGATACAATATGACAATGGTCGTGGGCATGAGCTTTAGGCATCAATGGCAGGTTACGAATATGGTGACGAGTGCAGGGTAGACAGTAAGGCAACAGTCGTGGGCATGAGCTCAAGGACACAAGTCAATGATTGTTAGACTAACGGGATCCCTAATTTTGACACGAATTAATTAGGGCGACGGGTTATATGACGATCAAAAGTTAGGTCGTGGGGATAAGGGCTAAGGCCATGGGTCAACACATGTTTGACTAGCGGGATAGTGCTATGGCGACGGTCGTGGGGAGAGTGCTAAGGCGATGACGCATGGGGATAGGAATGCATAGTGTCATTGATTGGTTTCTGATGATTCTTGACAATTTTGGAGTTTTTGTTCAAGGCTTTTTGTGATGGGGGGATGCCAAACTACTAGTCTACCTACTCAATGCAAAAAATAAGAGAGAAAAAGAACATTTGAATGCAAAATGAGAGATTTCTTAAAGAGGTGACCGTCAACACTCAAAACCACTTCAATTTTCAGCATGATTCATCATTCTTGGTTGTTTTTTGTAAGTTTTGACACCATACACTCCTTAGCAATCTTAGAAACTACCTTCCTATCATTTCAAAACACTAATAGACCTCAAAAACAAGCTTCCTATACTCAAAAACGCTTTTCAATAGAAAATGACAATTTTCCTTCTCTTTTCCGTCCAACTCACATTTCTTTCCTCATTCCTCTCCTAAAACTCCACTAACAAAGCTCCAAGTTAAGCTTTAATCCATGTGCAATGGGTAGATTATGAAAGAAAGCAAATGCAATGCAAAAGCATACCTTGAACTCCCTGACAGTGGTGCAAAAAATGTGTAGTCTCAACGGTCACTCACATGTCATGGTGGGGATATTGAAGGAATGTGGATGGAGCCTCCACTCCAAGCTACTCCTTGTGAGAGCAATGCAAAGCACGAGCCATCCGCATGTGTGCAATGTGTTTCCACAAGAGAAAGAGGGAAGGGGGAGAAGGGAGAAGAGAGGGGAGAAGGGAGGAAGAAGGAGAAGGGAAGAGGAGAGTGAAGGGGGATGGAGTGGCAAACACAAAGGCACTACAAAGGAAACAAGAGAACACCCAAAGACAATCTTGGAAGAGAAAAGAGAACTTCTATTTCAAACTTGTGCATACAACAATGAAGACCAAAGTCAACCATTTGGCCTTTTATACAAGTCACCTTTTGAAGGGAGGGCCAACCCTTTTCCTTTTTGTACTCTCCCTTGCTTTACATTTATAAGGCTCTTGGGCCCGTAGCGTGGCAAGGCATCTTTACTATCCTTTCCATCTCTCCTCTATTATTCCACTCTTGTGTGTCAGAAATAGCATTGTGTTAACCATATAAGAGCACCAAATAGTGCTTGTGTTAGCCTCGTGCCTTCGAGTCCTAAGCCATTTGAGGCTCAAAACCTGTATACGAGGCTCAAAACCTGGACTGCCGAGGTTGATCTTGAGCTATTTATGCCTCAAACCCCGCGAGGCCTGTAACAGATTGGGTTATTTGTGGCTCAAACCCTGTGAAGCCTGCACTATACTCCCCCATTGGCTGCAACCGCTGAAGTAAATCATAAAGCCTAATCACCTCTAATCACTCATTACCTTGCATTCTGTGACTGTAGCCTATGGATGTTGACTGAAGGCAATGTAGCAATTCCTTATATCATGTATTGTGTCTATTACGTGAATCTCATCCATTTCCATCCATAGGATTTCCTTTCATTTCCTTCGAGAGATATAGTGATCATGAGACAGTGTGAGAGATTGATTGAGAGTTCTCGAGTGATTGTGAGCACATTTCATTCTCTTCTGCATTGAGAGAAAAATTTCTGTTTATTGTGATTGGGAGAGTTTTAGCATTGAGAGAGAGTTCAATAATGAAGTTGGATCCAATCACACACAAGGAGAGTTAGTAGGAAGAGCAATTTTTAGTGGATTTTAACTTTCACAGTCATAGATGCTATGTAGTTCAAGAAAGAATTCAAAGGATGGTCATAACAAAAAAGATGGGCATGTCTATAGTTCATCCAAATGTGATGGAGAGGCATACAAGATGTGCAAGGCAATCATCCTAACCAAAGAGGAATATCTTTAAGGTTATGGAATGTAGTCTCTATCATCAAATCATGGACACTTGTTGTGGATGTTGCTTTATTATTCCAAGGTCGTGAAGAAGCCTAAAATGACTTGACTTGAATGGGATCATGCCATCAATATGCAAGATTACATAGCTTGAAAATGTGATTGTTATGGTCAAGAGAAACCAGTGGTGCACCTGATATAAGGGGATATTTCCTTTCAGATTTTCAAAGAGTATTACATTACTACCAATTTTAATCACACTATAAGTAGTGAAAAGCCTATAGGAGGCACACGAGCAATTAAGAAAAGGTAGGAACATACTTTTAGAGGCTGTTGAGGATTCAAGAGGATCTAATCTATCAATGAACATGGAATCATTAGGTGATGAAAACATTTAAAATGTTGAATTTTGTAATTAATATCAATGACAAGAGGTGGACAATACCACTTGCTCCAAATAGTCAATCACCTCAATCATTGAGGTTTTAATCCACATCAACATGTAGGTCATGATGTGTTGTAGAAGACCAATTAAAGTGAAATTTTTGAGCTATTTTGTAGATGGATTTTGAACATGTGACAAATTTCCTTGGTTCTAAAGCACTCATATTAAGTGATGTAATGCTACCTATAGGGGAGGGTGATATACAGTCATAGCTATTAATATTTGCATTAGCAACAAATGAAATGGAGCACACAGGCCATGTGATTAGAGATTACCTGGCTCTATTTCCACTAAAATCTATACTTTGTGTTGGGCTAAGTATCTTATTAGATCACAAAATATCAAAAAAAGGTAAACTAACAAATAAAAGATAAAAAGAATAAGTGCTATACCCAAGCCTATTAATTTGTTCAAGGTGTGATCGTACTTGGGACTCATAAGTTTTTATGCAATGTTCATCAAAGACTTTGTGGAAGTAGTTCAAGAGTAGCTATTAGTGCAATTTTGGCACAACCATAAGGATATCTAGATCACCCAATCAATTATGCTAGCAAGGTGCTCACTCCATCTTGGTATAATAAAGTGAGAAGCACTTGGCATGGCTAATAATGGTAACAAATTTATGCTCACTACCTCCTTCGAAGTTTATCTGTAATTTACATGATCATGAAGATTTGTTGTACTGGGTTTAAAAAACCACATTGTATGGAAGGATTTGTTGATAAATATCACTATTCCAAGAATTCAACTGTGAAATTACACAAATTGGTAAGATGCACCAAGGAGCACATGTTTTCTCTTGAAGTTAAATTAAGTAGCCCAATGTTAAAGCATTATATGAGTTATATATCATACATTTGTTCGTTGTGGATTTGATAAAATTATAGTAGGAGAATCTAATTTTCTATTAGCCACAAGGAAGTTTGCAATGATAATTAAAAAAGGCAAATGAAGGTATCAACCTTGTGAGCCAGGAAGCTCACCCTAGTTTTAAGGTGTAAGAAAGTGATGAGATCCTCATATCGGTCTTATCCCATATGATGAGATGTTTTTATGGGTCTCATGAGAGTGCTCTCAACGGAAGCAAGAACGGAAGAAGGAGAGAGAGAGAGAAAGAGACAGAGAGCCACACAAGTTTTGGTGGGTGCAGAACCACCCTAATCTTCTTTTTCATTCATTTATATATGTGTTTGAGTATTGTACATAACCGGGGTAAAGGCACAGTGACCTTTAACCCCCACAACCTCCCACTTAAAGGACAATGTGCCCTTAAGGGAGAACAACCAGTGAGCATACTATCCAATGCCCATCAATACACGACAATACTCAAACCGCTGATTAGGTAGACTCTTTGTCAGCATATCTGCAGGGTTATCATCTGTATGAACCTTGACAAGCTCTATGCGCTTGTCCTAAAGTACCTCCCTGATGAAATGGTACTTGACCTCAATGTGTTTGGTCTTTGCATGAAAGACCGGATTCTGTGCTAGCTGATAGCACTCATGGAATCACTATGCAATGTCGGTACACCTGTATGAATCCCCAAATCTCCGACTAGCCGATCAAGCCATATAGCCTCCTTGCAATCCTCTATGGCTGCAACATACTCAGTCTCTGTGGTAGACAAAGCAACGCACTTTTGTGCACGAGACATCCACGACACTGCACCACCTGCAAAGGTGAACACATAACCAGAAGTGGATCTCCTACTATCCACATGCCCTGCATAGTCTAAATCTATGTACCCAAGTACATGCATGTCTCCTCTACCAAACCAAATGCACATCTCCTTGGTACCCTTCACGTACCTCATGATGCACTTAACTGCCTCCCAATGCCTCTTTCCTAGATTAGCCATATATCGGCTAACAACTCCCACTGCAAATGCAATGTCTGGTCTAGTAGCTATCATAGCATACATAAGACTCCCAACTCCTGATGCATAAGGAACCTTGGCCATCATGGCCCTTTCCTCATCTGATTTGGGACTATCTGTATGACTCAGTTTCACATATGGAGGCAATGGAGTACTCATTGCCTTCCCCCCCTCCATATTGAAACGTTGCAATACTTTTGTAACATACTCTTTTTGTGAAAGCCAAAGGAGTTTCCTACTTCGATCACGCATGATGCGCATACTAAGAATATGACCTACAAGTCCCAAATCCTTCATATCAAAGGCCTCATGCAACTTGGCCTTTAATGCATCTAGCTCATAAGTATTCTTGCTAGCCAATAGCATATCATCCACATATAGTGCCAAGATTATCAGGCTATTATCCTTAGCCCTTTTAGTGTAGAGGCAGTGATCAATTTCACTCCTTCTAAAACCCTGGGACCGAATGAAAGCATCAAACTTTTGATACCATTCTCTAGGCGCTTGCTTAAGACCATAGAGACTCTTCTTCAGCTTGCAAACTAAATGCTCTTTGCCCTTTTCTTCAAAGCCTTCCGGCTGCACCATGTAAATTTCCTCATGCAAATCCCCATGCAAGAAAGCTATCTTGACATCCATCTGCATAAGCTCCATATCCTCTGCTGCCACTAGTCCAAGCATGCATCTAAGTGTGGTCATCTTCACAACCGGAGAGAATATCTCATCAAAGTCCACACCCTTCTCTTGCTTAAACCCTTTAGCAACCAAACGGGCCTTGTACCTAGGCACATCATCACCTGTGACCTTCATTTTGTAGACCCATTTACATGGCAATGCTTTCTTTCCATGTGGCAAAGAAACCAAGTCCCAAGTCTTATTCTTCATAAGTGAACTCATCTCTGATTGCATAGCATACTCCCACTTGTGTTGATCCTCGTGCATCATAGCCTCTTTGTAGCAAGAAGGCTCCTCGCAATCACTAAGCATCACATAGTCTACCCCTGGAATAAACTTATCAGGCGGTCTAGACACTCTAGAAGATCTTTTCAAGGGCATTTCAGCTTGCTGTCCCACCTGCATATCAGCCACATTTGGCTCATCATTTCCACCAATAGATGATCCATCATCTACCCTTGATTGTATACCTGTGGGAGTACTTGGTGGTACCATTTCTTGCACATTTGGTGCATGGACAGCTTGCTGTCTATCAACATATGCAGGTGGATTCACATCCTGGAAAGTGATTCTCCTCGTTTCCACATCCCTCATGGGTGCCTTATGCATCTTTTTCTCATTGAAGACTACATCATGGCTGCGTATGATCTTCTTTGCTTCTGGATCCCAGAGACAATAGCCCATCTCTCCACTTTCACCATAACCCAGAAAGAAGCATTTCCTAGACTTAGGATCTAGCTTCTTTTGAAGCTCTTTTGGCACATGTGCATATGCCTCACACCCAAATATACGCAAATGAGAGTAAGAGGGCTTCTTGCCACTTCATGCCTCTTCAGGAATACCACCATCCAAACTCTTACTAGGTGATCTATTGATCACATGCACTACAGTCTTCATTGCCTCAGCCCAAAAACCACCAGAAAGACTTGCATTGGAAAGCATGCATTGCAACCTTTCTTGAATGGTACGGTTCACTTTTCTGCAACTGGATTTTGCTCTGGAGTACGAGGGGATGTGAGCTTCCTCTTAATCCCACGTGTATCACAGAAATGTTGAAAGTCATGAGAGAGATACTCTCCACCATTGTCAGTCCGTAGGCATTTAAGCGTTCTACCTGACTGATTCTCAACCAAGGCCAGCCATTTCTGAAATATTTGGAACACATCACTCTTTCGAGCTATAGCATAAGCCCACACTTTCCTAGTTGCATCATCAATGAATGTCACATAGTATTCAGCCCCGCCTAATGACCATGTAGGCATGGGACCATATATGTCTGAATGCACCAAATCAAGCTTTTCAAACTCTTTCTTTCCCCTTCTTTTATGGGCTGATTTAGTCTACTTCCCATAGAGACAGCGCTCACAAAATTCAAAATCAGAGAAACTCAAATGCGGTACATAACCCAAATGGCATAAGAGTTTCATTCCATTTTGGCTCATGTGCCCCAACCTGCAATGCCACAAAGAAGTGCTTGGCTGTTCGGTTATTGCAACAACATGATCAAATACCCCTGATACATGTAAGGGATACAAAGTCCCACACTTGGCACCCCTGGCCAAAAGCATAGAGCCCTTCTGAATTTTCCAACTCTGAAAGCCAAAAGTGGTGTGAAAACCAGCATCATCTAGCTGACCCACGGAAATAAGACTCTTGGTCAGCTTAGGCACATGTCTCACATGTTTCAAAACAAATGCAGACCCATTTGCAAAAGAAAACTTTATGTCACCTGTTCCCACTATGTCACATGCATAGTCATTTCCAAGATGCACACAACCTGTCTTTCCACTGTCATAAGTGGAGAACCATTCCCTATGGGGAGTAACATGGAATGAAGCACCAGAATCCAAAATCCAATCCTAGGAATATGCATCATCTGAAGTGGTAAGCAACTCTGCAGATAAACTAGACATGAAGAGAATGCCATTATCACTATCATGTGTGACTGCATTGATCTCCTCGATCTTCACTTTTCCTTTGTCCTCCCTTGGACTCTCTTCCTTTTTATTTGCACCCCAATTTGCATTCTTTTTCTTATCCTTTTGCTCTCTTTTCAGCTTGTAGCAATCCTTTTTCATATGGCCCTTCTTGCCACAATGGTAACACTCAATGTTCCGTGCCCTAGATTTGCTACGAGACTTCCCTCTTTCTTGGGACTTCCCCCTGAACTATGATCCGCCCCTTTGCACATTTAAGGCTGCATCCTACTTGTTGCCATCCATAGACTTTCGTCTAATCTCCTCGGCCAACAAGCTACCCACAACATCATCAAATTTCAGTACTCCACTAGGTGCAGAGTTATTGACAGCTGTACGGAAGGTATCCCATGAGGATGGCAATGAACATAAGAGAAATATTGCCTTAGTCTCCACATCCAAATTCATCTTCTGAGCCTGAAGCTGGCTGAAAATAATATTAAATTCATTCAAGTGAGAAGCAATGGAGACCCCTTCCTTCATCTGTAGCTCAAACAACCTCTTCATGAGGTAAACTTTATTAGAGGCAGTTTCCTTCTCATAAGTGGCACACAGTTTCTTCCACAAATCTTCCGTAGTCTGCTCATTTACTACTATGAAATAAACTGACTCTGCAAGATGAAGTCTAATAGTAGACTTTGCTAATGCATCCAACTCATTCCAATGATCCTCAGACATATTTGCAAGCTTAGCTTCAATCCCTGCCAAGGGTTTAATCTGCTTCTTTTGAATAAGCACATCCCTTATTTGTTCTTTTCACAAAGAAAAGTTTGTCCCATCAAACTTTTTAATGCTGAAAAACTCCTTTTCAGACATGGAAGAGGATGCCATGATGCAAATAAAACAAAATCCCAAATGCTAGTGCCTACAAGAGAGAATCAGACCAAATACCAGGTGCACTCAAATGTGTATGCCACAATAGAGTGAAATATCACCAAAACTCAAAGCTCAAAGCATCAAAAGATGCATCTGACTCATGTGCATATACTATGCATCCATATGAGCAAATCTGGCCCAAAAGAAAATGCCATTAAGTGCCAAATGACTCAAGCATAAACACCGTCCACTGGCATATGCATCAATAATATCTCATCCAAGAGAGCATAGCACTATCAGTGCATCACCTGCAATGTGTCAAAGCTGTCCCTCAGCATAAAATAGCATCCATGTGCAAAGCATCCATAAAAAATAGCATCCCACATCCCACAAGGCAATTTGGGCCTATCAGCGCATCCAATAAGGACCGTAATGCATCCAAATGGCCTATAAATCATCCATTGCAACCCAATGCACACCACGAATGAGCGCACACTGCTCAAACTGCAAGCAGAGTGATCTGCATAAGGTATGCTCAAGAAACCATAGTCCCACGCTAATGACCGCTACTGAAAAGAGATTTTGAGATGCCTCAAAACATGGGCGCCATTGCATAATCGGACTCAACAAGAAAATTTGCAAATATCTCTCTTCTGCCAGAACTCCAAAATCCCAACCGATGAGTGAGAAATGGGAGTCAACACTTATCCACTGCCATGTGGCATAAATCTAAGGTTTCAAAACCTTAGAATGAAAAATGCATAACAGAGAGACGAAATCGAATACACAGAGATCTATAACTCTAAAAATCCTCCACCAAATCATGCAAGAACTGACAGGTAAGGGTTTTTGGGCGTCCGGAACGCAATGGGACAGACGGTTTTGGAAACCGTGGTCTCAATCACTGGGTCCAACACACGGACTGAAAAACGTTTTTGGAAATAGAGCTGTTTGTAAACTCCACCGGAGTGCGAATGATGAGCAACATAGAAGTTTTAGGACCTCCTGAGTCCACCGGAACTGACAGATCTGCAAATGATTGCTCCAAACTTGAGTTCCAACACTCGGGCAAAAAACGCAGAAACTGACACAGTGAGTCAGAAATCCAATGAAATGATCCCAGATTCAAGAATGAAGGTGTTTCCAAGCTCCTGAAGTGAAGTGGACACCAAAAGCAAGCAATAGTTGCCTCTACAAGTCAATACGGAGTCTCTGTCATCGAACGGAACAAGGAAAAGCTTAAAAAACGAACTTTTTCTTTGAAACCTCTTAATAGGCTCTCAAAACCACTTCACAAAACCAAAGTGACTTTTCCAAAGGTTCCTCCAAGGTCTCTGCACACTCGGATGCAAGTAAAGTCACCCACAAAGCTTCCCACAGAGCTTCTCCTTCCTCCCACAGAGCTGCTGAGCTTCAAGCATTCACGCACGCTCAGCTAGATCACCCGGACTCTGATACCAGTTGAGAGTGCTCTCAACGGAAGCAAGAATGGAAGAAGGAGAGAGAGACAGAGAGAGACAGAGAGCCACACAAGTTTTGGTGGGTGCAGAACCACCCTAATCTTCTTTTTCATTCATTTATATATGTGTTTGAGTATTGTACATAACCGGGGTAAAGGCACAGCGACCTTTACGTCCCACATCTCACCCCATCAACCAATATCATCTTGATAAAAACACATCAAGAACTAGGCTAGATGATATTTTTTAGCTGAGCTAATAGCTGGAGGAAATTTTATAGGTAATTGAGTTTTGAGTTAAAATATACTTTGTAGCTGTATATTTGAGCTAATAACTAGGAGGGTCATATAGGCTTGACTTTTGTGGGAAACCCTTTGAGATGCTACAAGATATTGTAGGATGTGCAATGCTTGCAAAAGAATGGCTTGACCTGAGGAGAGAGTTAGCAAATGCCTTGAGCCCAATCTTGGCTTGGGAGGTTTTTCAATGATGGGGGATTAGTCCAGCATGGGAGGAAGATGGTATGGGGAGAGGGAGGGTCAAAAGGGTTAATTATCTGAGTTGGATCAAGAGGAGGCCAAGGATACAAAGAGCATATGTCAATGGGGGGCTACTTAGGATTTGTAAGCCAATCCATACACCAAAGCTCGACGAGTGAGTTCTCATATGGGTTTGTGATGCAGAAGGCATCGTCAAAATGGGTCACATAGCATTTTGCAGGTGTAACTCTTCCTGCCACTTGATCTGCAGGTCCTTGCACAGGTCTTAGATATTGCTGCGTATGGTAGCTACCTCTATGATGTGGCTACTGCTAAGGAGTTTCTCAATCTCCTTAAGTAATGCTATGTAATATATAGGAGGGTTAACATAGTGGGGGGTGCGGCAGTGCACGGATCCAAGCTACAATAAGGTGCCTCTCAACCTTATGTATAATATGCTGGTGGGATGCTTTTAAACAAATAAATCAAGATGACATGTGCGGTCATATATAAAAACCTTTGGGGTGACCGTGGCCCGAGTGTCACACTGTGGAGATGCTAAGGCAGGGGCTAGAGGGGGGCTGCAGTCTACCGAGTTGAGGTGTCACACCAAGCCTTATAGCAAATGGGAAACTGATGTAGATGGGGTACTTGGTGCAAAACTTCAGCTACCGGGGGTGGCAATAGGAATCACATCCTACCCATCTATGAGTGGCTATGCCTCCAAAACTCGCTCGAGTGAAGTCTGAGTGGTTGTGTCAAAAATTAGTGGGGCAAACACCTGTACTAAACAAATATGAAGAGAGGACAAGAGAACAATGAGGATGAGGAGAGAGGGCATAGCTAGAGAGCACACCACAAATGACTAACTATGCACCGGTATTAGTTAAAAAATGAAGAATATATACAAACCCCTTTAGAATTAGGATTAGAGTTTGCAAACCTTTCCTTTTTAGCACTCTTTTGGGTTAGTGCTCTTCACATATTGAATGTGATGTTGAGATGAATCCTAAATAGCTTCCCTCAAGATCAACATCATGATATAGGCCTTCCCTCAAGATGATGATTCTAGGGAATCGAAGAAGGACTAAACATTACATTCCATCATGCCCCTTTAATGGGAATGTCCTTCCTCTGAGTCAAACCAAGAGCTTGTCGGTGCTTCTCAAAAAGCTCTTTGCCAAGTGGTTTCGTAAAGATATCTGCAAAATTCTCTTTGTTGTCATAATGTTGTAGTGTCATGTCACCAAGTAACACTCTTTCTCTGATGACATGCTCTCTGACATCAATGTGCTTTGTCCTGAGGTAAAATCTTGGATTCTTGGCTAATGCTTGAGCCCATTGATTATCATAGTATATTATTGTTGGCTTTGTCTCATGAAAGTAATCTATTTTTTACAATAGTCTTCTGAGACATATAGCCTCACATGCACTTTTGTGAATGCCCTATATTTTGCTTCTATTGAAGACAAAGAAATAGTTGGCTGTTTATTTGACAACTATGATATAGCTAGCACCTTGACCAAGGAAAAATGCATATCCTTGTATGGACCTTCTAGTCTCATGATCTCCTGCATAGTCACTATCACAGATCTTGGATGACTTCCTCTGTATTCTATTCCAAACTATTTTGTACCTTTGATATATCTCAAGACCCTCTTGGCTGCATTCTAGTGAGTCTGTTTTGGATTTGCCATAAATTGTGCAAGTGAATAAATATCCGGCCTTGTGATAGTCAGATATATAAGAGATTCGATGAGTTGCCGATAGTACTTATCATTGACTATAGGCTTTTCTGGATCTTTTGTAAGTTTCAAACTCTGTTCCATGGGAGTGGCTGCAATCTTGGAATCTGCCATATGAAACTTCTTTAGGAGTCTATCAAAAAACTAAGCTCTCTAAGAATGATGAAATGGGACAAGTCCCATATCACAATGTTGCCATCTGAAATGGATCCTACGAACGTACTTATTCATGCTAAGGCTAGAATTCAAACCATACATAGAAAAGACTTACTACTATACTACGGTCCATCGTTGTTGCTGCCAAGCCATATTTTCATAGACATTTAAAGAGACATGTCACAATTGGAGCCTCACTCCATCTATCCCCAGGTGCTACAATCGGTAGCTCCATTGATCAAGGATTTCATCAGCTTCACCGATCGATATAGCTGAGAAAACTAGTCGTTGCCATGAGATCTCAGCCATTATTGATCAATTATCCATAGGGAACCTTGTGTGGCAGCAGTAAGTGCACGCTACATAAAACTCACCTCAATCAATAGGATTCACTCTTTCATCCGTCAAGGGTGCCAGTTGTTGCGAGAAACTTTATCACGACCGTCTTGTTCTATAATCATAATAAAGCAATCATGAAATCGACATAAAAGTTGCAAATTGACATATTGAATTTTGCAATGGCACAACCAAACACTATGACGACCGCTGGTGCCCACACTACATCATTAGGGTCAGCGCAAGGATAGTCACACGTGTGCCAATGCCACATGTCCCAAACGCATGCCAAACACCACGAAATGCCAACCAAAAAACTCCACGTGTCACCCCTGGCCCGTGCACCTCGCCACATGGCTATGCTCACTCTTGGCATAGTTGACGACCGAGAATCTATGCCGGGTGGCCGATCGAAGATCGTTGAAATCAGCTCTCCCTGTAAAGATCACCGGGTGATTCCCTACTCCATCCAAGTCCTTGATGAGTTGTGATGAGACCTGTCAACATTCTGTGGGAGGATGGGGGTGGGAGTGGGAATGTTTTAAGGTCTTTGATAGAATTCAACATTCAAACTTGTCAAAGTAGTGAAGTAGGTGCCCCCGATGACTTTTAATCGGGGAATGAAGATGAATGTTTTAAGGTCTTTGATAGAATTCAACATTCAAACTTGTCAAAGTAGTGAAGTAGGTGCCCCCGATGACTTTTAATCGGGGAATTAAGATGAATGTTTTAAGGCAAAGACCTGGAGACAGGCTCACATCTTTTGCAACCAAAATGTGGTGAGATTTACTTCATGACAATCTATACAACAATCCAACTAGAACTTAGGACAAATTGGTCATCAAAGCAATTGCGAAATGCATTGAAATTCGAGGAATTGAAGAGCCAATGTGAACAGCCCTCGTGATGCACAACACGAAAAAACAAAAACAAGTATAATAGTTTGAAGAAGCAGTAGAGAAGGAAAATGAAGATGATAGGATAGAAACTAAAACACAATGAAAGACTAAATTGAACAGACTCGGTACTTTGGGCACTAAGGACACCTCACAAGGTAGTCACAGGATTGACATCCTTCAAGCTAGTGTATGGATGTGAGGTAGTAGTACCCATGGAATTTATTGTAGAAAGTCCCAGAGTGGCAATTGACAACAAACTTTCCCCATAAGACTCCATCAATGCAAGATTGGAGCAACTATTACAATTGGATGAGAATAGATTGACAAGCTCTCACACAGTTGACATTATTCAAAGAAGAGCAGCATGGGCTTATCCTTCTATCATAGCGTTCATTTAAGGCCCTTGCACAATTTCCCATAATAAGAGAACCCACAACAAACCTATGGCTTCGCCTTTGGCATGCCAAAAAACAACAAACCTATGGCTTCGCCTTTGGCATGCCAAAAAAGCAAACATAGTCCTACAGATTGGTTAATGCTATGGGTCAAAGCTCAAGCATCTTCTGGAGTACTCAAATGCAATTTGAATGTACTGAAAACTAAGAGCAAGCTTGTAATCTCGAGGAGGTGAAAGACCTTGACATCTAGTTGGGCGACTTCATAATGCGATCAGCAGATCATGGGCGAAAATGATTGACCAGTGACTAGTTTAATCTAAAAAATAAACGAGTATCAAGCTTAAGTCCTCCATACGTTGAAACAGTAGGTGAACGATCCTCTGTCATGGAATAGTTTGCTTCACAACATAATTGATCTTACTTGCGACATGGAAAACGTGAAGGAATACGTGGAGCAATTTTGCAGCAGCCGACAAGCTATAGCAATTGTGAAATCACAACAAGGCGACTGATTTGGACCCTATTTTCGGCAAGATATGGAACCACATATCAACATGAGGTGCATGAGGAGCAGCAGATGTAGAGTGATACATCAACGATTACTTCTGCTTATGATATGTGGTGTCTCATTTCTTTTCGCGAGTGTGTAATATTACTCTATGCAAGAACTATATCCCTCGGCTGCCCACAAGACTTTGCCCTCCAGAAATCACCTTTTCTTGCAAGCAACCAAAGTTGAATGGATAGATTGATTAGTAACTTCCAATCCCACATTTGAAATTGTCAAATGGAGCTCTGGATTAAGAGAACATGCTCAAATCATGAATATTACAAACTCAAAAAGATCTATGATCGCAGTCTTCCTTCCTGCGAAGGCGCCTTATAAATCTGGAAGATAACTTTTTAAGTGCCAAATTGAGGCAGAGATTCCAAAAGTCAGGCTTACATCTTAAAAAGCATAACAACAAAAGCCCACGAAAGCAGATAATAAAGTAAAAACTTAAGACTGTTCGATCATAATACAGACCAACAATATCAACGAGACCCCATAAGTGGTCAGCACAAGGTAAATTCGAACTACGCTACATGCCGTAATGATGTGCTTTTAATTCTTTCATTAAGTTGCAACATGAATTGGGGAATACCAAACCTTAGATCTAAAGGTGGGAATTGGGTAAACTTAGAATCAATTACACGAGGACTGGCAAGGGTTACCCTTTGATGGCTAAGAAGTAATAGAAGGGGCTCAAAATATGAGCAAAGAAGCTCACGTGCATTCAAGTTTGACCAGTGCAAGTCCTCAAACTCAGTG
This sequence comes from Dipteris shenzhenensis, assembly GCF_047967505.1. Taxonomy (NCBI): domain Eukaryota; kingdom Viridiplantae; phylum Streptophyta; class Polypodiopsida; order Gleicheniales; family Dipteridaceae; genus Dipteris; species Dipteris shenzhenensis. The sequence goes on along the minus strand of NC_141614.1, from coordinate 30,418,601 downwards.
CAAACCACTCTCACCTGGAGGGTGGCATCCAGTAAGACACAATATTATTGTTTCTACTCATCTTTCTTGCTTCCCTTTATTCTTCCATTCGCAACATACAGCAATAAGAAAACTGGAGTGTGTATGATGCTTAGGCATTCTTAAACATATCCTCCTCAGAAAAATTACCACCACCGTCTTCTTTTTGCCTTTGTACTTCACCCATGCTTTCTTTGGCTTTTTAACCTGAGAGATCTCATCTTCTCTCTCCTTTTGAACATCTCTCTGTCTTGCTCCTTCCATACAGGGATGTCAATCTCCTTTTGGCTGCAATTCTTGGTCCCAAATACAAGAGTTCTGATAGTTTCATGCCATAGCAGCTTAGTTCTCATGCCAGTGGTGTGAAAGCAATGGATGTTTTTGCCCTCTTGCCACATGAGATGAGGCCTAGAGTGACAAACTAAAATTCTTTTGGATGTTTTTTAAGAAAACAGATTAGGGTCCATACCATTCACTTACTCAATATCAACGTTTTGTTTTTTAAACATAGATAGGGTTCATACCATTCACTAATACGAGGCCTCAAGAACAACACACTATTGCCTCTCACCTGGACCCTTTTTTTCCTTTGTTATCATTGGTTGTTGAATCAAAGTCCCCCACCCTCATCTTGTGCTTCACAAAAAATTATTACCTCTTCGTATATCCAAGGGTGTACTTCTGGGTTTAGACGGATTGTATAAAGACTTTTCCTAGGGAAATTTTTTACTCCATAAGACTTTTCAAGCTGAGATTGCCAAATGGAAAGACTTAGGATAAATCCAATTTTACAAATCCTACCTTTTGACATTAAAGGAAATAATCTAAATTAAATTGCTAATTAAGTTCTAACAGCACATCAATCGCTCAACTAAGAGCATAATCAATTGCATGACATATCCACCAAAATTGGGGTCATCATAAGCATCTCGAAAGGTAGCAAGGTAACCCATTTTAATTTGTTTTTTTTTTTTAACAGAAAAGGAACTTCTATTTATGCTTGAAATAAACCACCGCCCAAATCTGCAGAACCAACAGGTGCTAACCATGGGAAATAAGAAGCAAACCCATTTTAACTCAAAACAAACGTGCACCAATTTGCATCTTACAATAGCCAAAAGATATTTGTGAAGTAAATAATGATCCATTGAACTTTACCAGGGCAAACATCAACGTGCACAACAAAACCAAACTAAGAGGTCCATGGATTTCTCTTGTGCATGCATTTCTGCTGAGCCAACAGGTGGATTAAAGATCTGACTTGGGAGACAAAAACAAGGTAGGAAGTTGGGACAAATAAATTAGGCAAACCGAAGCCACAGTTTTTCACACTGCCTGTATTGCTGAATTTACTTCTCAAACAAGCACTTTCTTAAAAGTGTTTTTTTAAACATAGACAAAAAAGACAAACAACCATTGGCTGACATCACTCTGATTGTTACTCCACTTCTAAATTTATATCACAAAAACTCATTGCCTTTCTGCTTCAAAACGAGCCTGGGTTTCTTCAAAAAAGTAATCAATTACTTGTAATATAGAAATTAACAACTGCTCCTAGCAAGTACAGTATATGCCCATCGTGTGATGCATCATGAGAATAAGGCTTCAACTATGCTGGTTGATTTCCAGCCCCATCTTCAAGAATCCTCCGCCATCCAAACTCCCGTGCACCATCCTGGTCAACAATCTTTATCAAAAAGTTCGGGGGAGAAATAACAAATCTCGTTCTTATCTCCTTGATGCACATGTCCACGAGTTGGAGTGATTCATCCAATGACATACCCTTGCGATAGTTCTTATCCATTGTTGAGAGGATGAAGTTTGAGCCTGCCATGAAAAGCTTGTCATCTCTCTCTCTCTCTCTCTCTCTCTCTCTCTCTCTCTCTCTGGGTGCATGTGTGTGCATGGAAGTGCATTGTGCACAGGTGTCTATGTTTTTGTGCAAGTGCACATGGATGCACAATGCACAAAAATATCATTTCCATTGTTTACAAACATAGGAGAGAGAAGTGGCCCAGTTAATTGATAGCAAAGCAAGGAACTAATATTTATCTTCCCGTTATGGCACTCTCAAGCTTGTCCTTTGAAAGTATATGTAAAATACTCACAATATCCTAGCGCCACTTTGTCAACCTTGTGGAGAGTGGCAATGTAGTCAATATAATACAGAGAAGGTCCAACATCCTTATCATGGCCCGCCATTATCAGGTTCACGAAGTATGGACTCTGCACCATTATATTCATCAGTTAAAGTGAGCTTAAAATCAATGTCATAACTATTTAATGATGGTAGAAAGTACACAACTACAGATATGTACAACAATATTTGCACCTTCGTACATATTTTATCCAGCACACCAGAAATTGATATTCAAGGACGACTGAGAAGAACCACCCATATGCAAGGAAAACTGATTATACATCACAGCGAATAGTGACATACCAGTTGAAATTAGGAACATGGTATCTCCTCATAATTTCCACTCAGGGTTCACAAACTTCCTTAAACTTGCTCGACTTGCAATTTGCAAAAAACTAAAGGAATGCAGCAAATCATACATACCTATCATATTTTATGTACAGATTACATACATTCACTGCATATAATGGACATATATGTTTTTATACATAGACACTATTACTCTCCTAGCTTATGGCTCCAATTCAGCGCTTATAGACTATATATCAAGAAACCAAACGCCACAAAAGCTCTCAGATTGTGCTTATATGCAGCAATATGATTAGCTTCCTGTCCCTTGGTCTTCTAGACGTTTCTCCTTTGGCCATCCAAAAGAAGTGTATAAAGATGTGCTAGACATTGTACTTGACTCTGAGATGCTCATAGCTGCTGCAGTCAACTTCACATGAGCTTCTTTCTCTACTTTTAACTATATTTTAAGAGAACTGCCAACAAACCATCCCTCAGGTAGAGGATTTAATAAGCTGAGAGTAGACACCCTATCAAGATAACAGATAGAACTAACAAACGTTCTCCTGGTTGGAAAAGTGGAAACTTTGAAAGTTAAGGAGAAACCAACCCATCCTGGAACATTTGGAAATTGTTCGAAAAATCATTATGTGCCAAAACACCCAATAGCTTCATCTTCTGGTTAATCTGTGAGGACCAGTCCACTTTCCTATTCATACTATTCTGATGCACGCCAACCATCACGGCTGATGTCACCCAGCTATTGAGCAGTATACATGCACACTACTGAGACATGAGAGAGAGAGAGAGAGAGAGAGAGCCATGACCCAAAACATGCCCTGTACTACTATGGTGACCAAACCATGACCCAAAACATGCCCATACTATCATTAAACAATTTGATAAAGAGAAAGGAAAAAAAGGCCATGTGCTAGGGAGGGGGGGGGGGGGGGGGAGAGAGAGAGAGAGAGAGAGAGACCATTTATTACCTTTCTCAGAGCTTGAGCAAGCTCAGTCCGAGTGAAATTCGCAGCTGCCCGTGTAGAAAGAGGGATGCCATTTCGAAATTGATATAGATGAACATTCTTTTGTATAAATTCTGTAAACTGGACCCTGCCAAGTGACAACTTCTGTCAGATAACACAAACATACACCACCCTTGGGTTGGTTGAATCAAACTAAAAGTGTAATAGAAGAAGCCACATAAGAAAAGCCACTCTTTTACTTTTCTCAGCATTGCTTACATGGTAATACAGCGCAAAGTTGGTGCACACAAAATAAAGGAGCCCACTTATCCCACTGGAAGTTTCGTTTTATGTAAGTCATCGCAAACATATATCTAGACTATCCACGAACATGCCCAAACTCATCCTATAAAAACACGACACACAATGCAGTTTCAATCTCATGGTAGTCACTCACAAGATAAACTCCATCATGCATAGCAAGGTCTAAAGCCTATTGGAGTGAAGCTGTCAATACAGCAGTACACATTCTCAACAGGACCAAGACGAAGGCCGTCAAGGACAAGACTCCATATGAGGCATTTTATGATAAGAAGCCCTCTATCACTCATCTTCGCATTTTTGGTTCTAAGGCATGGGTGCATTTGCACAAGGAAGACAAGACCAAGCTTGATTCCCGAAGCAAAAAATGTATCTTTGTTGGGTATAGCAAAGAATCCAAGGCCTATCGACTCTTCGACCCAGTAAAGAAGCAGATCCTTATCAGTCGGGATAACATCTTCGAGGAAAAGGAACCTGAACCCCAAGAGGAGCCTCCGATTGAAGAGGAGGAGATTGTTCAACTCCCGAACCCACCCCGCCCCAAGTTGACCATCCAAGAGGTGGCGAAATCGGAAGCTGATCTTCCACAAGGTACTGAGGAACAAATGGACGTGAAGTCCGCATTCCTTAATGGAACCCTGGAGGAGGAGGTGTACATCGAGCAGCCACAGGGCTTTCAAGATCCAAGGTCCCCATTAAAGGTCTACAGGTTGAAGAAGGCCTTATACGGGCTGAAATGGGCCCCCATAGCTTGGTACCAAAGGATAGATGTATTCTTTCAAAAGATAGGGCTAAGTCAGAGTCCTTCTGAGGCAAACCTCTACTTGTTCGTTGAGAAGGGGTTGCGATTGGTACTCATCCTCTATGTTGATGATCTTATCTTGACATGTGACCATGTCAAGAAGATTTCCCAGGTCAGGGAAATACTCATGTCTGAGTTTGAGATGACTAACCTTGGGTTATTACACTACTTCCTTGGGATAGAAGTAAAGCAAGCCAAATACAGGATCTTCATTTCACAGGAGAAATATTGCAGAGAACTTTTGAAGAGATTCCAGATGGAGGATTGCAGGACAGTAGTAACTCCCATGGAGGTCGGGCTCAAGCTAAGTGTTCACGACACATCTCAACCGGTCGATACTCCTTTGTACCGACGATTGGTAGGAAGCTTGCTTTATCTTACCAATACTCGACCTGATATTTGTTATGCAGTAAGGCTCTTATGCCAGTTCTCTGCTTCTCCAAGGAAGAGTCATTGGGACGCAGGTTTACGGGTTCAGAGGTATCTAATGGGTACTTGCACCTACGGGATCACCTGCACCAAAGGCATCGAACTGGGCGGGTGATGCTGACACCAGAAGATCAACAACAAGGTATTGCTTCTTACTTGCATCTAGTGCCATCTCTTGGCTGAGTAAGAAGCAACCCACAGTGGCCCTTTCATCTACAGAGGCAGAGTACAGAGCCGCGTGTACAGCAGCTTGTGAGACGCTGTGGTGACATGGTCGTGTGTCAGGAGGACGCAACAGTGCTAACGTGCGACAATCAGAGTTGCATAGCCATTGCCAAGAATCCAATGTACCATGCGCGGACCAAGCACATCGAAGTTCATTACCACCTTAAACAGATGGAGCACCTCATCAGACGTATGAGGATTGGCCCGCAGTTGTGACATTGAGGGGGGGTGTTAGATTCTCACTGTGACCTGTGAGCCCCCGATTTGAGGGGACGAGGGGCAGTGAGAGGTAGGAAGTCTGGGAGAGAGACTCAGGTCAGAACCAGAGGGAGGAGAGCATGGCAGATATAGGCGACCAGCACACTGGCTGGTCGCAGCCTAGGTTAAAGGGGGCTTTAGGCCTCACATGGAGGCTCCTGCAGCAGCGCAGACTGGCTGCACAGGGCACCCTTATATAGGGGCCAATGGCAGGCCAAGTCAGCCCAACCAGGGCCAACCCTGGTCAGTTTTATGGGGCCCATGAAGTCGGCCACCAGACAGGGTACCGACCCTGCTGGTCGGTCTTCTGAAGGGGCCTGGGCAGTGCCTATAAAAGGCCCACTTCTCCATTGATCCCTGCATCCAGTGCACTACAAAATCCTTCTCCAAGGCAGCGTGCAGTACTCAGATCTGGGAGAGTTTGTGAGAGAGAGTTCATCAGTTTGCTCCAGGACCCTGCTGTGATTCGTACTGCTCCCTTGGAGCCATTTTCTGCCCACCATCCGGTGAATGAATATATTCTCTCTCTCCATCTATTCTTGCTGTTATCTCTGAGTGTGTTTCTGTTGCATCTGTGGTAATCTATCTAAGCTGAGTGTGTAAGAGTTAGAGAGATCTTGGGTGGAGGATTGAGTGATTCATTCCCTCTTCATTTTTTTTAACAATCAATGAACATCTATTAGGTGAACTGTTGACAATGTGTACTCCCCCCCTCCCGGGGTGTCACAGCCTAACAAGCTATTCCGTGCCGACTTTTGCTACTCAGCCTCCGAACGAGTTCTAAAGAACAACAGCAAGGCACTCCACAACAAAGTCCTAGCAGTTTTTCCAATTAAGTACACACAAACAGTATCATGTTTGCTTCTGCTTACATTGACCAGATAACCAAACAGATCATACGCACATAGTCGACATTACTACTGTGAGTTTCCCACACACCATCACATGCCGCTTCAATACTAGCGGTTAACAAGCTAGCTGTGTAATCTGTAAAAGGCATAATGCATGTGTTTGTGCATCTAGCAAGAGGCGGCTGCTAATCACAGCTGTTCCTTGTTGAGATTGATGGTGTTTGGGACAGAGTGTCACATGCACCCCTGCACTTGGGTGCATTGTGACACACTGGCTACATCGACAAGTACATAATAGTTCCCTAATTGGAGATTTTGTCGTATGCTGTGACCCCTTTGTGAGCCCTCCAGGGACAATCAGGCACAAGCTATGTAAGTCAGTCTCTCAACCTTAGGTCAAGTCTGAAGATCACTAGTACCCACTAGAGAACAGTAGGTTAGTATTTCCATCTTAGGATTAGTGATAGGTCTAGGTCCAGCCTAGGATAGGAGCCCTTCTGGCCCCCTCAAGGCTGGAGCATATGAAGGGGAATGGGCTGGGGGAGAGCTGCTTTTATAGGCTGCCATGCACCCCACCCTAGGTGGGCTTTTATGGGGCAAAGAGCCTGCACAGCCAGCCCAAACCAGCCGACTGAAGCTCTTGCCCTCATTTCTCATTCAGTCCTCCATCCCTTCAGCATCCTACAGCTCCACACACGCCACTCTGAACAGCCTGACACTCTCCAGCAGTGGCCCTCTGACCAGTCTCAGCTCTTGGCCTCAGCTCAGCCCTCCTGGAAGGTGTTCACGCAGCGCATCAGACGGGGAGTCGGGACAGCAAACAGAGTAAGGTTTGGGGTCTGTTTCAGCAGCTCTTTCAGTTATCTTTTACAGTTTGCACAGCTCACTTCTCAGCTCTATATTTCAGTCATCTCTCAGCTCTCTTTAGGATCTATCACCCCTAGCTTTCACTCTCTCACTCACGCAGTAACCCTGCATTCCGGTGGACAGCACAAGCCCCTTCCTTGCCTTGCAGAAGTGTCCTACATCGTCAGTGTGGAGCAGCAACAAGGTCTCGGTATTGGTCAGCGTTGCCTCTCAGTTCTTTGGGTTAGCTATACAGGTGCACAATGTATTTCTTAGGTCTCCAAGTATAAAGCAAATTCTCCCATGATTGGGGAAGGGGGCCCTCAATGGGTACAGGGACCCAATCGCTCGTTCAACTCCATTCTCTCTCTACCCTCATCTCATTTCTCTCTCTATGGTGCATAACGCAAATTCCTCGCTAAAAGTTTAAAGAAGGACTTCATGTGATTACACGATCAGATTACCGTTCCATGTTACATTGGTATCATCGCGAGTGTATGGTTGAGTTGAGATCCAGAAAGGACACACAATCAAGCGCCATAGAAGGGTCAAGAAAAGGAGTCATCATTGAAGACTGTGAAGAGGAGAAGACTACCAAAAACATCGCTTTCGCCAAGTGCTCAAGACGTGATGGCGAACCTTCTGGAGCAGAATCGGGCCCTCCTACAGCAACTCCAAGAACATTCATCCCAGTTAGAAGAAAGCAGAAGATAACTGGACCAGAGTCTGGAGGAAAAAGAAGCAGAAAAGCCGATGGAAGAAAGAGGAACCACATATTTTGAAAAATTGCTCTTAGTGATGCGTGAGAAACATAGGAATAAGGAGGCACTGCGACACGCAGAGCTCGCCCAGGCAAAGAGGCAACAAAAGCTAGACCGAGAAACAATGCTTCTCCAACACAAACAGACATAGTTTTTTCCATACGTTACCATACACATACATCATACGAGTATGGAAGTATGATTGGAGTATGGTTCAACCCCTAGGGTTGAAACATACGTGACCCTAATTTTACTCAAAAACATTTAGAAAGATATACATTGTACACATCACATTGACATAGAGCTACAAACTTTCTCCAGAGAGCAGAGTCATTTGGAATCTAGATTCTGATACATAGTGTCAATGATAGATCAATACTACACCAAACATCATGATCAAAGGTAGTAGGTAGTAGATACTCGAGAGTAGGTACTACACCAAAACATCAAAGGCAAAATATCATAGAAGAAAAGGCTGCCACAGCCCGGAAATAATATACCTTTGTAAGACTAGAATAAGTCCAATCATACAGCCCGGAAATAAAGCTGAAAATTGAAATGCATCACGATTCACAACCGATGAGGCTCAAGCCTCAAGTTGCAGCTTGCATCCTCATCCTCATCCTCATCCTCATCCTCATCCTCTTGCTCATCCTCATCCTTGCATCAATGCCATCCTCCTCCTCATCCTTCTCCTCCTTGAGACAATCCTTGAGGCCAACCACAGCCAAAGTTGGCCAATAGTGTACAGAATACGGATTAGCAACGTACAGATTAGAATAGTGCTAAAAATGTGTTTTCCAAGGTTTTGGCCAGGCACAAAATTGATCCCCCCTCCCAAATAAAACAACCCCCCCCCCTCCCCACACACCAAGAAAAAAAAAACCAAAACAAAACAAAATTCATACAGAAAGCCGTACAGACGTCCATCTGTACGGTCATACGAAACGCGTACGGAACATCCATACGCATACGGATGCAACTATGTAAACAGATGTTAGCACTATGCAGGCAAGTTGGGCGCCGCAGCTATCACCACCACAACTTTGTTATCGACAAAGGTAACACCACTCACTCGTTCCACTCCAAATTTTGTTAAGTATGATGGTAAGAGTGACCATTCAGCCATTCTTCAATTCATTCATCAGTTCGTAGCTCATTTTCCATTAGTGCGGATTCAAGATGAGCAAGACAAAGTCCACCTAGCAACCGCTCATCTTACCGGTGAGACAGTTACTTGGTGGCAACGTAGTATGCGAACCCAACCACGTCTAAGACGAATTTTGTTTGGGCAACATTTGTTATCGAACTCAAAGCCCGTTTTCTCTCGCCCCAGTATATGCTTAACCTAGAGGACTCGCCTCTCCCAAAATAGTTTGCTTGTGTTGACGTACAATAATAAGTTCATCACGATGGCGTAGCAGTTGAGCATGTCTGAGAGCGACAAGGAGAAGCCCCTTGATCTTTGAACTTCCTTTTGGGTTCGTGAGGACACGACTACTTAGACCCCAAGAGGGCGATTTTGGTCAAGCCCAAGTGCGCAAGGTGGTATCTAACAATTTTGATACCCTTTGCACTTGAGGCAATAGAGTTTCTTGAATGTGTGAGTTTTGGGGAGTTTCTTGATTTTGGATTAAGAAGTCATATAAGCACAATGAGCTGCAGCCTTGGCAGCTGCAGCAACCCATGGTGACCAAGGGCGACCCAGCTGCCCCTTCGTTGGGCTGCTGGAATTCCCTCAAACGGTACTGCAATCGCTTCTGGATGCTGCAATTTCCAATTTCCAAATGGAACCAAACAAGCGAGAACAAGTACTCATGAGCACTGCCTTTAATCATGAGAGTGCATATTGTGCTATGTGAGAATATGATCATACAGGCAACGAAGAATTATAAGAAGGGAGTGTGATTAACATTCTTTGATTCTTTGATTGCTTGCTTCTGTTGGTTTAGTCATCAATGTTTGTGCCTTCCTCATTTTGATTTTTTATGAAGCATTGATATTCTATTGAGGAGGATGCCATGAGTTGATTTGGGAGAGAGAGAGAGAGAGAGAGAGAGAGAGAGGGACGAGTTGATTTGGGAAGGGGGGAGGAAACACACACACACACACACACACACACACACACACACACACACACACAGATCACCCAGAATAGAAAGCAGTATGGGTATTCGATAGTGGGAAAACGTGGCGTAAAGTAACTCCAGGGACACTTTTGAAAAAAAGTGTAAGGAGAGCACTGCCTTGTAGGGTATTCGATAGTGGGAAAACGTGGCGTAAAGTAACTCCAGGCACACTTTTGAAAAAGAGTGTAAGGAGAGCACTGCCCTGATACCAATAAAACCAGACTGACCGGTGAAGAACAGCTATGGCTTCACTTCAACGACGGAATTTTACTCTCCAAAGCTCTCCCTCACTCCCTCTCTCTGAAGATACACTAGGGCCCAGGACAAATCGTCGGGCTGGACCCCCCCGAAGGTCTTTATTCATTCAAGAAAATCTGTTACAGAAGTTCAGCTTAGAGCTGTCTCGTAAATCTCTCCCACAAAACGTGAAAAATCCCTTCTTTTACAAGAGCTTCAAGCTCCATTCAAATTGGCAACATGCCACTTGTCTAAAATCTAGACTAAATCCTATTACAAGCCACTAAGGGCCATTCTGGAGTCTTCAAAGCTCTCGGTCACACGAACCGCTTCCTAGATGCTTGTCAGGCTCCCATTTCGCTTAGGAGAAATAATCCTTCCTAGTACCTGCAACAATTAATTAAAGCGCACCACCATGGTACCCATTAATTGTTAGCGCTTTGCATGCAAATAACACACTGTGGACTAATCCTAGTCACGGTGGGCGTCCCCACTGAACACATGTGCACATCTAAACAAATATATATATACAAATAAATATATATATTTTTTCTCTGGTTGACCAGGGTCAACACTCTTGATTATAATTAAAGAGCTTTGACCAAGGGTCAAGGCGCTTTAATTATAGCCAAGTCTCTCCAACCGGAGTTGGCACATCTTGGTTAACCGGGGTTAACCCTCTTGGCGCATGCCAAGTCTTGTTGACCGAAGTCAACACTCTCTGACCGCAGTTAGGTTTACTTGACTGGAGTCAAGTATCTTTGACCGTAGTCAATCCTTTGACCATTAAAATAACTCTTTGACCGTAATTAACACATATAAAACTCTTTAATTATGATCAAATAAATGGTCAACTGTACTTTGACTTAGGATGTTTACTGCAGGCAGTGCTCTCCTTACACTCTTTTTCAAAAGTGTCCCTGGAGTTACTTTACGCCACGTTTTCCCACTATCGAATACCCATACGTAAAGTAACTCCAGGGACACTTTTGAAAAAAAGTGTAAGGAGAGCACTGCCTGCAGGGCAGTGCTAATAAACTAGAAGCTCTGTCAGTAACAACAAATCCCATAATCCTGACAAAGAATATGAACTCCAGACTCATGTAGAAACAAGAGCCAAAAACCACGCGCTCCAAACAGTACATAACTGTCAGATGGCCAAAACTTATCACAATCTAGAAACAAGGGGTCTGGAGCAAACCGCAATTTGCTCTATGCCTTGTCTTGAGGAGAAGCATCAAATCTAGGTGGGACTGGTTCCCTTGATTCAAATCACTGAAAAAGTTTCCCCTTCTAGCTGCCAGATTGACAAACCTAGGACAGATGGTTAGGACTAGTTTCCACATGATCTAGGCCTAGCACAGGTTCAGCAAACGGGATGAAGTTAGGCTTCCTGATGCCTCAAACCTAAATCATTGATGGTGAAGAGAGTGAACAGCAACCACTTCCAAACTGGAGCAAGGAAAGGGCTATGGGTTCAGTAAAAACATCTCATTGAAGGACAATGTCTGGAAGAGTTGCCAGCATCATTGTTTGGAAGATCAGGTAGCACGATGCATTTTTGTGATGGGGTGGCAGCATGTCCGGCCTGTCCAGTAAAAGGGTGCAAGGATCAGCTAGAATCTAAATCGTTGATGGTGAAGAGAGTGCATAGCTTCAAGTTCCAAATGACTGGAGCAAGGAAAGGGCTGTGGATGTTGGATTATTGAGCTCGCCTCCCTATTTCTGAGCCCCCATATGAGTAGGACATGGGGGAGGTTGACATGCAGCATGAGAAGGGATGATCCGGCTGCCAAATCGGCACCAGATAGATCTCCATCTTGGTTGAGGTTTAGGGCAGCCATATGGGCCAACCATGTCAGCAGAAAAGGCTATGCCCTTGATTAGGGCTAGATATGGGGCTGTAGATTGCCAGTGCCCATGAAGATGGCAAATTGGCTGGGGCAGCACAGCACAAATAGAGCCAGGGCTGGGACCATTTATAAGCTGTCATCCTTGGAAAGTGTCCCTCTATGACTACGATCCACCAATTAACTTTTGCAACCACCGTATTGTTAGATAAGTTATAGCAACTTGCTTGCTAACACAAAACCCACCCGCAGATCACACTTGCTTGGATCCTACTCAAACATATGCACATAAGTATTACTGGAACTCAATAGAAGTCTGAAAATAGCCAAGTAACAGGCAAAAAGGATATATATACTACTTCGAAATGTACAGATCTGAAGTAAAAAATACGCCTAAGTGTACACCAGGTGGGCAGCCAAGATGCTGCTCCACCACCACTATTAACATTGGGTCTGGATGCTGCTGTCCTGCTGCTGTTCCTCGCCCTTCGGAAGAGCATCTTCAGTGGCTTGTGTGAGAGCTATAAGATGCTCAAGCTCTTCTCTTACGGCCTCCTTTTATGGGGGAGTAGGGGCTCAGTTGTTTGCTGGTCGAGTTGGTCTGACAACTACCTTCATTGTTAAGGAGGCCATTCGTTGTACATACATGTACTCCATGTATGAGATTGACTATTGCAAGGACAAGTCTATCGCTAGTGCCATCTCTTTACTCGAGGGCGATGCCTCCTGAGTCCTGTAAGCAGAAACCACCCAGCTACCAGGCTACTTAGTGACATAATGACTCCATCTCGACCCCTTCTCGCTAGCTTCAAAATTCCCAAATTCCATCCTCCTGATTGTTTAATACTAGTCTTCCTTTGCGCGGTCCACTGGTTTCCTCCCACGCACAAAGTCTGCTGGTCCTTCTGTTTAGGCCTCGCTTTTCCTCCGTAACTTTGTTTCAAATCTGCTTAATGCTTCAGTGCCCTATTTTCATTGAATAAAGTTGCTTATCTGTGTTGGTTCTCCAATTTCCAACCAAGAACCAAGAACAGAAAGGGAAATGGAAAAGTTGGAAAACGAGATCCCCCCTACGTGCTTCTCTTTATCTTTGAAATTCTTCCAAACCCATTTTCGCCATCTGCTAAGCACACCTTTCCTGTGTCCCCCTCGTCTCGAGACTGTGCCATGAGCACGTAATATTCTCATCCCCATTCGGAACCTAAAACCTGACGGTTGCTCTAAGAAAACAGCTAAATGTGCTTACAGATCCTGGTAGGGAAGGCTTCACGTGACACATGGATCAAGTAACAGCTAAAAGAAACAAAATGCCATGAAATAAAATCGTCGATCAATGAATCGCAAGCGTAAATGTTTCCTGCCGTCGAACCGTACCTATCTCCTCCTTCGCCGGTGGTACCGAGGAGTTTATGAGAATCCAGAACCATGATCTTGTCTTCGGTAGTCTTCTGCAGGATGATGCTTTGCACAGCCGAAGTATCCTCAACGATGATAGCAAAACCATCTCCAACGAGTCCGAAGACGCTCTCCATTACAGATTGCAGCGAAAAAGGGTAGCAAACAAAAAATGGCAGTGAAAAAAAATAGGCTTCACAAAAAGCTCATATGCTCAGCTTGCCTTGCACCCTACTCTTTTACTTATACAATACAATGACTTTTAAGTGCTTGCCTTAACGATCTCATTAAGCTTACCTCATCACAGCTCTAAGGTTTTAACATCCTCATTCCTTATTGTGAAAAGCCCAAAAGTTGGAACTCATAATGTCCCCACGCTCTTGCTTTGCGGCGGCACATTGCACGTCCTTGTGTTACCATGCTCCTCGAGAATTTTAAAATGTGCACGAGCGGTCAACGCATGTGGGAGCGCAAGGCACCATATGAATTCAATGCACCATGGGCGGGCATAGTCTATACACACCTACGGACTTAGCCCACTGTTGGCACGCCCTAGGATCATGGATGGGCAAGATAAAGGTTGAATGATGTTACGAATCGCAAATAAAGGTTGAATAATGTTATTTATTACTAATGTAACATAGTCACAAGCGAAGGTCCACACCCAAAGCCCTTAGCTAGGCTCAGTGCATGGAGCTAGAGCAACTCATGAAGTTGTGTAGCTGACCGAGCACACAATATCCCACTAGATTCCTCTAAGGGGGCATGCAGCATCTACATCATCCCTGCAAGCAAAGTGTACTCCACTAGGGTCGAAAGAATTGAAGCTCCTTCATAGTTGTAAGTAATCAAGGAATAAAGTAGTGTGATCTTTAGTTAATGAATTTGGTATAGTTTCTGAGTGTGCATCATTCTGATTGTTTTGGTATTGGGTCAAGTGTAGGGCCAAAAAGAGGCTTTTCAAGATTAGAGTCTCCTCATGAGGATTCTTCCACTTCACAGATAGGGGAATGATTGAACAAGTTACCAGAGCTACAACATGGTATTAGAGCTTGGTTGTTGAAAGTTCTTGTACTCTACATTAACATTGATTAAAGGAGTTACTCCCAAATTGAGGAAGCTCAATGCATAGTTAAGCACCAAAGTTTTGTTGACTCAAAGGTTTTATCTCAAGATGGATAGTTGGTTGCCAATACCAAACTTAGGGGAGATTGAAAAGCTCAAGGGATCCAACTATCCTAAAGCATGAAGGCTCAAGGTCATCTCATTGTTAGAGAATCTAACAAATCACTATTGGAACAGAGTTGAGACTTGAAGTTGCCAAGTACAATGAGATGACTGAAGCAACTCCAATTATTGTATTGTAAATGCTATCCTTTCATACATACAGCTAGCCGAAACATCAACAAAATCATGGGGGTTGGTTGAGCTACATTGAGTTTAGGCTGTGGCTTGCATGTGCTGGAGCTTGCAGGGTCAGCCGTCGAGAAGCTACAGATCTTAGTCACACTCCCTAGAATCGAAACTTTCTCTCAATATCTCTCACAGCAGAGTAGACACCTATCAATCACACTCTCACAAGGAAATCTCTCTCTCTTCTTTTGAAGAAGAAGAATAATTGGTCTCTCTCTCTTTCAATGAAAATTATCTCACTCTCAAATGAAGAATGAAAACAAAATCCATCTCTCAAAAGAAAGCACTCAAAGGAAACCTATGAACGGAAGTTCTCTCCAAAGAATGGACAGAAATTTCTCAAACCAATGGACGGAAATTCTCTTTCATCAAAGAAATGAAAGGATGCTCACCCAATCGCTCTCAATCTCTCTCACACTAGAATCTCAATGCCTCAGCAGAAGGCAAAGGAGCTCTAATACCTTGAACAAATATGGAGAGAGGAGAGGAGAAGAGTGGAGATGAGGAGAGAGGGCACAGCTAGAGAGCACACCATAAATGACATATTGTACACTAGTATTAGTTGAAAATGATGAATATATACAAACCTCTTTAGGGTTAGCATTTCCAACCCTTTCCTTTTTAGCATCTTTTGTCTTAGTGCTATGCACAATATCGAACATGATGTTGAGATGAATTTTCAGCAAAGCATAGCTGCAGTGGAGCAAGGATCTTCTAGTAGTGTAGTGGGTCTAGGCACTCTCCTCAATGCCACCTAAACATGACATCAATCCATAGAAAGGAACACTCCCATTGGTCCACAAAGAGGAGCACTCCCATTGGTGCACCTCAAATCTCTCCATAATCCTTAAAGATTAGGAAACACTAATTTGGGGACCTTTTAAGACCCCAAATCCCCCCTCATGAATCCTTGAAACTTAGATGTACAACTTTCATATTTACAGATGACATCCTCAATTATTTTATGAGCATGTATCTTGCCCAATATTCTTCTATACTGCCAACCTCAAGAGGATTTTCCTTTGTCAAACTTCTTTGACATTTACCGAGGAGTGATACTCTATAAGACTCTAAGGCAAATACATCTTGCAAAGCTATACCACAATCATCAAGAATGAGTGTTGAATGTGTGCAAGGAGTGGCTGAATCATAAGGTATAGAGCAAGAAAACACGCTGCACGGAAATGATTGGTTGGAATCCTTGCTCATGGATGTGCATTTTTTGGTAAAGCTATTTTGTAACCAATGAAATCTATTCAGGGGAGCAAATATAAGATCCTACATGGGTTGACTTTAGATCCAATGTAAAGGATTTCTCTCGTGGATGATCCCTACCTACATAGAGTCATAATTAGCCATGAAATTGAGCATGTAACTACATGAATTTGACTATGTGCATGTAGAGCATGTGAGTACACCTCTTTAAATGCACTCAATTAAAATAGTCTTGCCCCAACATGGTACAAGAGACCTCAATCCATGCAAATCTTAATTGTTAGTGGGATGCTTTAGTACAGAAGGGAGGAAGTTGCATGAGCACATCATGGATACTTCCTCCATTTAAGTAAATCCCATACCTCCTTGTCATGTGGTCCCTCTTGCTTGATATAAACCTCTATGCATCACAATCATTGCTAACTCAACATGTTTTGGTTTAGTGGTCAATGTTGTCCTCTATAGTCTCTCCACTTTTACTATGCTTCTCCATCTACTACAACCATGGATCATTTTCACCTCATTGAATAATCATACTTTGAAATCGAGGAATATGAAATTGTAATGATTTGAGAAAAAGAGAGAGATTACTCACTAACTTTACAATATATCTTCTTTGTTGTGCTCACAATTCAAAAGAGATGCTCATTTTTTATGATGTGTATTATTTTGTTCTTTATTATGCACACAATTCAAAAGTAGATTTGAGATTTCTATATTCCATGTTGTTTAGATATGAACCATAGCAATAAAAAAAAATGATAATACATCCTAAATCATTGCATTATTCAAGCATAAATAATATGCTTTAGTGTTTACATGTGGCAGTAGGAGTACAAATCACATTGTGGGTAGTATGAAACCAACACTAAACTACATTTATAGTGGCACACTAATTTTCTCATTGCCAATCAATCCTTGGCAAAATTCTCCACAACAAAAAGAAACTATAAAACATAGGGTTTGATCAAATGTAACTAGTGCAAATCTATCAAATAATGCAACTATGAGTCACAATATTGTGGTGTGCTACATGATGTAGATTCATGGTCAAGATTCACAAAAGAAAACAAATGAATATAACTGAATGCAAGTGAACTCAAAATTCAAAGACAAGCAATTTCAAACTACCAAACTATATCTAACAACCATTGTGGCATTCCATGTCCATTAGACCCTATTTAGTTGACTAAACAAGTCTAGTTGTTCTTGCATAACAAAATCACAACACAACAAAGCAAGTAGCTAAGAGAAAGATGTAGCAACAACAACATAGCAAATTGAGTAGCTAAGAGAAAGACATAGTAATAACAGCAAAAGGCTTTGGCTTGTGATGACATACTTTGATGTTGAATAAGCCAAGAAAATCCACCTCCATTTGCAAAAGCAATGTTCAAATAGTGAGCAGCTCTGCAAGAAAGCCTCAACAGATGCAATGCTTACAAAAAGCATTTAAAATTATCATAAAATTTTCAAGAGTTAGTGCCCTTGGGACACCCTAGACAAAGTGGATTACATGGCCATTTGTGTTTGTTTTCTAGGGAATTTGTCTTGGCAAGTATTCTCTAGATGGTTGAATAGATGAGTTATAGCCTAAATAAAGGATGCAGACCTTCATGGGACCTTCACAAAGATGTGATAAGTGCCACTCAAGACAAGTCACTGGCAGGTTTACAAACAAATCCAACACATTTGTTTCCCAAATCGGCTAGAAGTAAGCCAACACTTAGCACTAAAGACAGCTATATGTAAGGTATCAAAAGTTTCAGGCACACTAGACCGATGCTCAAGTGCTAACAATAGAATCTCCAAATCTAGTTGTGACGACAATCAATAGAGTGACAAATAGCCACAAATTAGTGCAATGCCCACCACAAGAAAGAACTAGCAAAGTAAGAGCTTGCCACATCAATGTCAGTGAGTAAGATACAAGGAGAACTCTATATTTTTATATTGTGTATGAACATTAACTTATACCATATTAACTGTAGCAATGAATCAAGGCTTCTATAGCCTTTATTTCATTTGGTGATATTCCTAAATTTGTATAGTGTAAATATAGATATAAATATAAATAGATTTATACATAAATTTTACGATTTATATTTATACTTATATTCATCGTTATTTATTTATAATTACAAAAACGTCAAAATTAGTAGATACACCAAAGAAGTTCTACACATCCTAAGAAAAGATACTCAAAGTTGCTAACTTTTTGAATTTATGAAAGGTTTAACATCTCAAATTAGCTTTTTCAACTAGGAGGATTTTTTAATTAGGAAGGATATTTAGGCTCCTTCTAATGAGAGCTAGAATTCCAAAATTAATAAAATGTATGTTAAGTGGGTGGTGTTATGGATAAATTCATCTAAGGAAAAAGGCATTAATATGTGTGTGTGTGTTTGTATATGTGGCAATAGTATAATAAAATATGGTGTGCATAGGGCCCAGGGTTGAGGTGACAGGGCATGACCATGTGCCACCCTTCCATGTAAGAGAACCCATAACATGTGATGTACATAATCCATGGTAGTAATATTATAAAATGTAAGGTGGCATGCCTCCTCCATGTGCCACCCCTCCACCTAGGCTGCATTTAGTGAGATATGGCTCAAAGTCCATGGGAGAAGTAATATAAAATAGATGGAGATAGATATTATATTGGGTTATTCCCTCCATATAGGATAGGCTCATGTGGGGGAGGTATAGAAGGTCCAAGAGAGCAAGTTAAATAATGGGGAAAGTAGGATGAGGTGGCAAGATTCCTTGTGCCAACCCTCCACTTGTCCTCCTAGAGGTTTGAACATATTATAAAATTAGGGAGAGACCAAGGGAGTATCATAGGCTTGAGATATGGGGCTTGATTTATGTGGAAAAATGAGACAAAGTGTTGTTGCACACAATTGAGAGTGCATAACTGCCTAGCCCACATGGGAGACTCTTCCACATACACCATGCATGTGGGAGGATGCATTTATTGGGAGAGACCCTCTCTCTTGGCTATAAAAGGAGGGGGCTATTCCTTGATGAGACACGCTCATTCTTGTAAAGCCACCTAGCTAGTACTTTGATTTCTCCCTTCTCTTCCTTTCAAAATAAAGCGTGGTCCTCTTCCCTTGATGTCTCCATCTTTACATTCCTCCTCCCATCATGTACATGCTTCTCTTCCCCCTTTCCCTTTCCCCTTGTGTCATAGTCTCCCTCTTCATTCCCTCCCCTTCTAATTCCTTTTCCCCTCCCATGATAACACTTCGCCCTCACGTTCTCCTTTCCTCTATGGCCCTCGAGCGTCGCCATGCTTAGCCTCTAGCCTCTAGTCCTGATTTCTTTTCTGGCTAATAGAAATGGTGTGGCTGCTGGGATCAAAATCTCCATGGCTAGTGGTATAAAATATGTTACTCCTATGATTGGGTGTGGCATTGTGGCCTCTTCCGTGCACAGTTCTCTTCTTTTGTGCCTCTAAACTGTGTGCCTTCCCTATCTCTACGGCTGTAAAACCTCCTTGCTTCTGCACTTTCAGTCTGCTTGCTTTCTGCTCACGGTTCCTACATGTATTCTGGTCAGCGAATCTTCTGCTCGTACCGGTCGCATTTGCAGAACTGTACCATCTGTGCTCCTTCTGAGTTCTCACTTTGTGTGTCTACTGTGTTCACCCGTGCGATAGTTTTCTAGGCTGCTACGTCTTCTGGTCGCGGACAGTTTTTCTGAGTTTCTGCAAAACTGTAACAGCAGATCCCACGCCCCCCCTCTTCTCTTCTTCTTCTCTTTCTCTTCTCCTTCTCCTCTCCTCTCCTCTCTTTTTATTAAAGAGTAGGATTTGAACCCAAGACCTCCCCCTTCACAAAAGGGAGACTTATCATTGGGCCAACAAGCTGGAACTAATGAAAATGTAATGATTTTTGTTTATATATTGAAATCTCGGGAACTGTAACTCTCTAACCGTGGGGAGTTTACTCTTGCCATAAAAAGCAAAAGTACTTCATTTCATGTGCTCTATTCACATCTTCTACTAGATCACCAATTCGGAACTTTTCCAAGTCTACTTCATAGATGCACGCCACACGAGGAGGGTGGATATTTATGTCACTTCTTGACGATATTAAGGATTTGGTGCCTGGTCCTCTGCTCATTACGGCTACCAATTAGCGAGATCTCTTTCTTGATCTTCATGTCGACCTTCAACGGCTGATTGTCCAGTGCATTGTTCAAGGAGATGACGGGTGGGATGATACACTGTGGATGGCTCAAGGTGAAGAACTATTGATACGCTGGGAGAACTTTGATTTTAATTCTACTCATTGTGCGGTGATCGAGCTACTTGCTGCTTCGGAGGTAATTAAAAGGGTGTCCTTCATCGAAGGGTGGGATGCTCCCCAAGCTTGGGGGGAGATTTGGCGCATCTACTTGTTAATTCCTGTGGATAAGCTCGTCTTGAATGGTTTATTCTCAATCTCACCACAAAGGTTTCTAAGCCTCGACTATGGTTGGTAATGTTTCGACCAAGGAATCCATTTGTACCTAATCAATCTTTTGTGCCTCATTTCGAGCTTTAAGTTGTAATTCTTTTACCCAAAGATAAACTATCAATAAAGGATTGCAAGTTTATTTGGTGCTGAACATTTGGCTCAAGTGTTGAATTCTCCCCACCCTCTCCTTCTACCTATCTTGGACTACCGAGAAACTTGGGATGTCCGAATTTTAGTCTTGGTGTGATGACATCTTGGATCCTTCAATTTGATGGAGCTTACAAACCTTCGACCAAGGCTGCTGGCATGGGTGTGAAGCTCACTTCACCAGGTGGTGAGGAGTATTGTTATAGCAAGTCTGCACCTGCAAGTACATGCAACCAAGCTAAGTACTCGGCACTCATTTTTGGGCTACAAAAGGCACAAGAGCATCACGTCAAGCAACTTGAAGTGCAAGGAGATTCTCAACTAGTGTGTGAACAAGTTAGTGGAAGGTGGAAGGTGTGGAGCAAAGGCTTGGTTCCACGACATCAACAAGCATTGGAACTTTGCAACTGATTCAACATATCCCTTGAGCTCGAAATCTAGTTGCTGATTTCTTGGCACGTGAAGCTTGTACTTCAATCACGCATGACGCGAGTGGAAGCACCACCCCAACAAAGCTACAAGCCATGAAGGAGGGTGATCATTTGTAAGGAATGCAAAGGCTGTGGTCATCATGAAACTACGTGTTGGGCATACTTGAAACGAGTTTACCGACTTCGAAAGATCATCAGAAAGGTCCTCAAGGACATTGCTCAAAAGAAGGATGCCAGACCGCACACCCCTTGAAGAAATAGCATGGCGATTACAAGAATTGGAAGAAGCTGAAGGTGATGTGCAAGCTCTCCAACTGTTGACATCTGTCATGGCATTCTTGTTTGCTTTGATGAACAACCTTATGCAACGCCATGTCTCTAGCCCTCGCTTATAAAGATGGATGTGATATCATGACAGTTGGTCCTTTTAAGATTGTCTATGTGCTATTCTATGCTGAAGTTTCTTCCCATGTAGTATTTCACAATATACCAGTCACACCCTACCCTGCCTATGTGTGCTTTATGGATGTATCTTCACCCGATTTTCAGTTCAAGCTTCCTCTTTCTATTGTTTGTCCATAGATAAGCCTCGTCTTGCCTCTCTCTTTTCCATCTTCCAAGCATGGCTGACATTCCCGTGTTTTGTGGACGGGTGGAAGAAAATCCAAATGAGTATCTTGTGGCCTTCAAGCGCCATTGTGTTTCTCTCAAATTTCTTATTGAAGACAGATGGCTATTGGTTCTTCCCACATTTTTAGAGGGTTTGGCTCAAATGTGGTATGAGAAGCAGGTCAAAGACGTTCGCCAAAGCTGGCCAAGGTTGACAGCAGCGATGATTGAGTATTTCGGTAAAGAAGAGGAGCCAGAGAATGTGTACCTGCAGGTGGCAAACTTGAAGTAGTCAGAAGGTGAGACGACGCATCGATATGTGGATCGAGCGGCCGTGCTCCTAGACCGTTTAATTGCCACGCAGGAGGACAATACCGGATTTCGAGCTAGAATGACTCAGCATGTGTTGGGCTACCTTGTAGCAGGAGCAAGTGATGAATTCCGCCTCAAGCTTAAATGGGAGAATCTAGAAACCATGGTGCTAGCACATGATATTGCTCAAAAGTTTGATAAAGTTCAGTCTGACCCCGCTTCAAAGAAGACGATTGTCCCTCCACAACCCCCTCAATTCTTGCAACAACAACCTGGGGGGTCTAACTCAGGGGCATACCCCCACCCCTCATCAGGGATGTATCCACCGCCTCCACCTTAAATGTATGGTCCTCCCTTAGATGGTTACCCTCAACAAGGTGTATATTCTCACCCTCTGCCTCGAAGATTTCCCCAGCCTCACCCACGAGCCCCCCTCCTTTCTACTCCCTCCGCCCCTCCAGCTAAAGAGGCCCCCCCTGCAATAGAACCTGGAGTCAATGACCTAGCCAAGGTCCTGAATGATCTTCGGCTTGAGATGGTGGGCATCACAAATCAAGCCAACTGCCCTCCAAGAGACCGTGCAAAAGTTGTACGCTACGAGTGCCACCAAAAGGGTCATTATCGCACGGAATGTCCCAATATTCCAAGGGTGAATCTTCTAAGTGAATCAGGCACTAAGGATTCTGACGTAGAGATCCTTGACCTTGGGAAAAGAAGTCGTACCACCTTGGACCCCTCTCCAAACCGTGGACTGGGCCGCCCCAGGAAGAAGATGTCCTTCTCAGAGCCCTCAAATGCTGAGATGGCTGACCCACCAATAGAGAAGACTAAAAGATCCTACGGGAGTAAGTGGTCACCCTGGGATTTTCCCATCGGCTCGGGGCAAGAAGACTATTCGGTCGTTCAAGACCTTGCTCATCGTTCTTTGAGTATCACGCTCCCTCAACTAATAGCATTAAGCCCTTAGGTGAGACGTGAGCTACAGCAAGGGATCTCAACAAGGAGGAACAAGAAAAGGGGAAAGGTAAGAGAGGTATCTTCTATCTCTGAAGAAATTAATCGGCACCCACATACAGTCGATGTCATCATAGATAATTGCCATGTCAAAATTATGTGTGTTGATGGGGGAGCTGCATGTAATATCATGGTGCCCCAAATCATGAAGAAATTGAATTTGAAATGTACAAGGCGTTCCTCCACTCGAATCAAGGTAGCAGATGGTCGACGACTCACCACCTTGGGAGTCATTGAGGATTTGCCCATCACTGTCAATGGGTTGACCACCACCGTCAATTTTTATGTAGTGGACATTGAAGATACAGGCATGAGTTACCCAGCTATACTCGGGAGACCATGGTTGAGAAAGAGTGGTGCAGTCAGCCATTGGAAGATAGGACACATGTCTTTTGGTGCTTCTAAGGAGAAGATTCCAGTGCAACCCGGTGCCACGGAACCAGAAGAAGAAGAGGAGCAAGATAGTGATACTCTCTCATCCTCGGTGTCTGAATCAATAGAAGAATCAGACGGGGGGGAGGAATTCTCAGAGGAGGAAGTTTACATGATGGGGGTGTCTCCGACCCCGCGACCTATAGAAAAGGTAACACCTAGTCCTCAACAGCTTGAATCTATGCTTTCCCCAGACCTCACTCCAAGTGAGAAAGATGAGTTCCTAGAAATGTTCATAGATTTCCTTGACCTTTTCGCAACTAGCTACCACCACCTTTGTCATGTGACTGCCATAGAACACAAGATAGAGCTGAAGCCTAATGCGAAGCCTATGGCTCAGAAGTATCGAAGATTAGGGCCCCTACAAACCGATGCTTTGCACTCAGAGTTGCAAAAACTTGTAGAAGCTAGGTTTATTGTTCCGGTTCACAATACTGAATGGGTTTCACCAGTGGTAGTCACCCCAAAGAAAAACAAGTAGTGGGTCTACATCGACTATAAGAAACTCAATGCGGCCACCAAGAGGGATCATCATCCTCTGCCCTTTCAAGACCTCATTCTTGAGAAGGTAGTGGTCATGAGATGTATACTTTCTGTGATGGTTACTCCGGGTTTTATCAAATCAGATTTACCGAAGAAGATGTGCTTAAAACCACATTTGTCACACCTTGGGGGACATTTGCATTCAAAGTAATGCCATTTGGCCTTACCAATGCTCTTGCTACAGTTTAAAGATTTATGCAAATGGTGTTTGCTCCTTATTTGGGGGATTTCTTGGAGGTGTTTTTAGATGATTTTTGTATATTCTCATCACGAAAGGAGCACGTCATGAAGGTTAGGTTGGCCTTCCAAAGGGTTAATGATGCAAATGGCAGTCTCAACCCTGAGAAATGCACCATTGGAGCCACTCAAGGGAGGTTACTGGGACATATTGTCTCATCTAAGGGCATCAAGCCTAACCCCGAGAAGGTAGAATCCATCCTCAAGCTCTCCCCACCAACAACCAAACGTCAGGTATGCTCATTTGTCAATCTAGCAGGATATTATCGCCGCTTCATTGATCAATATGCTGCTTTGACACAACTAAAAGATGGGATTGATTTCTCTTGGGATGAGGATTGTGATCATGGGTTTGCATAAATCAAGAATGCTCTGGCTTCAGAACCCATTCTACACAATCTATACTGGTCAAAGACTTTCTATATCAGTCCTGGGTTTGGTGAGCACACTTTGGCAGGTATTCTTCTCCAGCAAGGGGAGGATCGGTTCATGTATCCCATTCGATTTGCTTCTCGACAATTACTCGACACTGAGCAATGCTATTCAGAGGCTGACAAGCATGCCTTGTCTTTGGTGTTCTACATTGAGAAATTTAAGCATTATGTGGCTAGAAAGTCCTTCATTATACTCACTAGCACTGGTCTTGCAAAGCAAGTTCTTCAATCACCAAATCCCATGGGCCGGTTGGCCAAATGGTTGGCAGTTCTACAAGAATATGATTTTTCTTTCAAAATTGTAAAAGGGGGTTGTTCCAACTTGAAGAATGCTTTGATTGATTTAGAGGACTACCTCGATGTAACCCTTGTAGTGGCCATAGAAGTTGGGGATCCATGGTATGGTGGCATCTACAAGTTTCTGACTGCTTTCTCCTTTCCTTCAGAAAGTACTAGCTATGAGAGAAAGAAGATCCGCAGAGATAGTAGGCGCTACACCCTCTTTGATGGGGTGTTGTACCATCAAGGCATGGATGGGGTACTAAGACAGGCCATTGATGGAGATGAAGTGCCTAAGATATTGAAGCATTATCATGATGGATTTTGTGGAGGCCACTATGCCAGTGACTATACAGCTAAGAAGATTTTACATACTAGATACTATTGGCCGACCTTGTTCAAGGATGTCACTTTATATTGCAAAACCTATGAACCATGTCAATTCTTTGGTAGGAAGGATTTGCGTCCTGGGCAACATCACCTAGTGATGTCCATCCATCCATTTCAGAAGTGGGGAATAGATTTTGTCGGGCCCTTGCCCATGACCGCCTGTAAAAAGAAGTATATTTTGGTAGCCACTCAGTATGTCACCAAGTGGGCTAAAGCTATCGCCCTCCCCACTACAAATGTTAAGGCAGTTTCAAATTTCATATTCGAACATATCTACACAAGGTTTGGGACACCCATGGAAATTGTCTCTAACCATGGGAGTCCATTCTTAAATGAAGCAGTGGAGTTACTCATGGATTGCATGAGTATTGATCATCACACTTCTAGCATCTATTATCTAGCATCCATGGGTCAAATAGAGCGGACCAATGGCCTCCTTTGTAAAACTGTGGGAAAAATGGCCACAGGAAACAGGAGCCAGTGGGATCAGAAGGTCACTGAAGCCGTGTGGGCTTACATCACTCATAAAATGTCTATAGGTCACACTCCTTTTGAGTTGGTGTATGGAATTGAGGCAGTTTTACCACTAGAGATAGAGATTCCGGTTGGCACAAGAACAGAGGATGATAGAAGATGAACATGTAGAGGCTAGATTGGTGCAACTTGAGAAGCTAGATGAAACCCGATGCCTTGCACTACACCAAAGAGAGATCCAAAAGAATCGACAAAATGCCCGCTTGGATGCTAAGATTCACAAGGGATGGGAAAGATGCTTCGCTGAGGGGGATGTTGTGCTATGCTTTGATAACAGATTGGACCACCAAATGGATAAGAAGTTTCTGCCACTGTGGACCGGTCCATACAAAGTCAAGGAATGTAGAAATGGGTCTGTACAAGTTTAGGAGCTGCATGAGCCATATGGCACGAAGGTGATCAACAAGCATTATCTCAAGCCCTTCTTTGTGCATGATGGACCCAGGCATGGAAATGCTGTGCATTCCCTGCCTGGGGGAGGAACTGTTATGGATAAATTTGTCTAAGGAAAAAGGCATTAGTGTGTTTGTATATGTGGCAATAGTATAATAAAATATGGTGTGCATAGGGCCCAGGGTTGAGGTGACAGGGCATGACCATGTGCCACCCTTCCATGTAAGAGAACCCATAACATGTGATGTACATAATCCATGGTAGTAATATTATAAAATGTAAGGTGGCATGGCTCCTCCATGTGCCACCCCTCCACCTAGGCTGCATTTAGTGAGATATGGCTCAAAGTCCATGGGAGAAGTAATATAAAATAGATGGAGATAGATATTATATTGGGTTATTCCCTCCATATAGGATAGGCTCATGTGGGGGAGGTATAGAAGGTCCAAGAGAGCAAGTTAAATAATGGGGAAAGTAGGATGAGGTGGCAAGATTCCTTGTGCCAACCCTCCACTTGTCCTCCTAGAGGTTTGAACATATTATAAAATTAGGGAGAGACCAAGGGAGTATCATAGGCTTGAGATATGGGGCTTGATTTATGTGGAAAAATGAGGCAAAGTGTTGTTGCACACAATTGAGAGTGCATAACCGCCTAGCCCACATGGGAGACTCTTCCACACACACCATGCATGTGGGAGGATGCATTTATTGGGAGAGACCCTCTCTCTTGGCTATAAAAGGAGGGGGTTATTCCTTGATGAGACACGCTCATTCTTGTAAAGCCACCTAGCTAGTACTTTGATTTCTCCCTTCTCTTCCTTTCAAAATAAAGCATGGTCCTCTTCCCTTGATGTCTCCATCTTTACATTCCTCCTCCCATCATGTACATGCTTCTCTTCCCCCTCTCCCTTTCCCCTTGTGTCATAGTCTCCCTCTTCATTCCCTCCCCTTCTAATTCCTTTTCCCCTCCAATGATAACGCTTCGCCCTCATGTTCTCCTTTCCTCTATGGCCTTCGAGTATCGCCATGCTTAGCCTCTAGCCTCTAGTCCTGATTTCTTTTCCGGCTAATAGTGGCACCCTAGCTATATTATTTTCTCTTAGGAACTTATCTTGGTAGGACATAGGATACACTAGTTTCCACCTATGTGGTTTTTTAAACTTAAAAGGCCCCTTGGACTAATCCCCCATCGTTGAAAAGCCTCCCAAGCCAAGATTTGGGCTCAAGGCATTTGCTAACTCTCTCCTCAGGTCAAGCTATTCTTTTGATGCCCCTGCCCCCTTCCTCTGCTACTCCATGTCCAAGACATGACCGCATGTGATGACCTCACAGCTTCAACCCCCATGTGTATGCCTTTGAGCAATGCCTTCATCTAGCTAGTCCAAAATTTTGAGGGCCTGATTGCACAAATTCGAGGCAAAATGTTGGCCCTTGGATCATGCCAACACAGGCAAGAGAGCTGGTGGTGCTCGCAGGTGGTGAACAAGCAAGCACATTATTGGCTAACCTCCTAAGTAAGTGAGCAACAATGGCTAAGGTAATGAATTTGAGTCTAAGGAGGAGTCATCCTAAAGACAAGGGAAGCAAACAACGGTTCATGAATCGTGAGTGTTAGTAATAGAAGTAAGTTTTGTAGTTAGTCTACTTAGTAGAAAGGTATTGTACTAACAAAGAGAAAGTTTTGGTTGTTCTTAAGTGTGTGACCTCTGTCTGGCTCGCTAGGTTAGGAGCTTCCATAGATGATTGCTTAGTTCAAGCCAAGGTAGCTTCATTGTAAATAGATTCTTCTCTTAATACAAATGTGGTTTGCTTCCATCTTGTCTATATTTTTCTTTGTATCTGTTTATTTATTATGTGCTCAATCCCTCATCATCATACGATTTCCCTTTTAATAGCAACCCCACCTTTGAGTTATTTTGTTGACATCTATTGGCATCTCACCCGAGTATGCTTGCATGCACAGCTCACCTAGGACTGCAAGAGTGAGCATCTTCCTTTAAGCACTGCACGGGTTGGGTTAAGGGTTCATGAGCACAAAACATCGAGCATCCATAAGTTGACCAAAAGGGTAGCAAGCAAATTAGACCGTCAACCCTACCATGGAAAGAAACTCCTCACCAATGCAACCTTGACTACCTTATCAAGTTCTAGGGCCAATCAATTACATATCAACCCTCGATGTCCCAAGGCACTCCTCCACATATGATACAACAAGTGGTCCTACACCAACAGCTCCAAAGGATGAGTTTGATTGTGTAGGGTGAATCTGATGACATCAAAATGGGTCAAGAGGAGTTTCTGGTGATCCTCAAAGATTTTTTCCACCTTCATTTACTAACCCCATCATTCCTTAGTGAACTCCGAATCTCCCTCTTCTTTTTATTTTTTCAAGAATCAAGACAAAATGTCATGTACAACTCTAGACATCTAAACATGGCATTTCAAAGACATAGCCTGATGAGAATCCAATAAAAGTCCTAGTCAAATCAAACATGGGACTTAAGGAGGAGCATGATAATACACTAGAGTTCCTCTGCTAACACTAACAACACTAGGATCTTGCTATTGGCACCTTCTTCCTACTATCAAGCCATTGCAATCGCTCATGCCATGTCATGCCAATAATAGCAAAATCTGGTGCTACCATCCAGAATATCCATCCTCCCAGCAATAATTCCACAACAAAGGATCCACTGAACCCCTATGAAGCAATGCAACCCAAAAGATTCCACAAGGGCACAAAAGAATGATCTTTAACAACAACCCTCCAACAACCATGACCTTTGCACGATCCATGGGACTAGATTAAGAACAGGAAGGGGGTCATGTTAATTGATTTGGTTAACAATATGCCATCACCGGTTGGTAATGTCACATCATGGATAGTGGCAAGTCCGTAGAGCTAGGATTGTGCCTTAGAGACAAATGGGCCCAAGATGATTGTAAAGAATGAGGAAAGAGAGTGGTATGAAGAGAATAGAGTTGGCCCTCCCTTCAAAAGGTGATATTTATAAAAGGCCAAGTATTTGACTTTGGTCTTCACTTGTTGGATGCCTCTCTCTTTTTCCAAGAGTGGTGTCTTGTGTTCTTGCTTCTTGCCTTTTGTGAATGCCTCTCATCCCCCTCCCCCTTCTCCTGGCTCTTGCTTCCCATCCCATCCCCTCTCCCTCTTCCTCTCCCTTCTCCCCTCCCTTCTCCCCCTTCTTCTCACAAGGATTCACACTTGCAAAATAACTCCGAGAGCCATATGGGCCGTTCATGCTTGCATAGCTCCCACAAAGAGTATCTTGGAGTAGAAGGCTCCATCAACACACCTCCAAGATCCACATGATAGCTGAGTCACCCGCTAGAGATTTTGTGAAATGCTTGGATCTTGACAATCATATGGATCTAGCTCCTTGTGAGAACTAAATGGTTGTACCACTCTTTGAGTTGTGGTCTATTGGGTTGAGTCTTGTAATAACTAAAATGGATTCATTAAACACGCCATGATCCTTGTTATAAGATTTATCTTTGCCTCTTTTCTACTTTGTCTTAGCAATTCCTAGTTTTGGATATGTGACACATGTACACACATACTTGGAGATGCACACATGAACACACGTAGATGCACATGCACACATGCACACACAAGCACACATGTACATGCACACATGCGCACGTATGCACACAGAGGCACACGTGCACATACATGCATATGTACATGTACACACACAAACAATTTGAACAAGGCAACTGTTTTAATGTTGTAAGGTGCCACATAGGGTTAGTCACAAAGGCAATTTATCATATCATTGAAGCTTTTTTGTGAGCACTCCAAATATGGAGCAACGAATAGGGAGTTGGATATGTGAACATGCAAATCTTTTTCTTCACAAAGAAGCTAACAATTTTGCCCCAAATTGGTCGGCCAGCATAAGGCAAAAGTTCCATGTTTTGTAAAGTGAGATAGTTGTTGTGTCCTAGCATTTGTGCCTGTTCTCCAACCAACTACTAGGAATTGAGAAAATGGAGAGCATCCTAAGAATGAACTTTGAAAATTTTTGATGACTAATAGATGTACCATGATTTGGATTTTGCAAAACCTCTATTGAGAAGGGCCAAGTAAGGTCAATTTTGATTGTTGTCAAGGTTTAGTAAGAGCTTCATGGATCCTTATCATCACCATTTGGATGAAGAATTTATTGGAATATTTTTTTAAATTCTTTTTTGGTGATCAAATTTTGCAGGGGAAAGGCTATGTGGGATATTCAGAGTTCTTTTGAGTGTGCCCAAGGTTGTGAGCTATTGCATGATCGCCTCTCCCCCTACTGTTGTGGGAGTGGAAATGTTTGGACACAAGAATAGTGATTTGGGAAGAATGAGAGCTCAGACTACCCCAAGGGACAAGGCTTAGAGGGTGGGAAGTGGGCTCTTTCAGCTAGGGATGATGAAACTTTGTCAAGACGATTGCATGTACAGGCAGAAAGAAGAGCTCGAGAGGTTGCCAAGAAGCCCTGGTTTGAATCGAGAAAATGCATTTGATTTCTTGTAAGATTAAGTCGGGGGTGTCAAACCCAAGCTTACAAGGTTGGCAAAGGGCGGGATATACGTCTTCTTTATGAGTATGGATCCCTGTTAGGAAATGGAGTCATGTTGAGTGAATTTTATGTATGTTTTAGTGTAGTGTGTCCTATGGATGCCGCGTGTCATATTGGGAGATATCCCATATGCACTTTGGTATTCTAGTGTCTAGTGTCTAGATTATATAAGGGTGTACTTTTGTTGTGTGTCAAATCATTGGAGTCAACATCAACCTTTCACAATGTAAGTCTTTCAGTGGTTTAGTACTTTCATTTATCTTTCACTTCTTTCTAGTTCCATTTCCATTTCCATTTTTGCAATTTTTGCTTTCCTCTTCCTACCCTACCTCTTCTCCCTACTCCTCTTTGCTCCAACATGTGGTACAGAGCCAACTCTCCTCTCTTCCTTCCTCCTTGCTTCTCCAAGTGAATAAGGTTGAGGGAGCCCAAAAGAAGCTACTCTCCCTCTTTTTTCATGGAGAGCGTACCTTAGCCTCTTCATGTTGGCATTCCCTTACCCTCCTTCTCCTTCGTCATCTTCTCCTCCTCCACTCCACAAGCCTCTTCTTCACTTTGGTTGTAAATATTGCCTCAAAGGCTGTTCGTGCTGATTCATGGAGTTGCTATGTGGAAGACTTCGTGGAGGTCTCCATTCGAGGAAATTCTTTGCAGCTTATTGAGTCAATTGCTCATGGAGAAGGCACATTGGAATTGATTCGTGACTGCCACATTGAGCTGATTCACTAGATGGAGAAACCACGCTTGAAGCTGATTTGTGGAGACCAAGCTATGTTCATGGATCAAGCTACGTGTCATTTGGAGGCCATTTCTAGCTTGCTCGTGGCATTTGGAAGCTCAGATTACTGCAAGTCATAAGCTTGATTGTTGGTCAACATTTCTTATTACAGTTGGGGCCTGTTTTCAACATGCTTGTGGCAATCATGGCATGAGGAAGCTCGAGCTATTATACTTCATGGAGTTGGTCATGAAATTGTTGTGTTGTGATTGTTTGATTCAATCTACTTACTGAGTTGTCCTCACAAAAATTAAGAGCATACATTCAGTAGTAAGGTCTGCAATATCTCTCTTCTTTCCTGCTTCATCTTTACTGAAATGGAGTCTTTCGAGTCTGGTATTGAGAAAGTTTATGGCATGAACTTTCCCGCATGGCAAACCATGTTAAGGCTTATTCTTATGAAGGAAGATGTGTGGAATGTCGTTAGTGGAAAGGACAAAAAGCCTTTAACAGATGAGAAGAAAATTCTACAATGGGAAAATCTCAATGACAAAGCTCTTGCTCTTATTGCTTTGGGTTTCTCTTATGAAGTTATTCATCAGTTAGATTTTGATTACCGTGCACAAAATTTTGGGAAAAGCTAGAATGCCTATTTGGTAACAAAATTATCAACTCCAAAGTATTTCTTAGATAGGCATTCTTTAAGCTTCAAATGAAGCATGAAGGTTCTCTCAATGCACATTTGAATCATATGGAATCTCTCATCACTCAACTTGCTGTATTGAAGGCCCCTATTAGGAAAGAAGATCAGGTTGATATCCTCCTTTCCAACATTGAGGATATTCCTAAATATTGTGATATTATTCCAACACTTCATGTGGCATCAGATATGAAATTTGATGAGATGGTTGCAATGCTCATTGATCATGATAAAAGACATAAGGATGACCATGTCCACGAGGAAAAGGCATAATATTCTAAGGGTAAAAACAAATTCAAGCCCCTCAAGTGAACGTATTGTAAGAAGCTTGGCCATACAGAGGATTGTTATTTCTAGAAGCTTGCCAAGTAACAATCTAAGTACCATGCTAACTTGGTTGCAGTTGCCACTAGTGAAGAAGAAGAAGAAGAAGACATCTTGCCACCAACTCATGCTCTCACTGCTGTAATCTAGCATCTCTCTCTTCCTCAAGAGGTGGATGAGGATGATGAGTTTGTTTTCTAAATCTGTCCATGAGTCATGGGTCCTTTTCCCTAGGTAGTCTCCCAAAAATGATTGTAATAATCTCATGAGTGTTTGTCTTCTTGAGTCAATAAAGGTTCTCTAGTCCTCCTAAAATGATGTATTACTTTATTATGTGTGGCTCCATGTCACTCATTAGTCCCATTTTGGAGCCAGGAGGGGGATGTATTGTGGAAGCCTCTTTGTATTGGTCTCTAATGGGTCTTTTTATCAGGCCTAGCCGAGTTCCAAGATGTTGGTGTCGCCCCTAGACCTATGAGCTGGTCATGTAGCCATGCTAAGACATGAGCCTTTGTGTCATGTTGAGTCTCAAGCCAGCAGGCTCAAGCCATGAGAGTGCTTGGATCAACCTCTGAACATGCTCAGACTTTAGCCTCTGAGTTACATGGGGTGCACAAATTAGTAGATCCCATCATTACCATGTTTGTTCTTGGTTCCATTCTAGTAGTCCCTCACCTTTCCTCCATGGGGGGTGTTAGGAAATGGAGTCAAGTTGAGTGAGTTTTATGTATTTTTTAGTCTCTTGTGCCACGTGTCATATTGGGAGATATCCCATATGTACTTTGGTATTCTAGTGTCTAGTGTCTAGATTATATAAGGGTGTACTTGTGTTGTGTGTCAAACCATTGGAGTCAACATCAAGCTTTCACAATGTAAGTCTTTCATTGGTTTAGTACTTTCTTTCTCTTTTAGTTCTTTCGATTTCCATTACCATTAGTTGCAATCTTTGCTTTCCTCTTCCTACCCGACCTCCTCTCCTTACTCCTCTTTGCTCCAACATTACCCCCTTGGCTGAACTGGAGGAGTTCTTATCTTTTAAGTGCCGTGTATCTCAATCCTTAGAAAGTTTAAGGTTGATATTTTTTTTCCTTTAAGAACTAAAATGCAAGGAGGATAACACATTTTGGGTTGCTATTAGGAAATTGGGGTTTGATGTCCTTAGCAATTGTCCTATTAGAGAGCAAGGGGGTTGTGCAATTTTAACTAAGTTCTGCTTTGTTAAGGAATTGTTTAGGCATCCTCAAGGCTAGTTTCTGGCTATGGTGGTGTTTGTTGATAGGTTTTAGTTTAATGTTTTGAGCACGTATGCCCCTAATGCATTTGGGGATTAATCCCTTTGTTGGTTGGCTCTCAAGTCACATTTGATCAATGGTAATTGCCTTTTGGGTGAAGATTGGAATTTCATGGAGATAGATGAGGATCATTTGCACCCCTCTAGGATTTCCTCTAGCTTCAAACTTGAAGTGTGAGAGGATCTGAGGGGGAACTCTTGTTGGAGTTTGGCATGACAGATCGCTTGGAGTTGGATGGGTATTCTTGGAACAAGGGCAATGACCTTCGAGTGGGTAGGCTGGATAGAATCAATGCTTTGGAGGATGTTCGATGTGTGTGCCCACCGTGAAGGGGAGATATTTGGCCAATATTTCAGTTTCTGATCATATTTCATTGAATGGAGATTTAGTATCCCGCTTCTTCAGGTAGGTCATTTGATATAACTTTTAA
Organism: Dipteris shenzhenensis; assembly: GCF_047967505.1. NCBI lineage: Eukaryota > Viridiplantae > Streptophyta > Polypodiopsida > Gleicheniales > Dipteridaceae > Dipteris > Dipteris shenzhenensis. The sequence continues at coordinate 30,384,190 of NC_141614.1, read as the reverse complement.
GCTCAATAAAAAATATATAGCTTCCAAAGCGTTCTCCCGGGCAAATTAAAAAAGTGTGGCTTCAAGTAGAAACCTACATGAAGACCCGTGTGATTGGTGGGATGCGGCCATCAGGGTTGTTGTGGAGGAGGTCATAGCTTGGGCCAAGAAGGACCTTGCTCTAAATGGAAGATAGAGGACTTAATCTTAGTCAAGGGCTCTTTGAGATCGGCAGTGAATCTTATGCCTAATGACATGATTGTCACTACTTTGATGTGACTGAAATTGAACAGGAGGTGTAGGCTAAAGAGCTAGAGATGCCAACCTGGCTAGGATGTATAGCCAACATATGTGGTTGTAGCTTGGGGACCACCCCTCTAAGTTCTTTTTTCAGGCAATTAAAAGAAAACACTTGTGTGAGACCATAGATAAAGTCCTTGGCTCAGCGTATTCTTGAAGTGAGCATGCAAGTAGTGAGTAGCAAAGCAAGTTTGTAGAAGCCGGGATATCTTTAATAATATTCCAAATGTGAATGCAACTTTGGATTATACCCTTCTTTAGGTCAAAAAATGCATTTTGTTTGGTTTGGATTTGGATAAAGCATTTGATCGTGTCCATTGAGACTTCATTCTTGGAATCATGGATAGACTCAGGTTTGGTGATGCCTTTATTAAGATGGTAGCTTCTCTTTTTAGTGATGCCTCTGCTACTTTGTGTGTGAACAAGGGTATTGTGGGTTGTTTTATGCTTACTTGGTCCATTCGTCAAGGTTGCCCCATTATCCTTCTCTTATTTGCAATGTGTTTAGTACCCTTAATCCACTGTCTAAATCTCAAGTGATGGCCAGTGGGTCATGAGTGAGTGTTCTTCTTTCATCCAGGAAGCAACTCCTCTCTCATATGTTTATTGGTGACCTCTTGGTGTTTAGTAAAGAGGATCAAGGTATGTGGAAACTATTAAGAGTGTGATTTCTTACTTCTACCAAGCCTCAAGATGTGCATGCAGTTGGCACAAGTCATATGCACTAAGAACCTCTTTGGATCCCTTGCCGAGATGTGCTAATACTATGTTGGTGCAGTGGACACCTTGGGGTGAGGTTATTTGGTATCTGGGTGCACTAATGGGCCTTGGGTTAACTCTGCAACAAAGGTTTAATTGGTTTGAAGACCGTATCAAAAGTAAGTTGAAGGCACGACCTATGTATCAACTGGAATGCGATAGCATTGGTCATTAAGCATCTTTTCTCTACAATCACTACTTATGTTGCGTTAGTTTGGCATTTCCGCCATTCCCATTGCCTGGAAATTGAAAGATGCTTTAGGATGTTTCTCTAGATAGTGGAAGGTGGTAGGACACCGCACACATTACATTGCAAGTGGGCTTGGTATCCCGAATGTGGCTCGAAAGAATATTTCTATGTTAGGCAAGTGGATACCTAAGTTGTTCTTTGCTAATATGCCATGGGTTGAGCTTATGCACTGGTTTGTGGATAACAAATAAAAGCCCAAGAGCTAGGAGGCCTCTCTTGGTATGAGAGACTCTTCTCTGACTTTCGTGTATAGGCTAACGGTTTTGATTTGGTGGTGGAATTAGTAAGTGCTTGGAAGGTTGGTATAAATAGCTATGCTTGGAAAGGGTCAAGTGGCCTTAGGGGTGATGCCAATTTGGGTGAGTCTATCTAGTGGAGCAAACCTGTGATGGTTGATGGGTATTCTTTGACCTTGATAATTCATCATACGCCGACAATCAAGAAAGATCTAAGGCATTGGGAACTGATCTAGGATGTTCATAAAGGTTGATAGTGGACTTTAGGTGATATCAGTTGCAGGTACTCTCTGAATGCTAGAGAGACTGCCTTCTTGCATCAAGTAATCCACAGGATCCTGGGACCAATACATGTCTGTCGAAGGGCTTAAGGCCTAAGCAATCATACAGTGGCAAGACACAACTGACTAAGAGATCCCTCTCCCTCTCCCTCTCCCTCTCCCTCTCCCTCTCCCCTCCATGCCCCCCTCCCTCCCTCTCTCTCTTTCTCTCTCTCTCTCTCTCTCTCTCCCCCCAAAAAAAAATGTTAAGGATACATGCACGCACATTACATACATCCACTTTTAATTTGAAAAAATTGGAGTGATTGTCATGACGCTTCAACATCTTCACATAGAGCCCTGAAGAGTCATTTCCTTGGGGGAGAGAAGAAACTCCAGGGGCCGGGGGGGGGGGGGGAGGATTGTCAAGGATTGCAATTGTGAGTGGGAGGGTGATAGATATGTAGACAAATCTTCAATCTGAATCATAAGATTGTTGGCCTCTATATTCACAAAACTTAACAATTTGCTTGAAACAAGCTAGTCAACTCCTAGCATTCAAATGCATATACTTGAATGGAATTGACCCAAGTATATCTCACATTCACACATGGACAAAAGAAATTCCCCCTAATGCCAGCTTTTATTAAGAAAAAGGGCGAGGATCAGGCCCAAAACAAAGACCGAGTACAAAAGGCAGCCAAGAAGGGGGCTCACCCCCTATGTCAGAAAGCATGATAACAACACCTGCAAGCAAGTAAGAGTTTAAGCTAGATAAGATGCAACTTTAGAGAGATAATTGCTGACTAGCGTATCAAACTTGCCTACCACTTGGCAAGTTCTAGCAGGCACACCTTCAATGATCTGAGAATCATTGATTTAGGGTATGCCACCAATAGACCATCTCTAACACCATCTGATCATGGATGTTTTTATCGAAGCTATGCTTATATATAAATGTAAACTCTTGGCAAAAGTTTATCAAGATCATTTTTTTAGTTTCACAATATTGATAGGATGTAGTATACTTTTATATATATTCTTTTGAATTTTGATGTTAAAAAAGTAAAATTTTGCAAAAGTTTAAATCTTTTTTGCATAAAAGTTTCAAATCTTGGCAAATCTTTGAAGCATTTATTTTTATTAGGGCATATAGACTTTCTAGACCAATATAAAAGTTTAGCTTTTTAATGAAACTAACTTGAAAAAATCATCCATGCATCTAATTCCTAATCTTCCGGATAGAGGACCACACTGCCCCACGGATATAAGGCTTACATGCCTTCAGCATTGAAGCAAGTCTCGAGACATCGCCCAGAAGCACCAGTTTCCAGTTCATCCCAACGAAAAACTAAGACATTGATTAGAGAGCACGCACAACCTTCTCAGCTTGAGACCATACCCCTCTCATAGCAGGACAATGCCACATTAAATGTTGGATATGCTCGGTCAACTTGCCACAAAAGGGACACAATGGATTTCACTTGAAGTTGTTTCGCCAATTTGGCCCTAAGGGGTAGCCACTGATCAATGATCTTCCAGAGAATAAAACTGATCTTCCCCACCCTACAACTTTGCCAGATCTCTTTAAACCTCAAACCTCCACCATCCCGAGGCCCCCATCTTTTATCCAAATGCATAAACACAGGGAATCCAAGGACTCATAAATAGATAGAGGAAGAGGGAGACCTCAAATTTATAAGCCTCTAAAAGTGCATTGAAAACGACAAATTAAAAAGTACGAGAAACTTACTCATCCATTAGGATGTTCCTCCTCCTCCCCCCCCCTCTTGCCCCCTACGTAGTCACTCCCTTGCCGCCCCTACCCCCACATGCACCCCATCGAGGGGTAGAGGACCTATGCTCTTTTAGTCGGATTCGAACAAGGGGGGAGGCTTGAGGTGCTCTTGCTCCAATGCTTATGTGGGAGCTTTTTGGCTTAACATCGAGTGCAGGCAAGCATTGCCTAGTAGGAAGGATGATAGGCGAGGGAGCGAGCTAGAGTTGTTTCTCCATTTCAATATTCAATTCTTAAGAGCGGATCTCCATCTCCATCTCCATCTCCATCTCCATCGCCATGTGAATCTCCATATTCATTCGGAGAGCAATAGTGAGGGAGATAGTAGCAAGCAAGCAAGCAAGCAAAGAAAGCAAGCACAAGCGCACACAAACATTTTGGAGAGTTGCACACACACAAAACCCACCTCAATTTCCTTAGTCTCCCCCCCCTTCTCTAGACCCCTTATGGCTCCTTGGCCCTTGCTTTAACCCCTCCCGATTTGCTCTTCGCCCTTGTATGGGGAAGGGCAGCTCCTGCGGTACACGTCCGTCAGCGTCCCCCCCGCCTTGAATCGCGGTGTTTTCCGGCGAACGCAGATTTTTTTCGACGACCCAATTCCGGATTTCAATTCGCCATCTCCGTTTTGTGGATCGGACCCCTCTTCGACGTGTTTTTTTTTTTTGGGTGCGTCAATCCTTCATCGCCCGGACTGCGTTTGCATTCCGCCTTGCTGGAGCGTCCGCATCGCTTGGGATTTTTGGTGCCCCCGACCCACCAACATCACGTCACCTTCCCGCTCGGATTTGAGGTACTCATCCGCTTTGCCCAAATTTCTGTAGAAGATTTCAATACGGCCGTTCACGTAGATTTTAATCGTTCCCCCAAATCATTGGGTTCTGTTTGTTGTGAAGCTAAAACGCACGCCCTGCCGTCCTCTATTCTCGCCGAAATTGAGGTTCGGTGATGTGAAGCTTCAGCTTCGGGCTGGTCGACTTCTTTTAGCCAATTAGGTAGAGAAAGTTTAACGTAGTTGGCAAATGCCATTCCGTAATTTCTTATCTTTCACGCCCAAAGGATCTTTGAATTCAAATTCGGGTGATGTTGACATGCAAATTAGAGTCTCTACCTCTTTCCCTTTTTCTTACAACCGGAATGGTGCTCAAGTTCCCTAAGCTTGCCATGTAGGCATTTGTTGGCATGGTTGCATGGAACATGGCCCTTTGTGTCTTAGTGGAAAATTTTGATTGTTTAAAAGTATTTCAAATCTGAATTAAGTAGGCTTTTGTGTTACTGAAAATTATGTGGGAGAAATTGTTTTGAAGCCTGCTCTGACCGACTTCGATGTCCTCCTTCAGGTAGCTAACGTCATTTTGGGGTTGTCACTACACTATGGGTTGAAAACTCACATCAGCATCTGTATCAAGATTGCGATTTTTGGGAAAGGGAGATGTGCTGCCAGTGCATAGCAAAGTTTTGATTTAGAACAGCAGTTTATAAGGTGGTACTGGGAGTTCCAGATCTGAGCACTTCATTTTTATTTGTTGATGATCGGAGGCAGCGTTTGAGAAAGGGATTTAGAAAGAAGGGGTTGGGCTTTTGTTTTCTGCTCATTCAATTTTCATGAGAGCTAACTTGTGAATAGATGAGGCTACCTATTGGTACATAATCTTTTTGGAAAGTGATACGGAGGATGGTTGTGCTTTGCTTTTTGGCGACGGGTGACTAGATGGAATTATAAGCTACACTATCTTTCTGAAGGAGTTCACTGGTGATTTCAAGGCCATAAGAGATGCAGGCTCATGCACAGCTTTCCGGCCAGGTGCCAGGACAAGTAGCAGGCCAATTAGCGGGTATACCTCAGCAGAATATGAATGCATTGCCATCCCAGGGAGGATGGCGAACATGGCAAACAGACACAGATGTTACTGTCAGGCGGATGATTATGGAGAAAATGTGAGTTGCCTTGTAATTTTTGGATCATCGCATAAATTTTAGCTCTTTCTGTGCTGGTCTAACGTGAGTCTCATAAGCGCGCAACTGGCAAGGTAAGTTAGCTATTTCCAGTGTGCATGGAATGCATGTCAGGTATGCACGCAACTGGCAAGGTTGGTTAGCTATTTCCAGTGTGCATGTCACGGGATGCTTGTGCGAGATCCTATGGTTTGAAGGTGCAGAGGGGACTCAATATACTCAACTTGGGTCTGTTCTACAAACAATGATGAGGGTAGACAGGTTGCTAGATCGACTTCTACGCTTCTTGTTTATGGCATTTAAGATGTTCTGTTGTTTTATTACATAGAGGTGGTTCTAACTTATGTCCTGAAGGATGGGTTTACAAATGAGCATGATTTTAGACTTTTAATTACAGGTAACTCCTTTTTTGCTTGAACAGCTTAGAAATTGAAAGAGCTAAGATGTTATTGTACCCTGTAGGGTTGCCAGACTGTAGTAAATTGCTAGTTAAACCTTGGTTAGCTTTTATATAATAGGATTGGTGGCACCTTTTGGAGCAAGTAGATTAGCTGGAGCCTGAATGGATCAGGTGCAAGTATGATGCGCTGTATTCAAGGCATCTTCTCTGGATTGTGTGTCATGGTATGGACGACATAGGGACTAGCTCTGAGATAGATCCTTGTTGCCACTTGCGTCATGTGTGTGATGGGGTGCTATATGCCTATCTGACCTCTCTACAACTGCATCTAGGTCCCTAATTTTGGAATCATAGCATTGAAATTTACCAAAAGCATATTGGAATTTAAGAATCATTAGAAACTTAAAGATCTTGGAATGTCTTGGAATCTAGAAACTTAGAGGCAGTCACTTGGTGATTTCTAGTTGATTGGAATCTCAGAATCATTAGAAACTTAGAGATCTTGGAATGTCTTGGAATCTAGAAACTTAGAGGCAGTCACACGAGTGGGTATCGGGGATGTATAGTTGATTGGCATGGTGCGGTGAACTCTGCTACCACTATGCGAACAAGTTACATAATGAACATTTATTCTGAAGGAGGGATTACACCACTGATTGGACAATGCTGGTACACATTTTGAGAAATCTTTACTTCTGAATGTTGTTCTGCTACTGTGCCATATCTGTATCAGTTGTCCGAGCCTGTGGAACCTGATTAGGGAGAATTCTCCATGCCACTTCCATTCCGTTACCATTGGAAGTGTGGTTGTTGTAGATTGAATTGGGTGCAAGCTTTGCAGCTTTGAGGCACTATTGGACAATTGTGTGGAGATGGAGTTGTTTTATTTACATCGGCTTTGTCTCAATTATATTTACCTATCATGCTCTCTATTTTGCCCTTGCCCATGATATACATGATTCTATGCATTAAGAAAGGAGGGGGCCGAAGGTGCTCCCAAGTTGAGTATTCAGTCTTTAGATTCTGGAATTCAGTCTTTAGATTCTATGCATTAAGAGAGGAGGGGACCAAAGGTGCTCCCAAGTTGAGTATTCAGTCTTAATTTAAAGACTGAAACCCAGAGGACAGCTTATACTGAGGTAGTGATGAGAACATTCGCGTAGTGTTGCTTACTAAGTTATTTGAATTTTTATTTCTTAATTTTGTTCTTACAAACTCCCACCTTCCCTTGTTTCTTTTTCTCTCCTTTGTTCTTTGGCTAGTTTTATTAAAAAAATTAGATTTGTAAGATCGGTACATTCTAGTCTTATGAAGGTATGCATTGAGTCTTTCGATGACAACGCCTGCAATTGTTGAATTCTTTGCAAAGTATATTTACTCATGTAAGCTATCTCTACAGTCTTACTCAGCATGAATGTGGGCTTTCATATTTTTTGAGTATCTAAAGCATGCCTGCTGTGTAAATAGGGATGACCTGTCTTTTTGTTTTTATTCCCAGCTCTCTTTTGTTTCAAAAGCGTAAGCCTCAAGTTTCTCAAGACTGGCAACAAAGGCTTCCAGATTTTGTGAAGCGCTTGGAGGAATCTCTTTACCGGGATGCCTCATCCAAGGTATTCCATACTGCCAGCCTCCAGGAGTAAACAGGCTTTGAATTCAATGGATGCCTTGTACGTGTAATACTTAGTTTACTTGGGGCATTGCATTTGGTTAACCCAATTTCTCTCTTAGGAAGAGTATGCTGATTTGTCCACACTGGCGATCCGACTTCAAGCTGTGGCGAAGCGAATCGTTCCACCAAGAAACAACTCAACTTTTTCAGCACGCGGAATGAATACTTCGTCCTCTTCTATGATTCCAACCCCTGGAATGCCTTTGGCACTTAATGGGAGCACCATGATACCGACGCCAGGGAATGAGATCAACACAGTGCCTACTCCTGGGACTGGTGCCATAAATACAAACACCAGTGGAATGGTTAACATGTTGCCTTCAGAAAGTGGTCCTGCCCTGCTGCGCGGGCATGGAATGGCTTCAGGTGGCAACATAGGTAATTTGTTTCCCACCCTGGGTTTGGCATGTGCTTCTTTGAATATGCAGGGTCTGCAATTTTAATGCCAGGAAACCTTGGGACAAGCCCTGAATGGCTTATATTTGTCGGGGCCAAAATGCCTGCTGTTTGGGCAACCTATCATATAGAACTCATTTTCCCATGTATCTGCAGATCTCAAATTATCATTTGTGATGACTTATTCTTATGTTGACACTGCAGGAGGTGTTCAATTGCAGCAGCAGTACAGTTCTGGATCTGGTGGGCACGTGTACCGGAATATCAATGGCCAATTAGGTGGAAATATGGCCAGTAACATCCAGCGAAAGAATCCGCCTTTTGGGTTTGTGAATGGCGGTACTAGCAATGCGTTGCAATTAATGGGCAATGGGCAGCACCTGGTGAACAGGAATCCAGGCTTCTCCAATGCCACCATGTACATGAATTCCACACAGCTTGGGAACATGCCTGCTCAGGCTCATCAGCATATGAATCAGCAACAACAGCAGCATATGCCTATGCAGTGTAAGTCAGTTCTTCATTCTTTGCACAAAGCTTTGTAGATGCCTATGCAATGTGAGTCGGTTCTTCATACTTAGTGCAAAACTTGTAGTCTTAAGTGGGTGTGACATTCAGATGACAAATGTAGGCTTGTAAGATGCTGTTTTTGATGAGATTTGATATTGCTTGTTCACAGCTACACTGCCAAACCAGATGGCCACAATTTCAGGTGATCCGTATGCCATGAATGCAGCAGATCTTGTAGGGCCTGGCAGTTTTTACAATTCAGTCTCTAGTGGTCTCTCAACTAGCAGTCTGGGCGTACATTCTCAGGGATATCAGACATCTAAAATGATACCTGTCCCTGGTTTGCCTTCTCATCAGTTGAACATGCACTCACAGCAGCAGCCTCAGTCACAAGCACCAGACAATTTTCAGCAAAATACATCAGGGCTTGCAAGGAATCAGCAGCAGCAGCAACAGCAACAGCAACAGCAACAGCAACAGCAGCCACACATATCTAAAGCAAAAACTTTGTATCAGGCTGAGATTTCTTCGAATGGCTACGGTCAGAAACAAACAGGTATGGCTTTGCGACAGGAGGAAACCCGAACAGCAACTGGATCTGTATCCTCTTTGACTCCACTATATCAATTGCCACCTGATCCACAACATTCTCAGCATCATCAACAAGCCCAAACCTCTACACATCAACAACAGCAGCTTGTATCACGTGAGCCTGTACCTATCCTGTTGCAGCAGCATCAAACTCAGATGATGGTTCAAGCACAGGGTGCTGCTCAGCAACAACTTCGGCACAGCCAAGCCCAAATTGAGCAGCAGCGTCAGCAATTATATAGCCCCCAGCAGCATCATAATCAGGAACAGCAGCCACCACCAAAGCAGATTTCACTGACACAGGAGCAGCAACAATCACAGCTACAGCCGGCAGTGAAGCAGCAGCACGATTCACTGCAGCAGCTTCCACAGCATCATCTTTTGCAGAGTCAGCAGCAGTACAATCTCCTGCAGCAGCAGCAGCAGCAACAGCTTCAGAAGGGGCCAGACGTGCCTCTGCAACAGTCTCAGGAACTGCAGCAACAGAATTTACTGCAATCACAGAGTTCACAACAAACTGATCAAGCTTCTACACAACAAGTGAAACAGCAAGATCTTAGCCCTGAAAATGCAGAGGACCAGCATAAGTCAAACAAGAGAGCAGCCAATGGTGGCGTCTCATCGACACAAGCTGAAAATGGTATTGATACCATGGCATTAAATTCCCCTTCTACTTCAACTGCAGATGCTCAAAGAGCACAACAGTACGTAAAGCAGCAGCGATGGCTTTTGATCCTGCGGCATGCTAGCAAGTGTACTGCTCCTGACGGCCAATGCCAGATGACACCTCATTGCCATACTGTTAGACAACTGTGGGGGCACATTATGAAATGTACCAATCGTGAGTGCCAATATCCCCGTTGTCATGGATCAAGAACACTTCTCAGGCACCATCAGCAATGCCGTGCTATACAGTGTCCTGTATGTGTCCCAGTTCGGCAAAAATGTAGTCAGCAGCGAATGCAGGCTGCTCAAGGCCAGGCTGTCCAGGGACATAGTGTTACTCTTGGAATGGCAAGTGTGGCAAATAGTGCCTGCCGGACTGTAAGTCTTCCTGGAGCGTTGAATGAAGAAGCATCATCAAGCAAGTCTTCCTTGCCAATGAATGCTACGCACGTGCAGCCACCGCCAGCCAAGCGGCTAAAGGTGGAAGCATCAGAGCCATTGGATATGCAGCACAGTCTCCCTATTGGGATTGCAAAAAGTCATGTAAGTCTCAATGTATCCTCAGAGGTTCAAACAGTGGTACCGATGATATCAATGGTTAAAGCTGAACCTCTTGTGGTTTCAAGCAAGATTGAAGGAAGTGGACCGGCAAATGGAATCGTGAAATCAGAAGTGCACACTTCATCCGTTACAAATGCCCCTGCGCAAGGAGGAACTCAGGTGAAATCTGAGAGGAGTATTCAAATGCAAGCTGGGATGGAAGCAAAGCCTGAACCTACGGCTCATGTGAAATCCGAGCCTGCCAGTACAGTCCCGCACAAGGTTTCTGTGCAGTTCAAACAGGAGGTCAAGCAAGAGTTGAAGCAGGAGGTGGTTGCAAGTGCATCACCCTCTCCAGGGCCTGATCCTACAAACAATGCTAAATCCAGCAAGTCAAAGATTAAAGGTGTTTCGCTCACAGAGCTCTTTACTCCAGAGCAAATAAGAGAACACATTGTTGGCCTTCGACAATGGGTTGGTCAGGTGCTTATCCAAACTACTAGACAGTTTACTTTCTTAACTTGAACTTTGAAGCATGATTTTAATAATTGCAACTAATGTGCCATTCCTAAAAATTTTAACTCGTTTTTTGGCAGAGCAAGGCAAAGGCTGAAAAGAATCAAGCAATGGAACAGCGGATGAGCGAAAATTCCTGCCAACTATGTGCAGTTGAGACACTCACATTTGAACCACCTCCAATATATTGTACACCATGTGGTGCTCGCATCAAGCGCAATGCATTCTATTGGACTATGGGATCTGGAGAAACAAGGCATTACTTTTGCATACCGTGTTACAATGATGCTCGAAGTGATACAGTTGAGTTGGATGGGGTCAATTATCCCAAGTCAAAGCTAGAGAAAAGGAAAAATGACGAGGAAACAGAAGAGCCGGTATGAAGCTACCATTAAGATTAGACTTTCACCCTCAAGATATGGATATTTTTTACATCTTGAACCTAACTTTGTGCTGCTATATTTATGATGCTTCATTTGATGTTTTGCAGTGGGTACAATGTGACAAGTGTGAGAAGTGGCAACATCAGGTTTGTGCCCTTTTCAATATGCGCAGAAATGAGGGTGGTCAAGCTGAGTATACATGTCCACAGTGTTTAATAGGGGAAACTGAAAAGGGAGAAAGGAAACCTTTGCCACAAAGCGCTGTTCTTGGGGCCAAGGATCTCCCAAAGACTCTTCTGAGTGATCATATTGAACAGCGGTTGGCAAGGAGACTTAAGAATGAAAGACATGAACGGGCTCGAGCTCAGGGGAAGGGGTATGATGAAGTAAGTACATGAATTATGACATTATCCCTTTTGTGCACTGTGGAGCTCATAGTTTGTAGACTTGTGACCATCATAAGGTAGAAGCTGCACAGTTTGTTTTGCTTTATAATCCTGAGTTTGGGCATGGGGATTGTAGGTTCCTGGAGCAGATGCCTTAGTAATCAGAGTTGTTTCATCAGTTGATAAGAGGCTGGAAGTGAAACAACGCTTTTTAGAGATCTTTCAAGAGGATGATTATCCTAATGAGTTTCCCTACAAATCGAAGGTAAGTTACATTTCGGCCAGCATTTGCATAGGCATGTTGTAATTGTTATTTTTGAGCTTGAAGGTAAATTGCCTTATATGTGGCGTCAGTTGCAAATGTTAGATGGTAGTTCTATATAGTAATAGCAGCTTCTTTTTCAAAACGTTGAGCAGCAAGACATCAAGTATGTGCGATAGGTGTTCTTCATCACAATCTCTGTATCTGGCTACAGGTGCTTTTACTATTTCAGAAAATCGAAGGTGTAGAGGTCTGTCTTTTTGGAATGTATGTACAAGAGTTTGGTGCTGAGGCTGCTCAACCAAATCAACGGCGTGTCTATCTTTCGTATTTGGATTCTGTCAAGTATTTTAGGCCAGAAGTACGGACAATCAATGGGGAAGCTCTTCGCACGTTTGTATATCATGAAATTCTGGTACGCAGAAGGACGAACCCAATGATTCCTTTTTTGCTGCATAAGGAAGTATCATTTGTCAGCGTCCACATTGTTCCATATGTTTGTAATCTTATGCACACTATTGATGTCCTGAGCAGATAGGATACTTGGATTATTGTAAACAAAGGGGCTTTACCAGTTGCTATATCTGGGCCTGCCCTCCTTTGAAAGGGGAAGATTATATCCTGTATTGCCATCCTGAAATTCAGAAGACCCCTAAATCAGATAAGCTGCGGGAATGGTATGTCCTTTGTACCCCTTTCTAACTTGGGCATAATTTGATACGTGTTCAATGTCGTGTGCTATCTGCTTATTTTTGAAAACACCATTTCACCAAGAATGATACTTGATGATACTTAAGTAAACAAACAATAACACATCAAGAAGTTCGTGTAAAATAAGATCCAACTGCTCTTTGAAACTATTATACCATCAGGGGAGGTAAGGGTAAGTCATGGTCATGAAAAGGCTTGCATTGGATTACAAACCCTTCATGAGTTGTTTTTCAAGTCGGAGGTCTCTTTTATCAATGAAAGTCTCTATACATTTCAAAGAGCTACACTTTAGCTATCTCTAAAGAAGCAAGTACATGTCATGAGATGGGTCACCTCATAGAATCATCAAGTTGTCGTTGAATTTGGTGGCCAGGAGATAAACAAGTAGTGGTAACTTAATTCCATTCAACTGCCATTTGCCTTTATATGACCAACTTTTTGTATGCACTTTCGGAAAGAGTAGAGTTGGTCAATGGTAAGATATAATCTTTGAAGAGATTCGAGACAAACAATCAGTGGTATTGTAATTGCATATGGTATCGTATATCATCAAGTTTTGTATGCATTTTGATTATCCGTGTTTGGAAGCAGACATGGGCCAATGGAATGAACTTCTCTCAATTTAGAGCCAACTATGTAGGGACCGTCAACAAGCGGTACCTTGGGTGAGACATGAAGTGTCACCTTGTGACTTCTAGATAATTGAGCCTGTGTGTACCAAGGTAGTGGAGGTGGTACCCCCCTCTTGAGCATCAGGCAATGCTCTAGATCCTTGCTCTGCTAAGCTTGAAAGAGACACAACCAAAGTCGGCTCAAGAGAAGCCTCTAGGTGAGGCAGATCTGTTCCAGATTTGTGATAGCACCTTGTGCGGAGGATTGCGCCATCACCATGGCCCCATGTAGGCGCATTTGCAGCAGTACCAGGACCAGCCAGCAGCAGCCCAAAGGCCTATGGGCCCTTATATAGGCAAGGAGGCTGGCCTAGAAACCGACCTAGGCGTGGCCATTTTGGCCCCTTCAGGGGTTGGTGCAGTTGGCTACAGTCGCAAGCTCGCGGTATTCTCTTTTATTTGTGAATGATTTCAGTCGCATGACGTGGGTATTCTGCCTGACGAAGAAGTCTCAGGCTTATGAGAAATTCAAAGACTGCAAGACCTAGGTAGAGAAGGAGAGCGGAGAGGTAATCAAAGCCTTCCGCACAGACAGAGGGGGAGAGCTCACTTCTACCGAGTTCAATGGATTTTGCAATGAAGAGACAGCTCACTACAGCTCGCACATCTCAGCAAAACGAAGCTGCTGAGAGGAATCACATGACCGTCACAGAGAGAGGTTTGCGAGGGAGGAATCTCTCGAAAGCTTACTGGGGTGAACCCGTGAACATTGCCGTTCACATCCTCAACAGAACCAAGACCAAGGCTGTTGATGACAAGACTCCATATGAAGCTTATTATGGTAGGCCTATCATCTTTTTGACCCGGAAAAGAAGAAGATCCTTATCAGCAAGGACGTGATCTTTGAGACTCACGGGTCATGGACATTCCTGAGAGCAGTTCCGGAGTGCGGCAGTCTGAACGCAACATGAAGACTCCCTTCGTGAACTACGCTATGGTGGCTCAACTTGAGGAGCCCCGTTCCTTCAAGAAGCGAAGGATATTCCAGACTGGCAGGAAGCCATACAGGCAGAGATTGATGCCATTTTAAAAAATGACACCTGGGATTTAGTGCCCAAACCAACCAAGCGGAAGGTCATTGGGACTAAATGTACAAGCTTAAGTTCTACCTGGCCGTTTGGAGGCAGATCTCTTCCAGATCTGTGATAGCACCCTGCGTGGAGAATTGCGCCAGCACCATGGACCCATGCGGGGGCATTTGCATCAGTACCAGGACCAGCCAGCAGTAGCCCAAAGGCCCAGCATATGGGGTCTTATATAGGCCAGGAGGCTAGCTTAGAAACCGACCTAGGGGCAGCCATTTTGGCCCCTTCAAGGGTCAGTGCAGTTGGCTGCAGCCGACTGGCCTAGTCGGCCAGTTTGAGGGCACCAGGCCCTCCTATAAAAAGGCCTCCACTCCTCCCTCATTTCTCATCACCTGCATAGACCAGCCTTGCACATGCAAGTGCGTAGGGAGAGGAGTAGACTCAGGATTTGGTCGAGCATCTCTTGGCTGGTTGTATGCTCATCTTTGAGCTTTTGTCTGCCCACATCTGTGGATGAATGTATATCTGAGTTTTGCTATCTTTCTCTCCCCTTCTCTTTAAGTGTTGTTTGAGCTGCGATTGGGAGTGTGAGGAGTGAGTGAATCTTTCCTCTACTTTCCAACACAACCACTGAGGTGAATCTACCAGTTCATTTTTCTCCATCCACTTCGCATTCAATGGTGAATAATTACAAAACTCTACCACCTATCGACGAGAAACTCTACCTCGACTTTTCTTTCACTATGTGCCAATATTTGTTCTGGTTCATCCAGTTCCTTAGACCTCTACCTCTGGGTGTGCCTCATAAGGCATATCTTCTAGCACATCACCATGAAATGGCTTTAGGAGACTCACATGAAAGGCGTTGTGAATCCTCCAATGATCCAGGAGCTTCAGCATGTAAGCCACATCACTGATCTTGTGCAAGACTTAAAAGGGTCCATACTATCTCATACTTAGCTTGGCATACACCTTGGTTTGACCCTTTACGAGTTCTCAACCTTGCTTTCTGGAAACACAAAAGAACCCAATTATTTTCGGCAAATACCATTTCACGACAGTGCTTATCAATGGCCTCTTTTGCTTTTCTTGAGTTCTCTGGAGAGCTAACTTGATCTTCTTATATGTCTCATCAAGTTCTCCACATACCTATCGGCCTCAAAGATCTTATCCTTCATATGCAAAATGGGTGGGACTTTCTTCTTGCCTTCCACAATTTCAAATGGAGCCTTACTTGTGGAAGTATGCACTGTATTGTTATATTTACATCAAGAACTAGCCTTCACATCCCACTCTGCAAACTTGCTTCACACAACATAAATTGACCTTACATGTGATCCTTGAAGAAAGTTACCTTAAATTACAAACTCCATCTATCCACTGTGACGAAGACTTCTGTGGTTCTTTGTCAACACCTACATATGCCTTTTCACCATACTACTAGTAGACCTATGAAACTCATGCAATTCCCTTGGCCCAATCGTTTTGATACTAGTGTAACAACTCCTTTGTTCGTAGCAATGCCACTAGCAATAACGATGAGAGGCACTTGTGAGAACTAATAGCCTTCATCACCTTCCTCCTCCCCTTGTATAACGGGCAAGGGGTCTAGAACACTCTCACTAAAGATGCCCGTCCTAACTACTTTGTGCGGAAATGTGGATTGCTCTTGGTCCGCAACCCCTCGTGATCTTGGGCTCTCCTATTATGCAGCGCGCACATTCCATGTGGTAAACAAGGTGGATGAGGTGGGCCTGGGCATGGAGGACATGTCAAGTGGTGCATGTGTTGGGGATCATAGATTGATGTGGTGTATGTGTGCCAGATAGCTGGGTCTGTGGTGGGGATGGGTAGCTTCCTCTCTGACAGAAGCCCAATAGTATGGTCCCCTCGAGAGCAAACCACTTGCTGGCCAATGAGCAGCGGACTGTTTTTTTGAAGAGACTTGCTTGGCAAGGCGAACACAATGTATGCTTGTAGATATTGCTTGTACTTATGAGTAGCGGGGGTAGCTCAGTGATGCTTTCACCCATTGTTTGGGTATCCCAGGGCAATGAATACTAGTAACTGTTGAGAGAGTGCGTGGCCTTGCTTGGGCTGTAAATAATGGCTCCCATGTTAAAATGCAGGTGTTTGCACTGAGTATGGATGCCTATGGTTACATGGGTGTGATAGCAGAGCCCCGCAGGGCTAATGTGCTGAGATATTGATGTCTCTAAGCTAGAGAAGAGCATTGAATGCGTGTGAGTTGGTACTCACTGTGTAATCTCTTTGTGGCACTCTTCAATCAATAAAGAAATACTAAAAGGGGCGCCAAGGCTTTGGGGCGAGTCTTATGTCTTTGTATTTTGAGCTAGCTTACCCTATCTATCTATGGAGTGTTTGCTGAGTATTATATTGTGAAGGCTCTTGAGGCTGGAAGTATGTGGACTTCCCTCAAAAATAAAGGTTTTCGATTGAGTGAGAAATCAATTTGAAAGATCCCTCAGCTACCTGGTTTGAAAATGAAGCGAATCACACTTTTACCACCAAACCATACCCGCCACGATTGGATTGTATCATATATGAGCGCTTCTTGTCTAAGGATGGGTTGTAGCCGAAAGCGTTAGTAAAAAGGAGCTCCCCCCGTTTCAAATCTCCATCTCTAGAATTCATCATTGTCAAAATTCCCCAAACTTCTTGACTAGGGGGTGTGTTGTGGATCGAGTCTCTAGCAGCAACATCGTGGACTAGTGATACAAGAGTGCTTGAGGCATGGGTGATGCCTCTAGCTCATGAGACATGTAGCTTCATTGTCTGTGCACCAGTGACACCTCCCATCAACATGCATCTGCTCCAGCCACAGATCCAGAGTCCCACCAATGGTGTGGTCCTTTAATCTTACCACAAGGTACTTCTCCTATCTGCTGGCTATCTCTAGACTCGAGCCCGCGTGCTCCACCTCGAGTGTCTGTAGACTTTCCGTCCAGAACGATCCTCTCCACCTTGCTGTCTGGAAACCAGCCTAGGTGGGCTGCCACTCAAGCTCAGTCTGCAGCTCCTTCAGGGTCTCCTTCACCTCCTGTGGACAGGCCCAAGGCTTGCCTTCTTGCTGCTCCTGTCTGCTGTCAGAGGGCTGCTCCAGAGAATGATCAAATGAGGGCTGGAGGCCCTCCTTTTATAGGCCCCAAGGGGGCTGACAAAAAACCGACCAGCCTGCAGCAAACTGGCCGACCAGTCTGTGGCTGGTCCAGCCCTATAAGGGCTCACAACCCGGGGCCTTTTGGGCCCACACTTCCAGGGCCTTGGCCCTCTTATCAAGGGAAGGGCCCAGCCTATATAAAGGCAGGTCCCTGCCTCATGGCAGCCTCTTTTGCTGCTCCACTAGGCCTCATCCAGCCCTGTACTTCTCCGTACAGCTGCGTGCCACCTGTCCCGGGTTTGCACACCCTCCGTACTGCTCCATACAGTTGCGCGCCACCTGTCCCGGGTCTGCACACCCTCTGTACTGCTTCGTACAGTTGCGCCACCTGTCCCGGGTGTCCTCTAGGTGTGCTGCCCTCATGACAGCCATGATGCTGTCCATGTGGCAGCCCCTTCCTCTCTTTTTCTATGGGGTACTGCCCTAGGTCTCCCTCCCCCATGCTCTCCTCATATGGGGGCTTACAGATGGGGAGGTGACCATTCCAACACCCCCTCTCACCGACACATCCAGGCCCAATGCCAACACGTCGATGACGACTTTCTTTTCCTAGCTTTCCATCGAGTGGCTCCTGCTCCACCAGGTTTGGTTCCGCTTATGCACACCATCCTGGTACATAGGTCCATCTCTGGTAGCTCCTCCTGGCACCACCTCCTTCAGTCACGTTCCTGCCTTCGAACTCAAGCAATCCAGCTGTCACGATCTTCCAGTTGTCCTCCTCATAATGAGTGAACAACCTGGAGTCTTCCAGGCACCATGCTCTGAGGGTCTGTTTCAACCCGTCCTTCCTTTGGCAAGGTCTGCAACAAAAGTACATCTCCAGATAACCCGGACTGCGAACTTTAAACGCACCTGGCTGAACCTGAGTCACCCTCCTTCTGGCAAGGGCACAATCCTCCAGTCGTGGAAGCCAATTCCCAAGAGCTTTTGAATCAGGGTCGTCCTTCAGCAAGAGCTTTTTGAATCAGGGTCGTCCCTACCTTTAGGCTCCCACACCTGTGAGCCTCCTACTTGGGCTCTGATACCATGTTAGAAAATGACCCAACCCAGGGTACGCACAACGGAAGACTAATAGTAATGCCCAGGAGATCACACAATGTGGTGTGGGATGTGGAATTGCAAATTTCTTAACTTATGCGCATAAAATAGATGTGCAGACTCAGCAATAGACAATGAACCAGCCAGATAGAGAAACCACCAAAATAATATATTTCCGTCCAAAACTATGGACACAATACAAAAGAGAGAGATCCAGAGTCCCACCAATGGTGTGGTCCTCTAATCTTACCACAAGGTACTTCTCCTATCTGCTCGCTATCTCTAGACTCGAGCCCGCGTGCTCCACCTCGAGCGTTTGTAGACTTTCCGTCCAGAATGATCCTCTTCACCTTGCTGTCTGGAAACCAGCCTAGGTGGGCTGCCACTCAAGCTCAGTCTGCAGCCCCTTCAGGGTCTCCTTCACCTCCTGTGGATAGGCCCAAGGCTTGCCTTCTTGCTGCTCCTGTCTGCTGTCAGAGGGCTGCTCTAGAGAATGATCAAATCCTCCTTTTATAGGCCCCAAGGGGGCTGACAAAAAACCGACCAGCCTGCAGCAAACTGGCCGACCGGTCCAGCCCTATAAGGGCTCACAACCCGGGGCCTTTTGGGCCCACACTTCTAGGGCCTTGGCCCTCTTATCAAGGCAAGGGCCCAGCCTATATAAAGGCAGGTCCCTGCCTCATGGCAGCCTCTTTTGCTGCTCCACTAGGCCTCATCCAGCCCTGTACTTCTCCGTACAGCTGTGTGCCACCTGTCCCGGGTCTGCACACCCTCCGTACTGCTCCATACAGTTGCGTGCCACCTGTCCCGGGTCTGCACACCCTCCGTACTGCTTCGTACAGTTGTGCCACCTGTCCTGGGTCTCCTCTAGGTGTGCTGCCCTCATGACAGCCATGATGCTGTCCATGTGGCAGCCCCTTCCTCTCTTTTTCTGTGGGGTACTGCCCTAGGTCTCCCTCCTTCATGCTCTCCTCATATGGGGGCTTACAGATGGGGAGGTGACCATTCCAACACCTTGGGTCAGTCATTCCCATTGTACCTCAAAGTGATTGGTCTTGGGCCAGTCATTCCCATTGTACCTCTTGGAGGGGGCGGCCCTTCCATAGCCAGAGGCTCTACCTCGACTTGTCTTGCCCCAAAGTGGGTCGGTGGTCCAGCTTTGCCTAGACGGCCAACTACCGTGATCCGTTGCCATTCAAGCAATCCACGGCCCCATCCAGCTTTGGGTCTTCATTTGTCTCCGGCTAAGACCTGCACTTATTCTCACTCTTAACCCGGATCGAGATGCTAGTTTTGTGAATTGACTCAATATGGATTGGCCTTAGTATTGCAAATCATGATGTGTTTAATCAGAGGGTTTTATCGGACTTCCTACCTGATGAGAAGTGTGGAGTACTATTTATCATCCAAGCTGATGGGAATTCAGCCTGCAGGTTTTCCTCATCTTTTTGTCACGGGGACGTGAAAAGTGATGTAAAGTATTTTTGTAACTCAACCCAACACTTAACCATGGTTAAGTGTGGGTTGAGTTACAAAAACTTAATACTACACTTAACCTTGGTTAAGCGTGGGTTGAGTATTTTTGTAACTCAACCCTATACTTAACCCGGGGTTAAGTGTAGGGTTGAGTTACAAAAATACTTTACACTTTTCACGTCCCCGTGACATTGTGATTGGCTTGATGTTCTTGTTTGAGAGAGTTGGATGTTGAGATTCAGAAAAGGCTTGTGATGTGTCTAGCACTTTTGAAATTAATCATGAGCTCTTCAGAGTTTGTCTCGATATTTTTTTGATATCGTAAACAATTTGTAAGATGTTTGGTGAATCTGTTGCATTGGAGGACTTTCAAATGTGTGCTTACTATACATGTAAACTTCAAAGCCTAAGAAATGCGCCTTTTAAAGAATTTAGGTAAACTTCAAAGCCTAAGAAATGCGCCTTTTAAAGAATTTAGGTGCGGTCCTTGTTTTGTGTTGGCTCCATTTTTGTATCCGAGCTAGCTCTTGATAAACAATAAGTGTGGTTTGTATGTGTCAATGTCGTTCTTTTATCTAGGTTGACTGCAAGACATTTACATTAGTCGACTCTGCTGTGCCTATTGGAGTTTAAACTGTTCTCTATGTCTTGGGGGCTTCTCTTTTGGGGTGAGATGCTCAAGCAATTATTGTCTCTAAGCTTGCGTTTTTTTTTCCTTTGGTTCTTGTTTTTTTTGGAGGGTTTGGGGTGGCCTACTTCTCCTTTAGTGCTAGCCTTCGTCATGGCTGAGTCTGCCCTTCACCTCTGGAGTGCCGATAGAAACTCAGTATGAAGACTTTGTATAAATGGATGCTCAAGTATGTGTGGGTGTGTGGATTTGTATGTGTGAGAGCATATTTTCATACTATGGTCTACACCC
The DNA here is from genome assembly GCF_047967505.1 of Dipteris shenzhenensis. Classification (NCBI taxonomy): domain Eukaryota; kingdom Viridiplantae; phylum Streptophyta; class Polypodiopsida; order Gleicheniales; family Dipteridaceae; genus Dipteris; species Dipteris shenzhenensis. The sequence goes on along the minus strand of NC_141614.1, from coordinate 30,363,315 downwards.
ACTGTTGGGCGCTGATGACGTCAGTGGGGATGTCATAGTAGCTAGTCCCTGCTATGTGTGATGGAGTTTATGGTTTTCAATCTTATTAGTGACTATCGTGAGATTGAAACTGCACTATGTTGTGTTTTTAGAGGATGAGTTTGGGAATGTTCCTGGTTTCATCTAGGTATATACTTCTTTGACCTATATAGCATGTATAATCACATGAAGGTGGTGTAAAGGCTTTTTGCTTTCTGAGGTCATATTGCGGTTGATAAAATCATCTTCTGCTTGCCAGGTATCTCACAATGCTGCGCAAGGCAGCTAGTGAAAGCATAGTCGAAGATGTTACAAATATGTATGATCATTTTTTCGTTTGCACTGGTGAGGCAAAGGCAAAGGTTACAGCAGCCCGTCTACCTTATTTTGATGGGGATTATTGGCCAGGTGCGGCTGAGGATATGATTATGCAGCTACAAGAGGAAGAAGATGGACGTAGACAACAGAAAAAAGGAAAGACAAAAAAAACGGCAACTAAGAGAGCTACTAAGGCTGCTGCACAGGCTGAATTGGCAAGTAATGCTTCCAAAGATCTGCAGCTCATGCATAAGGTAATCGTACTTTTATGCTTCATGCAGCTGATTAGTTATTATCCTCCTGGTTCAAGATTCTTCTTCGAGAACCATATTTGTTGTAGAATTGTGTTTGCTGGTCTATTACCACAACTCACGTTTGCAGCTAAGTTGCAATGACTTTGCAGCTAGGGGAGTCGATCCATCCAATGAAAGAGGATTTTATTATGGTTCATTTGCAGCATGCCTGCACACATTGCTGCAACTTTATCCTTTCTGGAAATCGTTGGGTCTGTGAGCAGTGCAAGAACTTCCAAATTTGTGACCGGTAGGTTTCTGTTATGTTGTAAGGGTGCATCAAAAGGTATCTTGCTCAAGGGCTGTTCTGATTGTGTATGTCCCTGCTGTATTTTCTTGTGATAGCCAAATAATTCAGATAAATTCAATGTTTTGAATGTATATGGTGAGTTTTTTGAGACATTAGAGTCAAAAGAGTTCCATACAAGCTGTATTCGTGTTTTCTTGTGATAGCCAAATAATTCAGATAAATTCAATGTTTTGAATGTATATGGTGAGTTTTTTGAGACATTAGAGTCAAAAGAGTTCCATACAAGCTGAATGAGGTTTGGAGAGTTATTTTGTCTGGTATTCGAGCTGTTTCCATTAGCATTCTCAACGTGAAGTCTATGCAAAATTGTACAGGTACAAGCTTAATGAAAGCAAGAGAGAGCCTACCCTCATAATATAAATGAAAGTCTAGGCGTAGCCAGATAAGCCTATTCGCACCAGTACTGAATGCATTTGAGGTTCACACAATGCATATAACAAATTTCACTGCCTCCCTTGTGCACCTGATGAACTCACAAATACAAACTAGAGCATACTCATGGAATAGCCAAACCATTTAAAATAGATTCCACAAAATATGCAAACTAGATACAAAACCTATCGCACAACATACAGGCCTCAAAGCTTGTCTGGACAAAAATTAGTGGTACATCTACCAGCAATACAGGGTGGGCTCAATCAACAGTGCAAAAATTGTTGCCCATAAACTTGGAGAAGAGTTTTGGAGCTGCTCCTTCCCTCCTCACCATCTTCTGCGCCTTCCACCATGTTCGCGTTGCCTTCTTTCCTCCATACCGCTCCTTCCCTTCTTCCCTCTCTTCTTGTTTTTCTTCTGCCTGAGATTGAGGCCTTTTAGCCTGTTTGTTGTGGGTGTTTTCCTTCCCAGCCCAATGCCCCTCTTCTTCTTTCTACTTGCCTTTTTCTTCACCAGCTGGTGGCCATAGCGGGCCTGTGGTCTCTTCTAGCCCACTTTGGTGGGTTTGCAAGCTGCTCCATCCGCTTGTGGGTGGGCTTTGCCGCTCCATTTTCAACCATAGCCACCTCGCCCCGGTCAGCTGCAAGTAGTTCTCCAGCTTCCCAAGAAGCCCATGGGGACCCTCCGCTCTTACATTGTCCCCACCAAACCCTTCCTAGTCATCCCTCTCCCCTTCTGCTCCCCCTATCCCTATGCCTATCAGACTGAGTTCCTTCCCCTCTTCCCCTCCACTCCATCGCCTCTAGACCCCCCCCCCCCCCTTTTTCAACCTTGGAGGATGGCTTACTAGGCCTGCATTCGGAGTCTCCCTCCCCCTCCACTCCTGTTTCTATGACCTCTTCGCTTATACTCTTCCAAGCAAGATGCGCAACAAGAACTTTTGGAGGGTTAAGGCCTAGAAGTTTCTCCCAAGTATCTGGTTTGAAGATCATAGTGATTTGCATTTGCCTTGGGAAGGGTAGCTTGTTGGGTGCTATAGGTCACAAGCTTGAACCGGCTTGGAGTCTTCTTTTTGCAGCAACTGGCGATGAAGGGTGGTCTCCAAATGGCTTCACTCGGATATTCAATTAGTAGATGATGTGCTTCATGGGACAATTGTTGGGATCCTTGAGTGTGCACTATGGACCATCTATGAGACACAACCAAGTGTGCAATATGGATTATCAGTGGGGACACTGCCAAGCATGCAGTATGGATCATCTGTGGGGACACGGCCAAGCGTGGGCTAAACTTTTCCTCAACCATGCCAAGCACAAGTAGAGGATAGTGACTTGGACTATACATGGCTTTCACAATTGTGCATGTCAACAACCACAACAATTGATCCTGAGTTGCAGTTGACTCTCAAGGCACGGTCCTAAGATTTGGTCCTGGTAGATAGGACGGTGGGAATATATGCATCTCCATTCGACATGCCCTAGTTCTTGAGCTTTGTGATCAAGGAGAGATCCGGAAAGGCCAGGTCATTTGGATTGGCCTCATCTTGGGGATCTCGTAGTGCTGGTCCTTAACTTCTATGCATCTACGTGCCATGCCGTCAACAACGAGGACTTTTAGTATCAGATTGCTAATAGTTTACCAAATGTGGACTCTTGGATTGTTTGGAGGTGACTTAAAAAACCTCTGTTTTAGGAAAATAAGTTGGGTGGGCCTCTTTCTCTGCTATGCCTCTTGCCAAACGAGGCATGTGGAAGCAATTCATCGTTTCCATTAGAGGACGGGATGTTCTCGAGTTCAGTGCCCTAGAGGAGGGTCCATTGGAATTTTGATAGTACGTGATGTTAGCTCACTCCCCGATTGTCTTACACCTAGAGCAGCCATGCTAAGGTTCCCTTAGAGGTGGAATACGGATAGGAGGAGGAAGTTCAGCAGGCCATATCATAGATATGGATATTTGAGGATGCCAAGTGCAAAAGTGTAGGCTCAAGCTCTGAGATGTAGACAGGCCTTTAATGAGAGGTAGCAGATGATTTTGCTTCCATCTAGCGCCCGAGGGAATAGGAGCCGAATTTCCAGTGTTTAGCAGACATATGTAAATATGCTTAATTGACTCTACAGGGGATGGACACTAGATGACCGTAGATGGGCTAAATACTCATATCATTCCTCATGAGCTCAATGGAAACAAGAGGATGTCAAGGTGACATGACCGTTTTTCCAAGCCATGGGATTTTGGGCTGGGACATAGCTCCATAGAGGATGGTTGCATTCTGACCTGCCTGAGATTTTGGAGACGACCACCTCCTGCTCCCAAGGTCTCCAGATAGAGGAGGAGACTCCTTATCTGAGGGCAACCAAGGAGAAGGTATGGACTTATGAGGGCAACCAAGGAGAAGGTATGGACTTACATTTCCATAATAGGTTCCTCATAAGTGATAAGATTGAAGCCTCCTTTCATAGATGAGGAGATGCTAGAGTCATTTTGGTGCAAAAATGCCCGCGGGAGGATGGCCTATACCGTTTGTTTTTCCACATCTTTTGGGAGCACATTTTTACCCTAGTGCTCTTGGCCTTCTTGGAGATCTTTGATTCAATGCAACTGCCTCAACCTCTTGCACTCGGATGGTATTTGGTATTTTTAATCGGGAGGGGGGGAGGCTGGACGGATATTCAAAAGTGACATATAAGATCTGAATCAAGGTTTTGAGCTTGTAGCTTTGACCTCTCCTCCCAAACATCATCCAGACTGGTTTTATTTAGAAATGAAGCATCCTGGACAATATCTGCACTTACTAGGAGGCCAAGGATTGAGCTTGCCACGAGCCTCAAACTCTCACGATCCTTCTCTTGGATTTTGAGAAGGCGTACCCTAGAGGGCACTATGCAGTGACTTGGCTCCTCAGGATCTCAGCCTTGTATGCTAGAAGCTCTAGCCAGATTTTGATCTCTAGTCACTCTTGGAGGCCTCTCTTTAGTGCTCATCACTGCTCAGTCAGCAGGGCTTCCCACTTGCCCCTTTCTTGTTTCTGTTTGTGGCATAAGCCCTGGGCTATTTTCTTCTATCACAAGCGGCTGACCTAGTTAGAAAACATCTCTCGATCTGGTAGTAGGAGGAGCTCTAGGACTCTGACTTCAAATAATATGGCCTTGAGTGTGCAAGGTTCAAGAGCCATCTTGGAGAGTGTGAGACAACTGCTAGAGGTTTACTGATTGGCTTCGAGAGCCAAGTTCAATTGGAACAAATCACTTGGCGTCCTCACAACTTTTGAGGAGATGCTTACGTATGCGGAGGGACTTGGATTCAAATGGATATGTAGAGATCAGACGTCGAGATATATGGGATGCCGTGTGGGATTGTATATTTTGGCCGATTAGCCCCGGTAGGAGAGAGTGTGCCACCGAGATGTCTCTAGCTTAGTGGTGAACCAAGTCCCTGTTGTCATCGTTTGGTACATAGTGTCTTGTTGGTGCTTCCATAGAGCTTGTATGGAACAGCTTCAGCACTTGGTGAGGAATTTCTGGTGTGCACAGAAGACGGTACCCATAACACTCAAGCGAGAGCAGCTTGGCACACGGTGATCATGCCACAGGCAGAGGGAGTCTCAGCATCATTGACCCATAGAGACAGAGTAGGCAAGCTCATCATTGGAGGGCTTACCCCATGCTCAAAGCCCTAGAAGGCTGGAAGGTCTTGCTCTAGTAAGGGCTTCCAAATCACACTCCTTGCACAAGGGAACAGTGGCAGCAATTGCACTGCTGGATCTTCACAGAGGCTCCTTTAATAGGGAAGGGAACACCACAAATGAGAAGCGTGATGCACTTGTGGCAGCATCTCTCAATTGACCCCATTCGGACCAGACCCTAAATGCAGAGAGACATAAAGCGACAGCCCTTCATTTGGCATCCAGAGGGCCGAGATCAAGAGGGGCACATGCTTGGTCACCGCAATCAGCTACGCACAATGGGATGGTGGACCCATCCATTCCATAGGGAACTGGAGCTGGCTCCACAGCAGCCTGAAGAGCGACCTTGCGCACTGCCACATTTGAGGGGAGCTGCTCACAGGATGGAGGAGATACAACTATCTTCATGGCTTAGAGTGGCCACAGATGCAAAAAAAAACCCTTCAATGGCATTGGCCAATTCTCCAAAACTAGTGTCCACTCAAAGTTTTCTTCATGGATTACTACATTTGTCAACCCTACTCAGTCTCTTACAGCCTAGGCCCGGAAGGGTCGTTGCAGCTAGAGTCAGAGCTGGGAGACAAATGGAGCCTTGAATGGCAAAGAAATAAAGTGGTTTGGCGGCTAGGGAGGATATAGGCCATCAACGCCAGACCATATAGAGAAAAGTGCACTCAATAACGCTTATGGATAGCTACTTCAGGTGCAGTGGGACTCAGGAGAGTAGGTTTTGGCCATCCCAAATTGGGCAATCAGAGAGGTTTCCAAATCCAAATCTGAAAGCTGCTGTATTTTCTTCATAACTGGGGCTATAGGCAGTGAGATGGCTGCAGGAAACTGATGATCGTATATCCGGAGTGGTATCGTTTTCCTTGTAGCTAGTTTGGAAGATACACCACGGCTCACAATGTGATCCATCCTCTTTACATGAAAAGCATGTGGTTCAATTCTGTGGGCTTATGTATAGATGAAGAGGGCAACATGCAATATATTCCCAGCAGATAATAGGGTTCATGAGGCAAGTGGATTGTATTTCTTTCGAAGGAGGCAGCTTGGGTGTTTTCCTTCAATAATGAATACCTGCTGTTACACAACGTTGGATACAACTACTTATCTTTCCTGTAGAAAGCTTGCCTTTGCTCTGCATATATATTGTTCTGGCCTGGGACATGGTTGCACTTCGTTTCTAAAGGTCAGAAAGGGAGTCCTGTGAATGTTCTGAAGTGAAGTGAAACACCTTGCTTCAAATAGATTGGTAAGCCTTTTCTGTTGTGGCAGGGCCTTGTTAATTTCAACTGTAAACAACAGTAAACATAAGCAAAAGACACACATGATAATTTGCCGGCCAGGTACATTCTGGACATTGGACAGAATTATTGTTTTCCTGGCAGAAGAAGTATTTGCATCAGTCCTATTTGTTTCCTCGCTCATAACGAACCCCCAATTGGTTGTGGCTGACCTACATGTAATGATGATGTCACTCAAATTATCATATGAGATCAAAATGATGGAGTCTGTATGACTGACATACAGACACATGGGCTTGTCTTTGTATCTCAGTGTCTCGTTTTCAGGCATTGATGCTCACTTTTATGAGACCAAAATGATGGAGTCTGTATGACTGACATACGGACACATGGCTTGTCTTTGTATCTGAGTGTCTTGTTTTCAGGCATTGATGCTCGCTTTTATGAACTGATGCAGGTTTACACTCACATGTCAGGCCCCTTTTTCAATGTTTTCCCTTGTTAATTGTAATATGTTTGTATTTTAAATGTTTCTGCTTAGTTATTTTAATAGCTTGCTATTGCATGCTAAGAAAAAATATATGAAAGGCATTCGGTCTGATGAACATATTATATGACAGGAAATTGTATGTCTAACTTCCAACATTATTTTTATATAATAGACTTTGGTTGGCTGATCGTATTTCTTGGTTCCCGTTCCCTACCGTCTTCATTTTTGAAACCTCACTCTCTTTCACTGGATTGTCAGTTAGATAATGTTACAATTTAAGTTTGTCCCTTTCACTTTCACTGTATTCTCTAAGCTGCCTCCGCATTCATTTTCCTCCTCCTTAATTCTCATCTCTTGTGAAACTTCACAGCATCATATAACTTGATAAATAGAATCAAATTTGGACTAGCTACTCGATGCATGGAGAAATGTACCGTGGATGCTGTCGTGGCATCCTTCTGAGTTGGGCATTTGCTTTTGCAGATGCTATGATGTAGAGCAGAAGCGTGATGAGCGGGATAGGCATCCTGTAAATAGCAAAGAGGCACATCAGCTATACCTGGTAAGTGTTTTGAAGGCCCTGTTGCAGCATTTCACAAAACGATTGTCAAGTCAGGTGTGGATTGAACTGTATCTTATTGTTTAGATTCTTTATTGTGACCTTTTTTATTTGACTGTCATAGGATTCTTGTTCGACCATCTGAATAACAATTATAAAACTGGGGTGGTCTTTGTTTGGGAGACATTTGAAGGTCTCTAATCCTGGGGTTTTCTGTTCCTATGGGTTTTGGTATGCATTTTTAATTTCTTCAGATGATGGAGACCATTGTCTTCCTTTTCAAAACTCAAATCCTATCATGTGGTAAAATATAACTTGAAATTTTGGTGGGAGAGTGTGGACTTTGTAAATGATCCATTTTCCTATGAAAGAGGTTGCAATTAAATCTGCATGTTCGTGGCCTCTGTATGAGAGTTATTGCTTAATAATCTTTAATTGATAAATCCGAGTCTGAATGCTGGCTGAGGACATGATTTGTTGCTCTTGGAGTTCAGGAGGGCATCAATCTCCTTGTGAAGCTCTGAGTTTAGAATGGAGATATTATTCCATGTGCTATCAATATTTATGACTTGCCATTGGAGACCGATAAGATGTTTATGAGTCCCCATTCATTGCAGTCCCATCATTTGAAAATGCAGACAAACCTGAAATAATTTACCTGCCATTGAAAGAAGCTTGGCTGTTTTGAAGTTGATAACGTAGGGATTCTGAATTGACATTTTTGTATATTTTATTACAGGTAGAAATAGCTGATACTTTGGGCGATATGAAAGATAGTGATGAGATCATGGAAAGCGAGTTTTTTGATACTCGACAAGCCTTTTTAAGTCTTTGTCAAGGGAACCATTATCAATATGACACACTGCGAAGAGCCAAGCACTCTTCTATGATGGTCCTTTACCATCTACACAATCCAACTGCTCCAGCTTTTGTAACTATCTGCAGTATTTGTCACCGTGATATTGAGACAGGCCAAGGGTGGCGGTGTGAGACATGTCCTGATTTTGACTTATGCAATTCTTGCTACTCTAAGGATGATTCAATCAAGCATCCACATAAGCTGTCACCTCACCCATCAGTGGCAGAGCGCGAGGCCCAAAGTAAGGAGGCAAGACAACAGCGAGTTTTACAGGTATGGATTGGCAAGACGTCTGTGAGATGACGGTACTGTGGTAGAATTCGTTCATGCGTCTGTGATAGGTATGTGTGCATGTACAGATGCATTTTGCCAGGTTTGGATCTATGCAGCCCCGTGCACATTCATGGTCATGTTTGGAGTTGTTGAGAGTGCATGCATGAGACTGCATACATGTAGATCACAACTGTGTTTGCGTGACGCGGGCACACTTTTGCATGAATGGCTGAGTGGGTTGGGTGGGGTTGTTGGTGAGTGTGCGTGTGTGGGGATGTGTGCGTGCGAGTGGCTAGGGTGGGGGATGGGATTTGGGGTAGTGGGTGTGCGTGCATGCATGCATGTGCGGGATGGAGGTCTGTGGGTGTCAGGCTTGGGGGTAAGGGTGGTGTGGGTGCAGGGTGCGAGGTAGGTGGGCACATGGGTGGAGGAGCAGGTGTGGGTGTGGGTGGGGGTGAAGGTGAAAGTGTGGGGTCATATGGTTATGTGGGGTGGGGGTGGGACATGGGTAAGTGGATAGTGTCTCACATTTTGCTCTGGAGTCCTGAACAGCTTCGCAAGATGTTGGATCTACTTGTTCATGCTTCGCAATGTGGCTCTGCACTATGCCACTATCCCAATTGCCGCAGAGTTAAAGGACTTTTTCGACATGGCATAAATTGTAAGACTCGGGCATCAGGAGGGTGCCATTTATGCAAGAGGATGTGGTATCTCCTGCAATTGCATGCTCGTGCATGCAAGGAGTCTGATTGTCGAGTTCCTCGTTGCAAGTAAGCTGTCATTGATTTGATTTTAAGGCCACATGCTGAGAAAAACCTGTGTCTTTACCACAGGTGGTGCTTTCAAGTTTGTTTTTGACGATCAAGAGGTGTATTGACTAATGTACTGTGATTTTTTTACAGGGATCTGAAGGAACATCTGAGACGACTCCAGCAGCAGATGGAATCCCGCCGCAGAGCTGCTGTAATGGAAATGATGAGGCAGCGTGCTGCAGAGGCTGCTGCAGTCACAAGCTGAACCTTATATGCATGCCATGACTCTGTCATATCCAGGATTCACAAATGCGAATTGCAGTTGTGTTGGGCACTTGACCCCTGAAAGTCTGGATGCAAGTCTGACACAAAAGATGAAGCATGGAATTATCCTCGGCTTTATCTCCGATGTTGCTGTGAACAATCTTATTGGCAAGTGCTTGTTTCCATGCAGTTAGCCCTGGCACATGAGCTTACTTTTTCTTCGACTAGATACATATGCTAGCTGGTGAATGTCTTCGGAAGAGGACATCAAACATCAGTGACATGAGGCTACTGATGAATCAGTGACACCCTGCCTTATAGTGTGGGCCTGTAAACTAAGATTCGAAAGGGAAAACAAGACGAACAGGGTTCTGATTCCCCCACAAACATGAGAGTTTGGGCAATCTCTCTTGTTGACTTGCTCTGCAATTTTATTCTTGTGTACCTGGAGGAAGTGGCCAGGTCACTTTCAGCTGATCGGTGCATAAATGTGGTCCTCAAGCTGAAGGGTGCTGTATAGAGTTGGCCCTTTCAAGGGATTTTCATTTCTGTTCTACAGCCATGGAGCTTTGGCTTGGAGAGCATCACAGATACATGCAGCAAGCGAGCAAGGTGAGCTGGGTCTGTTAGTGATGTCTTTCCCAATTTTCCACGTGCGACTTCCATGCAATATCTAGATAAGATAATCTTGCTTCATTATGATTTTACTTCGATAGATCTTTGAATACTGTTGCAAGTCTCTAAATAGGCTGCTCATATATCATTCTCCGTTTCAGCAAGAAGACAGGTTGTCAAGAGGATTGTGGAAGTACATCCATGCGACACGATGAAATCAGCTCCCAGCAGCCCATGGTGAGCCTGTTCAAAAGTGTACATATTGCTAGAATCTACTTTGCTAATGTTTTCAGTAGAATTTTGAGACTTAGGTCCCTTATGCATTTCCTAGTGCTTTTTGAAAAACTAAACCACAAATTTTTTGCTGTATCAATAGCATTTGGCGTGAGAATATGCCAACTCGTTTTATTGTGAAAAGTCTGTCACTTCACATTGAATTTGGAAGAGGGAATAAAGTTCCAATGCGTTTCGGCTTTTAGGTTGAAGTTAACTTTGAAGTCAGGTATGGTTTTCAAACTGCATAAAAGCCTCTGGGTTTACGAATTTGCTTCATAGTTTATCAACCCTTTCGGCAATCACAGAAGGGAGCATGTTTGTTTATCTATTGGGTATTTAGCAGATCATCCAGAGATTAAAAAGTAGTGCTTTTGAGACATTATTTTATATGGCATAGAGTTAGAATTGCATGTAATACCTTAAAAGCTCCTTGGCCGCCTGGCTGCCTTTAGGGGACCAATTTCTTGAAAAAGATCCTGTTCTTAATGGCTATGATCTTGACCCATTTGTAAAGAGTGTTTATTTTTGGACTTTGGTCTACAAATACTGCCAATAAATATGAAGCATGAAAGATGACGATGTCTGATAGGGTTGAGGTCAAAAGGGTGGTAGAAGGTGATGTTTCTACTGTGTGTGTGTTTGCACAAGCGAGCGAGAGCGAGAGAGAGAGAGAGAGAGAGAGAGAGAGAGAGAGAGGACGTCGATGATGACTGTCTTAACGTACACTGGAGGACTAAGGGACTAAAACATTACAAAATCTAGCAAATGAACAGCCACATTAGTGGGTACTGTTAGTGATGCGCATGATTCCATGGTGTTGCTCCAGACAACGTTAGTTTCCAATGCATGGGCGATGTATGTGCCTGTAGTATTGATATGACTTACTGCACGAGGAAGCAAACGATGTCCAGGATATAACAAAGACACTCTAGTCTTCCTTGTAGCTCCCTCAATATTGATTCTTATCCTTACATGTGCCAAGAGCTTGTCTCACATTTGAAGTGCTCAATTTCATGGGTGATGATCATCAACTGGGGAAAGTTTTACATTGGATGAAGAGTCGATCGATGCAGAATCTTATATATGCTCCCTCAAATAGATTTCCTTGGTTTACAAAAGAACTTTATCAAGCAAATGCACACCCACAAGCAAGGAGTCCATGATAATAGCAGACTCAGAATGTTACGCAATTGGCTGGTGTTTGGAGAAGTTTCTTGTTGATTGTGTTGCAGCTTTTCAAGATGTATCTACCACAAAGTCTTACAGAGTAGCACTCGATAATATGTCAAAAAAGTCTGACGAAGAAATACCTCTGGAGTGTGCCACTACAGGAGAAATTTGGACCAAGCTACATGCGCATAAAATCCTTGAGGATGAAGGAAAGGCAATTGCCTTTTATGTAGCTACGGCTTTATTGACGATTTTTATGCAAACGATTGTTTTTTACAAGTACTTAATGTATGTGTGGCTTATATTTTATTTACACGTATGATTTAGGTTCCTTTCCATTGTTTCTAGGAAAATCTTCATGGCTTGTTCTTCACGATTGTTTATACAAAATGATTAGTTTTTTCAATTACTTCATGCATGCGTATTTCCATGTTTGGCTTAGGTGACTTTCTATTGGTTTTGGCAAAATCACAGTGGTCTTTTTTCAATGGGGGCTTTACACCTTGTTTAGAGGATATTTGATGTGACAAATAATCTTAAAGATATCTTGTGGTGGTAATATGATTCGAAGGATTTCTCTAATGTTGGTTGGCTTGTGCATGTGAATGACACATGGCCGTGCACTATATTAGTCCATTGAAGAGTAGTGGATTGTTCAAGAATCGTACCCACAATACTTATGAAGCATTGCTGGCCGAACCAACTATGTTGTGCTCATGCATTTCTTGTGTAAAATTGGCTAAACACACTTCTAAGATTCTTGAGATAATAATATGTCGACCGCCTGTGCTTAGTTTGTCTCGTGTGTATCAAATTTTCTCCATTCATGGCTTTACACCTTGTTTAGAGGATATTTGATGTGACAAATAATCTTAAAGATATCTTGTGGTGGTAATATGATTCGAAGGATTTCTCTAATGTTGGTTGGCTTGTGCATGTGAATGACACATGGCCGTGCACTATATTAGTCCATTGAAGAGTAGTGGATTGTTCAAGAATCGTACCCACAATACTTATGAAGCATTGCTGGCCGAACCAACTATGTTGTGCTCATGCATTTCTTGTGTAAAATTGGCTAAACACACTTCTAAGATTCTTGAGATAATAATATGTCGACCACCTGTGCTTAGTTTGTCTCGTGTGTATCAAATTTTCTCCATTCATGGTCCTTCATACTTTTTTATTTGCTTAGCAAGCTCTCCTAAAAAATGTAAATGAATTCTTAATCAAGTTAATGGCTTATGGAAAGTTCCCTTTGTTTTAGCCAGTAATACTTGCAAAGAAGTCTACACATCTAAAAATTTATAAGTCTTTGTAATCATTTTTGTACCCTATATACAACCTTTCACATATCCTTTCATGAAATCGAGATCATGATGATTGTAGACATGCTAATCTACCTATGGAATAGGTGTGGGATTGTGTACTACAATTCCTCACATCCACTCTTTCTTCCCTCTAAGGGAAGCATTTATTTGTACTATGATAATCTAAGATAACATTATGTTGGTATTGTCACATGCTATCATTGCTTTGCATGAAGGAGTATGATGCATTGGGATTCATGAGTTGTATATTAGAACTTATTCTCATCTCTTATTTTTTCATGCCTAGAGAGCTCAGTGTGGATTATTTTATTTTGGCTTTTATATTAAAACCTAGGGGAATGTAAACTATCCATTAGGACACGCTACTTTCTCAACATGTGTAGATTGTAGAAATATACTAGCATAAGAGAGCCACTCTCAACTATAGCTACAGAAAGAGAAGTTTGATACGGGATAATATTAGCGAGGCTCCCACTTGTTGAAGTTAAAATATTTTAATATATATCACATTATAAAAATATATGTTATATTTATGTGTGGAGTCATACATCTCTCTCTCTCTCTCTCCTCCCAAGGGTACAAGGATTTGGATATCTAAGGAGCTCACTCCGCTCCAGCTCAAGTAAAGGAATAGTGAACTCACCAAAGTAAAGGAAGTGCGCAAGGCAAGCAAATGGTCGGTTTACAAAGATGGACAAGCATTGATTTGGGACTTTAAATCCAAACCCAAAGACTCTCAGTCTTAAAGTGATGTTACAAAGGCCACCTTATGATATTAACTTGGGAGGAGTTGGCCTTGTGCACTCCCCAGACTCTTAGGTTATTCAGATGGAGTAAGTCACTTTTTGGTGTTTGTACTTCTTATAGATGCGAGAGGTCTCTCTCTCTCTCTCTCTCTCTGTGTGTCTCTGTGGTTGCAGTGGGCATTTTTGAATGAAAATTTTGACCCAAGTCGTATCGGCTTGTGAGTTGGTAAAATTTGCATTCAACTTAGCAGCTTGGGGTATGGCAAATAAGTAGATAGAAGCTTTTGAAGTAGAGCGGGGTGAGCTCGCTCAGTATCTTATAAATATGTTGCCTTCGACAATGGAGCAACTATCCTCTTATATTGTGCAGTTACTCAGAATTACATTGACTAAGGTTGACATGTATTATGAGCATATAGTGACTTTATGTCGATGATCGTATAAAAAGTAGATAATGCCACTAAGTAATGTAATCTATAGGTATAGTACTTACTTCCACAATACAAAATGGCTTGTTTCTGATCTTGGTCGGGTGGTAAGGGAAGATTGATGCCTAGCAGAGGCATCCTTATGTTGCCCCTGGGCCAATGATATCAGACGCATTTGTTGGTGGCCTCTAGAGTCCCCAGGAATGGCACATTCTAGGGCTTTCCTAGTGGGGACCAAAGCAATGACCAGTTGTCGACACAGCCATTTAACTTGAATTTGCACAAACTCCTCCAAACAAGTGAGAGACAAGCCATGCTCGTTAGCACAATAGAGCTTGTGCGGGAAATCTTTTTGCACCCACCTTGAAGAGAATTCTACAACAGAGGAGCAATAGTAGCAGCAACAACAAGCTCCACCTTGTGAGTGATGCAAATGTGCTTCTAGTCAAAACCCTCTGAGGTTCAAACAGGGGCTAGAGCAAGTCTAAGAACAAGAGCTGTGAGGTCATAGCTTAGGCTAAGCTAAAGCGAATATTAAACCCTAGGTCAACAGTTGGCTCAGGTCAGTAGGCATTGGATCTTTAATCCACATTCTCTCTTGCTTCTCTTTGTTGCATACATACCATCGTAGATCTTGAAATCAGAGGCATAAATTTTCTCCAGAGTGCTATGCATCTCTTCCTTGTTTTCTTTATGAAAAAAAAATGACAATATTGCACATTCCAACTCTACTAATGGTGGTATATAGTCTTCTATCGATGAACTAGCGAATATCATTGGAAGAAACCTCATTGATGAAGAATACTTGGGGCTTATCCCAACTTGATTCATCAAGTAGAAAGTCCTCATTTGAAACTCCTCTTTACGCTACAACCTTTCCAGATTCTGAAGTGATGTTCACATTGAATTGAAAGCCATGGTTGACATCCCTTGATATTCTCATTTGGTGCTCAATTACCATGTTCTCAACATACGCAATCACCTGTTGTCGGATTTGGTCTCTCATGATTCCTTGGGGCTACGACAGCCGGATGATGCTATGAGGCTATGCTAGCCTTGAAAGATGGAGGCTTGTGGGAGGTGGAGATCTGCCCCTCTCCTCCAACTTGATAGAGATAAACTTCGCATGTTGGATCTAAAAACCATGCTCTCATAATGCAAACCATGAGGATTAGTCTACTCACGTGTTCAGACCATGAATTCAAATCCAAAAAAGTTGTGAGAGTTTGTGATCTAACAGGGAAGGAACAAGGAATGCCAAATTTTAAATGTCTAGATCAATGCATATAGCTGATTATTGGGACATGCAAAATATAACCAAAAGCTAGTAAGCACGTCTTGCTGTAGAGAAAAGATGGCTTGGATCCCAGTTGATATTTTGGAAAAGAGCTATAGAAATGCCAAAATCCTTTTGGAGGTTCCAAAGGGAAGGGGGAAGTATCAAATAGTTGAATGTGGATATAAGACTATATCCATCCTTATTGAGCATTAGAGATGAAGAGGCAAAATACACGAGGAATATGTGCATACTTTTACTAAGTAAAGAGTTGGTCACCCATAAATATTGCATGGGTGTGACATAGAAGCTTCTCTTAGGAAATGTTCATCATTCATAGGTTTATACTTGAAAACCACCAAGACCCAAATGGGATGAAGCACCATAAAAGCACCTTTACCTATAAAAAAAATAAAGCTCTTGATTTGCTCAAAAGCAGACCAAAGAGACCTCCATAATGGGCTTCCTTTTGTGGTGCAAGTTCTGGGGAGGAAAGAGCAACATCCTCAGCAACATCGAAATCAGCAAAGAGGAAATCATTCCAACCGAGGCAGATTTCAAGGACGAGGAGGAACTTTTTTCCACTTAGGGGCTCTAAGAGGACAGTTATGGATTGTGTTTTTGAGCAAGAGCAAGGCCCAATCTTCAAGGGGATTAAGAATAGCTTTGACAATCCAGTATGTAGCGAGCTTATGAGCAGCTTGCTCATTATCCACTATCCCTAGACCTCCATCCCCCTTGGGCTTAGTGAAAAAAGACCACCTTACTTTAGATAATCTAGAAGGACCTCCCCAGAGAAAGGCTCTACACAGCTTAAAAAAACTCTTAATCCTAGCCCTTGACGGTGCCCTGCAAGATAAGTAGAAGATGGCCACAAGGTAGAGGCAATGGTTAAGAACTAACCTAGTTGCATACCCATTTTTTAAGTGATTGATGTCGGATCTTGAGGCTTCACAAAAAACATCAAGACACTTCAACACATTTTGGATGTCTTGTCTTGTGTTCTTCTGTGTGAAGTTAGTGTCATTTTATAAACTGCACCTCTTATTATGGCTCACCCTCTCTCTTCTCCAGTCCTCTCTTGCACTCCAAGATTTAATTTTTTGGATCTTACACTTAATGCACATAGAAATCCTTAACTCTAACACATATGAGCTTATATAAAGTTTTCCGTATTTGTAATCAAACAAGGGAATCAAAGACGCACAAAGAGTCTTTACACTATAACATAGAGCCTCTAGATACTTATAAAGTGTTTTTATACACATAGAGAGCCTCTATACTATAACAGATGTATGTTGTTGAACTCCTGTCCACAAACAACTTTCTAAGAACAACTTCTTTGGACACATTGTAGCTCTTGCAATTTGCAAGCCTACAATATTTGTCATTAGTCTCAAATTCTCTCAAAAGATCGGTTAGTCATGTCACGCTTATAGGAACACTCCTACAACTCAACTTCTTATCTCTAGCCCACAATCAACTCAATCGACATATACCACAAATCACAGAAAGTATAGTTTCTCTAAAGCTTCAAGGTAATCTCATTGAGGGCACTATTCCTGCATCTATAAGTATCCTTAACCTATTGCGAGGAGTCATCCAATGTGTCATCCCGACATGGTGACTCATGTATCGTGGGGATCTTGAAGGAATGTCGATAGAGCCTCCAATCCAAGCTACTCTGCAATGCAAGGCATGAGCCATCCGCATGTGTCACTCAAGCGGCTCTCGGATTGTTGTAGTGTGTTTTCACAAGAGAAAGAGGGAAGGGGGAGAAGGGAGAAGAGAGGAGAGAAGGGAGGGAGAAATAGAAGGGAAGGAGACTGAAGGGGGATGGAGTGGCAAACACAAGGCACTACAAGGGAAACAAGAGAACACCCAAAGACACTCATGGAAGAGAAGAGGGAACTTGTATTCCAAACTTGATGCATACAACAATGAAGACCAACGTCAACCATTTGGCCATTTATACATGTCACTTTTTGAAGGGAGGGCCAACCCTAATCTCTTTATACCACTCTCTCTTCTCATTCTTTTACCATCCTCTTGGGCCCAAGACACAATCTTGGCTCTATGGACTTGCCACTATCCATTAAATCACATCACTAACGTGGTGGCATATCGTTAACCAATCTGTTAACATGCCCCCCTTTTTGATCAATCCAGTCCTCTAGATCGTGCAACGTTTATGGTTGTTGGAGTGTTGTCAATGAAGATAATGCAAAGTAGTCTTTCGTGTGCATGTGAAGATAGTGGGAGAGAGGGAAGGAGTCTCACTTGCGGCTTTCTCACATGCACAATGGGGGAATACACACAAAGGTGGAGGCTGAAAACAGTTTTCCTCTTCTTAGTTGTGAAAGCCAAAAGCTAACAAGTCGGTGACATAAATGCACAACGGTCACCCTGGCATATCGCGAGTGGAGCTCGATATCTCAACACTCCCCCTCGAGCTCAATCCCAATTCCTGCACACCAAGCAGGTCTCTGAACTTGTGCAGCTTCTTTGCACCCAATGCTTTTGTGAATATGTCAGCTACCTGATCCTCTGTGCTGACATGAAATAGATCAATAAGACCTAGTAAAACCTTCTCCCGCACATAGTGATAATGCACCTCAATGTGCTTTGTTCTAGCATGATAGACTGGGTTATTTGCCAAGTGTATGCTGCTCATGTTGTCACAATAAATGACAACTGGCCCATCTGTAGACTGATGCATATCATAGAGTAGCTTATGCAACCAAGCTACCTCGCATGCAGCCATTGCTGCACCCCTGTACTCAACCTCTGTGCTCGACAAGGCAACTGTAGGCTGTTTCTTGCTGCTCCAAGTGACTGCAGCACTCCCAAAAGAGATCATATCCACTGGTAGATCATCTATCAGAGATACTACCAGCCCAATCAGCATCAGTGTATCCATGCAACTATATCTCAACCCCAGCCTCATAAAATAGTCCATACTGCAATGTGGACTTCACATACCTGAGTATGCGTCTAGCCGCATCCAAATGCGGTTTCCTTGAAGCCTACATAAACTGACTTACCAATCCAACAACATAGCTTAAATCTAGCCTGGTATTAGTCATATAAATCAAACTTCCTACTATGTGTCTGTACATAGTAGGGTCTTCCAGAAGCTCACCTGCATCTGTGCTCAGCTTCACATTCTGCTCCAAAGGAACTGAAATAGGCTTACAGCCTGTCATCCCATATTTGGACAGCATGTCCAATCCATACTGCCTCTGCAAGAGCTGTATCCCACTTGGTGATCTAATCACCTCAATGCCCAAGAAATAACGCAGCTCTCCCAAATCCTTCATCTCAAACTTCTGCTTCAATAGCATTTTCAAATGAAGGATATCTTCATCACTATCACCTGTGATGATCAAATCATCAACATAAATGACAAGCAGCATAATACCTTTCTCTGTTTTTCTCACATAGAGTGAGAAATCTGCCTTGGAAATCTGAAAGCCAATAGTGACAAGATACTATCCTATCTTGTCAGACCATGCTCTAGGTGCTTGCTTCAAGCCATACAAGGCTTTCTTCAACCTGCAAACAAACTCAGGATGAATAGCATGAACATAACCTGGTGGTTGAAGCATTCTTTACATCCATCTGGTGTAAAGACCATCCCTTTGATGCAGCCATAGCAATGAATGCTCTTATAGTTGCCATCCTTGCAACCGGACTGAATGTTTCTTCATAATCAATGCCGTATGTATGTGCATACCCCTTGATAACTAATCTTGCCTTGTGTCTGTTCACAGAACCATCTGCATTGTGCTTGATCTTATAAACCCACTTACAGCCAATTGCATTCTTGTCTTTAGGCAAAGGCACCAATTCCCATGTAGCATTTGCTTCCAAGGCATCCATTTCTTCATCCATGGCTTTCTCCCATTTTTCTTTTCCCATGGCTTGTTCAAAAGAAGTGGGTTCTGGTTCCTGTATCACTTTGACCATATAGGCATAGTGAATGGCTATAAATCCATCATATTTCAGCCTATCCACAGGATACCTAGCTCTGGTAGACCTGCGCAAAATAGGCTCACTTCTAGGTGCTCTCAAAACATCCCTGGTCTTCCTTACTCCAGGTGTAATAACAGAAGGAATACCCAACTCATCATCAATGCTCTGTTCTGAGCCACTGGATTCACCATCCACATAAGAGTGACCTGCATTCACATCAAACATGGGCTGATCTACCTTCTCTTTTCCTTTTTGTGATACCTGCGTACCATTATCTGCATTGCTTTGAGGAGATTCTCCTGATCTTAATCTGCCTGTCCATGGCGAAGTATGTGAACCACTGCTAGAGGACAGTGCAGGTCGACTGATATTTTGTGACTGCTGCATTGAATTCTGTGCAGCATTACCGTTTTGTGCATCTACATCAATCATCACATTTATTGGTTTATACCAGCTGCTCATCTCATAAAAAACATCTCTACTCACTGTAAACTTATGAGGCTGCAGAGAATAACCAATAAAGACGCACTTCTCAGCTTTTGGATCCAACTTGGACCTCAAGTCATCTGGCACATGAACATAGGCAATGCACCCAAAAATTTTCAAATGAGAAATGTCTGGTTTCCTACCAGTGTACATCTCCTCTGGCGTCATGCTATGTATTGCTGCAGTGGGAGTCCTGTTCATTATGTAAACTGCTGTAGCAACTGCTTCAGCCCAATAATAATCTGGTAGATCTTTTTCATTTAGCATGGCCCGAGATACCTCTCCAATATGCCTGTTTTTCCTTTCTGCAAGTCCATTTTGCTGTGGGGTACGACTGCATGAATATTGCTGCTTTATGCCATGCTCCTGCAGGAACCTTGCAAACTCATTTGAGAGGTACTCTCCCCCTCCATCTGACCTTAGGCATTTTATTTGCAGGCCTGTTTCTTTTTCAACCATAGCTTTAAAAGCTTTGAAGTGCCCAAACACTTCACTTTTCTTTTTCATAAAATACACCTAAACTTTTCTGCTGAAGTCATCAATAAAAGTGACAAAATAGTGACAGCCTCCAATAGATGCAGCTTTAGTAGTCCACACATCAGACTGGATTAATTCCAATGGCTTTTTACTCTCTTGAACATGCCTAGGAAATGGTTTCCTTGCCTGTTTTCCAAATTGACAGGCTTCACAAACCTTATGCATTTCTGCAACCTTGAATTTAGGCAATCCTGCAACAATATTTTGGGCTTGCATTGATTTAAGTCACTGTATATTAACATGACCAATGCGTTTATGCTAGATATCAATATCCACAACTACACCAGTCCCATGTGCAAACATTGTTGCACTCAATTCAGGCATGTCTGCATCCAATGTAAACATCCTGCCCTTCTTCTTTCCTTTTGCTATCGAGCGACAGTTATTTTTCATATCCTCAACAAAGCATCGATGAGGATTAAATCTGACGTGCAAGCCCTGCTCAACCATTTAACCAACAGAAACCAGGTTCTTGGTGATGTTCCTCTGCCTCTACCTCTCTCAGCATTTGAGTAGACGACAGTTTCTTTTGAAGTTCCTCCTGAAGAAGATGCACCCCCATTTCTCTGCTCTTCAGAAATTAGAAGAGCAAACAACTCTTCAAAATCAGGAAATTTTTCACGGACGGCAATGGATGTCCGGAACTGTGCATAATCCTTTCCTAGACCATTCAAGGTCACAGAAACTAGATCGTCATCTTCCACTGGCGACCCAATGGAAGCAAGTGCATCTGCAATTTTCTTCACCTTCATGTGGTAGTCGTTTATGCTCAAATTTTCTCTCTGCACATTGTGCAACTCCTGTTTGAGCTACATTTTCTTGGCTTGCGTATTTGTGTTGTACATTTTTGCCAAAGTATCCCATGCCTCCTTTGGCGTACTTGCATCCTGAATGTGCACAATCATAGAATCAGAAATACTAATAGACAGCCAGTACATAACTTTCCTGGCTCTCTCATGCCATCCTTTAAATGCCTGCATTTCCTGTTGATTGGGAACATTAGGAAGAACTGGTTCTTCTTCATTTCTTGTAATGAACTCCCAATAGCCTTTTCCCATGAGGAAATTCGTCATTCTAAACTTCCATGCCTGGAAGTTGTTCTTGTCAAGCTTTTCTGTGACAATCTGTGAAAGAGAATCAGACGCCATTACAGAACACTGCAAAATATTCTGTCACTGCAAAAAACACAGCTTTTGCCTCACACGGGCAGATCTGCAAAATTGACGAAAGTGGTATTTGACCACACAGTCACTTCCTAGACGATTTTGCATTAACAGGCAACAAGCATGATTCTGCAACTCCCAATATCTCTGCACATAGGCATACGATGCAATTTCTGTGGCAACTTTTCACCGACCAGCAGAGCAGTGGTCGCACAGCAAAAACAGGGCCTTTTTCTTAGTGCCTGCGAAGAACTTCCGCCTTCAAAACGGGCCCCGAAATGGCCTTGAATCAGAAAAATAAAGTCACTAAGGGCATCGCCCACCCTCGCAGCATATACTGCCCTCTCGCCACACCGCAAAGGGTGTCTCAATTTGAGACAGTGCACTCTTGCACTTCTGGCTGTACTACCTGTAGAGATTTGCTCCCAAACTCGAAATAGGAAAGCAACACTGGTCCTCTTACCAAGACACCACGAACTTGGTTTGCTTTCTTGAGCTCCTTACCAACGAACAAGGCTCTGATACCATGTGAAGATAGTGGGAGAGAGGGAAGGAGTCTCACTTGCGGCTTTCTCACATGCACAATGGGGGAATACACACAAAGGTGGAGGCTGAAAATAGTTTTCCTCTTCTTAGTTGTGAAAGCCAAAAGAACTCAAGTACAAAGAAATAGAAGAACCCTATATGTGGGTCTCAAACCAAACTCAACTAACTAAGGTGGCATACTAACTGAACCACAAACTAGAGTAGATAAGGATAGCTGTCATCCAGCTATTATTCGTGGGCGGTGTACCAACTGCATCTGTAGCTAACAAGTCGGTGACATAAATGCACAACGGTCACCCTGGCATATCGCGAGTGGAGCTCGATATCTCAACAGTGCACTGGGCTGAATCTTCTTTTGGTCCATTACAGCAGAGGGATGTAGTGGGTCCTTGTTATGGAATGTTTGCTGGAAGTATGGATGAGGGATTCTTCTGGAACTAGCCCCTCAAGGTTTGAGTGATCCGAGTTGAGTACTTGTGACCATTCAAAGAAGGAATAAGAAAAAGAAAAAGAAAAATCTAAGGGGTAAGTAGGGATTGATGTAAGATCCTAGTGGTGTTAGTGTTAATAGAGTAAGTAAATTGCATTCTCATGCTCCTCTGAAGTCCCATATTTGATTTGAGTGGAACTTCTAATGGATTCTCATCAGACTATGTCTTTGTCATGCCATGTTTAAACGTCTGGAGTTGTGCATGACATTTTGTTTTGCTTCTCTACATTGAAGTTTCTTTAAAATCCATCTCATTGAGGGCTTTGTTTGGAAGTATTTGAGCCCAATATGGTTGTGGTACCATTTGGAGCTTTATTTGTATGAGTCATCAAATTGAGAGGAGTTTGACAATACACCATACAAACCCCTGAAAGAAGGATGATGGTTGAAGAGGTTTATAGAAGGGTAGGAAATGCTTCTAAGCTAGAACTGAAAGAAAAGAAAAATAAAGAAAAGAGGATGAGTAGAAGTTAGATGTTAATGGTGATGTTAGTAAGGGAATGTGAAGAAAAGCTTTGAGGGTTACAAGAAATTCATCCAAATCCATATTGGTGTAATCACTTTCACCCTGGAGTTGAATGCATCCTCGAGGTGCTTGTGGAAAACCACTTTTCGTTCCATGTGTGAACTCATATTCAAGACACCCTAATGACTTAGGTATAAGTCAGTGCCCTATTCTGTTTTGGCTTTGATGATGGGACTTATTGTGATGTTGATTGGTGTATTGACTTTCCATAGTGTTTGTAGCTTATCTTCCCAACCAAGGAGCCTGTGGGCTGATGTACTTGTGATTTGCTGAGTGTGCCGTGCTGAGAACTTGAAGAGCATTGACCGCCTATTTTCACCTAGGACTTCCACATGTGACATATTAACCAATTGTGACCCAAACCTAGCAAGAACATCATTTTTTAGACTACCATAGGAATATGAATTGTATAGCTATTCGGGACCTCATGTAAGTCTGATAATCACTTTGAAGGAGAGTCACTAAGAAATTACTGGAGACCTTTGTTGGCAAGCAATTTTCATCCCATTGGCAGCAACGTTGCTTGAAGTTCTTTGAGATCCTTGATTGCAGCAACAGGTTCTTGTGGAGCTACTCTATTTTTAGGATGAGGTTCTTGTGGATCTATTGTTGGCATGTTTCTTGTTGTTGGTGTTGCACCATTGAATAGTGCTATCTCCCACATGTACCGCTTCTATGCTACTCATTGTAATAAAGTGATATATGTTCTATGTATCAAATGTGACTAGGATTGCAATGTCTCAAAGATCTTTTGATTTTGTTGAACCCAAGTTTCAACGACGAAAGTTGTCAGGGATGAAGATAATTTGTTGTTCACATTGGAAGCTTCTTATGGGACTTCCATTATGATGGGCATTACTTGTGTGGCCGATTCTTGCATAGCTATGCTGATGATAGATGCCAAATTTCTCAGTAAGGAAGGTTCTTGTGTGGCTCCCAATGTGGATTCAACCTTTGTCTTGGCAGGTTCTTATGTTACTATCTCTTTTTTCAAGACAAGTACTTGTGTTACTACCAGTTGCCTTGAAGATGATGAAATGAATTGACATGCCTTTTGATAGACTTGCAATTGAGTAGGTTCTTGTGTTACTGTCTCCCTTTTTGAGACAGGTTCTTGTGTAACTACTTGAGAGGAAGAAGATGAAAATTCAGTCCATAGAGGGTACCTTTATTAAGGTTATTGGTTCTTTAATGTTGAATGTTTCCTTGGACAATACATAACAAGTTTTTTGTAGCTCCACAGGTACCTTAACAGAAGCTGCCATTCTTGGTAAAAGCTGGATCCAAGACACTTACAAAGGATTATTTGGTGATGAGCCAACCCATCTAGATCTACTAAGAACTACCAATCATCCCAACATTCAAGCACCAACATCAACATCCACTTCTGCTTCTCAACATCGGCAAGCACCTCACCCACAAATAAAACAAAGAAGAAGAGCAACCAAGCAAATATGGGTCCGAAAGGATTTATTAAAGGCTCAAGGATACTTTGAGGGTGAATCATATTTTTGGATACCAAAGAAACCTCAACATATAAATCCACCCCCTCCTCTAAACATCAAGCCTCACCATCGCCAGCCACCCTGTCATGTAAATAACAAACCTCAACATCAAAGAAGAAGAAGATGCCATCCAACAAGGAAGCTACATTACCAATGGGTTCCCACGAGACTACTCGAGGCCCAAGGATATTACCTTGACAACTCTTATATATGGGTATCCAAGCCTCACCAAAGTAATCATCAACCCATCCATGCTTGCCCTAAGCCTAAATGTACACCATCTCCATCACAAAAGCAAGAGCGGAGCCCCAAATCTATTAATACAAAAGCAGCAACGAGTGCAGATGCGCCAGTAGTAGTCACACAAGAACCTACTCTACAAAATTGCCACAAACACCGAGAGCCTACTTACAAGGATAAAGGAAAAGCATCAATGCACAAGGGTCATACGCAAAGGCATTCCCAAGGTGTATTGTCTGAGTGCCCTTAGCAGTTGGTAGATCTATTGCTGCCAGTGTATGCATCCAATTGTATGCATCCAATTGAGTCTTCTAGTTTTGGTAAAGGAGCGCACCAAGGTTCATCAAGACTCTTCTCATTGTCCTCTTTCTCATATTTTTAAACCAGCTTTACCATGGCACAGACTTATCAGTGGTATCCGATTCAGTTGCAAATAGATTTCTAGACCTAGTATGAGCCTTCCATGTTTGGAGATCAACCCTGACGATGCTCATCTTTCCTTAGATAAATGTTATTGGAGCATCAATCATGTATCAATTGTGCCATACGCAAGAAAGGTCTCCCTAGTGTAGCCTCATACCCAGGGTTGTTTTGGAAATCCATTACGACAAGGCATGTGAGACCAAAGGTTTTGATTTTAATGTCCTTGAGTACTCCTATGGGATAAGCTATGCCTCCATCATCTAATTTAACTACCAAGGAAGTACTCTCTTAGTCAGGACTTCCCCACTTTTCCTAGCATTATTTCATAATGATGCTAATACCTGCTCCTCCGTCTAAGATTGCCATAGCTTTCTGATCATGGAAGGAGATGGGTAACACTGCATTCGTGTCATCACTCTCAAAGTATTGGCCTAGTTTGTTGACTGAACCTTTGGAAGGTCTTGAGCTTGATTGGGAGATTCAACATTCTCAGGATTTGTGGATTGGGCTGTCACTATTTTTCCCATTCATCCAATCTGAGAGGTCTCTCCATAGAGTAGGATTACCCCATAATAGTGTCGCAATGGGCATCTTTATCTCAGTGGATAACTAACAAAGCTCCAAGTTAAACTTGAAGCCTAATGCAATGGGTAGATAACGAAGGAAGACACATGCAATGCAAAAGCATACCTCTTATCCCCGGCAGCAGTGCTAAAAATGTGTGGGTCTCGGTGGTGACTCATGTGTCATGGGGATGTTGAAGAGATGCCAATGGAGACTACACTTCAAGCTACTCCTTATGAGAGCAATGTCCAAGGCACAATCCTAGCTTTACGGACTTGCCACTATCCATTAGAGGACATTACCAACTGACGGTGGCATATTGTTAACCAAATTGGTTAACACAAAGAAAATAAATACTTGACTTAAGAATCAAATAAGAAAGATATGATCTCAATCTTTTCCTCAAATGAAGTGTGACATCATAGTAACAATAGCATTATTAGATAGTGATGATCAAAGTATATAGATTCCTAGAGTATGTGCCAAACAAGCTTCAAAATTTAAAAAGTTGGGGATACTCACATATATCCATCCAATCACTAATGTGTACCAAACGTTATTTAGCATTCGTAAAAGTTGGAATATTCACTTGCATCCATCGACAAGGAGCCACTAATTAGTTAAACTAGCTAGAATTGTTATCCATGTCATAAGTAAACCAAAGCCTATAGCATTAAAAAATTCAAGGTACAATAGGTGAGATAGTGCATAACTTGGACATTCACCTCCTCCTAAAATGTCTACCAAACAAGCTTCAACATGCCTAAAAGTGGGGATACTCTCACCTACATCCATCCATTGTGAACCACCAATAACTAAACTATCTAGGGTTGTTATCGATGTCATCAACAAATGAAAGCCTACATCATTAAAATATACAAGGTACAATAGTTGAGACAATGCATAACTTGACATTTAAATTCTCATAATTGAGGCTTAACACCAAAACACATTAACAACACACAAGTCATATCAATATGTGGGACATGCAACTTGTTTGCCTAAACTTGTATGCAAGTCAAGCAAAGCGTTTGGTCACCACACATCTTACTAGCCTCTATATTCTTGTGGTGTCTTCTTAGGCCTTAGTAGGTGTTGGATCAATATAGAGAAAAGTGCATGAACAAACTAATCATTGTCAAATAGCAAAAAGCATATTCAAGCAAAACATATTGATGATATATGTTGGTTGCCAAACAACTAATCGAGGAGCTCATTTCAAAAAAGATAACAAAGAGACTATTTCAAATGAGCATTTGAATCCATATAGAAAGCAATGAGGCACAAAAGTAAAGCTTTATTCAAAGAATGGTTACATATATAGCCAACTGCCTCCATGTTGGTAGATCCAAGATCCACAATCATCTCCATGATTATCTCAATCAATCACCTCCTATGATCATTCACACATCACACCAACCTGACACACCTAGCTGATGAGTCACTAGAACCTTCTAGCAGGGACTACACTCACACACTCCTCGCATAGGACTCCAAGTCCATAGGCATACACACACACACACACATCAATTTGCCTCTTCATTCCCCCCCACAAATTGATGACCTCATCCCTCAGCAGTAGTACATGGGATGCTCCATGGCTTGCCCACCATCATGTGGCAACACACATGGCCCCAACCTGTGACTCACTCTTAGGATTCTTGGTTTACAACTGGGAGATAGACAATGACTATGTACATAAAAGCCCAATGTTCATCTTCTTCAGTCTTTGCTTCCTCAACAAGATTGGATGAACATCTCTTTTTGGCATAACATTTCTTTTCAAAGTGTCCAGGTTTGCCACAAAAGTTACACTTCATTTTGCTCTTTCCCTTTTTTGGCCAAATATGCCCCTTCTTTGTAATCACTTCTTTGTTTGATCTTTCTTTCCTCTTCCAGGAGGGATGCTTCAATTTCTACCAGACTTATTTGTGGTATATTGGTGAGTGTGGTTACAATAGTGCCATATTTTTCAGTGAGACTTCTAAGTAAGATGACAATTACAATATCTTCATCAAGATTAAACTTGATGCCAGATAATTGTGTCAAAATGCTCTTCATTGAATTTAGATGTGAAGAGATGGATTTTCCTCTATCCAATTTTAAATCAAAGAGCTTGATAAGCAAGCTAAACTTAGAGCATCTTCCCTGTGCTCCAAAAACATGGTCAAGATGAGTCCATGCAGTATGAGCAGTTTCACATCCATCAATGTGATGAATAAAGGAATCACTCAAACCAAGAGCAATTATAGCGAGTGCTTTTTCATCTTTGGGAAGCCATGAAGCTTCTCCTTCTCTAGTTGCAGGTTTAGTTTCTTTTCCATTTGCTACCTTCCATATTCCCTTTTTCATGAGAATAAACTTTAGTTTTGTTTGCCAAGTGTGGAACCCCTCTCCTTCAAACTTATATATTTTTAGTTTGGAAGCCATTTTGGGAAGGTCTTACCAATTTAATGGCAGTGTCTAATCGTTTTACAAAAGATCAATCTTTCTGAACAAAGAAATCACCTTCACCATATAGATGAAAATTGCAAGATAAGAATTCAGAAAATCCTAATTGTTTGGCAAGCATCAACTTAGCATTTAGTGTAGCATCTATTAAAAAAAAAAAGTCTAGAAATTCTTGCAGAAATAGAGTAACCTTGGAGGATTGCTACCTCACACCACAAGGAATCAACTAGAGGGCATTTGCTATGATTAATGGTCCTTAGGAGTAGAAGACTTAGTGGAAGTCCCAGAGCAAAAGAAGCTTCACACCTCTAGGGGCAACAACATCTTCTTTGCCTCCAAAAACTATGTCTTCTTGAAAAACCCGACTAGTTTTTCTGTAGTTTCTCCTCATTCCTTAGATTATTTGCTCTCAAAATTCACCAACAGGTAGCCCATAGGGTTGCCTAAGTGCACTTCAAACCCTTTTTAAAATGGTGGCTCTAGCAAGCTGTATCAACAGAAATGGCGCGAGATAGGGTGAGTGTAAGCACAAGCTATAGAAGCCATAATCCTTCAATTCCTCTCAGGTAGAAGAGCGCCCTAACTAGGGGAATCTACACCTAAAAGGGCTGGAGTAATGGTGGCTTATAGGAGGAGAGTGAGCTTAAGAAAATTCATGGAAGGAAGGAAGAAGAAAACTCCATTTGGGAAAGAAGAGAGAATCTAGAGGGAATATTCAAAGAGTCTCTTTCTAGGCACTAGGATCTTCAGCAAGCTCTGATACCACATGTGAATCCATAGAGAAAGCAATGAGACACATATGTACAGCTTTATTCAAGGAGTGGTTACATATATAGGCAATTGCCTCCATGTTGGTAGATCCCAGATCCACAATCATCTCCATGATTATCTCAATCATTCACCTCCTATGATCACTCACACATCACACCAACCTGACACACCTAATTGATGAGTCACTAGAACCTTCTAGCACACCTACACTCACACATGCCTTCCATAGGACTCCATGCCCATAGGCATACACACACACACACACACACATCAATTTGTCCCTTTAGAGCACACTAAAGGAGCAAATGAAAGACCAAACGTGTCTTGGAAGCAAACACCTTAATTTCTATTTAACAAGCCAATAGTGTTCATAGTGATAAATATAAGAGATTAGGTAGACCTTATCCATAATCAAAATTCCCTAAGAGTGGCTTGTAGCAAACAATCAAACCGGGGATAGATGATTCACTAGAGAGTAATGTGACAAGATTATGTCCATCCACAACTTCTTATGTAGGGGTTTCACAACAACTCACTTATTATCAATAGGTGGGGAGTAAGTTCCACATGGTGGGCTTGCTCCCCACCATGTGGTCTTACCCTCTGGGTTGGGGGTGGGACACACACACACACACACACACACACACAATGTCGAGCTAATGTAGGATGACACGGTGAACCCACACAGGACAGTAGAGTCTGTAGGGCCAAATAGGCCTAGTAGGTCTAGCTAGGTAGGCACACACAATAGGATTACATATGTAGGCACATTTGAACTCCCCAAACATGGCCGAGATGATGTAGCAAGATCTAACTAATATATGATGACATGGAGAACCTGGGATGGTAGGGTCTATAAGTTCAAACAACTTGATACGCCTAGACATGTAGGCACAATTAGATAGGGTAGATAAGCATAGTGGGAGAATCCTAGATAAGGTTTGATGACATGGCCCGATCTAGTACATGTAAGATGGCATGGAGAACTTAGGATTGGTAGGTGTCTACAGGGCCAAACAAAACCAATAGGCCCAAAAATGTTGGCACGATAGGATAAGATAACTAGACACAATAGAATCTTCGAATAAGGTCAAACGACATGGTAAGATCTAGCTAACATAGCAAGACTTGGAGAACATAGGATGGTACAATCTATAGGGTTGGATAGGCCTAGTAGGAACAAATAGGTATGCACAATGGATAATCCCAAACACATAGGACCAAAAGGCAAGTAGGGTCTATAGGGTATAGGTCTAGACAAGCCCAAATGAGTAGGATTGGATAGGCAAGGTAAGTTTGAATCTGCCCAGTAGGCATGAGCAAAATAGGACACACTTGATAGGTCTACATAGGTGTGGATTTTAGGCCTAGTCTACTAAGCCTATAAAACTTGGAGGCTGGATGACGTGTCAAATTGAGGTAGTTCTGGATTTGTGACAGTGGGCCAAAGGGAAGCATTAGCATGAATATAGTTTTTATGTATTAAGAATTTTGATAAGATGACCAAGGAAAGGGAGCATCTATTTTCTGTTCTTTGGGTCGAGAAAGAAAAAATCCAATGCTTTCATTTTCTTTTCAAATTCAAGACAAGCAAGGTCCTAGAAGTAAAGGAAAGAGAAAGAACAAGGGCGAGAGTACATCTATGAGTCTAAGAACACTTCCAAGATTCTCACACTGAGAAACTAGATCAACCAGATCAACCAGAGTTTCCACAATAGCAATGAAATTGGTCATGCTTACATACTTAGGATCAAGGATTACAACAATCAACTCACAGTAGCAGGAGAGACCATGAATCCCACAGAAATGGTTCAAGTAATCTTGAATGGACTAGGACAAAGATACGAGAATCTAGTGCAGAGTATTGCCATTCAACGGCAAATTCCAACACTTGAAGAGCTACAGTCAGTTTTACTTGGTGAAGAACTCAGGAATCAAGCCATTCACACACGCAAAGGTCATTCCAATGATCAAGCATTCACAGCTTCAGATAGAAGTAGAGGCAGAGGTAGATCATTTTAGCGCAGTGCTGATCATCAACAACAAAGTCATTAGTAAAGTCAGCATCAGCATCGTCCTCAGTAGCATCATCATCAGCACAAGCAAGAGGAAATCATTCCAACCAAGGAAGATTCCAAAAGGACAGGAGAATGCATACACCAATGTGTCAAACATTCAATGAAATTCATAGAGATGAAACCATTAGAAGGATAGAGCAATGTTATCTACACTGCAGATAATACACCGAATCTAGTTCAAGGGAAAGGCATTGTCCCTACGAACAATTTTACTGGTACGAAAGGATTGGTGAAAGATGTACTCTATGTTTTGAAGCGTAGCGAGAACCTCTTATCCATGGAACACAACTATTGAGTCATCTTTGATGGAGATGACTACACTATTAGAGACAAATCCAGAGGATATCAGCTCTAGTAGGAGAAGCATTCAAGGAAGGATGGTTGTTCATAATGCTAGCTTTAGTACCAGATTTGGATGTCATGTTAGCTCAAAAAATGCCACTTTTTGCAATATGGCACAAGACATATGGACATGTCAATTTCAAAAGCTTGATAAAGCTCATAAATCAGAATATGGCAATTGGAATTCCGAAACTTTAGTTTCTTGGAAAATTTTGCAAAGCATGCTACTTTGGTAAACAAAAGTGAACCAATTTTGGTAGAAGCACCTCTCAAGCAAGAGGCGTTCTTGATTTGATACACACATATGTATGGGGTTATGCCCAAAACCATAGCATCAATGGTTCACTTTACTACTTGACTTTCATTAATGACTACAACAGATATTGTTGGGTCTACTTTTTGAAAAAGAAATCTAAAGTATTTTCTAGATTTCAAGAATTCAAATCCATGGTAGATAGCCACACATGTAGAAAAATCAAAGTCATGAGATCAGACACAGGAGACGAAGACATGTCTTCAACATTCATGAACTCAAGTAATGGCATTCAAAGAAAATCGACTTGTGTAGATACTCCTCAGCAGAATGCAAGAGATGAAAAGAAGAATGGTACTTTAGCAGATAGTGCTAGAGCAATGCTCAATGAGAAGCATCTTTTGAATCAGTATTGGGTAGACGCAATTGTAACTACAAACTACTTACTTAATCGACTTCCAACCAAACCGATTTAGGGTATGACTATTGTCTCTATGCCAACATGGACTTAAATAGAGCAGAATGTGTGTGTAGAGTAGCAGCAAAGCTTTGCTTGTACTTGCATAAGGCTAGACATAATACAAGTTCTACATATGATTCCTACATGCAACTCCTACATGCGAGTTCTACATGCAAGTCCTACATGCGAGTTCTATATGTAACTCCTACATGTGAGTTTTACATGCAACTCCTACATGCGAGTTCTACATGCAACTCCTACATGCGAGTTCTACATGCAACTCCTACATGTGAGTTCTACTTGCAACTCCTACATGCAAGTTCTACATGCAAGTCCTACATGCGATTCCTACATGCATGTTCTACATGCGAGTTCTACATGCAACATGCAACTCCTACATGCAACTTGCAACTCCTACATGCAACTTCTATATGCAAGTTCTACATGTAGAGAGATAATGTCTTACAATTCCTACATCTAGAGAGAGAAGCTCTCCAACTTGTATAAATACCCCATAATGGAATGAAGCCCATACTCTTTGGGGCATTGTGTTGAGTTCTACTTTGGTATTCCAAGCAATTGTCTCAAGTGTCCATTCTTCCTTGCACTCCACATCCAAAAGCATGTCCTAACCTTGCAACTCCTCCTCCCCTCTCCTCCAACCTTGCAACCCATCCTCTCCCTCTCCTCCCTTCTCCTCCTCCTCCTCCCTCCTCCTCCCTCCTCCTCCTCCTCCTCCCTCCTCCTCCCTCCTCCTCCTCCTCCCTCGTCCTCTCCCTCCTCTCTCTTCCTTCCTCCATGCTCTTACACCTTCTTCCTCTCCCACTCTGATGCTCCCCCTAAACCCTTAGTTCCTCAACCCTTAACCTACATGATCCACGAGGGAGATGAGTACTCTACCATGTACTCTACCCTGAACCTTGGATCCTCCTAATAACCCTGGAATCTCCTTCTAAACTCTGGAACCTCTTCTAAACTCTGGAACCTCCTTCTAAACTCTAGAACCTCCTTCTAAACCCCAGAACCTCCTTCTAAACCTTGAACCTCCCTCTAACCCTTGAACTCCTACTAAACCCTGCAACCTTCAATGAAGCGAAAGCCTTCATTACCTCAACCATGATGATACACGTTCCTTTTACACATGCATGCACTAAGTTTGCTTACCACACTTAAGCCTACGTCTCTCACCGGAATATGACTCGAGGTCCTAAGCTACACATATACTACAAATGAATACCCATACAAATGACAACCCCGATATATCTATAGGTGGCAGAAAGACTTGAAACCTTGCATACTAAGAAAACCCTGCTCTTCCTGCAAAAGCCGTGGGAAAGAGCCAACAATGACACCTTATGAAGCATTCACTGGACACAAGCCATGCATTGGGCATCTTTGCATATTTGGTTGCATATCATATCCCCACATACATGAAGATCATCTAGAAAATTGGATGCAAAGTCACGCAAATGCATCATGGTTGGCTACAGTGAAGAAAGCAAAGCATACAAGTTGTATGATCCCATCAACCAAAAGTCCATCATCTCTAGAGATGTAATCTTCAATAAGGAATCAGAATGGAAAACCTCAAATACACAAGAGATTGCCACACCAATTACACAGTCATCTATAGAAAAGGTTGATGAAGAAGAGCAAGAATTGTCAGAGACACCTCGAGAAGATTAACAACAACTCAAATAGTCTACTAGGGAAAGAAGACCACCAGCCAGATTTACATATGCTCAGAAAGACAAGGCAATTCAGGTTGAAACTACCAATTATGCTCTTATGACTACCATCATGGCTATAGAAGAGCCAGTGTACTTTGAAGATGCAGTTTTGACAAGCCGAAATGGAAAACTACTATGAATGAAGAAATGGAAGCTTTGTACAAGAATAATACTTTGGAATTATGCAACCTTCCACTAGGAAAGAAGGCCATCCTAAATAAAGTGGTTTGTAAAGTGAAATACAATCCATATGGAAGCATTAAAAGATATAAAACCAGACTAGTTGCAAAAGGATTTGCATAGCAATATGGTCAAGTCTATGATGAGACTTATGCTCTAGTAGCAAAGATGGATTCCATACAATTCTTGATATCACTAGTGACACTCAACAAATGGAATGTGTACCAGCAAAGGAACTCACAAAGACTCAGCTGAAGAGCAAAGCTCAGAGCTTGCAAAGGTAAAGGTGTTGTCTACCAAGACGTCAAGGCATTGATCAAAGACTTCAAAGAAAAACCAATAGACCCTCAGTCTATAACTGATGTATGATCTTCATTTGCTCTCCCTTTCTCTGTTTTGGTATCTTAGATGTACTGGTGGAACTAATCGTAATTGGAACTTTATCTAATTATTAGTCTCTTGAGACATAATATAAAAAACAACTACTTTTTTGTCCAAAAAAAAAAGAAGAAGAATGTGTACCAGCTAGATGTCAAGAATGCTTTTCTCAATGGTTACCTAGACGGGAAAGTCTGCATGCAACAACCATCAAGTTATGTTGAACCAGGAAAAGAGAATCAGGTTTGCCATCTCAAGAAAAGTCTCTACGGCTTAAAGCAAGCACCCAAAAGTTGGTACAACTGAATTGACAAGTATTTTTCTAATTTACGATACATGGAGTCTAATGCAGGTCATATTCTCTACTACAAAGCTCAAGGGGGAGACATTACTATTACACTTTTGTATGTAGATGATCTTATCATGATAGGAAGCAATGATGTAGCTTTATAAAAAATTTGAAACAAGACTTATCTGCATTGTTTTGACATGAAAGATCTTGGACTTATGCACTATTGTCTTGGAATTGAGTTCTAGAAGATTCAGATAGCACCTTCATGAGTTAGCTAAAATATATTGACAGTCTCTTGAAGAAGTTTCATATGGCAGATTGCAAGATTGTAGCCACTCCCATGGAAAAGAGTTTGAAACTTTAAAAGATTCAGGAAAGCCTATAGTCAATGATAGGTACTATCATTAACTCATCAGATATTTTATATATTTTATGGGGGTTAAAGGTCACTGTGCCTTTACCCCGGTTATGTACAATACTCAAACACATATATAAATGAATGAAAAAGAAGATTAGGGTGGTTCTACACCCACCAAAACTTGTGTGTCTCTCTGTCTCTCTCTCTCTCTCCCTCTTCCGTTCTTGCTTCCATTAAGAACACTCTCAACTGGTATCAGAGCCTGGGTGATCTAGCTGAGCGTGCATGAATGGTTGAAGCTCAACAGCTCTATGGGAGGAAGGAGAAGCTCTGTGGGAAGCTTTGTGGGTAACTTTACTTACATCCGAGTGTGTAGAGACCTTGGAGGAACCTTTGGAAAAGTCACTTTGGTTTTGCGAAGTGGTTTTGAGAGCCTATTAAGTGTTTTCAAAGAAAAAGTCATTTTTTGAGCTTTTCCCTGTTCCGTTCGATGACAGAGACTCTGTATTGATTTGTAGAGGCAACTATTGCTTGCTTTTGGTGTCCACTTCACTTCAAGAGCTTGGAAACACCTTCATTCTTGAATGTGGGATCATTTCATTGGATTTTTGACTCACTGTGTCAGTTTCTGTGTTTTTCTACCCGGGTGTTGGAACTCAAGTTTGGAGCAACCATTTGCAGATTTGTCAGTTCGAGTGGACTCAGGAGGTCCTAAAACTTATATGTTACTTATCATTCACACTCTGGTGGAGTTTACAAATAGCTCTATTTCCAAAAACGTTTTTCAGTCCGTGTGTTGGACCCAGTGATTGAGACCACGGTTTCCAAAACCGTCTGTCCCATTGCATTTCTGATGCCCAAAAACCCCTACCTGTTAGTTCTTGCGCAATTCGGTGGAGGATTTTTAGAGTTATAGATCTCTGTGTGTTCGATTTTGTCTCTCTGTTATGCATTTTTCATTCTAAGGTTTTGAAACCTTAGATTTATGCCACATGGCAGTGGATAAGTGTTGACTCCCATTTCTCACTCATTGGTTGGGATTTTGGAGTTTCGGCAGAAGAGAGATATTTGCAGATTTTCTTGTTGACTCTGATTATGCAATGGTGCCCATGTTTTGAGGCATCTCAGGTTCTATTTTCAGTAGCGGTCATTACCGTGGGACTCTGATTTCTTGAGTATACCTTATGCAGATCACTCTGGTTGCAGTTCGACCAGTGTGCACTCATTCGTGGTGTGCATTGGGTTGTAGTGGATGATTTATAGGCCATTTGGATGCATTGCGGTCCTTATTGGATGCGCTGATAGGCCCAAATTGCCTTGTGGGATGCTATTTTTATGGACGCTTTGCACATGGATGCTATTTTATGCTAAGGAACAGCTTTGACACATTGCAGGTGATGCACTGATAGTGCTACGCTCTCTTGGATGAGATATTATTAATGCATATGCCAGTGAACGGTGTTTATGCTTGAGTCATTTGGCACTTATTGGCATTTTGGATTGCCATTGCAGTTGGCATTTTCTTTTGGGCCAGATTTGCTCATATGGATGCATAGTATATGCACATGAGTTAGATGCTTTAAAACATGAGTTTTGGAGATATTTCACTCTATTGTGGCATACACATTTGGGTGCACCTAGTATTTGGTGTGATTCTCTCTTGTAGGCACTAGCATTTGGGATTTTTGCTTCATTTGCATCATGGAATCCTCTTCCATGTCTGAAAAGGAGTTTTTAAGCATTAAAAAGTTTGATGGGACAAACTTTTCTTTGTGGAAAGAACAAATCAGGGATGTGCTTATTCAAAAGAAGCAGATTAAACCCTTGGAAGGGATTGAAGCTAAGCCTGCAAATATGTCTGAGGATGATTGGAATGAGTTGGATGCATTAGCAAAATCTACTATTAGAATTTATCTTGTAGAGTTAGCTTATTTCACAGTAGTAAATGAGCAGACTACAGAAGATTTGTGGAAGAAACTGTGTGCCACTTATGAAAAGGAAACTGCCTCTAATAAAGTTTACCTCATGAAGAGATTGTTTGAGCTGCAAATGAAGGAAGGGGTCTCCATTTCTTCTCACTTGAATGAATTCAATATTATTTTCAGCCAGCTTCAGGCTCAGAAGATGAATTTTGATGCGGAGACTAAGGCAATATTTCTCTTATTTCATTGCCATCCTCATGGGATACCTTCCGTATAGTTGTCTGTAACTCTGCACCTGGTGGAGTACTAAAATTTGATGATGTTGTGGGTAGCTTGTTGGCCGAGGAGATTAGACGGAAGTCTATGGACGGCAACAAGCAGGATGCAGCCTTAAATGTGCAAAGGGGCAGATCACAGTTCAGGGGGAGTCCCAAGAAAGAGGGAAGTCTCGCAGCAAATCCAGGGCACGAAACATTGAGTGTTACCACTGTGGCAAGAAGGGCCATATGAAAAAGGATTACTTCAAGCTAAAAAGAGAGCAAAAGGATAAGAAAAAGAATGCAAATTGGGGTGCAAATCAAAAGGAAGAGAGTCCAAGGGAGGACAAAGGAAAAGTGAAGATCGAGGAGATCAATGTAGTCACACATGATAGTGACAATGACGTTCTCTTCATGTCTAGTTTATCTACAGAGTTTCTTACCACTTCAGATGATGCATATTTCCAAAATTGGATTTTGGATTTTGGTGCTTCATTCCATGTTACTCCCCATAGGGAATGGTTCTCCACTTATGACAGTGGAAAGACAGGTTGTGTGCATCTTGGAAATGACTATGCATGTGACATAATGGGAGTAGGTGACATAAAGTTTTCTTTTGCAAATGGGTCTGCATTTATTTTGAAACATGTGAGACATGTGCCTAAGTTGACCAAGAGTCTTATTTTAGTGGGTCAACTAGATGATGCTCGTTTTCACACCACTTTTGGCTTTCAGAGTTGGAAAATTCAGAAGGGCTCTATGCTTTTGGCCAGGGGTGCGAAGTGTGGGACTTTGTATCCCTTACATGTATCAGGGGTATTTGATCATGTTGTTGCAATAACCGAGCAGCCAAGCACTTCTTTGTGGCATTGCAGGTTGGGGCACATGAGCCAGAATGGAATGAAACTCTTATGCCATTTGGGTTATGTACCACATTTGAGTTTCTCTGATTTTGAATTTTGTGAGCACTGTCTCTATGGGAAGCAGACTAAATCAGCCCATAAAAGAAGGGGAAGAAAGAGTTTGAATAGATTGATTTGGTGCATTCAGACGTATGTGGTCCCATGCCTACATAGTCATTAGGCGAGGCTGAATACTATGTGACATTCATTGATGATGCAACTAGGAAAGTGTGGGCTTATGCTATAGCTCGGAAGAGTGATGTGTTCCAGGTATTTTAGAAATGGCTGGCCTTGGTTGAGAATCAGTCAGGTAGAATGCTTAAATGCCTACGGACTGACAATGGTGGAGAGTATCTCTCTCATGACTTTCAGCATTTCTGTGATACACATGGGATTAAGAGGGAGCTCACATCCCCTCGTACTCCAGAGCAAAATCCAGTTGCAAAAAAGATGAACCGTACCATTCAAGAAAGGTTGCAATGCATGCTTTCCAATGCAAGTCTTTCTGGTGGTTTTTGTAGATCACATAGTAAGAGTTTGGATGGTGGTATTCCTGAAGAGGCATGGAGTGGTAAGAAGCCCTCTTACTCTCATTTGCGTATATTTTGGTGTGAGACATATGCACATGTGCCAAAAGAGCTTCGAAAGAAGCTAGATCCTAAGTCTAGGAAATGCTTCTTTTTGGGTTATGGTGAAAGTGGAGAGATGGGCTATTATCTCTGGGATCCATATGCTAAGAAGATCATACGCAGCCATGATGTAGTCTTCAATGAGAAGAAGATGCATAAGGCACCCATGAGGGATGTGGAAATGAGGAGAATCACTTTCTAGGATGTGAATCCACCTGCATATGTTGATAGACAGCAAGCTGTCCATGCACCAAATGTGCAAGAAATGGTACCACCTGTGAAGATAGTGGGAGAGAGGGAAGGAGTCTCACTTGAGGCTTTCTCACAATCACAATGGGGGAATACACACAAAGGTGGAGGCTGAAAACAGTTTTCCTCTTCTTAGTTGTGAAAGCCAAAAGAACTCTAGTACAAAGAAATAGAAGAACCCTATATGTGGGTCTCAAACCAAACTCAACTAACTAAGGTGGCATACTAACTGAGCCACAAACTAGAGTAGATAAGGATAGCTGTCATCCAGCTATTATTCGTGGGCGGTGTACCAACCGCATCTCCAGCTAACAAGTCGGTGACATAAATGCACAACAGTCACCCTGACATATCGCGAGTGGAGCTCGATATCTCAACACTCCCCCTCGAGCTCAATCCCAATTCCTGCACACCAAGCAGGTCTCTGAACCTGCGCAGCTTCTCTGCGCCCAATGCTTTTGTGAATATGTCAGCTACCTGATCCTCTGTGCTGACATAAACTAGATCAATAAGACCTAGTAAAACCTTCTCCCGCACATAGTGATAATGCACCTCAATGTGCTTTGTTCTGGCATGAAAGACTGGGTTCTTTGCCAAGTGTATGCTGCTCATGTTGTCACAATAAATGACAACTGGCCCATTTGTAGACTGATGCATATCATAGAGTAGCTTATGCAACCAAGCTACCTCACATGCAGCCATTGCTGCACCCCTGTACTCAGCCTCTGTGCTCGACAAGGCAACTGTAGGCTGTTTCTTGCTGCTCCAAGTGACTGCAGCACTCCCAAAAGAGAACACATATCCACTGGTAGATCGTCTATCAGAAATACTACCAGCCCGATCAGCATCAGTGTATCCATGCAACTGTATCTGAATCCCAGCCTCATAAAAAAGTCCATACTGCAATGTGGACTTCACATACCTGAGTATGCGTCTAGCAGCATCCAAATGCGGTTTCCTTGGAGCCTGCATGAATTGACTTACCAACCCAACAGCATAGCTCAAATCTAGCCTGGTAATAGTCATGTAAATCAAACTTCCTACTATGCGTCTATACATAGTAGGGTCCTCCAGAAGCTCACCTACATCTGCGCTCAGCTTCACATTCTGCTCCAAAGGAACTGAAATAGGCTTACAGCCTGTCATCCCATATTTGGACACCATGTCCAATCCTTACTGCCTCTGCAAGAGCTGTATCCCACTTGGTGATCTAATCACCTCAATGCCCAAGAAATAACACAGCTCTCCCAAATCCTTCATCTCAAACTTCTGCCTCAATAGCATTTTCACATGAAGGATATCTTCATCACTATCACCTGTGATGATCAAATCATCAACATAAATGACCAGCAGCATAATCCCTTTCTCTGTTTTTCTCACATAGAGTGAGAAATCTGCCTTGGAAATCTGAAAGCCAATAGTGACAAGATGCTATCCTATCTTGTCAGACCATGCTCTAGGTGCTTGCTTCAAGCCATACAAGGCTTTCTTCAACCTGCAAACAAACTCAGGATGAATAGCATGAAATAACCTGCTGGTTGCTCCATAAAGACCTCTTCTTGCAAATCACCATGCAAGAAGGCATTCTTTACATCCATCTGATGTAAAGACCATCCCTTTGATGCAGCCATAGCAATGGCTGCTCTTACGGTTGCCATCCTTGCAACTGGGCTGAAAGTTTCTTCATAATCAATGCCATATGTCTGTGCATACCCCTTGACAACTAATCTTGCCTTGTATCTATTCACAGAACCATCTGCATTGTGCTTGATCTTATAAACCCACTTACAGCCAATTGCATTCTTGCCTTTAGGTAAAGGCACCAATTCCCATGTAGCATTAGCATCCAAGGCATCCATTTCTTCATCCATGGCTTTCTCCCATTTTTCATTTCCCATGGCTTGCTCAAAAGAAGTGGGTTCTGGTTCCTGTATCACTTTGACCATATAGGCATAGTGAATGGCTATAAATCCATCATATTTCAGCCTATCCACAGGATACCTGACCCTGGTAGACCTGCGCAAAATAGGCTCACTTCCAGGTGCTCTCAAAACATCCCTGGTCTTCCTTACTCCAGGTGTAACAACAGAAGGAATACCCAACTCATCATCAATGCTCTGTTCTGAGCCACTGGATTCACCATCCACACAAGAGTGACCTGCATTCACATCAAACATGGGCTGATCTACCTTCTCTTTTCCTTTTCGTGATACCTGCGTACCACTCTCTGCATTGCTTTGAGGGGATTCTCCTAATCTCAATCTGCCTGTCCATGGTGAAGCATGTGAACCACTGGTAGAGGACACTCTAGGTCCACTAATATTTTGTGATTGCTGCTGTGCATTCTGTGCAGCATTACCATTTTGTGCATCTACATCAATCATCACATTTATTGGTTTATACCAGCTGCTCATCTCATCAAAAACAACATCTCTGCTCCTGTGAACTTACGTGTAGAAGGGTTATAGCATCTATACCCTTTCTGCTGCAGAGAATAACCAATAAAGACGCACTTCTCAGCTTTTGGATCCAACTTGGACCTCAACTCATCTGGCACATGGACATAGGCAATGCAACCAAAAATCTTCAAATGAGAAATATCTGGTTTCCTACCAGTATACATCTCCTCTGGGGTCATGCCATGTATTGCTGCTGTGGGAGTCCTGTTCATTATATAGACTGCTGTAGCAACTGCTTCAGCCCAATAATAATCTGGTAGATCTTTTTCATTTAGCATAGCCCGAGATACCTCTCCAATATGCCTGTTTTTTCTTTCTGCAATTCCATTTTGCTGTGGGGTATGACTGCATGAATATTGCTGCTTTATACCATGCTCCTGCAAGAACCTTCCAAACTCATTTGAGAGGTACTCTCCCCCTCCATCTGACCTTAGGCATTTTATTTACAGGTCTGTTTCTTTTTCAACCATAGCTTTGAAAGCTTTGAAGTGCCCAAACACTTCACTTTTCTTTTTCATAAAATACACCCACAGTTTTCTGCTGAAGTCATCAATAAATGTGACAAAATAGTGACAGCCTCCAATAGATGCAGCTTTTGTAGTCCACACATCAGAGTGGATTAATTCCAATGGCTTTTTACTCTCTTGAACATGCCTAGGAAAAGGTTTCCTTGCCTGTTTCCCAAATTGACAGGCTTCACAAACCTTGTGCATTTCTGCAACCTTGAATTTAGGCAATCCTGCAACAATATTTTGGGCTTGCATTGATTTAAGTCGCTATATATTAACATGACCAATGCGTTTGTGCCAGATATCAATATCTGCAACTACACCGGTCCCATGTGCAAACATTGCTGCACTCAATTCAGGCATGTCTGCATCCAACGTAAACATCTTGCCCTTCTTCTTTCCTTTTGCTATCAAGCGACCATTATTTTTCATATCCTCAACAAAGCATCCATGAGGATTAAATCTGACCTGCAAGCCCTGCTCAACCATCTGACCAACAGAAACCAGGTTCTTGGTGATGTTCGGGACATGAAATACATCAGACAAGTATTTCTTTTTCCCATCCTGCATAGACAAAGGAATTTTGCCAATCTGCATAATAGGATGTGCAGTATCATCACCAGTCTCCACAAATCCTGGCTTTTCCATTTTCCTTGCATCTTGCATCCATTCTGCATGACCTGTCATGTGGTTTGATGCACCTGAGTCAACATACCACACATCATTTCGTTCTTCTGCACTTGTCACAGAATTGGTCATATGCTGCACCATAAATAGATGCTCATTTCTGTCATCACCCTGCCTACTAGAAGATGCATAATTGCCTTGCTGCAATTTTCCAGTCATAATGTCATTCTGCTTTTTATAGCAGTCCTTAGCCATATGACCCATTTTGCCACAATAGTAGCATTCAACATTGCTGTTTGCATTTTGGCCTCTCTGCCATCCACCACGGCCTCTTTGGCTCCCCCTGCCTCTAGAGTTACCACGTCCTCCTGCATAGGACTAGTTTTCTTGCGTTTGCTGCATATTCTGATTTCTACCACGGCCTGTAGATCGGCCTCCTCTACCTCTGCCTCTACCTCTGCCAGCATTTGAGTAGAAGACAGTTTCTTTTGAAGTTCCTGCTGAAGAAGATGCACCCCCATTTCTTTGCTCTTCGGAAATTAGAAGAGCAATCAACTCCTCAAAATCAAGAAATTTTTCACGGACGGCAATGGATGTCCAGAACTGTGCATAATCCTTTCCTAGACCATTCAAGGTCACAGAGACCAAATCGTCATCATCCACTGGTGACCCAATGGAAGCAAGTGCATCTGCAATTTTCTTCACTTTCATGTGGTAGTCATTTATGCTCAAATTTTCTCTCTGCACATTGTGCAACTCCTGTTTGAGTTGCATTTTCCTGGCTTGCGTATTTGTGCTGTACATTTTTGCCAAAGTATCCCATGCCTCCTTTGGCATATTTGCATCTTGAATATGCACAATCATGGAGTTCGAAATACTGATAGACAGCCAGTACATAACTTTCCTGGCTCTCTCATGCCATCCTTTAAATGCCTGCATTTCCTGTTGACTGGGAACATTAGGAAGAACAGGTTCTTCTTCATTTCCTGTAATGAATTCCCAATAGCCTTTTCCCATCAAGAAATTCGTCATTCTAAACTTCCATGCCTGGAAGTTGTTCTTGTCAAGCTTTTCAGTGACAATCTGTGAAAGAGAATCAGATGCCATTACAGAACACTGCAAAATATTCTATCACTGTAAAGAACACAGCTTTTGCC
Organism: Dipteris shenzhenensis; assembly: GCF_047967505.1. Taxonomy (NCBI): domain Eukaryota; kingdom Viridiplantae; phylum Streptophyta; class Polypodiopsida; order Gleicheniales; family Dipteridaceae; genus Dipteris; species Dipteris shenzhenensis. The sequence continues at coordinate 30,319,576 of NC_141614.1, read as the reverse complement.
TCACACGGGCAGATCTGCAAAATTGACGAAAGTGGTATTTCACCACACAGTCACTTCCTAGTGACGATTTTGCATCAGTAGGCAACAGGCATGAATCTGCAACCCCCAATATCTCTGCACACAGGCATACGATGCAATTTCTGTGGCAACTTTCCACTGACTAGCCGCGCAGTGGTCGCACAGCAAAAACAGGGCCTTTTTCTGAGTGCCTGCGAAGAACTTCTGCCTTCAAAACGGGCCCCGAAACGGCCTCAATTCAGAAAAATAAAGTCACTGAGGGCTTCGCCTTTTCCCGTAGCATATACTACGCTCTCGCCACACCGCGAAGGGTGTCTCAATCTGAGACAGTGCACTCTTGCACTTTTGGCTGTGCTACCTGCAGAGATTTGCTCCCAAACTCGAAATAGGAAAGCAACACTGGTCCTCTTACTAGGACACCACGAACTTGGCTTGCTTTCTTGAGCTCCTTACCACAAACAAGGCTCTGATACCATGTGAAGATAGTGGGAGAGAGGGAAGGAGTCTCACTTGAGGCTTTCTCACAATCACAATGGGGGAATACACACAAAGGTGGAGGCTGAAAACAGTTTTCCTCTTCTTAGTTGTGAAAGCCAAAAGAACTCTAGTATAAAGAAATAGAAGAACCCTATATGTGGGTCTCAAACCAAACTCAACTAACTAAGGTGGCATACTAACTGAGCCACAAACTAGAGTAGATAAGGATAGCTGTCATCCAGCTATTATTCATGGGTGGTGTACCAACCGCATCTCCAGCTAATAAGTCGGTGACATAAATGCACAACAGTCACCCTGACATATCGCGAGTGGAGCTCGATATCTCAACACCACCAAGTACTCCCACAGGTATACAATTAAGGGTAGATGATGGATCATCTATTGGTGGAAATGATGAGCCAAATGTGGCTGATATGCATGTGGGACAGCAAGCTGAAATGCCCTTGAGAAGATCATCTAGAGTGTTTAGACCGCCTGATAGGTATATATAAATGAATGAAAAAGAAGATTAGAGTGGTTTTGCATCCACCAAAACTTGTATGGCTCTCTATCTCTCTCTCTCTCCCTCTTCCATTCTTGCTTCCGTTGAGAGCACTCTCATATTTTACTATCACATGGCTAGATATTTGTTATGCAGTAAGTTCACTAGCACAGTTTATGGCAAATCCAAAATAGTCTCATTGGAATGCAGCCAAAAGAGTGTTGAGATACATCAGAGGTTGCATGGATACTATGACAGTGACTATGCCAGAGATCATGAGACCAAGAGATCCACACAAGGATATGCATTTTTCCTTGTTCAAGGTGCTATATCATAGTTGTCAAATAAACAACAAACTATTTCTTTATCTTCAACACAGAAGACTATTGTCAAAAATAGATTACTTTGATGAATCAAAGTCAACAACAACATACTATGATAATAAATCAGCTCAAGTGTTGGCCAAGAATCTAGTATATCACTCCAAGATAAAGTACATTGATGTTAGAGAGCACTTCATTAGAGAAAGAGTGTTACTTGGTGACACCACATTGCAACATTGTGATAGCAAAGAGAATGTTGCAGGCATCTTTACCAAACCACTTGGCAAAGATATTTTTGAAAAGCACTGACAAGCTCTTGGTTTAACTCGAAGAAAGGACATTCCCATCAAAGGGGTATTCCCCATAATCATCATATTGAGGGAAAGACATTCCCATTAAAGGGGTATCCCCAGAATCATCATCTTGAGGAAAGGCCTACTTCATGATGTTGATCTTGAGGGAAGGTGTTGAGAAGCCATCTCAACATCATGTGTTAGATATGTGCATAGCACTACCCCAATAGAGTGCTATAAGGAAAGGGTTAGATACCCTAATGCTAACCCTAACCCTAATCCTTAATCCTAAAAGGGTTTGTATATATTCTACATTTTCAACTAGATCTAGTGCACAGTTAGTCATTTTGTGGTGTGCTCTCTAGCTATGTCCTCTCTCCTCATGTCCACTCATCTCCTCTTCTCCCTTCACATTTGGTCACAGTTCACATCATTTGTATCGTGATGATTGTTTGTGCATGGGTGGCAGGAGGAAAGATAGCGTATACTACAATCTACTATGCAGAGATAGGAATATAGAATAGAATGATAAGAACTAGATTGAGAGAAAGTAGCCAAGACCAAGTCCCTGTTTATGTCATATTCAACCCATATTTATCTGTAGACTACAATGGTAAGAACCATTTGATGAGGCCAAGAAAGGAGGCCTAACATGTGATAAGCCATGCATGCCAAACATGTGATGAGCCATGCATGCCAAACACGATGCATGATCTACATGGATTGGAGGGTTGTCACATCATCCCCCCCTTGAGAGAAGATTGAATGAGAGTAGAATGGTTTTCTCTTTGAGATATGAGCTATTGTCCGCGTTCGATGATGATCTTGTGAGAACATCAAACTATTTCATAGGTTGTACTACGAGCTTTGTGGATGACTTGGTAGGGTGCTATCCACTTAGCCAACAATATTTTCAGACAATCCCTTCTTTTTTGTTGGGTAATTTTCCATTACCAAATCTCTGACAAAAAAATAGTTGGGCGATGTTGACGTTCATACAATCTCTTTTGCTTCCCCTGTTCTCTTCGAAGATACTCTCTGGCATATTGACGAAGAAAAGATAGTGAGTTCTGAATGTAATTGGTCCATCGGTGTCATTCCCTATGTTTGATTCTATTTGTTTTGATGAAATCAATTTTGATGAGGCCTCAAACAGACTGATACATGTGGAATCCTAGATCACTGTGTTGTAGTCTGCCACAATGTATGGAAGAGAGACATCCCAATTAGTGTGACTAGGATCAACATAGAGACCTTAGTTTTGGAAGAAGAAGTTCCACATCCCTTAGTCTTCCCATTTCTTCTAGAGTTCATTCTTTCTAACTCCTTCTCTTTGAAGTTCTCTCTCTATTTCCATCTCCCTTTTGAAGGTTATATGTCTCCCAATAAGTCTAAAGTTGTAGCTCATCAAGAGCTCAATGAGTTGAGGAAGGGCATGATATGCCCCAACAAAAACTTCAAAACAAACACATAGCCCTCCAAAAGCAAATGCCCAAACTTTAGCAGTAAATGGCTTCAAAGATGAGTGAGTTTGAGTAGTACATGTCTCAAAAATTCACACATCATAACTCAATATACTCAAGGTTTATAATGGTTAGGAAATATAAATCCCAATGGAGGAATCCACTTTGAGGATCCACATCCTCATATCTCAGGTAGTTCTTATGCAGGCAGGTATTAGTTGTCTCAAGGAAGCTTAAGCTCCCACCTATCCAAATGTTTCAAGGTAGACAAATTCCTAGACTTGCAAGCATTTTATGGAACTCTTAACCCTAAGAAGCTAGAAAAATTGTAGTATTTAGTTTCAATCCCAATCATTCAAATTAGGTGGACTCTATCTAGAGAGGTTCCCACTACCATTACCACATGGGATGAATTGGTCAAAGAAATGGAGAAGAAATTCATATCCCTTGGCTACAAAGAAACAATGCTACATACAAAGAATTCTTTAGGAAACATCAAGGATAGTCAATCTCACACTAGAATTTCCATCAATCCATGTATCAAGGTAGAATATGTGGAGAACATGGTCAATATCAAGTACATGGGGGGGATTATTTCCCATATCAAAAGTACATAGTCAATATCAAGTACATTGGGGGATTGTTTCCCATATCTACAAGAGGTGGATGTATTTAAACCACAAAATGTGAATCAAAGTTTTCAAGTTGCAAAAGATGATAAATTGTAAGATCGATGGATATAGATCGTCATTGTAAACTGTCTCTTATGAGACCGATCTTTCTTTTTCCTTATATTAATATATAGAAAAAAACCTCATTGATTTGTGAAGGAGGGGAGGGATCAAATTGATTGAATTTCCATTGTTATTTTGTCGATACAAGAAAGTTGAGCTTAATATGTCCCCCTAGAGAACGTAAAATCATTATTCCTATTATAAAGAAAGCTTAGCTTATATGTTCCCCTGGAAAACTCAAAATCAAAATTCCTAGTATAAATAAAGCTTAGCTTATATACAAAAGTTGTTACAAAAATCTCAACTTATGCATACAAAATGCTCAGCTTAGCTGTGGTGAGCTAGGTGTTTTGTCAACTTTGTGGGCTAGGCACCCAAAAATGCTTACTTGACACTCTAGTCATTTGGTGAGCTACCCAAATTTTCTAAAAACAACCATCTCCTTTTGGTTGTACCTAACATTGCAAAACTCCAATGAAATCATTTCAATGGCATAGACAACTTGTCTATGCGGCCCATAAAGAATCCACAAATAAACATACTTGGTGTGGAATTTAACATCCACCTTCAAGAACTAGCGTAGTGGTCGCACCAAGCTAACATCAGCATGATGGTCATGTATCTAGATTAGCACAAAAAAAGCTGCATGTTAAATGATAGGAGGCGCACTATCGGTAGATGATAGGATAGACTATGGACAGTCTAATGCATAAAGATGTAGCACGGAGACTGCACAAAGGAGGCCAAAACTGCTCATGTAGTGACATGTGTCAAGCTTAAACAACAAGATTTGATAGATTGTGTCTCATTATTATGCTAGTAAGGCAATCATTATGCCAAGAAAATTTTTGACTAGAGCACAAATCCGCTCGCAATTCAAAATAATGTCCACTAGCACATTGCATCATGGCCCCAAAACTGCCCCTACAATAGTTTCATGATTGGCTAGACCCAATCGTGACCCAATATGCAATCTATGAAAACTTGGAGCGGAATGCATGAGACTAGCCATTAGTGCACGAGATATTCACTCAGAATTACAAGAAGGAACTAGGGGATCCCTTTTCTATTTAGAAAATGGGAAGTGATGCGAGGCACAAGCCATTTTCTAAATCAAAAAGCCCGAGACTGAATCACTTTCTCCAACATTGTAATTGCCCCAAAATTGACAAGTGACGTAGGTTGGGATTCCATGTTGGATTTGTGGAAGTGATGCATACATTGGAATATGTGAGAGCTGTTGAGATATCGAGCTCCACTCGTGATATGCCAGGGTGACCGTTGTGCATTTATGTCACCGACTTGTTAGCTACAGATGCGATTGGTACACCACCCATGAATAATACCTAGATGATAGCTATCCTTATGTACTCTAGTTCATGGCTCAGTTAGTATGCCGCCTTAGTTAGCTGAGTTTGGTTTGAGACCCAAATATAGGGTTCTTCTATTTCTTTGTACTAGAGTTCTTTTGGCTTTCACAACTAAGAAGAGGAAAACCGTTTTTAGCCTCCACCTTTGTGTGTATTCCCCCATTGTGTAAGTGAGAAAGCCGCAAGTGAGACTCCTTCCTTCTCTCCCACTATATTCACATGGTATCAGAGCCTGGTTCGAGGTAAGGAGCTCAAGAAATCAAACCAAGTTTGCGGTGTCCTAGTAAGAGGACCAGTGTTGCTTTCCTTTTTCAAGTTTGGGAGCAAATCTCTACAGGTAGCACATCCAGAAAGTGCAAGAGTGCATTGTCTCAGATTAAGACACCCTTCGTGGTGTGGCGAGAGGGCAATATATGCTGCGGGATAGGGCAAAGCCCTGGGTGACTTTATTTTTCTGATTCGAGGCCATTTCAGGGCCCATTTTGGAGGCTTCCAAGTTCTTTGCAAGCACTGAGAAAAAGGCCTTGTTTTTGCTGTGCGACCACTGCTCTGTAGGTTGGTGAAAAGTTCCACACAAATTGCATCGTATGCCTATGCGCAGAGATACTGGGAGTTGCAGAATCATCCTTATTGCCTGTTGATGCAAAATCATCACTAGGAAGTGACTGTGTGGTCAAGTACCACTTTCGTCAGTTTTCCAGATTTGCCCGTGTGAGGCAGAAGCTGTGTTTTTTGCAGTGATAGAATATTTTGCAGTGTTCTGTAATGGTGTCTGATTCTCTTTCACAGATTGTCACTGAAAAGCTTGACAAGAACAACTTCCAAGCATGGAAGTTTAGAATGACAAATTTCCTTATGGGAAAAGGCTATTGGGAGTTCATTACAGGAAATGAAGAAGAACCAATTCTTCCTAATGTTCCCAATCAACAGGAAATGCAGGCATTTAAAGGATGGCATGAGAGAGCTAGAAAAGTTATGTACTGGCTGTCTATCAGTATTTCAGATTCTATGATTGTGCATATTCAGGATGCAAGTATGCCAAAGGAGGCATGGGATACTTTGGCAAAATGTATAGCACAAATACGCAAGCCAGGAAAATGCAGCTCAAGCAGGAGTTGCACAATGTGCAGAGAGAAAATATGAGCATCAATGACTACCACATGAAGGTGAAGAAAATTGCAGATGCACTTGCTTCCATTGGGTCGCCAATGGAAGATGATGATTTAGTTTCTGTGACCTTGAATGGTCTAGGAAAGGACTATGCATAGTTCTGGACATCCATTGCCGTCTGTGAAAAATTTCCTGATTTTGAGGAGTTGTTTGCTCTTCTAATTTCTGAAGAGCAGAGAAATGGTGGTGCATCTTCTTCAGGAGGAACTTCAAAAGAAACTATCTTCTACTCAAATGCTAGAAGAGGTAGAGGCAGAGGTAGAGCAGGTCGATCTGGAGGCCATGCTAGAAATCATAATATGCAGCAAACTCAAGAAAACCAGTCCTATGGAGGAGGACGTGGTAACTCTAGAGGTAGGGGGAGCCAAAGAGGTCATGGTGGATGGCAGAGAGGCCAAAATGCAAATAGCAATGTTGAATGCTATTACTATGGTAAAATGGGTCATATGGCTAAAGACTGCTATAAAAAGCAAAATGACATCATGAATGGAAAATTGTAGCATGGGAATTATGCATCTTCTAGTAGACAGGGTGATGACAGAAATGAACATCTGTTTATGGTGCAGCACATGACCAATTCTGTGACAAGTGCAGAAGAAAGCAATGATGTGTGGTATGTTGACTCAGGTGCGTCAAACCACATGACGGGTCATGCAGAATGGATGCAGGATGCAAGGAAAATTGAAAACCTAGGATTTGTGGAGACTGGTGATGATACTGCACATCCTATTATGCAGATTGGTAAAATTACTTTGTCTATGCAAGATGGGAAAAAGAAATACCTGTCTGATGTATTTCATGTCCCGAATATTACCAAGAACCTACTTTCTGTTGGTCAAATGGTTGAGCAAGGCTTGCAAGTAAAATTGAATCCTCATGGATGCTTTGTTGAGGATATGAAAAATAACGGTCGCTTGATAGCAAAAGGAAAGAAGAAGGGCAGGATGTTTATGTTCGATGCGGACATGCCTGAATTGAGTGCAGCAATGTTTGCACATGGGACCAGTGTAGTTGCAGATATTGATATTTGGCATAAACGCATTGGTCATGTTAATGTACAATGACTTAAATCAATGCAGGCCCAAAATATTATTGCAGGATTGCCTAAATTCAAGGTTGCAGAAATGTATAAGGTATGTGAAGCCTGTCAATTTGGAAAACAGGCAAGGAAACCATTTCCTAGACAAGTTCAAGAGAGTAAGAAGCCATTGGAATTAATCCACTCTGATGTGTGGACTACTAAAGCTACATCTATTGGAGGCAATCATTATTTTATTACTTTTATTGATGACTATAGCAGAAAAGTTTGGGTGTATTTTATGAAAAAGAAAAGTGAAGTGTTTGGGCATTTCAAATCTTTTAAAGCTATGGTTGAAAAAGAAACAGGCTTGCAAATAAAATACCTAAAGTCAGATGGAGGGGGAGAGTACCTCTCAAATGAGTTTGCAAGGTTCCTATAGGAGCATGGCATAAAGCAGCAATATTCATGCAGTCATACCCCACAACAAAATGGACTTGCAGAAAGGAAAAATAGGCATATTGGAGAGGTATCTCATGCCATGCTAAATGAAAAAGACCTACCTAATAATTATTAGTCTGAAGCAGTTGCTACAACAGTTTACATAATGAACAGGACTTCCACTACACCAATACATGGCATGACGCTAGTGGAGATATATTCTGGTAGGAAACCAGATATTTCTCATTTGAAAATTTTTGGTTGCATTGCCTATGTTCATGTGCCAGATGAGTTGAGGTCCAAGTTGGATCCAAAAGCTGAGAGGTGTATCTTTATTGGTTATTCTCTACACAGCAGAAAGGGTATAGATGCTATAAACCTTCTTGTAAGTTTACAGTGAGCAGAGATGCTGTTTTTGATGAGATGAGCAGCTGGTATAAACTAGTAAATGTGATTGATGATGTAGATGCACAAAATGGTAATGGTGCATAGAATTCACAGCAGCAATCACAAAATATTAGTGGACCTATAGTGTCCTCTAGTAGTGGTTCACATACTTCGTCATGGACAGGTAGATTGAGATCAGGAGAATCTCCTCAAAGCAATGCAGATAGTGGTATGCAGGTATCACGAAAAGGAAAAGAGAAGGTAGATCAGCCCATGTTTGATGCAAATGCAGGTCACTCTTATGAGGATGGTGAATCCAGTGGCTCAGAACAGAGCATCGATGATGAGTTGGGTATTCCTTCTATTGTTACACCTGGAGTAAGGAAGACCAGAGATGTTTTGAGAGCACCTGGAAGTGAGCCTATTTTGCACAGGTCTACCAAAGCTAGGTATCCTGTGGATAGGCTGAAATATGATGGATTTACAGCCATTCACTATGCCTATATGGTCAAAGTGATACAGGAACTAGAACCCACTTCTTTTGAGCAAGCCATGGGAAAAGAAAAATGGGAGAAAGCCATGGATGAAGAAATGGATGCCTTGGAAGTAAATGCTACATGGGAATTGGTGCCTTTGCCTAAAGACAAGAATGCAATTGGCTGTAAGTGGGTTTATAAAGTGAAGCACAATGCAGATGGTTCTGTGAACAGATACAAGGCAAGATTAGTTGTCAAGGGGTATGCACAGACGTATGGCATTGATTATGAAGAAACATTCAGTCCGGTTGCAAGGATGGCATTTGTAAGAGCAATCATTGCTATGGCTGCATCAAAGGGATGGTCTTTACATCATATGGATGTAAGGAATGCCTTTTTGCAATAAGAGGTCTTTATGGAGCAACCACCAGGTTATGTTCATGATAATCATCCTGAGTTTGTTTGCAGGTTGAAGAAAGCCTTGTATGGCTTGAAGCAAGCATCTAGAGCATGGTCTGACAAGATAGGACAGTATCTTGTCACTATTGGCTTTCAGATTTCCAAGGCAGATTTCTCACTTTATGTGAGAAAAACAAAGAAAGGTATTATGCTGCTTGTCATTTATGTCGATGATTTGATCATCACAGGTGATAGTGATGAAGATATCCTTCATGTGAAAATGCTATTGAAGCAAAAGTTTGAGATGAAGGATTTGGGAGAGCTACGTTATTTCTTGGGCATTGAGGTGATTAGATCACCAAGTGGGATATGGCTCTTGCAGAGGTAGTATGGATTGGACATGCTGTCCAAATATGGGATGACAAGCTGTAAGCCTATTTCAGTTCCTTTGGAGCAGAATGTGAAGCTGAGTGTAGATGCAGGTGAGCTTCTGGAAGACCCTACTATGTATAGACGCATAGTAGGAAGTTTGATTTATATGACTATTACCGGGCCAGATTTGAGCTATGCTGTTGGATTGGTAAGTTAGTTTATGCAGGCTCCAAGGAAACTGCATTTGGATGCGGCTAGACACATACTCAGGTGTGTGAAGTCCACATTGCAGTATGGACTATTTTATGAGGATGGGGTTCAGATACAGTTGCATGGATACACTGATGCTAATTGGGTTGGTAGTATTTCTGATAGACGATCTACCAGTGGATATGTGTTCTCTTTTGGGAGTGCTGCAGTCACTTGGAGCAGCAAGAAACAGCCTATAGTTGCCTTGTCGAGCACAGAGGCTGAGTACAGGTGTGCAGCAATGGCTGCATGTGAGGTAGCTTGGTTGCATAAGCTACTTTATGATATGCATCAGTTTACAGATGGGCCAATTGTCATTTATTGTGACAACATGAGCAGTATACACTTGGCAAATAACCCAGTATATCATGCTAGAACAAAGCACATTGAGGTGCATTATCACTATGTGCGGGAGAAGGTTTTACTAGGTCTTATTGATCTAGTTTATGTCAACACCGAGGATCAGGTAGCTGACATATTCACGAAGGCATTGGGTGCAAAGAAGCTGCGCAAGTTCAGAGACCTGCTTGGTGTGTAGGAATTGGGATTGAGCTCGAGGGGGAGTGTTGAGATATCGAGCTCCACTCGTGATATGCCAGGGTGACTGTTGTGCATTTATGTCACCGACTTGTTAGCTGCAGATGCAGTTGGTACACTGCCCATGAATAATAGCTGGATGACAACTATCCTTATGTACTCTAGTTCATGGCTTAGTTAGTATGCCACCTTAGTTAGCTGAGTTTGGTTTGAGACCCACATATAGGGTTCTTCTATTTCTTTGTACTAGAGTTCTTTTGGCTAACTAAGAAGAGAAAAACCGTTTTCGGCCTCCACATTTGTGTGTATTCCCCCATTGTGTATGTGAGAAAGCCGCAAGTGAGACTCCTTCCTTCTCTCCCACTATCTTCACAAGAGCTTGGATGCAGTAGGACTAATGATGATTGGGAGTTGCATAAGATTCAAAGATGAAGTCCAAGGGAATGTGACATATGATAGAAAATCCATGGTAACATGTATAAAATTCAAGGTAATGTGACATTTAGAAAATCTATGGGCTAAAATTAATTTCAGAGTATTCACAAGACCCAAGTTTGATGTCATGTCAATGGTAAATTTTGGAGATTAACCTTCAAATTTGGAAAAGAAGCTCTTAAAAGCCACAAATTCCTAGGCATTCTATTTATATTTTTGCTTGAAACCTATGAAAATTCAATATAAACCTTTAAAAATTTTGACTCGGAGGTTTTTTACATCTTGTAAGAAAAATGTTTTGTGTGTGCACTAAATATTTTTGCTTAAAAAGTACAAAGGTTCAATAAAAGCCTATAAAATTTTCAACTAGAAGGTTTTTGTTATCTCTTAAGAAACATGTTTTGTGTGAACATTGAATATTGTCAAAAAATATTATTTTTGCTTAAAATCTACAAAAATTCCATAAAAACTCTTAACATTTTCAATTGGAAGGTTTTTGCATCTCTTAAGAGATGTTTTGTGCAACCATTGAATATTGTTGTTGCTGAATATTATTTTGCTTAAAAACCACAAAGTTTCTCTAAAATTTTCAACTAGAATAGTTTTGTATTTTGTGTGAACAATGAATATTATTGGCACTTATATTATTTTTTTGCTTTAAAAGTGCAAAGTTTCAATAAAAGCCTTAAAAATTTTCAGCTCGAAGGTTTTTGTATCTCTTAAGAAAAATGTTTTGTGTGAGCGCGTTGAATTATTACTGTCACTGAATATTATTTTTGCAAACTACAAAGTTTCAACAAAAACCTTCAACATGTTGAAATATGTTTTGTGAATTATCATTGTGGGTGAAAATTATTATCACTCAATTATTATTGGCAGTGAATTATTATTGGCAGTGAATATTATTTTTGGTTAAAAACTGCAAAGTTCCAATACAAACCTGTAAAAATTTGATTTCTTGAGATGTTATTGTCCTTGAATTCTCAGAAAATTTTGGCAATGAATCAACTCTTGAGATGTTATTGTCCTTGAATTCTCAGAAAATTATTGGGAGTGAATCTTATTTTTGGCTAAAAACCGCAAAGTTTCAATACAAACCTGTAAAATGTTGAACTCTTGAGATGTGATTTGAATTCTCAGAAAATTATTGGCAAGTGAATATTAGTTTCAATACAAAACTATAAAATGTTGATCTGTTGAGATGTAATTGTCCTTGAATTCTCAGAAGAAGGCCGGTGTTACCGTGTGGCCTGCAGAATAGAATTCTTGCCTGCCGAACAATGAGACAAGCAACAATGAGACAACTCTACCTCCTTATAATGATAATCACATCTCTTTCTCTTATCAATCCAATATGCCATCGCCCATCACCATGAAGCTCCTCCTCGCCACCTCGCTCTGCTTCCTTCCTCTCTTGATCTCTTTAGCCACCGCTCTTGATACATCAATCGTTGCTGGGTCTCGTAACTCCACCACTCTCCCTTCCGGTAGCTCCTTCTTTGACAACTTGCAGGCCACCCTTGCTGACCTCGCCGCTAACACCACCGCCTCCCAGGGCCGTAGCTACAAAACCGTGCACAGCGGTGCCGGCACTGCTGCTTACGGCCACGGGCTGTGCTCCCAGCCTGCTTCAGTGGTGGACTGCATGCAATGCTTGCAATACCTGCGCTTCAACTTGTTGGCCATGGCCGGCAATGCCATTGGAGCAACCGTTCAGATGAAAGACTGTTCCGTTCGATATGAGGCCTTTTCTTTCTGATACCAACTCGAGGGACGGCTACCAGAAAGCAAGATCAAGTGGAACAAGAGTCGGCTGCTGGCTCGTCAAGTGTACCGTTAAGTTTGTTCAAAGCAGCTGTAGATCCGGAAAAATTTACTGTGTATTCTCCTAGCATTCAAATTTCATTCTTTGGAACAGAGTCTTTGTTCTACAAGTTTGCGAATAATAATCAATGGGCTCACATAATCGCATACTCCTAACGCTTTTTTAGCGACTCGCCGCTCAAACACAGCGACTTAGCTACAACGGCTCAAATCATAGTAAATGAAAATCAATCTCTCTCTCTCTCTCACACACACACACACAACGACTCAGCTAAGTCGCTGTAGCTAAGTCGTTCGTTGTGTGTGTGTGTGCACTGTTGTAGCTGAGTCGTTGTGTGTGTGTGTGCGCGCGCGCTAAGTCGTTGTGTGTGTGTGTGTGCACTGTTGTAGCTAAGTCGTTGTGTGTGTGTGTGTGAGAGAGAGAGAGAGAGAGATGAATGGGAACCTCATCCTCTAAAAGCACAACATAGTGTGCTCATGATAGAGTCACAAGGTTGAAAACCATAAACTCTTTCACATATAGGAGGGACTAGCTACTCTGACATCCCCACCTACATCAATGCCCAACGGTGGGTGTAGAGCATAGTATAAATATATGCTCTCACATATACAAATCCACACATATACATAGGAGAGACTAGCATGTGAGAGAGAGAGAGAGAGAGAGAGAGAGAGAGATGAATGGGAACCTCATCCTCTAAAAGCACAACATAGTGTGCTCATGATAGAGTCACAAGGTTGAAAACCATAAACTCTTTCACATATAGGAGGGACTAGCTACTCTGACATCCCCACCTACATCAATGCCCAACGGTGGGTGTAGAGCATAGTATAAATATATGCTCTCACATATACAAATCCACACACCCACACATACTTGAACATCCATTTGTACAAAGGTCTTCATACTAAGTTTGTGTCAGCACTTCAGAGGTGAAGGGTAGACTCAGCTGTGACAAGGGCTAGTACTAAAGGAGAAGATGTCTTTTTGGAAAAAAAGGGCTATATAGTAGTGTGTTTCACCTTGGAGAAGAGCTCGATTAGAGCTAGATGGAGAGGTTTGAACAACTAAAAGGTTTCTAGGAGCCCTTTGGTGCAAGAATTTTACAAAGTGTTGTGGAAGGATTTTCAAGTTTCATCAATTGTGTGTGTACGTGGGTGCATGCACGGGGAGAGAAAGAGGTAGCTAAAAGTTGAGAGCTACATGTGACATCATCTGTAGCTCATTGTCAATCTTGTATGTCCTCCAAGATTAAAATTATTCCCCCCCCTCTCTCTCTCTCTCTCTCTCCGCTTCTTTAATAGAACACATTGGAAACCCTTATTAGAGGCAACATATTATTTCAAAATAAAAGGAGGAGCATTTTGTAATATATTGTGTGTTGATGGAAGGTGTGTGCAATGATAATCTAATTTTGTCTTCTAATGCATGATCTCTCAATTTGTACAAAATGTCCACTCACTGGCACTGAGCTAGCAATGCAACAACAAATTTATAAGAAGTCATGAAATGTAGCGAAGCAAGAACAAGACATAAAAGCAAAGAATATAAATTGCTAAAAAGAGGTATTGAAATCGATGCCATGAATAAAACTTAAGATTGTGAACCCATAAGATTTCAATAGGAAAACTCAAGTTGCACACATCAGATTTCATGGCCCCACTGTAGAACAATTGTTTTAAAAGGTTGAGATTGGTGATATTGGGGAATATATGGTGGAAATGGAAATGATCTGAGTGTCCTAGTAGCCTCAAGTAGAGATGATCTGAGTGTCCTAATGATGGAAATCGAGATGACTTGAGTGTTCTAATAGTGGAAATAGAGATGGTTTGAGTGTCCTAATAGCCTCAAGTAAATAAGATATCCACAAGAGGTATTTAAATGTAGGAAGAGGCTATTTGCAAACTAAAATGGATGCAGATTTATCATTACAGTCGTGGAAAAGGTGGCAATGATCAGATTTGCTTGGTAAAGAGCTAATCACACTAATCTTCTAGATGAGACTCAATATTATTTTCCTCTATTTAGGGTCTCTTAGCATTGCTTTAGTGCACATTAGCACAATAATTTTATCTTAGGAGCATCTTATACTGTATCTATACATGAAACATAACCTGAATTGAATGAACATACTAGGTGCTAGCACTAGGAGGCATTGATATATGTAGCACCTATTAAATCACTTCACTTTGAAATATATGATTCTTGTGCTTTCTATGCATATGCACTATCATAGAACTAGTACTACTATATAGCAAGACATAGGAATTAGTCCTACTGTATATAAAATAGGAATTAGTACTACTATATAGGAGCAAATAGAAAATAGTGCTACATACTATGAGACTATGAAATGTCATCCCAATATAGTGGTTAGCATTGTGTGTGCATAGTTTGAAAATTGTAGCACTTTGTAGAAATTACAAAATATACTACATAATGGTCAGTTCTTTTGTGCAACTCTATGGTTTTGGATGGCATTCTATGGTAGCTATTAGTTATAGTAGTACACCATGATGTAGCAATTACCAGCTTGTGTACTAGTTTGCACTAAAATAGTATCGCTATGTACAACTATATTATGAATTGCATTGCCATATAATACTTAGTAGTGCTATAGTTTAACATAGCACTTTAACATAGAAACTCATAGGACTATCGTATGAAAGTAGTATTAAATGATAATGCTATGAATCAAGCACTAATTGCTAGGTAATTACCACATAGCAAAGAGCACTACTCTGTGACATCTAAGATAGAAGACCACAAAATAACAACTAGTGCTACTACATCGTAATCAACACTAAAAGCCCTACATTCCACCCATTTTGCTCTAATGTTGCTACGAGCATGGCTGCACAAAAAAGGAAACCTTGGAGCAACTCTAACTCATTATTCTCTCTAAATCTCAAGGGATTTGTGAAATTGTCTACCACTTGCTCATTGGTATATCGAAAAAATACATTTTCTTGGATGAAGTGATGGTGCACCTCAATATGCTTGGTATGGGCATTAAAAATGAGGTCAATTGCCAATTCAATGCTGCTCATATTGAATACATGGGAATTGGATTTCCCCATCAAACAAGTCAATTGTAACAAGTGCCTTTGGAACCATAAAGCTTCCAAATCTATTCCACTATAATTGGCACAGCGTGACATGAGCAATTGCAATGGCTAGATGTTGGGTGGATGGATTGGAGCTGAGTACTTATGACCTTTCAAAGAAAGATGAAGAAAAGGAAAAATCTATGGCGTAAGTTAGAAGGAAGAAGGGTTGATGTTAGATCCTAGTGGTGCTAGTGTTAGCAAAGTAAGTCCAGTGTATTATCATGCTTAAGTCCCATATTTGCTTTGAGTGGGACTTTTATTGAATTTTCATCAAATTATGTCTTTGACATGCCATGTTTGGAGTTTTGGAGTTTTGCACGATATTTTGTTTTGCTTTTCTACATAGAATTTCTTTTGAAATCCATTTTATGGATAACATTTCATTGAGGGCTTTTCTTGGGAGTCTTTTGAGCCCAATAAGGTGGTAGTCCCATTTGGAGCTTTATTTTTTTAAGTCATGAAATCCAAAGGAGTCTTATAATACACCATATAGACTCCTAAAATGAGGACTATGTCTAAAGAGGCTTATAGCATCATGGATTCAAGGAAATTTCTCCAAGTTAAAATTAATATTACATTGGGAGGTTCAAATGGTTGATTAGGTACTAGTGTTAAGCATCAAAAAGAAGAAGAAGAAGAAAATCTAAAAGAGGAGGGAGATTTTACTTAATGAAGGGTGGGGTTGGTAAAAGAAAGTGAGAAAAAGATTTGAGGATCACAAGAAAATAATCTAGACCCATTATGA
This sequence comes from Dipteris shenzhenensis, assembly GCF_047967505.1. Classification (NCBI taxonomy): domain Eukaryota; kingdom Viridiplantae; phylum Streptophyta; class Polypodiopsida; order Gleicheniales; family Dipteridaceae; genus Dipteris; species Dipteris shenzhenensis. The sequence continues at coordinate 30,303,232 of NC_141614.1, read as the reverse complement.
TGGCATCAAATTCACCCTGCAATCAAACTCATCCCTTGGAGTTGTTGTGTAGGACAACTTGTTGTTTTGTATGTGAAGGAGTGTCTTGGGACACCAAGGGTTAACATGTCTTTGATTGGCCCCATAACTAGATGAATAAATTAGATTTGCATACCATTTGTTGGTGAGAGTTTCTTTCCATGGTAGCAACGTTTCATTAAGGTTGCCGGTATCTTCCATCATAGCAGGTTCTTGTAAATCTACTCTATTTTTAAGGAATAGGTTCTTGTGGGTCGAGGTTGATGGCATGTTGAAGGAGTAATTTTGTAATTCCTTGGTGGAAAACCCATCAAGGTATTTGAACTACCATTTCCTTGCCCATTTTTGACCTTATAGTAGGTTGTTGTGGCACCACTCCATTTAGGGTCAGGTTTCTATGTAGTTGGTGTATTCTTTATTATCTATGTATTGTTTATTATTAGTGTGGGGATTATACTAAGGGATCCACATTGCCATCATAATATCTTTGAGCTTGTAGTAGTTTTACCTAATCCCAACTTTCTTATGCCTTTTATCATGTGTCTCCTCTCCCACATTCCACCTCCATTGTATCATCGTAATAAAGTGATATATGTTCTTTGTAGCAAATGTGAGTAGGACCACAATGCCTTGGAGATCTTCTATTTTTGTTGATCGTTGGAGATATTCTAGTTTTGTTGATCCGAAGTTGCTTTTGAGAAAGTTGCCAGTGAAATAATTCTTGTGTAACCTCCACTGTATCTACCATGGTTGGTATGACAGGTTCTTATGCAGTTGCCATGATGATTGATGTCGATCTTTTGACTAAGGAAGGTCCTTGCATAGATTCTAAAGTAGATTATGTTCTTTTCTTGGAAGTTTCTTGTGTTACTATCTAGAGATAAGGTTCCAGCTCGCAGTGTAACTACTTTGATAGATGATAGAGGATGTTCTTTGTGTGTGATTCTCTTGTATTGGTTTTTTCCCGTTGTCCTTACGAGTAGGCTCTTTTGGTTCTACCTTTCTCAAGTGGTTCTACTCTCCAATATATTCCTTGATTTCTAATAATCAGTAGGCTTGAATTTGATGGTTGGCTCGCATTTGTTGTTGATGATGATTTTAGAGACTTTGTCCTCTATTCTTTCTTTTGCTTTTTATTAAGCACATTGTCGCTATTGTTTGAAGATGATGGAGGTGATCTTGTTACACCTCGTACCTTGGGTTACCCAGATATAGCTGTTTCCAAGGTAATATCCCTAGGCCTCTAGTAGTATTGTGGGAGACCAATGATAGTGTACCTTCTTTGTTTAATGGAATCCTTTTTTCTTCGACCATAAGTTGTCCTAATGTAACCGCTGCATTGGATGAAATGGGGAGTTCTTTTGAGGTTAGGGTTATCATTAGCAAGCAACCTCGTGTTTTGACATTTGGTAGCATGGAAGTTACAATCCTCTCCGACCCTTTGAAAGAGGCTAATGACAAAGTCATGATGGCCATCCTCAGGTTTGATATGAACATCTCTTAGCTTGATACTTCAATCATTTGATTCAATCTGCTTCTAACATTTGTTTATTTATTGCTGCAGTACGGTTATATCTTACTTTCCTAGATCAGTACAGAATCGCGTGTGTATGCTCGCTTCTCTCCTTTCAGTTGTACTTAGTGATAGCAAGAAGATAGTAGATTTTGTTTGTTCAATGCTACAACCTTTAGACTTGGATGGCATGCTAGTCATCTTTATGCCATATTATGAGAAGTAAGTATCATCTCAATCTTTCTTTTACTCTTTTATTTGTTATATTGTGTCAATTAATACTTAATATTGTGATAAATATTATCGCTCTTTATTGGTGATGTAGCTCACATTATAGCCTGATAGTATGGGATCTTGATGACAACCATTGTTGGTTTGTCAATTCATTTACAGGCTTTCACGGGGTGTTCAAGTAAGTGTTCTTTTATCATATCATTATGAACATGCATCTTACTATTTACTACACAAATTCACTTTGTCATATGTCATGATGGACAGGTCTGCAAAGAAGTTAGTATCTACAATTATGAAAATCAGGGAGCATCAAGACGAACCAAATTTCTAGACACGCCTCGCAGTGGAGCAGAAAGACAAGTTTAGTAGTGGGTGGAGAATTGCCTACAACTTCATGTTATTCCTCAATGAAATTTTAGAACATGTCTCAATAGAAGCATATACAAAGCTAGAGCTACAAGATTTTATGGCTAAGATTGTTCACTACCTAACTGCTACCATTGGGAAACAACATGATGGACTCAATGAAGAACCTGAGGGAGCCAAAAAAAAACAAGAGACAATTCAGTCTCCTTCTGCATCATAGCCTCAAGTAGAAGCATTATAGTCTCCACTTGAATTAGAGACTCAATGCATTCTTCCTACATAAGAAGTAGAGACTCAATGTGCATCTACAACATCACATCTTGCAAAGGAGGAAGAGATTGAGTCTATCTCGATTGCACCAGAAGTAGAATCTTAATATACACCATCCACACAAGAAGTAGAGACTCAATGTACTCTTAGAGAATCATAGCCTCAAGAGGACTCATCAGACTCTATTCAGTTGTAAAGCATGTAGAAAGAAACATGAGTCCTTGGATATTTTTATCTTGTTTGTGTTGACTAATGATAGTGTTTTTTAAACTTATGTTAAATGTTACAATACATTAGGATATTTACTTATGATATTTATTCAATTTGTATTATTATTGTATTAGCAATTCTAAAAAAATAAATTGTATTAGCAATTCTAAAAAAATAAATTGTATTAGCAATTCTAATATGATCTTCTCAGCCCTACCAGACTTGTTGCAGAGAATGCAAAACTGTTAAGCCATAGAGGCCAAGATCACACTAGAAGATCTCATAATTAGTATCTCTTATCTTCTCAAAAATCCAATCTTTCATAGACTCCACGTCCATATCCTCAACATAATTACAATGAAGGAAGAAATTCAAGCAATCATGATGGACAGGCCACAGACTCCACGTCCATATCCTCAACATAATCTTAATGAAGGAAGAAATTCAAGAAATCACGATGGACAGGCCACAGAGGCTGAGATCACACTAGAAGATCTCATCATTAGTATCTCTTATCTTCTCAACAATCCAATCTTCCACAGACTCCACTTCCATATCGTCAACATAATTACAATGAAGGAAGAAATTCAAACAGTCACTGGACAGGCCATAGAGGCCGAGATCACACTAAAAGATCTCATCATTAGTATCTCTTATCTTCTTAACAATCCAATCTTCCACGGACTCCACTTTTGTATCATCAACATAATTACAATGAAGAAAGAAATTCAAACAGTCATAGATTGTTTCTTTATAATCTCTTTGGGAGGCCTTTATTGTTCTTTTAGCATCCCGATCAAATCGGCCATACCGAGTGCTTTGATAACGTAGGTTACTTAAGAAGTCCAAGAGATCTTGTCGTGCTTTTATAATACATTGTAAAAGTCTTTCGCTCTCTGTTATCTTCTGAGTCTCCTCCCTCTCTGTCCGCCTCTGTGCATCGAATTCCTCTCCCTCCATCTGTGTGAGTGGAGAGCCTTGTTGAATTCTTGCATCTCCCCTTGCTCCTTGGTCAACAACCCATTGTTTGAGACTATCGATTCTAGACTCCACGTCTCCGACGATGCCAAGGACATCCATGGTGGGTGGAGAGATGATAAATTAAGAGTGATAAATGAAGAATGTTCTTGTAGAAGGACTAGGATGGACGAAAAAAGGAAGTCTAATTATATTATTCTTGTATTCAATCACTTTATTTCATAAATTTAAACCGATTCAAAATCTATCATCTCATGTGTCTCTCACATTTACGGTCTTTTATTTTTTACTTCACTCAATGGACAACTCACCTCTCTAAATTTATTAAATCGGTTTTACTTTTTTGGAAGTCTAACTTATTACATACAATAAATATCTTATGATGAGAATCTAATAATTATATCATTCTTGTGTTCCATCACTTTATTTTATAGATTTCAATGTACTCGAAATCTATCATCTCACATGTCTCGCATTACGGTCTTGCATCAGCAAGTCTAACTTATATTATATTAAAAAAATATCTCATGATGAGATTCTAATAATTATATCATTCTTGTTTTCCATCATTTTATTTTATAGATTTCAATGTACTGATCACTATCTTACATGTCTCACATGTCTCGCATTACGGTCTTGCATCCCATCATTTTATTTTATAGATTTCAATGTACTCACTATCTTACATGTCTCACATGTCTTGCATTATGGTCTTGCATCTATTACTTTACATAATCTAGTCATCTCAGCCTCTACCAATTCTTTATTCTAAATCTTTCATCTCACATTATGAGTCTGCAGTTCTATAAATCCCTTAGTAGTTGTTCGTCTTCTATATCTCGCCCGCAGCAAACACTTCTTTCACTTTGCTCTTCTTACCTTACTCCTCTCCTCAAGCTTGCTCCTTCCATCTTGGCCGTAGCCTTACCTCCTCTCCTCAAGCATACTCCTTTCATCTTTCCTTACCTCCTCTAGTTACCTTCCTCGCTCTCGTTACCTTCCCCCTCTCATTTTTATGGATCTTTTTAAGGTAATTGATTCCATCGAGCAAGCCATTATCAGCATCAAAGCTCCATCAAAGTATGGATTACTGAGAACTAGGGAAAGAGAGAGGAGAGAAAGCAAAATCTAGCTCCATTAACCCAATACAAGAAGGATGACTTTGCTTGTCAGAAGGGCTTAGAGAAGGAAGAGAAAAGAAAAATAAGTGTGGCTACTAGTGAAATAGATAAATTATAGTCATATAGGAGAGAGCTGACAGACTTTCAAAGTGAGATATCTTCGCATGTGGCTTGTTATGGAAGATTTCCACCCCAGGAAGCGCAAGCCATTCGGAATAAACAAAGTGTTATGTAGGAGAAAATTCATCAATCCTTACTTCTCTTCTATAATTTTAACTACATCGATGAGGATGAGATGAGCTCAGCTCTTGAATGGGTTGAATTTAGTCTAGAGTCTTGAAAATAGATTTGCCTTCTAGTGAGCGGCTTATTGTAACTTTTGGTGTTTTTCAACACCTTTATAAATATTGTGAGAGTTTGCTACTTCCACTTGTAACTTTTGAAAGTGTTTCCTAAACACTATTATAAATATTAAGAGAGTTTACAATTACTGAATCTTACTTTTTTGTGTAACTTATCTCAGGCTTATTGTAACTTTTGGTGTTTGTCAACACCTTTATAAATATGGTGAGAGTTTCTTTAATACTATAACTTTTGAAGGTGTTTATTAACACCATTAAATATTAAGAGAGTTTACAACTACTGAATCTTATTTTTTCATGTAACTTATCTAGGCTGCATTAAATTTTATAATTTTAGTTTCATCTCCTTTAAAAATATATGAAAAAATGCTTGTTTTTATGTCTTTATATGTGCTTTGAAGATTGGGTTTTTCTTAAATTTTATCTGAAAACTAGTCCAAAAGTATATGTAAAAATGAATTTATACATTGACAAGTCCAAAATTAATGAAATAAGTGTTTGTCCTTGTCCATGACCATGACCCGCTTTGCGTGGATGGCACATAAGTTGGCATCCTCAAGCAGAGCGATGGTCACTTGCTCCGTAGCCTCTTGGACTGCCCCCATGGCTCCTGTGCTAAATCGCACATCATCCTTGTATCCCTGTGCTATCTCCCGTACCACATGTTGGAAGGGAGCATGCGGGATCAAGTTGTCAGTGGTCTTCTGCATCTGTCTGATCTCCCTTAGGGCCCGCACTCCTGGCTTTGCTCTGTATGGCTTCCTGGCTCTTGGTGCAGGCCTTACAAGTACCTGAACACAGTCCCATAGCCTCCTGTCTGCCTTGAAATTCTTGCGCTGCTCTTTTCTGCGTTGATCCTCCTCCGAATTCCCCTCTTGTGAACATCTTGAGCTTTGTCCTTCTTTGGATGGGGCTTCCTCGGTGTTTACTTTACCCTCTTTATGGGCATAGGTACCATTTCCATGACGGGCTGTATCACTGGGAGAGGGAAGATTATGCTCTTCCTAGTAGTCTATTGGCCCTCAAGAAGCCTCTCTATGTCAGGGAGGTTATCAAATACATTTTTCTCATGCGGGGGAGTCCTCTCATGGGGAGGGGAAGGCTGAGGGTAAGGGAGCTTCTCAAAGATATGTTGCTCGATCGAGGGAGTGCTCTCATGGGGAGGGGAAGGAGGCCAAGGAGAAGGCTGAGGGGAAGGTTGAGGGGCAAACTGAGGTTGAGGCTGAGGGGAAGGCTCATGCTCTTGGGGCTTGGGAGTGGGCTCACAAGACTGGGGAGTGGGATCAAGGACTTGGGTGGAGGAGAAGGCTAACGAGACTGGGGAGTGGGCTCATGGGACTTGGGGAGGACTCACAAGAGTCGAGGGAGGGCTCATGAGAGTTGGGGGAGGGTTCATGAGAGTCCTGGGAGACCTCATGAGAGTTGCGAGAGGGCTCACGAGAGTCAGGGGAGGTGCCACCAGACCCAGATAGGTTTGTGTGTGCAAATGCCATGGAGGTGGCAGAGCTAGAGGAGGAAGGGTGGAGGCGGCGTCCTGTGGGTCTAGTAGCGTTCTTCACTCTTGCCATTGAATAATGAGAGTTAGGATTTTTCTTAATGTTTATATAGGCCCATCATGTTTTGACACCCCTTTTAATTATGTTTAGGGTTTCATCATGCACCCCGCCTCCACCCTAACCCCTCCAATCCCCCCACCCTCATCGCCCTCCCCCCTCGTTGCCCTCCTCCCTACTTGCCCCGCTCACACCCATAGCTCTCCCCCATACCCCCCATCCCCCCCTCCCCTCACCCTTGATACCACTCCACCCCTCCCCTTGCCCCACCCCACGCCCCTCCCTTCTCTAACCCCTCCTTCACCATGTCCACACTTTCCCCAACATCGTTACCTCATACAAACCTTGGACTCCAAGAGTGAGTACAAAAATTTTGGTCAAAATAAGCAAGATATTAAAGAGAGTACACAAATTGTGGTCAAAATAAGCAATATATTTATTTCATATTTGTATACAATTACACCATAGCTTCTGTTGCTAGTTGGACCCATCTGCTCCCTTCTCTCACTATAGCTTGCAACCAATGTGTGACTCCTCGACTCCCTATGGATGCTTTCCAAGCACTATGCCTTCTATTCTTTGATACAATTTAAACTACTTTTGCAAGTTCTAATGCATTTGCCTTTTCAGACTTTTAAAGTCCTTTTTAGTAAACATCTAAAAAACTAGTCGAACATCTCATGTAATGCATTGCTTAAGAGTGCTCTCAACGGAAGCAAGAACGGAAGAAGGAGAGAGAGAGAGAGATAGAGAGCCACACAAGTTTTGGTGGGTGTAGAACCACCCTAATCTTCTTTTTCATTCATTTATATATGTATTTGAGTATTGTACATAACCGGGGTAAAGGCACAGTGACCTTTAACCCCCACAACCTCCCACTTAAAGGACAATGTGCCTTTAAGGGAGAACAACCAGTGAGCATACTATCCAATGCCCATTAATACATGACAATACTCAAACCGCTGACTAGGTAGACTCTTCGTTAGCATATCTACAGGGTTATCATCTGTATGAACCTTGACAAGCTCTATGCACTTATCCTCAAGTACCTCCCTGATGAAATGGTACCTAACCTCAATGTGTTTGGTCTTTGCATGAAAGATTGGATTCCGTGCTAGTTGAATAGCACTCATGGAATCACTATGCAATGTTGGTACACCTGTATGAATCCCCAAATCTCCCACTAGCTGATCAAGCCATATAGCCTCCTTGCAACCCTCTGCTATGGCTGCAACATACTCAGCCTCTGTGGTAGACAAAGCAATGCACTTCTATGCGTGAGACATCCACGACATTGCACCACCTACAAAGGTGAACACATAACCAGAAGTGGATCTCCTACTATCCACATGCCCTGCATAGTCTAAATCTGTGTACCCAAGTACACACATGTCTCCTCTACCAAAGTAGATGCACATCTCCTTAGTACCCTTCATGTACCTCATGATGCACTTAACTGCCTCCCAATGCCTCTTTCCTAGATTAGCCATATACCGGCTAACAACTCCCACTGCAAATGCAATGTCTGTTCTAGTAGCTATCATAGCATACATAAGACTCCCAACCGCTGATGCATAAGGAACCTTGGCCATCATGGCCCTTTCCTCATCTGATTTGGGACTATCTGTATGACTCAATTTCACATATGGAGGCAATGGAGTACTCATTGCCTTCCCCCCCTCCATATTGAAATGCTGCAATACTTTTGTAACATACTCTTTTTGTGAAAGCCAAGGGATTTTCCTAATCTGATCACGCGTGATGCGCATACTAAGAATATGATCTGCAAGTCCCAAATCCTTCATATCAAAGGCCTCATGCAACTTGGCCTTTAATGCATCTAGCTCATAAGTATTCTTGCTAGCCAATAGCATATCATCCACATATAGTGCCAAGATTATCAGGCTATTATCCTTAGCCCTTTTAGTGTAGAGGCAGTGATCAATTTCACTCCTTCTAAAACCCTGGGACTGAATGAAAGCATCAAACTTCTGATACCATTCTCTAGGCACTTGCTTAAGACCATAGAGACTCTTCTTCAACTTGCAAACTAAATGCTCTTTGCCCTTTTCTTCAAAGTCTTCCGGCTGCACCATGTAAATTTCCTCATGCAAATCCCCATGCAAGAAAGCTATCTTGACATCCATCTGCATAAGCTCCATATCCTCTAATGCCACTAGTCCAAGCATGCATCTAAGTGTGGTCATCTTTACAACTGGAGAGAATATCTCATCAAAGTCCACACCCTTCTCTTGCTTGAACCCTTTAGTGACAAAACGGGCCTTGTACCTAGGCACATCATCACCTGTGACCTTCATTTTGTAGACCCATTTACATGGCAATGCTTTCTTTCCATGTGGCAAAGAAACCAAGTCCCAAGTCTTATTCTTCATAAGTGAACTCATCTCCAATTGCATAGCATACTCCCACTTGCGTTGATCCTCGTGCATCATAGCCTCTCTATAATAGCAAGAAGGCTCCCCGCAATCAGTAGCATCACATAGTCTACCCCTAGAACAAGCCTATCAGGCAGTCTAGACACTCTAGATGATCTTCTCAAGGGCATTTCAGCTTGCTGTCCCACCTGCATATCAGCCACATTTGGCTCATCATTTCCACCAATAGATGATCCATCATCTACCCTTTATTGTATACCTATGGGAGTACTTGGTGGTACCATTTCTTGCACATTTGGTGCATGGACAACTTGCTTTCTATCAACATATGCAGGTGGATTCACATCCTGGAAAGTGATTCTCCTCATTTCCACATCCCTCATGGGTGCCTTATGCATCTTCTTCTCATTGAAGACTACATCATGGCTGCATATGATCTTCTTTGCTTTTGGATCCCAGAGACGATAGCCCGTCTCTCCACTTTTACCATAACCTAGAAAGAAGCATTTCCTAGACTTAGGATCTAGCTTCTTTCGAAGCTCTTTTGACACATGTGCATATGCCTCACACCAAAATATATGCAAATGAGAGTAAGAGGGCTTCTTGCCACTCCATGCCTCTTCAAGAATACCACCATCCAAACTCTTACTAGGTGATCTATTGATCACATGCACTGCAGTCTTCATTGCCTCAGCCCAAAAACCACCAGAAAGACTTGCATTGGAAAGCATGCATTGCAACCTTTCTTGAATGGTACGGTTCATCTTTTCAGCAACTAGATTTTGCTTTGGAGTACAAGGGGATGTGAGCTCCCTCTTAATCCCACGTGTATCACAGAAATGTTGAAAGTCATGAGAGAGATACTCTCCACCATTGTCAGTCCGTAGGCATTTAAGCGTTCTACCTGACTGATTCTCAACCAAGGCCAGCCATTTCTGAAATACTTGGAACACATCACTCTTCCGAGCTATAGCATAAGCCCACACTTTCCTAGTTGCATCATCAATGAATGTCACATAGTATTCAGCCCTACCTAATGACCGTGTAGGCATGGGACCACATATGTCTGAATGCACCAAATCAAGCTTTTCAAACTCTTTCTTTCCCCTTCTTTTATGGGCTGATTTAGTCTGCTTCCCATAGATACAGTACTCACAAAATTCAAAATTAGAGAAACTCAAATGCGGTACATAACCCAAACAGCATAAGAGTTTCATTCCATTCTGGCTCATGTGCCCCAACATGCAATGCCACAAAGAAGTGCTTGGCTGCTCGGTTATTGCAATAACATGATCAAATACCCCTGATACATGTAAGGGATACAAAGTCCCACACTTGGCACCCCTGGCCAAAAGCATAGAGCCCTTCTGAATTTTCCAATTCTGAAAGCCAAAAGTGGTGTGAAAACCAGCATCATCTAGCTGACCCACTAAAATAAGACTCTTGCTCAACTTAGGCGCATGTCTCACATGTTTCAAAATAAATGCAAAACCATTTGCAAAAGAAAACTTTATGTCACCTACTCCCACTATGTCACATGCATAGTCATTTCCAAGATGCACACAACCTATCTTTCCACTGTCATAAGTGGAGAACCATTCCCTATGGGGAGTAACATGGAATGAAGCACCAGAATCCAAAATCCAATCCTGGGAATATGCATCGTCTGAAGTGGTAATCAACTCTGTAGATAAACTAGACATGAAGAGAACGTCATTGTCACTATCATGTGTGACTGCATTGATCTGCTCGATCTTCACTTCTCCTTTGTCCTCCCTTGGACTCTCTTCCTTTTGATTTGCACCCCAATTTGCATTCTTTTTCTTATCCTTTTGCTCTCTTTTCAGCTTGTAGCAATCCTTTTTCATATGGCCCTTCTTGCCACAGTGGTAACACTCAATGTTCCGTGCCCTGGATTTGCTACGAGACTTCCCTCTTTCTTGGGACTTCCCCTTGAACTGTGATCTGCCCCTTTGCACATTTAAGGATGCATCCTGCTTGTTGCCATACATAGACTTGCGTCTAATCTCCTCGGCTAACAAGCTACCCACAACATCATCAAATTTCAGTACTCCACCAGGTGTAGAGTTACTGACAGTTGTACGAAAGGTATCCCATGAGGATGGCAATGAACATAAGAGAAATATTGCCTTAGCCTCCACATCAAAATTCATCTCCTAAGCCTGAAGCTAGCTGAAAAATAATATTGAATTCATTCAAGTGAGAAGCAATGGAGACCCCTTCCTTCATCTGCAGCTCAAACAACCTCTTCATGAGGTAAACTTTATTAGAGGCAGTTTCCTTTTCATAAGTGGCACACAGTTTCTTCCACAAATCTTTCATAGTCTGCTCATTTACTAATGTGAAATAAACAGACTCTGCAAGATGAAGTCTAATAGTATATTTTGCTAATGCATCCAACTCATTCCAATCATCCTCAGACATATTTGCAGGCTTAGCTTCAATCCCTGTCAAGGGTTTAATCTACTTCTTTTAAATAAGCACATTGCTTATTTGTTCTTTCCACAAAGAAAAGTTTGTCCCATCAAACTTTTTAATGCTAAAAAACTCCTTTTCAGACATGGAAGAGGATGCCATGATGCAAATGAAGCAAAAATCCCAAATGCTAGTGCCTATAAGAGAGAATCACACCAAATACTAGGTGCACCCAAATGTGTATGCCACAATAGACTGAAATATCACCAAAACTCAAAGCTCAAAGCATCAAAAGATGCAGCCAACTCATGTGCATCTACTATGCATCCATATGAGCAAATCTCGCCCAAAAGAAAATGCCAACTGCAATGGCAATCAAAAATGCCAATAGGTGCCAAATGGCTCAAGCATAAACACCGTCCATGGGCATATGCATCAATAATATCTCATCCAAGAGAGCATAGCACTATCAGTGCATCACCTTACAATGTGTCAAAGTTGTCCCTCAGCATAAAATAGCATCCATGTGTAAAGCATCCATAAAAATAGCATCCCACAAGGCAATTTGGGCCTATCAGCGCATCTAATAAGGACCGCAATGCATCCAAATGGCCTATAAATCATCCACTACAACCCAATGCACACCACGAATGAGCGCACACTGCTCAAACTGTAACCAGAGTGATCTGCATAAGGTATGCTCAAGAAATCATAGTCCTATGGTAATGACCGCTACTAAAAATAGAACCTGAGATGCCTCAAAACATGGGCGCCATTGCATAATCGGACTCAGCAAGAAAATATGCAAATATCTCTCTTTTGTCGGAACTCCATAATCCCAACCGATGAGTGAGAAATGGGATTCAACACTAATCCAATGCCATGTGGCATAAATCTAAGGTTTCAAAACCTTAGAATGAAAAATCCATAACAGAGAGACACAATCAAATACACAGAGATCTATAACTCTAAAAATCCTCCACCGAGTCACGTAAGAACTGACAAGTAGGGGTTTTTGGGCATCCGGAACGCAATGGGACAGACGGTTTTAGAAACCGTGGTCTCAATCACTGAGTCCAACACACGGACTGAAAAACGTTTTTGGAAATAGAGCTGTTTGTAAACTCCACCGGTGTGCAAATGATAAGCAACATAGAAGTTTTAGGACCTCCTGAGTCCATCGGAATTGACAGATCTGCAAATGGTTGCTCCAAACTTGAGTTCCAACACCCGGGCAAAAAAACGCAAAAACTGACACAGTGAGTCAGAAATCCAATGAAATGATCCCAGATTCAAGAATGAAGGTGTTTTTAAGCTTCTGAAGTGAAGTGGACACCAAAAGCAAGCAATAGTTGCCTCTACAAGTCAATACGGAGCCTCTATCATCGAACGGAACAGGGAAAAGCTCAAAAAACGACTTTTTCTTTGAAAACACTTAACAGGCTCTCAAAACCACTTCGCAAAACCAAAGTGACTTTTCCAAAGGTTCCTCCAAGGCTCTATATACTCAGATGCAAGTAAAGTCACCCACAAAGCTTCCCACAGAGGTTCTCCTTTCTCCCACAGAGCTGCTGAGCTTCTAGGCATTCACGCACGCTTAGCTAGATCACCCAGGCTCTGATACTAGTTGAGAGTGCTCTCAATGGAAGCAAGAACGGAAGAAGGAGAGAGAGAGAGAGAGAGACAGAGAGCCACACAAGTTTTGGTGGGTGCAGAACCACCCTAATCTTCTTTTTCATTCATTTATATATGTGTTTGAGTATTGTACATAACCAAGGTAAAGGCACAGTGACCTTTAACCCCCACATTACTGTGACTGACACTACCACCATGCCTTGAGTTCCTGAAGTAGGCTGCCTTGGCTCTATAGTGCGACTTCTTCATGCCTTGTGTATTCCAAATGGACAAAGGGCCCCAATTTTGTACAAAGCATGGTCCATGTGCATAGAGAATATGCTGCAAACATGATGAGAATCATTTCACCAACAAAAATTATTTATAAAGCAAGTGCTAAATATTATGATGGTGCTAAGATTACCATGTAATGCATAATGTGCAACTCCTCCCATGCTTTCACCATTAATTACATAAACTCTTTCACCGCCCTCTTGAACCTTTCATAATACATCTCATCAATTTGAACCTGGCGAAGCAATTTTATCAATGCATCTACCTTTGTCCATACCTTACCTCTCCAAGTTGCTACTTGAGGATGAGAAGCCTTATTGGTTCTGCATTCACACAATGCTTTCCAGTATTCCCAACCCAAACTACTTTGAGACACTGTATGTTTGTCTTTGTCGAGATTGTGGTTCGATAGGAATCTCCTTGCCTTCCCTCCACCCATGGACACTTTTGCAGGAAGATTTCTGTGTTGCCCCAAACATTTTCTTATCCTCCTTACATTTGACATGTCCTCCATGGAATCCCATCTTTGACAGCAACTTCTCAGCTTCTGCAATGCACCATGCAGATACTTCTTGTGGAATTAAATTCCAAGCATAAACAAGATGCAAATACAACTTATCAAGTAGCACAGTTCTGCATGTAAAGTACATATGTGTACTCTCTCAAGTGGGATGGGCAAGATGGGATCCCACTTTGAATCCATCTTGTCCATGATTGGGAGCTTATGTTTGGCTACAAGTTTGGCTACAAGATAGAATGCCATTCTCCCATTATAAGCTAGGCTTTTACTTACATTGCGAACACATGCAATAAAGGCATGTGTTCATTGCATTTGTCTCTGTATCACAACCATGCAAGCACTTGAGGGTTTTCAAATCACCAGCAAGATGCCATTCAACTCGAAATGTTCCATGACCATCGACTGTCAATGTTTGCCCTTCCTCTTGTCGATGGGATTCTTGTTCTATCTAGAACCCACTTCATTGTCTCATGGCACTCTTTCAGAGTCTCAAATGCTATAAGCCACCATATATCTTTCTCTAATTGCATTGAGAAATCTTGCTCTACTTCTTCATTTCCTTGAACAAAGGCTAAGGCTTTATTCATAATGTAGATGCTCATCTCTCTAACTTGTGTTCGTTCACCAATTGAGCTTCATCCATTTTGATGACAAATATGAGCTTTCCATTGCAATCTGACAACAAAAGAGAGAAATTGTTAGGATAAAAATGATATAGGAAATGAACTAAGATATAGAAAATAAACTAAGTACAATGCTATAATGGATTTCCTCTTACCATTTTCTCTCATGCCATAGAATTTGACCATTGCTCGTTGCAGTTTCTCAACATCTAAGTAGACATTGTTGAAATCATTCATCTCAAAGGTTTGCAAGCTAGACCAAGGTGTGGGTAGGGGCATTGTAGACTTCTTATTCTTTCCAAAAAATAGTAGACTTGAAAATTTTGAAAATAGATGTGTAAGCTTCACGACTTACACCAATAGTATCACAAGCTGCAAGCATCTCCTTTGCATCCACAATATCCTTGAAGTCCTTCATCACCTCTTCAACAACTTGCACACATAAACGCTTGTGTATTGGGTCCCTTAGTATCCTAATGGCATCGCTTGACTTCAATAAACTAGCTAGAGCATATGAACAGTCAATATCATCCCCGTCCATTCTTCCCATCACATCTTCCATGAAGTTCCTGAAGAAGAACACAAGAAAAACTTAGTCACAAATAGTGTAGCACAAAAGAGTGTAATTTCATTGGAACATTTGATAACCAACCTTGTAGACTGGACTCTCCTCTTTCTAGCACCACAGTGGGTGCCAATGCATCCATGTTATGTAAGTACCTTCTTTTTCTCTCCTTCAATCCCAAACGTGTTTCTTTCATCTTTTGCACTCGTTCTTCTGCCTTCTCTCGTTCCTTCTCTATGGCTCATCGAAGCTGATTGTATATAGATCTTTCCAAGCCTTTTTTGGACTCAGCTAGCTTATAGAGTGACTCTTCTAATTTATGTCGCTCCAAGTCCAATGCATTTCATTCCAAGTCCAATACTTTGGCTTTATCATGAAGAGTCTGGATCTTCGTTTGAAGATCGTGCATAGAGTTATGCATTGCATTAATGGTGCTATTTCCTAAATGTGCTAGCATCTCTGCTTGGGCTCTGCGCATCTCGCTTGCTTGCATAGCCATTGATTGAGCATTGTTTAACTGATTGCAATAACCAAGCAACCCTGCATGTCCATTTCCAACAAACCGAACTAACTCATGCATTGTATGAAAAGGAGGGCTCTTTTGGTTGGCAGGATCTAAAGGATACAAGGATCCTTCTACCCAAAGGTCGAGATGCTTCTTTCCTTGCAAATGAAGACTGTGGATTTTGGAAGCTCCCCTCAATCCCAAACTACATGTGCTTGCATATTCAGCCTTCAACTCTAAGTGAACTTGGTACTTGTTGGAGACGTCCTCAAATGGTGCCATGAGTAAAGGAGTGTAGAGAAGGAGAAGGTGTGGAGAAGTAGGCTTGAAGGAGCAGCACGCAGGAAGAGGGAAGGCGAGGAGGAGGAGGGATGGGGGAGGGAGGACCAATAGTTGAAGAGGAGGGAAGGGGGGTGGACCAGCAGGTGTGGAGGGTGAGGAGGAATAGGAGTGGAGGAGGAGGAGGGAGGGGGAGGGGAGGAGGAGCAGGCATGGAGGAGGGAGGGAGGCAGGCATGGAGGAGGGAGGGAGGGGGAGGGGGAGGGGGAGGGGGAGGGCAGGAGGAGCAGGCATGGAGGAGGGAGGGAGAGAGGGGGAGGAGGAGGAAGGGGGAGGGGGAGGAGGGGGGAGGGAGTGAGGAGGGGGAGTGAGGGAGGGGGAGTGAGGAGGGGGAGGGAGGGAGGGAGGAGAGAGAAGGAGGGAGGGAATTCAAAATTCAAATTTTGAATTTTGAATTTGTTGGTTCCCACCTAGGAGTAAGAGATGTGTAAGAGGTGTAGGAGGTGTAAGAGGTGGGGTCACTTTTGGGCTTAACCCAGCTAGGTGAGGGGGGTTTAGGACTTTTTGGGACCTACCTTGGCCCTTTAATTAGGACTAATCCATTCCTTATGAGGCCCTTTTGAGACCCCAATTCTCCCCTAATGATTTATTTATTTTATAAAACTTTATGATCCTTGTGAAAGTACTTATAGCTTGCAACTATAATATTCAAAAAGAAGCTTGTGATGACACAATCATATGAAAAACTCATGGGAGTAAAAAAATTTGGCTCACTTTGCATAAATAACTTGTAAGGAAACATATGCCAATTAGAATGTAGATGAAGCTAGAGTTCATGAAGCAAGAGATAAAGAGTAGACTAATAAGGACATCACAAGCATTTGGTTCTTGTAAGAGATCATGTTTAGGTCTGTCTTAATTATCTATTCTTTCATTTACTTGCACTCCTACACTCTAGCTTCAACTTGAGGCCTCAAGTTCTTGATTCAAAAGTGGTAATTATTGCATTTGTCCTTTCAAGTTGGTTATACAAATGCAAATACACAAACTTTCTTTTATTTGCTAAGTTGTTTTCATGATTGCATTGCCAAGGTGATTCTAATGAAATTATATGCTATAGGCACTTCTACAATAATCATGAAGTTAGCTCACTTTAGTAGTTACATTAGTATTCTCGCATCTTATAGCTTGCATGTGGCCTTCTGGATAGTTGTTGAGAAATTGGGTATCCACCTTGAAGGCTTCATCGTTTTTAGTTTAATTAGTATCATTCAAAAAGAGACTTTCAATTTACTTTTTCACTAATCAAATTTTTTGAAAAGCAAAAAATACAAGACTTTAGTTAATATTCCTACATTTTTATTATTTTGCATGTTCTCATTAATATTCCTACATTTTTATTGTTTTGCATCAATAATCTTTTCATGCATTCATCTATAAGGTGGGAAGGTAGCAGAATAAGATTTGGGTGCATTTTCAAGAACCATGCACTGCCACATGGCGCAATGGGCACAAATACAAGTCAAAATGGAATGCATTTTTCAGGCTAAGGATCAAGCTTTGTCCTCAACTCATCTAGTATATGCACATATGCAACACACCAAGACTCTAAAGTGTGACATAGCTATCTTCTTTCTACTATACTTCACCTCTGATGCTCCTTTGGCGTCACATCATGTATTGTTGTAGTGGGAGTTCTATTCATAATATATGTAGCTGTATGAACTAGCTCAATCTAATAATAGTTGGATACATTTCTCTCATTCAACCAAATTCTATTGTGGGGAGTACTTACATGTGGATTGCCTTCTTATGCCATGCTCCTTCAAGCAATTGTCAAACTCATGTAAAAAGTATTTGCTTACACCATTTGATCTCAAGTATTTTATCTTCATGCTGCATTCCTGCTTTGAAATGACCAAAAACTTCAAATTTTTTCTTCATAAATTATACACAAACCTTCCTTGAGTAATCATCAATAAAGGTCATATAAAACCTAGTCCCACTCAATGACTTCTTATCTGTGGGATTTCATACATCTAGTGGAAATGATTCCTTGGCGTGCTTCCCAAACTTACACGATTCACACATCTTATCCATGTCTTCAACTTTGAACTTGGGTAACTTGTAACTATTCCTCTAGACTCATTAACTTCAACCACTGCACATTCATATGGCCAATTCGCTTATGCCATATCTCTATGTCTACAACAACTTTCTGTCCTTTCGCAAAACATTACAGCATCCACACTTGGCATGCCCACATCTAATGTGAACATCCTACCAACTTTGCATCCTCTTGCAATAAGTGTGTTGCTATTCTAGTCCTCAAGAAACACACCCTTTCTATTAAACTTGTTTGTAATCCTTGGTCTACCATTTGACCAACAGAAACCAAGTTCTTAGTAATACTTAGCACATGTAATATATCAGCCAAATATTTTGTTTGCCCATTTTGCATGTTCAAAGGAATTCTACCAAAGTGCTCAATTGTATAACAAGTATCATCTCCTTTCATAACAAATCCAGGCCTCTCAAGCTTCTACAAATCAACAACCACTCTCCATGACAGTTCATGTGGTTTGATGCATCTGAGTCTAGATACCATGCATCTTTAGCCCTCTCCTTATGCAAAATGTCATTCAACATATGCTGCAATACAAATAGATTTTCTCCTCTCTTAATTTTTCCTACTAGATGATGCATAATTACCTTGAGCATTGCAATGTGCCATTCTTTGCATCTTTTTGTTTCTTGTAGCAAAACTTTTCAATGTGACCTAGTTTTCCACAATAATAGTAGCCACTGTGATTTCCACTTTGTCTATTGTTCTACCATCCACCTTGGCCTCTATTGCTTTCCCTACCTCTATTGTTTCCTCTTTCTTGACCTTGAGGCCTCTCACCAAAATATCACTAATTTTCGTAGCTTTGTTGGTGTCCACTATCAGCTCTTGCATCACCATAGCCTCTTTGTGAGTTCTCCCAGCCTCTACCAAAATTTGAATAGAAGGCACTAGCATGTTCTTGCTCATTGCTGCTTTCTCCACCTTGAACCAACTCTTCAATCATCATGAGAGATGTCAATTCTTCAAAATGAGGGATTTTATCATACATGAATTGAAGTCAAAAATGTCTTCCACTTCTCATCTTCATTTAATCCATTCAAGGCTGTAAACACATCATCTTCTTGTTCTACTTCAATAGATCTCAAGACATAGCGATCTCGTTTACTTTGTCATTCATAGACATACTTTTCGTCTTGACATTTTGAGATCAATCTTCATTCATATCGTTTTGGCCTTTGTGTTGCTACTATACAACTTTTCCAATGTTTCACATCCATCTTATCGAATCTCTAATCCCATGTATGGCCAATCATGCCATATATTACATTTGCAAAAATTACATGCATACATTTCTTATCTTTTTCATTCTAATCTTCCCATGCCTTGAGTTGATCTATAGAAATATCTCCTTAATGAAGCATAGGTTGCTCTATATCTCCATTTACATAACCCCAAATACCTTTGCCAATCAAGTAGCTGTGCATTCTTAACTTCCATGGTCGATAGTTGGCCTTTGTCAACTTCTCATTGCCAATTTTTTTCACTCATTTTCTCAACCATAAACTTTGGCCAAGCACCAAAAAAATAGCACAACACAATCTCACTGTTTGCAAAGCAAATGCTTGAATATGTGCATGTGAAATTGCTCTGAAAAAAGGCATGAAATTGCTCTAAAAAGTCATAACAATGCAAATCTAGAAAAATTGAGTTGAAGTCATCACAATGCGTACTAAGGCATTCTTATTGGTATAGATATCCCTCTTTGCATTGTAGTGATATACTTGTGTTCTTCTCAAGTACTACTCCTCTGAACATACAAAGTGCATATCAAGAAATGAAAGTGTATATGAGGCATTAAAAATGAATAAGTAGCTCAAATCATCACAACACGATATAGAGGACAACATCCCATTTTGCAGTCAGTGTGTGGAGTGCTGGAAAGCTCAGATCTACAAACATTGCAAAAAGCTCAAATTCACAGATAGTGTAGAGTGTTGAAAGTATTTGTATTTCCTTAGAAGGTGTTTGGGTTTCATTATTGAGGCTAGATGAGTGTGGATGCTGCATTTTGAAGTTTCAAGACCACTCTACATTGAAAATAGACTCCATCAAAAGGTTAAAGGAAGGTAGAACCTCTAGATACCTGTAAGAATCATGGTACAATATCAAAAGATACATGCTGAATCTTAGACTCGGGGGGGTCACTATGTATAAACCCTCTATATCACGTGCGTTCAAGGCCTATATTTAAAATCCCTTATCTGTAAAAGATTTTGTTGATAAAATGTACCCCTTTTCTATACAAATCTATAAATTTTTCCCAAAACTATTTTAAATAGTCCCTTATGTATATTTATTTCTGTAAATTTTAGAAATAAAAAATATCCTTCTGTTGAACTCACGTGATAGGGTTACATATGATGAGTGACCCCCCCGAGATCTTAGATTACTTATTGAAAAAAAGTTGTAGAGGATATTCATAGCTACACTTTTTGTGTTTACACAATGTCGATTTGAGGGTGGGAGAAAAAGTTATAGTCTTCGAAGCAGTGCTAGAAAAATCACTTTAACATGAGGAGAGGCTCTCATATTTGTCCCAAGGGCATCCTCAATAAAGATAACATAGCGGACGAGGGGAGGCTTTAGCTCTATAAGTGCACAAGTATACACATAAGAGAGGTAGAGGCATACGTAGGGCTATACTATAGTTACTCAACGATGCCTTCTCTATACAAACAACAGCTCCACGACACTGCCTCAACACAACAAACAATAGTGAAGCAACTAAGTATGCAGCTAGCTGGCTCTTTGGTTTAGGGCTATCAGTAATCATGCACCAGCCACCTAATATATCACACCGATGGTCATCAGGCCTACTACCCAGTTGGGTGATCATGTGGTGAGATTGTTCTTTCAACAAAGCTGCTAGTGCATTAGCCATTGCTTTGATTATCAATTTTCTAACTTTTTGCTTTGGTTTTAGCTTAGGCTTCCATCCAATCTTACTATTAATCATAACGAGCTCCAATTTAAAAAGCAATAAGGGATAACATTAGTCAAAGTAGAAGCACAAACTCGATTGTCTATATGGTGAAGGGGCCTTTGCTTATCAACAAGATTCCATTCCTAGAATTAAAGACCTTGAAAGTTCAAGTGAAGAAGTTATAACAATAAATGTATGAATTGAAGATTGCAAGACAATAATTGAACGGAGAATTTGTACTACAAAAATTGGCCATTTTGAGTGTTAAAATATATAGAGAGACTTGACAATTTAGTTTGTAATATAATTCATCTTTGGGCACAAGATGTTGATAGTGAATGTGGCAGTGGTGTACTATCAAAACTCGAAGCATCACTCCATGATAAAAGATATGCTAGAATGTTATTTGATGGATAGATGGATTGGTAGCACTATATCAAATGGATATCATTTGTGAAACATTCCTATGGAAAGGTATTGATGTGAACATCATTGACATTAAATATTGGCTAGACTTCTTTGACACATATTCTATTTTACCAGATGAACATGGCAAATGAATCGAGAGAAATGTTCAATAGAAGGCACAGAGGCTTAGAGGAAGAAAAGTAGCAGGAGAGAATAATCAAAGCAGGATGGAAGATATTGATTCAAATAATTTTGACTCTAGCCCAAGTGAGGAGGATGATAGCTCTACATTCGATGGAAAGGAATGTGCATGAACCAAAAATGATGAATAGTGTGCTAACTTTCAATGCCAAACTTTAGTGAAATAACCAAATACTTGTTGAGATTAACCAAAATACTTCCTATGATTAACCAAATAATATACTCCTTAAGATTAACCAGGTATTTCATATTATTAATGCTATGATTAAGCTATCTTTCAAGACAAAAAGTATACTTGCAAGAGCTAGAAGTAATACTTGACTTGTGGATCTACCACAGTTTTTTTAACAAGTCTAGAGGATGTCAATACTTTTTGCATTTAGGTGCCAGAACAAGGGTGATGTTAACCTTCATGCTACTCAAATCTTTTAGCAGATCATAGGGAAGAACATGTTTTTGTAATCCAAGTACCTATTTGTGCTGTCTTTTAATGCTCTTTCTCCTTTTTGGATGGGGGATGTTTACTATATCTTCTACCAGTTTGTCCCTTACAAACTTGGATGAGTTTCTAGAAAACATTCTTCTTGATCTGTGGGTGGTAATCTACTCAAAAGTTCAAATGGGTTCTCATCAAGTTTTTGCAACATAGCTCTTGACCCTTTTTCCAACATAGCTCTTATTTTTTTGCTAGGCTTTGGCATAGGGGCTGCGAATAAGCCATCATTAGGGTTGGGCTATAGGACTGAAAGATGCCCAACATAAAGTGCAGAGAAACCAGCAAGGGGAGATGGACTTGATGGGTCAGGTAGAAGAGCCAATAGAACGGCCTATATGCAAGGCCTGTTTATAGCAACAGAGGCTTGTTGGCAGCCTATGGAGGGCATTTGAAGGTGGGCTAGTTGGCCCTATTCTAATCTGCAGAGTCTAGTCAGCCAGACAGGGGTTCTTTGGCCCTATAAAAGGGCACCCAGGGATAGCTATGCTAGGTTTATTTTCCAATATGGTATTAGAGCCAAGGAGGTGAACATCCTTAGCGGCAAAGCCACATAGCTTCGAAGATGACTGAAGGTAAAGGCTTTTGCTACATGAAAGAATATTGACTTTAATTCAAGAGGGGTGCATTGATCAGGAGAGGTTTGCATTGAGTGCAAGGGATTCAAAGTCGACAAAATCTTCAAGGAATCTATATAAGTACTCATGACAACTCATATGCCTATTCCAAATTTCATAGAGTAGGGAATGTTGGATGGGAATAGTCACCCCATTTGGAAGCTAAAGCTACAAGTCACATGTGATAAGAGAGCTCTGGGAGATTACTAAGGTTATGAGGCTCAAGCCCGAGGAACTTAAAGATGCAATGGGCAAGGTCGTGATGAAGGTAGATGAAGTCAAAGACTACGTGTCCAAAAATGCTCAAGCATTGCCGATGATTATTGAGATGACTGCCGATTCAATTCTTCTGCACATTCAATTAGTGAATACCGCAAGCGAAGCTTTGAAGATCTTCAAGGATCTATATGAGACCAAGATATCTAAATGACCATCTAGTTAAGGTGAAGATTCTCAGGGCCAGTGCCATCTATTTCTCACCAAGCTTCCACACAGCTTCAATGGGCTAGTGGCCCCAACGACTAGAGAAACATCGAGCCTCTCACGTTCGAGGAGGTCTGCCCTCTATTGCTTTGTGAAGAAGCTAAGTTGAAGTTGCGATGGTGACAAGAGGCACATGAGTGAACTTGTTGGCATAATGATTCACCTGGTGGCTCAAGTGGCAGAAGTACCACTATGAGGTTTGACGTAATGTGGAGCATGGAACGTGCTAGTGAATGCCCAAAAATCCATAAAGAGGCTATTATGAGTGGAACTTTAGGCAAAATTTTGATTCGCTCCAAAGGCAAGAAAATAGCGAACCATGGCATGTTTTCTCTCTAAGCATTACTATGAACTCCCAATGGATGCTATGGATGCAATATTTGTCTAAGTGGAGGTTGAAAGCCATCTAGACATACACAAGGGGAATTCTCAAGGCAGAGGAATTCAAAGCATCTAGAAACCTTTTGAAGATGTTAGTGTCTTGGAGTCTGCAAAGATCAAGATATTGACAAATCAAAGGATAAGGAGATCATTGGCAAGTTTTTGAATAGGGAACAAGAGGATTAGAAGTTACCTTGGTGGGCTCAGGATTTAGACGTAAGTGGAGCTCAATGAGAGCTTGGATCCAAAGCCAGTTGGGAGTTTGCTCTAGAGCTTCTGGAAAGGGATCAGTTGGTGGAGAGCTTTGTGGATTAGCCACAAGGTTCTCACTTTACAGGTTCCACAGATTGGGTTGAACACACCTAAGATGCTTTGTACTTGGTAGGGTTTGGTCTTGCTCCAAGTTTGTGAGGAGGAGAGTTGATGGATCTGTTGGTGTCCTAGAGGCACATAACTTGGTGCAAGAGTGCCAAGCCAAATTCAAGCAAACACTCAAGTCAAGTGAGGGAGTAGATACGATCCATCCCAATTATTACAAAACCTCCTAAGCTTATAAGGACTTGCGAGTGCTTAAGAAGGTAGAAAAACATGTCCTTTGATAGAGGGATCTACCCTAATGCAACGTATGTTGAAGAGGACCCAGCCCTACAACAATTGAACGGAAAAGACAAAATGTCCTTCTATGGATTTGAAGAGCTAGAATCAATAGGTAGGGAACCTATTACTATGCCTGAAGACATTGCAAGATTAGCTTCATTCCTATTTATAGAAGTCAAAATCCCCATTGCAACCCTTTTACGATGCAATCTGCCAACCCTTTGGAGAGAATCCTTAGGTCTAGAAATTGTTGAGGCTCTACAGGATGGCAAAGAGCTACCAAATCTTCCTATCAACAAATTGTATTAATATTTTGAAAGTGATAACACCAATGCAATACATCCAATTTTCCACCAAAACAATAAACTTATAACTATTATAGATGGAGGGAGCCAGAGTTAGTGTTGTCACAAAACAATGTTGGGATAAGTGGGGCAGTCCCCACATGGAGAGTACTACCTTGATGGTGAAGTTGGAAGATGGAGGCATTGCTCGGCCAATTGGAGTGCTTAAGGAGACTAAGATCAAGGTATCTAGCTTTACCTACCAGGTAAAATTTGTCATAATGGACTTCCATAACCAAATTGGGTATGAGGTCATTCAAGGAATACCCTTTTTGCATATGACTGGCACTCCAACAACATTTATTATGAAAAGATGAGCAAGTCATGAGGGTGGATCTCCAAACTAGTGAGGCTCACCCTATGTCTAGAAATCTATTCGTAGTAGTTGAATTTGATATTATCAATAGGTCCATGTCTATAAATGTGCTCACAACATATAAGGAAGAGGAAAATGGGAAGAGTCCTGAATAATCTTGGCTCCCTCCTTTATTTGAGTTAGAAGACTCACTAAATTGGATGCATACATTGGCCACCATAGATCTGCTGCCAACTACTAAAGGGACTCAGAGTATGCATATTGACAGTGGATCAAGCTATTGCCATTACACCTTTTTATAACATAAGAGTAGTAGTACCTAATGAGATGGAAGATGTAGTCAATAATTCCATTGATTCTAAGAAGATACATATAGCTACATCTCAACTTTGGTTAGGGATGACTTCAGCATGCACAACATGTCAAATATAGGCCTTGGCAAATGCTCATCTCTTGGGAAACATTAAAACATCTCAGCCAAGTACCTTGAAGTGTGTGATTATGAAATTCAATCCATAGGAGGTATCTCAATTAATTAGGTTGTTGGTTATTAAATAATGAATGTCTCCATGTGGATAATCACATTGTGCCTTGCAAGTTTTTGGTAACTCATACAAGTACCATAATAATAGCATCTATTCTTGGGAAATATTGGATCCAAGCCACTTACAAAGGGTTGTTTGGTGATGAATCAACCCATGAAGATGTATCACTTACTACTAAATGGACCAACATTCAAGCATTAGCATCAGCATTTGCATCTGCTTCCATCGCTTGACCTCTACAAACACCTCACCAACCAAGAAGACAAAGAATAAGAGAAATAAAGCAAGTCTGGGTCCAAAAGGATCTACTACAAGTCTAAGGGTACTTTCAAGGTGAATCATATATTTGGATTTCAACAAAACCTTGACATCAAAAGCCACCACATCATGGAAACAACAAACCTCTCTCCACCCACAACTGTGGTCATCATTCTACTTCGTTGTGAGGCATGTTACATACTCTATTTGATCTTCTAAGTCACCTTCCATTTGCATAAGTGCATCTATAGCACCTACCAACTTTCGAGCCGATCTACACATCAAAATAGATAGCATAAATGAATGTACGCATTGCATAGGATGCATCTCATTGACATAATTATGACACAAGTAGGTTATACTTACTCTGACACACTGCCATGGATAGATGCTATTGAATTAACAAAGAAACATTGCTTGGCTAAGATGTCCACAATCACCAAGCTCCAATGTGAGCTGCATTATCAATTAAGAATAATTATTATTTGATATAATCCTCCACAATGTAAGAGATAAGCTAAGTAGGGATTGATACTCACTCCTCGTGATATGCAGTAAAGATAACTCACACCACAGTCAAATCAACAGGTTGCAACCACTTAAAAACGTCATCTATGGTCTTTTGCTTATTGCTAAGTACACTAGAAACAAGAGGATCGACCATATATGCACATCTTTGTATATATAGGGGAAGTTGTTCTAAAACCATACTGCAATAAAAAGAAAAGAATATTAGTTCATTTGATCCAATGGAAATACAAAAACATAAAGTCAAGAAAAAGTTAGTGTCAAAAACTTGAGGATGGCTATTATGACCTTGTCATTAACCTCTTTCTTGAAGTTTATAAGGATTGAAATTTCCTCTTCATCGAATAGAAAAGTAAGAGGTTGTTCTCGAACTTGAAACCTAACTTGAAATGACTTCTCCATTTGCTACAAGGTATGATTATTTTCTAGAGTCATCCAATGGATAGCTAGAGCAGCTTTGCTTTCTTGAGATGAGCTTTCTATGTTCTCTACTCTAGCTATGTCCTCCTTATCCTCCTCCTTTCCCTTCTCCTATAAAAGGATAAAATACTTATGAGATTCAAAATTTTAAATTAATTATAATTTTAAAAAGGCCTTTAAATGAATAAAGAAAATTAAAGATAAGTTTTCATACTTCTAGATATCTTTGTGGTCTTTTTATGTAACCTTCTAAGGCAAGGTCAGTGTCATATCCATCTTCTTCAACTTCCTTACTATCGATGGTGTCCTCACTATCATATCCAGAGCTTTCAGCATTTTCATCATCTTTCTTGCTCTCGTCATACATGGCCATCTCTATGTCAGCATCCTCTTCATGTGAGATCGGACCTTTCTTATCATACTTTATTGTGAGAGAAGCCATAGTATCAAGGTATTCCAAGCAAGCAGGGCTCTCAATAATATTTACATGGTGTCCTTTTCTGATAAGAGCTTCAAACAAATGTCCCATTCGACACAATGTGACTTCCCATTCGGATGGCAACAAAAATTCCCATCATACTAATTAAAAGATCATCACTTTTTGCTGGCCTTTCATAGTGATTTGCATTGCGATGGAGGGGTCTTGGAGCTTCATGCTCTTCCAGTAGTAGTTGCAATCTCTTTGCATTCCCTCTTATGTTGTTATGTAAGGAGTGATCATTGTAAGGGCTCTTTATGCACAAGAAAAAGGTTTCAAGACTTTGTATCTTGAGACCACATTCTCTCTTGTCCCTCTTTCTTGAGTATATACCATTGTAAATCTTAAGCTCATTGCCATATTGTTTTTCTAGGGTAGCAGACATTTTTTCCTTGTCATCTTTATCAGCAAATATGACTATGTTACATAGTCCCACTCTACCAATGGTGGTATGTAATATTCTGTCAAGGAGTTAATGAATGTCATCCAATGATATTTCATAGACAAAGAAAAGCTGAGGCCTCTCCCAAGCAGTGT
Organism: Dipteris shenzhenensis; assembly: GCF_047967505.1. Lineage (NCBI taxonomy): Eukaryota > Viridiplantae > Streptophyta > Polypodiopsida > Gleicheniales > Dipteridaceae > Dipteris > Dipteris shenzhenensis. Next base: position 30,275,718 of record NC_141614.1, on the reverse strand, counting down.
CGTCGAACAAAAAATCATTCAATGAAACTCCCTTGCACTCAACACTCTTTTCAGACTCTGAAATGATTTCATGTATGAAAAAAAAGCCCTTGTTCAAAGTTTTTGCTTTTCTGAGAGTGTGCTTATTGATGACTTTTTGTGCATATGCATACACATTTTTCGGAATCTCACTTGCCATAGAAGGAGTAATTTCATATCCATCATCTTCTACCTTTACCCATTTATGCCTTTTGTTTAGCCGACGGTAAAGCTGATGCCATCTGCCTCACAATGCTATGATCAATTTTACATTGGCTAATTGGAATATTTTTTCTGCCAACAAATATTCAATTGCACTCTTTACTGCATCACACTTGACTTGTTGGATGATGCAATCTTCCATGCAATGATCTTTATCCTTTTTGCCAAAAAACCATTCTTTGGACATTCATTTCTCTACAGCAAGACTTGCGTATTTGTCTGGTAAATTTCTTAAAGGCCTCCACATTCGAGCTGTCATCTCTTTTTTCTCAATCTTATTTGATTTTTCTTTAATCAATGATGGAGCCTCATATGTGACATCTCCCTTCTCACATGCAAGACACATGTCTTTGATCTGATGAAAAACTTCATAACTACAGAAAAGTATGCTTGTGTAGTCTTGATACATGTCCCTTACTCTCTTAAAGCTTGTAATCGCCTCTGTTCTTTCCTACTTTCCCCTTGGTACAATTGCACTCAATCACACTCGCGAAGATTTGATAAGTAATTTCTCCTTTGTTGTATGCCTCTCTAGAATGCTCATTACAAGCATAGGCATAGTGCTGACCATCTATTGCCTCAAATGTGCAATGAGCTAAGAAATTTCTCTTGGCATCCTTTATATGTCGTTTTGGATCATTCACTGAACTCTGTCCTTCTTAAAGTGAGGGAACTTGTTTTCTGAGGAACTTAGTGAATTGCATCTCAAAATCTATAAGGTGAGAGAAATTGATGGATTGACTGGCCAAAATGCCCTTGGACGGAGTACCAAATTAGAAACAACTGGTTTTTTTCCATCAATCAAAGCCTAAAAAATCTTTTCAGCATAGACAATATCTAAGGTCCTGTTGTTGGTGAAGACATTTGCTTTAACCACTGTTGAAGCATGTATTACTTGAGTCTTCTGGCCGCATATATATCCTGGATCCTCATCTGTCACAGCCTCATTCAAGCGAAGATTTAGGTTCTTCATTGATAACATTTTTGCTTCTAAATCTAACTCCATTTTAAGACCCTCCGCATCCTCTTTGTGTTCTTCCTCTTTTCTTTACCCTTTCTTTGTATATGAACGACCTCTTTTTTGAGTGACTTGGAACTGTAGCTTGTGAAGTACTTGCCTTTTGCATTTGATGTCGGGGTTTATTTTTTAGGGGCTCTATGTGAACTACTTTATATCACCCTACTTCTTCTTCTATTGCCTCAACTTTAGATATACTTAAGGGCTTCACTTGTTCTGTTATTCCATCAACTTCATGAGTTACACCATCTAAGTGAGTAATACCATGAACAAGAGATGCATGTGCATGTCCTTCTTATCTGATGCATGTCATGTCTCAGTCAATTCAATTTCTATCTAAGATGCATGTGCATGTGTTGTATCATCTGATGCATGTCGTGTCTCCACCAATTCAGTTCCTATCTCAAATGTAGATCCCTTGTAAGCATCCGCGTGTACAAGACCCTCATCCAATGCTACAATGTGTTCTATCTCATCCACTCAAGTTCCTCTCTCATTTGTATTACCATCAACCAGGTCTACATAGCGTGTCTCATGACTTCCTTTCTCATGTGTGGATTCTTGCACCTTAGGTCCCTCCAATGAAGTTGAACCTTGTTCAATGACACCCTGAAAGTATTCAAGGCTAATCTTTGACTGCATTTTTCTTGCTTCCTCAATGGGAAATTCCTCCCACACATATTGGAGGATCTCCAATGTAGGAACCAATTCAAGAAATCTAGGTGCTTTTGGCGGCGGCATCACAAAGTGCATTGCATCTTTCTTAGAAAGAAGAAACAATCTATTGCTCATTCTTGACTTTGTGTAAATCATCATTGTACTGCTATCTTTTTCAATTTTTATTCCTAGTAAGGTGCCCCCTTGAATCAAATTGCTCTTTGAGAAAGATACATTTGATGCCCACTAATCTTTCTCCAACTCTCTCTTTGTCATCACTAGAATGAGATTTCCTTTACTCAATACCAAGAACCATGCTTTCTTTGTTGTGTCAACAATGGTCCAGTTTGTGAAGTCCTTTGGGGCATAAATTCTTCCATTGTATTTTAGTGTCATACCATTGATAAATGCTGTAGCCTCAAGATCTATCCTATATTAAAGCATAACAAAAATTTTAGGTACTTTGACAAACTACAATTACTTTGATAAATCAAAAGTACAATGAGTCCCATTGATACACCTCAAGTTTTTATTCTTCCCAATTGTATAAGTGTCAATTTCATGCTTTGGGAATAGCCTAAAAGGCTTTACAAGGCTTAGATACATGCATAAATGTGAAAAAAAATTAGGATTTACAATGAACTCGTGGATAGTGTAAAATGAAATAAAGTACAATCGAATATAAATTTGAAGTCTGTCAGGTATAAGTGCAAAATGCTCTGTCAACTCCCACAATTGGTACAAATATAATTTGCTTTGTCTAGTCCCTTAACTGATTCAACTGTAATTTTTCCTATCCATTGATACAACTTCCAATTATCTTGAAAGTTTAAAACCCTTGATCGTTGCTAAAATGGTAGGGTTGTTGTGAGTGTGAAACCAAATGTGAACGAATGGACTGACTCTGATTAGGAACTAGTTAGGAAATTTTGAGCATGGCTTTGATTGGTTTTTTTGGAGTTCTCTCCTCTAAGGACAAACTAATGTATGCTAATCTAGACTACACCAACCATTGAAGCGAAGAAAAGTAAGAAATAATTTATTTTCCATTGTTCATTTTAATATGCTTAGGTTGCAAATTAAAAGTAAGAAATAATCTATTTTTCATTGTTCTTTTAAATATACTCAGGTTGCGAGTTTAAAAAAGATAAAATTTTTATTTACAAAAACTAATTTACTTACAACTCATAAGAATTGAACATTCACATTAATAAGAAGTTAAAATCTTAATAAATTTGAATTTAAATAATAAAAACTACAAATTTAATTTGACTCCAAACCCTAAACCCAAAACCCAAAACCCAAACCCTCAAATCTTAAAACCTAACCCCAAATCCTGAACCCTAAACCCAAACCCCCAAACCCTAAACCCTAAACTCCAAACCCTAAACCCTGAACCCTGAACCCAAACCCCCAAACCCTAAACCCTAAACCCAAATCCTCAAACCCTAAACCCTAAACCCTAACCTCCAAACCTTAAAACCCTAAAACCTAACCCCCAAACCCCAAACCCTAAACCCTAAACCCAAACCTCAACACCCTAAACCCTAAACCCAAACCTCAAAACCCTAAACCCTAAACCTGAACCCCCAAACCCTAAACCCTAACCCCCAAATCCTAAACCCTATACCCTAAGCCCTAAACCCCTAAACCTATACCCTAAACCCTAAACCCTAACCCCCAAATACTAATGCCCTAAACACTAACCCCAAACCCAAACCCTAAACCGTAAACCCCTAACCCCTAACCCCAAACCCTAAGCCCTAACTCCCAAACCCTAAACCCCCATCCCCAAACCTTAAACCCAAACCCCCAAACTCTTTTTTAATTCAAATTAATTTAACTTAAAACTAATAAGAATTTAAAATTCACAATCATAAGAAGTTTAAATTTTGACAAAGTAAATTCTTATGAGTTTGAAATCACAAAATTTGAAATATAAATAAATTCAATCTAACTTAAAGTTTATGAAAAAATAATGTAAAATTAAGAAAATAAGACTTAAAATAAAAATTTTAATATTTACCTAGAAGAATATATCAATTCTCCCTAAAAAGAAATAAAATAAACTAATAATATATGAATGTAAGTTAAACTACTTTTAAAATTTTTAAAAATGTAATAAAATTAAAATTATACTTTCTATATTCCAACACAAAATGCATTTTTTAAAACTATATTTCAAAATATTTAATTGAGAAATTAAACTAGTAAATTGAAAATGGAAGTGAAACTTATTTTAAAAATTTTTAAAAAGAAAATTCTAAAATTCAAGTTTCCACACGTCAAGAGTTGTCGTGGAACATCTTCAATCCTTTGTTGCGCCGCTGGCTCGACATTTCTTCCTCTCCTACTCTCGTTCTCCCTCTCTCTCTCTCTCTCTCGCCCCTCTATCTTTCTCTCTCTCTCCTTTCTCTCCTCTCTCTCCCACTCCCCCCCCCTCTCTCTCTCTCTCTCTCTCTCTCTCGCGCGTGCGCTACCCTCTCTCTCCCTCCCACTCTTTCTCTCTCTCTCTCTCTCTCTCTCTCTCTCTCTCCTACTCTCTCTCCCTCTCTCTCTCTCTCTCTCCCCTCTATCTTTCTCTCTCTCCTTTCTCTCCTCTCTCTCTCTCTCTCTCGCTGTCGTGGCAGCGCGCCCCTCCTACTTTCTCTCTCTCTCTCTCTCTCTCTCTCTCTCCTACTCTCTCTCCCTCCCTCCCTCTCTCTCTCTCTCTCGCTCTCCTACTCTCTCTCCCTCTCTCTCTCTCTCTCTCTCTCTCTCTCTCCCTCTCTCTCTCGCCACTCTATCTTTCTCTTTCTCCTTTCTCTCCTCTCTCCCCCACTCCCCTCTCTCTCTCGCGTGTGCTGCCGTGGTTGCATGCCCCTCCTACTCTCTCTCTCTCTCTCTCTCTCTCGCTCTCCTACTCTCTCTCTCTCTCTCTCTCTCTCTCTCTTGCTCTCCTACTCTCTCTCCCCCCCCTCTCTCTCTCTCTCTCTCGCCCCTCTATCTTTCTCTCTCTCTCTCTCGTGCACGTTGCCATGATAGCGCGCCCCTCTCTCTCGTGCTCCCTTCTACTCTCTCCTCTCTCCTCCCTCCCACTCTCTCTCTCTCTCTCTCACTCTCCTATTCTCTCTCCCACTCTATCCCACTCCCCTCTCTCTCTCTGTCTCTCTGTCTCTCTCTCTCTCTCTCGCTGCCGCGGTAGCGCGCCCCTCTCTCCCTCCCACTCTCTCCTCTCTCCCTCCCACTCTCTCTCCCTCTCTCTCGCTCTCCTACTCTCTCTCCCCTCTCTCTCTCTCTCTTTCCCCTCTATCTTTCTCTCTCTCTCGCTACCGTGGCAGTGCGCCCCTCTCTCTCACACTCCCTCCCACTCTCTCCTCTCTCCCTCTCACACACACACACACTCTCTCTCGCTCTCCTACTCTCTCTCCCACTCTATCTTTCTCTCCTCTCTCTCCCACTCCCCTCTCTCTCTCTCTCTCTCTCTCTCTCTCTCTCGTGCGCTGCCGCGGTAGTGCGCCCCTCTCTCTCCCTCCCACTCTCTCCTCTCTCCCTCCCACTCTCTCTCTCTCTCTCTCTCTCTCTCTCTCTCTCTCTCACCTCTTCTCTCGCGTGGTCTCTCTCTCCCCTCTCTCCCTCTCGTCTCTCTCTCTCTCTCACACGGCTCTCTCCCTCCCTCTCTCTCTCTCTCTCTCTCTCCCCTCTCGCGGCTCCCCTCTCTCTCTTTCTCTCCTCTCGCGCGGCCCTCCCCTCTCTCTCTCTCTCATTCTCTCTCTCTTTTACCTCTCACCCTCTCTCTCTCTCTAAACATCTCTCCTCTCTCTTTCTCTCTCTCTAAAAGTCTCTCCTCTCTCTTTCTCCCTCTCTCTCTCTTTTGCTGCCGAGGCAGCAAGACTCTCTCTCTAAAAGTCTCTCCTTCACTTTTCTCTCTCTATAATAAAATTTCAAAGAATACAAATTTTAAAAAAAGTACCTGGAAAAAAGTTGAGATCTATGCTTGTGCTTGCTTTTGCTCTTGCTCCTCTTTTTGCTTCTTCTTTTGCTATTCCTTGTTGAAATGAGAGAAACTAGGGTTTTAAGTGCTTCTCTCTCATTGGTCCTTCTATATCATTATCTCCTCTCCCATTGGCCTCTCCATCAGATTATCTTCTCTCCCTCTCCCACCCACTCCCATCCTCCCACCTCCACCTCTCACTCCCACTCCCATCCTCCCACTCCCACTCCCATCCTCCCACCCCCATCCTCCCACCCCACCCCTCCCACTCCCATCCTCCCACCCCCACCTCCCCCATTCCCACTCCCTCTCCCACTCCCACTCCCACCCCCACCTCCCCCATTCCCACTCCCTCTCTCATCCTCCCACCCCACCCCACCCCTCCCACTCCCATCCTCCCACCCCCACCTCCACCATTCCCACTCCCTCTCCCACTCCCACGCCCATTCTCCCACCCCCACCTCCCCCATTCCCACTCCCTCTCCCACTCCCATCCTTCCACCCCAACCCTCCCACTCCCACTCCCATCCTCCCACCCTCACCCCACCCCCACCTCCCCCATTCCCACTCCCTCTCCCACTCCCACTCCCATTCTCCCACCCACTCCCATCCTCCCACCTCCACCTCTCACTCCCACTCCCATCCTCCCACTCTCACTCCCATCCTCCCACCCCCCCCCCTCCCCCCCCCCCTCCCACTCCCACTCCCATTCTCCCACCCCCATCCTCCCACCTCACCCCTCCCACTCCCATCCCCCCACCCCCACCTCCCCCATTCCCACTCCCTCTCCCACTCCCACTCCCACGCCCATTCTCCCACCCCCACCTCCCCCATTCCCACTCCCATCCTCCCACCCCACCCCTCCCACTCCCACTCCCATCCTCCCACCCTCACCCCACCCCCACCTCCCCCATTCCCACTCCCTCTCCCACTCCCACTCCCACTCCCATTCTCCCACCCCCACCCCCCCTCCCCCATTCCCACTCCCTCTCCCACTCCCACTCCCATCCTCCCACCCCCACCCCCATCCCCATCCCCACCTCCCACAATCCCATTCCCTCTCCAACTCCCATGCCCACCTCCCCTCTCTTACTCCCACTCCCACTTCCACACTCCCACTCTCCCTTTCTCCCACTACCACCCTCCCAACTCCCACTCCCATTCCCACATTCCTACTATCAATTCCACTCCTACTTATGAATCCTAATTAAAACTATTACTTAAATAAATGATATCATTGAAAACACTCATAAGATTTAAGGTTTAGGGTTTGGTGGTTTGGGTTTAGGGTTTGGGGGTTTGTGAGTCAGGGTTTAAGGTTTGGTGGTTTGGATTTAGGGTTTGGGGGTAGGGTTTAAGGTTTAGGGTTTAGGGTTTGAGGGTTAGGGTTCAGGGTTTGGGGGTTAGGGTTTAGGGTTTGGTAGTTTGGGTTTAGGGTTTAGGGGTAGGGTTTAGGGTCTAGGGTTTGGGGGTAGGGTTTAGGGTTTAGGGTTTGGGAGTTAGGGTTTAGGGTTCGAGAGTTAGGGTTTAGGGTTTAGAGATTAGGGATTAGTTTTTATTGGTTAGGGTTGAGGATTTAGAGAGTCAAGATTAACATTTACTGTTTAGGTATTAGGGGTTAGGTTTTAGGGATTAGGGTTTGGAAATTAGGGTTTATGGTGTAGGATTTAGGGTTTAGGGTTTAAGGTTTAGGGGTTAGAGGTCTAGGATTAGGAATTAGGGATTAGATAGGAATTAGGGGTTAGGCTTTAGGTTTAGGGTTTGAGATTAGGGATTAGGGGTTAGGGTTTACAGATTAGGATTTAGGGATTTAGGTTTTAGGTTTAGGTGTTAGGGTTTAGGGTTTAAGAGTTAGGGTTTAGGAATTAGAGTTTTGGGATTAGGATTTTGGGATTAAGGATTAGGGGTTAGGGTTTACGGATTAGGATTTAGGGGTTTAGGATTTAGGTTTAGCAATTAGGGTTTAGGATCTAGGGCTTAGGGTTTAAGGGTTAAGATTTAGGAATTAGGGATTAGGGTATAGAAATTAGGGGTTAGGGTTTAAGAATTAGGGTTTATGGTTTCAAGGGTCTGAATTAGGGTTTAGGGTTTAGGGATTGGGGGTTAGGATTTAGGGTTTAGGGTTTGATTAATTTTTTAAACAACATCTAGATTTTTAAATAATTAATTAAGTAAATTATTGAGAAGAGACTAATGTTCTTTATAATGGTTGTTACAGCTTGTTTGCAAATGAAACTCACAAAGGAGATGGCTACAAAATTTATTTCAGGGATAGAGGTGATTCTATGTTGCAAAAGAGAAGTAGTTGCATTTGCTACAATCCATGAAAGTCATCCAAATTCTATTTGTCACTTTAGAAGACTTGGTGAAGATAAGGTGGCGGTTATCGTATCAAGAATTGTTAGTGCACATGTTGAGCTAAAGCATAAGTGTGGGGATATGGAAATCCTTGGAGATGTTATGCCCTATAATATTTCCAACAAAGCATTTATTGCATGGGACAGAGATGAGACTTATCCAACACATGTCATCAGGAATACAAAGTGCATATCTTTGGATTTTAGAGTGGGAGATATTTTACAAATGTTATCATTTGCAAATAAGAATGTAGCAGAAGGTTAAGTCTTGGGATTTGAACAAGTGGAACAATGCACATTTACGCAGATGAAAATTCAAAAAGTTATTGATGATGGTATGGATGATAACTCAATCTTTTTGGATGGTCCCTACTATGAGGTAGGTAAGGATTTGAGATGGAGCATGCAATTTTTAAAGATTGGAAAGACTCGGCATGTGGTTTTTAATGATAAACATAATGTATACTACAACATCAAAGAATTGAAAGAATATGCCAATGTACCAAGCTCTATTCCTTTAGAGATGGATGATTCTAATGCACTCAACTATAGCACTAACGTCTTATTAGAAGTTGATGAGTTCATTGGTACCGAGAAAGAAAAAGATTTCACATTGAGAACTTGGGCAAAGATGTCAAAAGTGATATCTTTTCAAGCATGGATGGTTTCATGGATACTGATAAAGTTCTTAGAGTCAAACCAAGTAACTATGGAATTATGGAAATCATGCACGATAGTATAATGAGTGATGTTCTCTCTGGAGTAGAGGAGTTTCAAGACTATGGAGTTATGAAATCCATAGAAAGTGCATCAATGAGTGATGTTCTCTCAGGAATAGATGAGTTTGAAGATCATTCTGGACATTCTATCACCACTGACTATGGAGTTATGAAATCCATAGAAAGTGCATCAATGAGTGATGTTCTCTCAGGAATAGATGAGTTTGAAGATCATTTTGGACACTCTAATGCCATTGTGACAAGTGGTTCTACGATTGTATCAAAAGTAGGGATGAGATCAACAAAGGACTATTCGGTATTTGACTTTGATTGTGAAACAGTTAATGTTACAAATGGTTTGACGAATGTATCAAAAGCAAGGATGACATCAACAAAGGACTATTCAGTATTTGACTGGCAGAGTGATAAGATCAAGGATGCAACATCTCATGAAAACAACGTGACAAATAAATCTTACAAGGAGAACTACAGAAATCCAAATAAGAATGCACAGAAGGTCCCAAAACGGACATACAGATGCATGAAATGACAACGAGTCCAGGCAGATCGAGAAAAGCAACCAAAGAGAATAAGAGTAATGAATGAAGATGTTATGCTAAAACCAATGCGATCTACATGCTGTAAGCGTAGATGTATGCGATCCATTAACTTACATGACATCAAGGGTTGTAGAGAACATGTTTGGCAAAGGAAAGGAAGCAGAAGAGATGAATACCTACTCACAAGATTGTCTTGCTTTCTTGTAAATGATAAGAGAAGGCGAAGTTCAGGACAACGGATAAGGCCTCTTATAAATGGAAAAAGTGTTTGCAATAATGCATATCGCATTATTACAGGATTATCACATGGCACATATTGGAATTTGGCTAATAAAGCAAAGTATGGAGTTAAATTTAACATTCATGGAAACATAGGAAGGGCCAAAACAAGAGCCTCAACGGTTGCGGCAACATCAATTTTAAACGCCCATGAGGAAGTAGAAGGAGATAGCGCAAATGAAGAATGCCCATGATAACACCATTCAAATATCGAGAAAGAGTGAAGGTGGTGGTGGTAGTCAGATGAAAGTGAATGAAGATGGCACCCAAGCGACAAGTGATGACAGAAAGGACATTCTGAACAAGCAAATGTTTGGATCGCTCATTTTTGTGATGATAGAAAAGTACATTCAAACAAGCAAATGTTTGGATCACCCATTTGTACTAAACTCATTGTAAAGGAAAAATTACTTTATTGAAAATGCCACAGGAGATCCTTTGTACAAAGACTCATCCAGAGCAATATTTGTTGTAAAACTTATGATATGATAATGTAAAATTCCAAGCATAGCTATTGCTATTTTTTGGGGTACAAAAGAGGCTTCCATCATGTCTCATGTCTATATAGACCTTTTAATTTCTTGAATGTTCAAGAGTGTTATAGTTTTCTGCATTGAAAGTAAAAAGAGTCTTGCAGGTCTCTTATGTATACATTTTTAAAATGTTGTGAATCCTCAATAGCATGGTTTTTCATGGATTTAAACTAATAACTCGGATTTTTTAATTTAAGAATACGATTCTTATAAACAAGAAATACAAATTTAGGAACTAATAGTAGTTTTTGCATTATTTGTACAACATTGTAAAGAGATATTTTGAAATGTATTATGTGAAAATGATAGTGCCAGAAAGTAAACTTTTGGTTCTCGAATGACATTTTCATAAAGTAAACTTTTCATTTGGGAAGGATTTTAAGGAATAGTCCAAAAGTAGACATATGAGTCCAAAATTAATGAAATAAGTGGCTCTGGCGAAGCAGCTATAGAATGACCCAAGCTTGAAGCCCTAGATTCTCTTGGGCTTAGACCACCCCCTGCCCTTGAAGTAAGGCCCAAGGGCCGATCTTTTTTAATAAAATATATCCACATTCTCTACACTATCGCATTGTTGAGTATTCTCCATGTTTATGACTGAAGTTACAGATCATTTTAATGTAAGTTTTGAATTCTATAAAATCTAAAGGAATTTCACCATTGCGCAGAAGGGAAAAGTGTCCGAGACGTCGCCAGGACCCTAGAAAGCCTAAAACCTGCCATGGCATGAATTTGGGCATTTCGGCTTGTATCTAAGGCCCAAGGGCTGATCTTTTTTAATAAAATATATCCACATTCTCTACATTATCGCATTATTGAGTATTCTCCATGTTTATGACTGAAGTTACTGATCATTTTAATGTAAGTTTTGAATTTTGTCAAATCTTAAAGGAATTTCATAGTCACGCAGAAGGGAAAAGTGTTCGAGACATCGCCAGCCAGAATGCCCAAATTTGCATCGTGGCAGGTTTTAGGCTTTCTAGGCTTGTGGTGACGTCCCAGACACTTTTCCCTTCTGCGCGACGGTGAAATTCCTTTAGGATTTGACAGAATTGAACTTTCGATACCTAGAATTGGTGAAAATGATACTAAATTGGCTAGAAATGCATAAAATTAACACAATTAAAATGATGGAGAAAATATATCATCAATGACTTAAACAAAATACATGGAATAAATATTATGAATTCATGAGGAGCAACGAGAACTTAAAACAAATAATAAAGACATGTAGTCATGTATCCATTGAAATATATGTTTATATATACAAAAGGCCTCACAGGCTATCTTTCTTATTGGCTAGTTCGAGTAGATTGAGAATAGGGGTCTTTGAATCCCCTAGTGGATTCCTAGATATAAATCTAGCCACAATAGCACTAACATCCTCCTCTCCTGCTGCCAAAGACATAGCCATTGCTGTCAATGCCCTGCCATGAATGTTCGATCCAAAGGCATTGATAGTAGCTAGGCGGTGTACCAAAATGACTTTGGTGACATTTCAAGTAATGTTGGAGTATCCGATAGCAAGCGACAATGCCTTGCACTTTAGCAGGTTTGAAGGATCTCGAGGAGAAAATTTGTTGTGAAAGAGCACCATATGCTTTGCGACTTTGCTAAGGTAATGGGCCAAAGAATGATCTCGCCCAAATGCACTGCGAACATTACCTCATCAAGATGAGAATTCATCAAGCTCACACGCATCCTACAACAATTCAACAAACATTAGAAGACCGACAAAACAAATTATACCGAAAGAACATCAAAATAAAAAAATTGTTCGAACTTACCACTACAGCGTCGTCGGCTTCTATCCCTTCCTCATTTGCAATGTTGATGGAACTAGGTGCTATGTGATGTTCCATTTAGGAGGTGGACGCTTTCTCCTGACCTGTGTTTGGAGGTGGAAGCTTCTGCATGAGAGGGCTATGCATCATATACGGACATGTCTACATCCCTCATTGAAACCAGCGTTGTCAAGAGAAACTCTTCCATTGTTTGGTCTTCGAAACCTAAAACTTGAGAATGTGATGTAAAAAGGACTCTTACCCCTTAATATAAATAAAAACCCTAAAGATTAAAATTAATCATAAAATCTCCAAATTTTTTGAAAAACATTTACCATGAACTAAAAGGAGAAAGCATTAAAAGAAATAACATATTAATTTAATTGTCCATCATCTTTTGAAGCAATAACTAGGATTTCATAGACAAAAAATTAAATGCTGCACTAGCCAAACACATTGTTAGCAATCTTCAAAGTTGTAGGAGGAATGAAATTGGCACTATGCGTGCACTTCTCCACACAACGATGGCTGATCTTACCACCATTTAAGGTAAAGTAGAAGGAATCTGACATGCCGTCCTCCATGACCAATAGGTGTTCTTGCACATCCCTTAGAGTCCATTGCGATGTGACATTCACATTCTTGAAATCTCCCTCTTCAACATCAATAGACAAACTTACCCCCGTATTGTCTTCATCATTAGAGTCTAGGGGAAGCCACCGGCCATTTGTTTTCTTCCACTACTTGTACTGAAAAGCTAAATACAACATTTGGCATGACAAATGGTACTAATAACCACATTGTCTTTACATGCGTGACATTGAAACACATCACCCTTTTGGTCGCCTGACCTGGTTCCCCAATTCATCCCAAGTAAACCTTCAAGAGCATTTTCATCTACACGCTTGCAGGATCACATAGTTTTTGTTCTATGCATATATATATTTTGAAACAAAGAAGCAAAAATGTGCAGAGGCATAAACCAAGATAACCTTGCCCATTTGGATCCAAATGTAAACTTCATGGCCATGCCCACATCCTTTGCAATCTTGTCCTTGTACGATTGCAATGTCCTCGAGTCCACATTGCTGCAATCCTTGTCTTGAAGTTGTGGTGGTGCAATGGTTTGCAGATGGCCATAGCTTGATGATGTCGTTGAAGTGATGTATGTTGCATTATTCCAATACACATTCTTCATTCGCAAGGAGGCCAACTTCTCCCCGGTATAACATGTACCATTCGAGCAATCATTAAGGGCAACATTATGGACCCTCCCACAAGGCAAATAGATAAAAGGGAAACAACCTGCCACCATGAATAAGAGCTCTTAGAAACCAAACACAAAATTTCCAAATGGACTCATTACACTTACATGTGAAAAAGGTACATAGATAGAAAGGCTCACAGTGTGATGGTATCCTAGATTGATTGAATGATGAAGGAAGCCGCATATCTTTTCCCATGTAAACATTTTGCACTTTTGCGAGCCATCCTTTCTTCCCAAACTTGAACTTCATTCAAGATGCGCCCCTTCCACTCATGCAAGATGTCTCCTCTCTTGCTCTTGGGAATCTTATGTGGACCTTTGGCCGATCCTTTCATCACTATCTAGTTATTTAACCTGTAGGTGCAAGGGATCCACTCATCTAATGCATTTCCCGTGTTGTGGAAGATAGACGAGGTCACAACATTGCGTGGTCTTGTAGCCTTGCTCCTCACCATGCTTGCAGAGGTTGCAACAGCAAGAATGGGACTCCTACACAGGGCAATGCAGCTCCAACAGAGGCACAAAAGAGGGAGAAGGAGAGGGACAAAGCATCAGTAACAGAGGCACAGGAGAGGGAGAAGGAGAGGGACAGGAGCAGCTCCAATAGAGGAACAAAAGAGGGAGAAGGAGAGGGATAGAGTAGCAGCAACAGAGGCACAAGAGAGGGAGAAGGAGAGGGACAGAGTAGCTCCAATAGAGGCACAGAAGAGGGAGAGGGGGGAGAGAGAGAGAGAAGAGAGAGAGAGAGAGAGAGAGAGAGAGAGAGAGAGAGAGAGAGAGAGAGAGGAGCTGCAGCAAGCAAGCTAGAGTAGGAGGGAGTAGAAAAAGAGGGAAAATGCGTGGGATTTGGTTCAAATGGAGTGATTTGGTAGGCTGGACCAGAACAATGGGGGTCAGAGGCCCTAGAAAGAGGGAGGGGAGAAGAAAAATTCACTAGAAGGACCCTACCATCCCATTGAAGGCAATTTTGGGCTCATGTGGGAGAGGTGCACCTGGTAGGAGGGTCAAACATGGGTTGAGGGGGGAGGATGGTTTGGGTGGTCCCTAGTGTAAGGGGAGCAACGAATAGAGGCTCTCTGCAGGCTTGCCCACTCTCCACCTTAACATACCATTGCTCCACACCTTCTAGCACTCTCATTGGTACACCTCAAATCACTCTCTAATCCCTTGAAATCAGGAAACACTAATTGGAGGCCCTTTTGAGACCCCATTTCTCCCCTAATGAAAGTCCTGACTATACTAGGGGGTGGTCATCTTCAAGAAAACAAACCTGTTTACAAAATTTGGCCAACCTAAGGGCACTCTACAATAGCTATTGCAAAACACTTGCCTTACAACAGGTTAACCCCAGCCTCAATAAGGGCATGGCTAACTACGGGGTTCCCTAGACCTAATAGCCTAAGTAAAGTCTCAGATATATATATTTTAGCCATGGCAATAATGGTCATTTCTACAAATCATACCTACATCAAAGATAAGCCATCTTGTGGCTAGTGTGGGTGGAAATCTATAAGTCTTCCATGAATATTATTCTCCATTATGACCTTGGGAAAAATTTAATCATAGTCCCAATCAACGAATTGTCATCTTCAGCTTTTGTCATACCTCTCATGTCCTTGCCAATTCTAGATCAGACCTCAATCAACTTTTCGCACAAGGAACACCTCATGTGGAACTGTACGGTGACATGAGAGGTATGGCACAAGCACAATTCCTTTAGCACTAATGATTGAATTTCCATCCACACTAGCCACAAGCTAGCCTTATCTTCTATGAGGATATTGACGTCTATAATAGGATTGGCTTTCACCATTCAGTGCAAGAAGGGTTTAGACAATTGCCCATTGTGGTCATGGTTGAAATGCATATCCAAGACTTTAGCTTGCTTATTGGGTCTAGTGACCTTAGCCATGGCCTTATCGAGGCCGGGGTTAACGTGTTGTAAGACAAGTGTTTTTCCATAGCTACTTGCAAGGAGAGCCAAGCACAAAGTGCCCTTAGGTTGGCCAAAATTTGTAAACAAGTCCATTTTATTGGGGCTGACCACCTCTTAATATATACTCAACAATTTTTTATTGGGGCTAACCTTGAGGAGCAATCCAACTTTGTGGAGAGCTAGATTTATGCAATCTTTAGAGGTATGTCCTTTGAAATTAGATATCTTGTTTACAAGCTTGTGCCTTCCAAAAAGGAGCTTTTTCTTTGACTTTTCATCAATAGTAATTTTTCAAAAGCAAAAGTTCAAGCCTTTAGTTATGCACATTTTTCATCAATGCTCATGCATCTTTTCATCAATATTCTTGCCTTTCATTCTTGTAACATGTGCTCTTAATTTTGGATTCCATCCATTACTACTTCAAGTTATGACATCTTTCAAAGCAAATAGCATTAGGTGAAGTAAAAGCATGGCTTTATCTATCAATGAAATTGATATAATGCCACCAAAAAGAAAGAAGGCCTTCTTATTGGTCGAGCCAAGCGATATCTCAAAAAATTAAAAACCTTGAAAGATCAGGTGAAGAATTTGCACCAAGAACAAATGAACTAAAGAACAAAAGACAACAGTTGCATGAAGAATTGTAGCTCTAAAGAATTGGCCATTGTGAGTTGGATTAAATATCATACAAGAGAGACTTGCTAAATTGTCTCTAACATGATTAGCACAAGATGTGAGAGGGGGCACTTGTAAAGAACACAAAGAGATTAGGAACAATTATGTTAAATAGCTTGCTATATTCTTAGCTTTCTAGAGTGATCAAGAACTCTGAAAACCAAGCATTGATTTAAGTGCCATTGTTAACAAAAAAAATAAGAATTCTTGGAAGAGATTCTCAAATTCTTGTTTTTATGAAGAGGGCTATGAGAATTTCATGTAGTGCATTTGAAAAGATCTCATAGTGAGGAGTCTAGCATCTTCATGTCATAAGATAATCCTTGTTACGACAAATAGAAGAAAGTTGCATTTTGAAACTATCTCATAGTGAGGAGTCTTGCATCTTCATGTCATAAGATAATGCTTGTTACGACAAATGAAGAAAGGTACAACAGTACGTTACAGTCATACTATTGAGGATCTTAAAAGTTGAAGAAACTAGTCGGTATTACAAACACTATTGGATCATGGATGCGTTGAAGACCCTCTTGCTATGATCCACATTAGATGATCGCAGCCTTGCCCTTCATAGACACCACCATCTGCCCCTTTCGTACATCACCTGATTCACAGAAAAGATTGGATAAGAACAAACAGCATTGCAGCTGAGGAATCTCGGGCAGAGACGGTTTAGCTTTACCTCAATCCTTGTGGAAGATAATGAAGGAAGCAGAAACATAAATATAGCCGGAAAAGGAGAGCGACATTCAAGAGAGAATACCAGGCCTAATCCCACCTGGCTACAAGCGATCTTCAGCTCACTGTAACTTGCATCTTCATGCCACTCTGGCAGTGGCCGGGTACTCCACATATGAAGTAATAGCTGCCCCGGCTAGGCAGTCTCACGGCCGTGTTACCATCGGAGTAGCTGGCAAGGGGACGGGCCGCAGAACATCGGTCGAAATCCATCTTGGAAACTTGCACAACATTATGTATGGCGGAAGAGTATGCAAATCCTGCAACGCCGACCAGCAGTAACTCTCGTGTCATGACGTTAATTGAGCGATGAAATCTGGACGAAACTGGCGAGCTGCAGAAGTGTATACACATGAAGAAGGTTTACTCTGCCAAGCGTAGCTGAAGAAGTACATACGCTGCCACCACAGGCGGCCGCACAGTTGTGGGTCGAAAGCAGGGGAGCCGGGGCAAGCAAGGCAGGGAAAGAAGACGACAGAAAAGAGCAGGAAGGAGCAAAGGAGGATGATACGCACGAAGGAAGTCGTTGGTGCGGAATTTCTTGGAGGAAGCCCAGTTATTGTAGTTGATGCCGGGGAGGCTCCATCCGACGCGGTCACCGACGTTGTAAGTGACGGCTGAGGAGGTGTGGATGGAGACGAGCAAGAGAAGGACGAAGAGCAAGAGGAAGGGGGAGTGGGCAGCAATGCATCTTCCCTGGGAGCAACGCGCCATAGCTATGGTGTAGAAGAAGAAGAATGTAGAAGAAGCCAAAGATGGCAACAATATCTTGTGAGTGTTGTTGATTATTATGAAGCTCACTCTATACAATGGCTTCCATTTAAATCGTGAGCACTAGTGTCATTTAATATTTAAAAATATATTTTTTTAAATATAGACAAAAACAGGATTGTGCCATTTTGTCCTTCCCTATCATGATAATTTCCACCACGGCCCTTTAGCCCCTTTCATTTCCCATCTTGTCCCTCTCATTGCCCCCTCACTTGTTGTCGCTCCGATGCAAGCTGCCCTCAGCGCGGTTTGCAGCAGCTTGCACCAATGGAGGCTACTTGCACAATAGTGTGCAGCTTGCTTACATTCGAGTGCTCCAGTGTCAGTGGCTCCTCAACCTTCTTGTGCCATCACCATCACCTACTCACCTCCCAGTGTGGCACTTTGATGGAAGGTAACATGCCATCTCTCTCTTGTGAAACTTACTAGAGGAGGAAGAGGATGTAAGGAACTCCATCATTTATGCTTCAACTGTGTTGTGCTATCCCAAATTCTAGACATGTGCCAAGTCAATTCAAAATCCTACTTTACACTACCATGGAAAACACTCAAGATAATTTTAAAAAAGAATTGAGCACTCAAGTCACCATAGTCATCTTATCCTTATCTTTGTTATATTTTAATTTTCGGACACCCTCTAAGTCAATTGAGAATCCCATAGTTAATTGAGAATCCCATAGTATTTTGCTTTCAAATGATTATACTTGAAAAAGCTCTACTAAAGCAATTATGTTTTATGTCTATTACCTACTAAAGCAATGATGTTTTGGACACCCTCTAAGTCAATTGAGAATCCCATGGTATTTTGTTTTCAAATGATTATACTTGAAAAAGATCTACTATAGCAATAATGTTTTATGTCTATTACCTACCAAATGGTAACTTGCCTATATGTGACCACCAAAGGGGCATTTTTTTAAGAATTACAACAAGATACCATGAATCCTTTCAAGCAAAGGCCATGGCACTCAATACGTCCACTCACAAGATGGCGATACATGTGTAACATGAAACTTTCCGAATGACCACCTAGAAAACCAGCTTAAAAATCACAAAAGACTAGTTAAGAGTGTTTTAGCAAGATGACGAAGGCAAGAGGTGGAAATGGCTGAGGCCTATCATTGTAAAAGGATGTTGGAGGACAAAGGTAAAGATAAGGTGGTGCAAGATAAAGATGATCCAAGGGAGCCAACACAATCTTTCAAACCGCTTCAATTTCTTCCGTGATGCCTGAAAATCTAATGATCAATGAGAAGGGGAAGGGAGGTAGGGGAGGTAGTGAGCTTAGGAATCTCCTTGTCATGTCGTGGAACCTTAGGGGGTTTGTGATAGCAATAAGCAAAAAGGATGCCTTAGGACTTTTGGGAGACTTTTGGTAAAATTAGACCCACAGTGATCCTATTACAAGAAGTAAAATGTGGGGTTGACAAACCATTGTGGTATGCCTCTAATAATCTAGGGTATGAATCGTTTGTCCATTCTTCGAGTAGGGGAAAAGGTGGGACTATGATTTTAGTGCGAGAGGAGTGTAGATCCAAACTTCTGTTTAGGGTGGAGGAGGGATGGTGACAACCATTGTAATCACAGTGGAAGGATTTGAATTTGAATTGCCAATGTATATGCCCCTAACTTGTCTTGTGATAGAGCTGCTTGATGGTCTAGCCTCAGTTCCAAATCGATCCAAAATAATTGGCTTCTAGCAGGAGATTGGAACCTCACTGAGGAAGAGCAAGACATGAGTCATCATGTGGCCTCTCCTTCACGCACTGAGCATGAAGCCTGGGATGATCTATCCTTGACCCTTGGGTTGGTGGACTGTGCCAAGATCGACCCTCTGGGGCTAAAAAATTTCTCCTGGTCCAACCGAAGAAAAGGAACAGAATTCAGAGCCAAAAGACTGGATAGATTCTATGCCTTCGAGGAGGGATGGTGGATGAAGGGGCCGATGAAGGGTGATACGATCTCGGGAACCTGTCTCTCAGACCATGCTCCGATTCACTGGAGCTTTTGTGCCCCAAGATGCATGGGACGTTGTCTAGACATCCCTCTAAAATTTAGTAAAGCGCTCCTTCAAGTCATGAGAATTCAGATCGATAGTGTGGAGAGCATGGCAGGAGGCTATGTCGCAAGTGTGAGATCCTTGTTAGAAATGGGACAAAGGGATTTGGGAGGTCGTGAAGATAGTAAAGACCAATGACAAGCAACTCAGAAATCATAAACATTGCTTAGAATTAGCACTAAGTCAGAAGGTGCAGGCTTTAAGGGAGGCAGTGGTGGCGGCCAAGCCAATCAACTTGAGATGGTCCATCAGGAGTTAGAGCTCCAATCTATGGAGGCAGCTTGAATTAAAAGCCGTCAGCGTTGGCTCTTCGTTGGCAACTGCCCCTCAAAAGGCTTCTTCTGGTCCACTAAGCGGAAGGAACCAAGGAAAACATTGATATACCTAAGGAGAGTTAATTACTAAATTTTGGCATGTAGCATAGATGAGTCCTGCACGAACTGGGGGTGATAGACGACGAACCCGCTTCCAAGGACAAAGCTTAGTTGTGCAAATTCAATGATCTAGCCAAAGACCTACAATGCAGAGTCTCAGAAGATAGGCCGTTGCCAGGCCTTACTCGCTGCATGAATTGAAAGAGGCATTAGATACTCTGGAAAGTGACAAATTCCCAGGCCGCAACGGGCTGACAATAGAATTCTTCAGAGCGTTTTGGCCCCTCATTGAGCACGATTTGGTGGAAATGGGCAATGCGGCAGTAGACAAGGGCCAGCTATCCTAGGATGTGAATGCAGGGTTGATGAAATTGTTCCCCAAAAGGCAGAATAGGCTTAAAGTGGGAGACCAGTGACCCATTACAATGTTCAGCACGTCATACAAAATAATTGCAAAGGCACTTTCACTCTGAATCGGGGATATCTACTCTAGCGTGGTGAATTTGCAATAGAATGGATTTGTCAAAGGAAGAGACATTTCTTAATGTGTCCACATCTCTTTCAACCTCTTATCAGAAGGTACTCATGTTCGGGTTCGACTTCAACAAATCTTATGACCGCATTCGGTGGGACTTTCTAATTGAGGTAATGTTGAGATTGGGTTTTGGTTCAAGATTTGTTTAGAAAGTGCAAGCTCTCTTTGCCAATGCTTCGGTAATACTCTGTGTCAATGGTGGGGTAGTAGGCCGGTTCGATCTCAACAGATTTGTCAAACAAGGGTGCCCAGTGGCCCCCCTTCTGTTCGTGCTAGGCATAGTCCCTCTAGTTTAGCAGTTGTTGCTGGTGAAATGGGAAGCTAGGAGGATTGAAGGGGTTCGCCTCCCCTCAGGTAACCAATTAAATGTTCAAATGTTCACCGACAACATGGTGGCCTTCACCCAAGAAGAAGAAGCCTCTATTAACTCTCTAATTCTTACCATTTCGAAGTTCTGCTCTGTGTTTAGTTTTGTGTGCAACCTAAACAAGTACTTCTACATCAAAATTAGCTTTGGCCCAGCCCCTCCTTAGATCAAGGACCTAAACATTCAAAAGGTTCATCATGGAGTAATAATCAGGTATCTTGGAGCCCCCCTAGGGATGGGTATTGATCACCCTCAGACAGAGGTTTGATTGGTTCAAAGAGAAAATCAAGGAAAAGTTCATAAAGTAGAATGGTATCGCATTGGGCTGGAATGCAAGGTTGTTGGTGGTTTGGCATATCCTGGTGGCTTCTACAACCTACATTGCATCCATCTAGAACTTTACGAAGACTTAATGGGCAGAAATTGAAAAGCTTTTCAAAGATTTTGTTTGGGTGGAGGAGAAAGGTCAAAGGAAGATGCACACAGTTCCTTGGGAGGCCCTCAAAGCCCCAAAAGCCTAGGGAGGTTTCGGTCTCCCAAACATAAGGGTGAAGAACTCGGCGCTGATTTGTAAATAGCTGCCCGGCTTCTTTGTCCAGCAAAGCGCCTTGGATTGAGATTGTAAAATTCTTCCTTGGACAAGGCGATAGTAGCCGCGCAGGGATGTGGCCCAAGATGTCTTGATACTCGAAGATCTTCTCGGCATGCATAATAGGTTCATATTTAATTGCTGGACTACTTTTTGCATGGAAGGAAGGGATAAAGTTATTGGAAAGGGCAGGGAGGATTGAGGAGAGATGGTAGCCTTGATGAAAGCATTTGGTGGTTGACTGCCTTTCGCCCTAATGACGAAGTGTTTGCGCTTCATGATCTCCCAAAAGCAAGGCATCGCCATAGGAACGGCTTGTAGGTGTGGGGGTACCTGTGGGATCCCCAGTGCGCAGATTGGATTCCGATGGAGGCCCTCCTCCAAAACTACAGACTCACAAAAGGAGAAATAGACCTGATCCAACCGGTCCTTGATAGAATCTCAGAGGAGTGGCCATCGAACACGCAGATGACCAATGACGACAAGATTTCTTTCTGGGCAATGGGCAAATAAGCCTTGTGAAAATCTCTGCCAGGATCATGTATAAGAGAATGATGGGTAGCTCGTCCACACTGCACTTGACCTCAACAGGAAATGGAAAATTAGGCGATCTCAAGGGTGGTGGAAGAAAAGATTCCAGGGGGTCTAGAGATGGTGCAAAGCAGGCAAGGCCAGCTTCCTCCTTTGGAAGACCCTCCAACAGTGGCTTCCATTGAGGCGCGACTTGCAAAAATTCTACCGGTGAACCTGGTCTGCTGTCCGCTCTGCAACAAATCCTTCGAAAACGTGCATCACCTAATGTGGACCTATCAGAGCACTCAACAAGCATAGAGAAAATTGGAGAGAGCAGTGAGAAAAGTAGGAGTCATGGCGCGGTTTTACCTTGGCATGCACTAGCACCGGGTCCTCCTTGGAGACACCCATGGGCTCCCCTCCACATTGGCAGCCTATTACCCATACCTTCAAGTGGCAATATGTATGGCGATATGGGATACCCGCAATCAAATAGTTTTTCACAAAAACCCTTTGACAGGGTGGAGAGAGTCAAGAATCATTGCCTTAACCAAAGCTAATATCAGAGACCTCAGCTGGCTACTCATTAAAAAAGACCAGGTGGTCAGTAGGACCCTCCTTGAAATCAAAGCTTGCATGGATTGATGTCTAGTTGCTGCGTGTAGTGTAGGCTTAGGGTTATCACCCCTTTAGTAGGACCCTCCTTGAAATCAAAGCTTGCATGGATTGATGTCTAGTTGCTGCGTGTAGTGTAGGCTTAGGGTTATCACCCCTTTTGAGCCACCTTTTGTAATTGGTCTATTAGGGCTGACCACCCCCCTTTTTTGTTTAATATATTCGGCATTTTCTTTAAAAAAAAGAAAAAAGAAAAACTATTGCATAATGTATGTTATTGCATTGCTTGTTAGGATAGCATTCTAAACAAAGGCAACACGAGAGAGTTGTCTTCTTTGGGTCTTTTATCCAAAGGAATGCACCTTGTGAGTATATTCTAATTATTACATGTTTTAAACCTAACCAAAGATAGACGATTGAAGACAATTGAAAATTTAAGCACACCTCTCTCTCTCTCTCTCTCTCTCTCTCTCTCTCTCTCTCTCTCTCTCTCTCACTCTTACACACACACACACACAATTAGGTTTATATTGCACCGAGTCTTCGTCATTTGAGCATTCTTATGGAGATTTGCAAAATAAGGCTTGAGTAAAAGTATATTTATTTCATGGAAACTAATTTCTCAAGTTTTGTTATCCCCATTTGAACTTGCATCAAGATTGTATGGCACATCCAGCTATATTGGCATTAGTAAAAGAGTAGCAAGAAGTATAGTGAGTTAATGGAAATAAAGTGTCCACATGGAAGACTTTTTTAAAGAGACTTCATTTTGGTAAACACATGGTGAAAGTGACAATTAATGGTCGCTACTTGGGGGCACAGGGTGCGGGGTAGGGGAATAGGAGGCAGGGTTAAAACATGTATTCATAAGACCAATTTTTAGGCTATTCATCTCTTTTTAAAGGGAGATTACACATTCCCAACATACAAGTGTGTCATACATGTTCATACATAATTAAGTTTTGAGCAAGTCACGGAACAAATGTTTAACGTATGAGCATAGAACCTTTAAAATAAGTACCAACTTTTTCTAGGATTGAGAAACTAGAATACAGTAAGTCATATCTTTGTAAACTTCTCGTAAACTTCTATATAATAAACAAGTGACAAGAGAGATTATAATGTAACCTCCAAGATATTATATGGTTACAAGCTTTTTTTAAATAAAAGAACTCATTGGCCAATATTTCTGGAACTTCTAGACAAGATATATATATATTACCTTAGGATGCCCATTAAATGTATTCTTAAATTTTGAACATTTAGTTAAGACACTTAAATGAGAAAATATGTTTCCTATATGGTTATTTTCATTCCACATGAGTTGGGCCTCGTTAGATACAGTGTTTAATGAGTGATAGTTTCATCATGTTTATCAACCATGTTTAAAAAGGACCACTAAGTTATTAAATTTTTGGAAATGCATAGCATTTGGATCTAGCTACTTCCAAACGATGGTCCAAAAATGTTTACCAATGGTGGGGTGTAACCTTGGTATTGAGTAGACTTGTCATTGAGGAAGGCTAGTTTGCTAAGAATTCACTTGACTTCATTGAAAGACTAGCCATCTAATTAGACACATCATTCTGTATGGATCTGTTGTATCTATTTGCATTTTATCGGAGGTTTAATACAAGCCACTCCATGGATGAATCATTGTAGAGTCTTGTGCATTCATTGCAACTGAAAAAGCTTGTATACAATATATAGGGCAAGAACATAGTCTAGGCCTCCATTGTAATCCGCCTCCCCTACCTTATACTTTTTATTGTTAATCGACCAGGACACCATAGTCATTAGAATTGGTACTAAATGTAACAACTTCCGTTTACACCCACCTCCTATTATACCCACATGCACAGGTTTCCTAAAACTCAACGCCACTTTGAAAAGGTATCGAGCATGTGAAGGTATATGCACGTTGAAATTTTCCTATGTGAGATTGTTGGTGAGATGTGAAGCATCTTCCATTTACTAGTGAAAGAAATTTGCAAATGTGTAGTTAAATGGACATGGTGGAGACTAATAAGGAAACAAATAGGGGGAAAATACTAGCCCAATGGCAAATCTAAAGCCTTCTCCAAGCTGCTTTGGTGATTATTTATAGGTTAAATTTAATAAATTTGCCCAAAATTTAACATAACTTCTCATTCAAGGTCTGGATTGGATCTGGTGAAGGCATCGTCGAGGAATGAAGTCAGTGTTAGGATGTTGGATGTTGCTCTGGATGTGCCCCTCTCTCCTCTTTTGTGGTCTCAAAGAGATGGCTCGTGCGTGGCTTAAGTGCTACTATCACTCCCATCATGTGTGGGTCAAGATGCTAACGTTTGCACGTTGTTCTCCCTAGATATTGGTTGTAGTGTCTCCTCAACAACCTCTGATCAGTGTCACTTTGACTAGAAGGAGTTTTTCAAATTGGGCTCTGTTAGGAGCTCCTAGTCTCGTCTTTCCATTGTTAGCAATTGATCCCCGTGTCGCTGGCCCTCATGTAGTTCGAGATAGATCAAGAAAGTTGAGAGCTATCCAAATTTGTACATGAATACATAGTGGTGTCAACCTCAGATCTCAGAGTTTACAAGGCATTTGAAGGCAAAGTGGTCCCTAACTCAACCTCTTGCATGTTATGTAAGGTGTAGAGCTGCTCCTCATAGGGATGAACTCATTACACAGTTGGTGGGAGGATACTTGAACGTGTCTAATCGAGATTGTCAAGGCATGTGGGAGATGGATCTGAGTATAGTAAGGAGGATCAATAAAACCCTCTGAGATTTGTGAGCCATGATGTTTGGACTTATACCATAAGCTCACGAGGCACTAAACATGTTACGTTGTAGGGGATCCTCCCTGATGCCATAGTTTAGGTGAGTGCGATAGATGGGTCTTCAAGCTGTATTGGAATGGTGGCAATATGTCCATATGGAGCCCCAAGCCTGCAAATCATCTGCATGTCTGAGCATACCAATTCCTCTAGTCTCCCTATGCTGCTAGTGCCATAGATGAGGTTAGGTCCAATCAAGGGAGCTTGCTCTGTCTTGTGGTGCCGAAGTCCTCGACTCTATGAAGGTGTGTGGCCACCTAAAAGGCTGCATCAAAGATTTAGGGGGGTGACTCCAAGTAAATCTAATGTGGGACTAACGGCTTGCTATGGGTCATCACTTGGACTAGTCTTCCTCTAATAGATCTGGACCCCAAAATGGGCTGCCAAACATCCCAATTGGGTGAACAAGAGAATCAAAGAGTAGAAACTCGGTCTTGGGATTTAGAAATTGGGATTGGAAAAATAGTATCACTCAAGTTTGGCGACTGAGGGTGTCCCATTATTGAAAGTCAAAATGCTCTCAATGTAGAATATCATAACCTTGGTTTTCCCCAAGTGTCTCAGAGAAGGTTTGAAGCATGTTCTAATGACGGTTGGAGGTTGTCAGTGAAAGAGGAGAGTAAGGCCACATCATTTGCATATAGGAGAATCTAGCTAAGGGTGGAGCCTGTGTTGTCTACTATTGCAATGAATGACTCAAGCTCATCAATGTAAACTCCAAACACGGTCGTTGATAAATGACATCCTTGCTTGATCCCAATCGTACTCATGGCCTCCTTTGTGCACCTAGTTGCCATTGGAACTCTACCTGATATCCGCTCATAGAGTGTCATGAATCTCGAATGTACCCCTAGGCATGTAGACATCTGAGTATTTGAGCCTGTGGTTCTGTGTCAAAAGCCTTGTGAAAGTCTACAAAGCAACAATGTCTCTATGCAATGGCCTCTCAATAACCCCTCTCAAAGTGAAGATGTGGTTCAAACTTGTGTGATCTGCTTTTCTTTATGCTTTGTTCTCCCCCATGCCAAGGGGATAGTTGTTTGCAGTTACATTTAGTGTGCACTTGTTTACCCAAGCATTGGCTTGTGGTGACGTGATAATGAGCACTTATTTGCTTCATAAACCATTCACAGCATGTGAATTTTGTGGGCAATTTGTGCATTTTTTTGAAAATGGCTCAGAATGACTTCTTGTTTGGTGGAACTTTGTCTCGGGAGAACAAACTTGATGGCACCAATTACTCTTATGGCGTTTCATAGTTAAGAATGTGTTGGTTGCCAAAGGTTTATGGGGAGTAGCGAATGGGATGAATACGTCCCGTAGATAATGCACCTCCTTCACTAGCCACAGAGGTGGTTGAATTGACACCTGCAATGGTTGCAGTTGTCAGTTGATCAATGTGATTAAGATCCAAAATCTTAGAGAACAACTCTTGAATATTGATGAGATTATCTCTGAAAAATATTTTTTCTCTAAGAGATTGCAGTCATTGCCGGAGTTCTACTTGAGTTTCCATACTTCTCTCACCTTGTCTTTTAGGGGCAATGCTCAACCTATTCATTTTGGGAAACTTGTGCATTTCTTGTTGCGAGAGGAACACACAAGGAAGAATAAATCTTCCTTCCATAGTAGTGATCAAGGACTTGCTATCCAAATTAGGAGTCAAGGCAAGCGTAAGGGTCTACAGTATAAGGCTGCTGGAGGACAGCCATATAACAAGGTAAAGGATGATGCAAGCAAAGTAAAAAAGAAGGGAAGGTGCCATTATTGCAAAAAGCAGGGTTATCATATGAGTGAATGTAGGACAAGATTGGAAAAGAGAAGAAGAAAGTTAGTTTGTCATTTTCAGCTTCTAATGCGTCATATGCTGACAAGGATAATGCTTCAGCAAATTATATGGCTGTAGAGTGACCCTTTCTGCTATACTCAATTCGATTGGCACATGTCATCTAGACCATCTATAAGGTCGGATTTTTATAAATAGACTTTAATTGAAGCCTTGAAAATAGTAGCATGGGCTAATATTTATAACTCTATATTGGGGAAAGTTTTGCCCCATGATAGGCACTTGCTTAGTTGTGTTCCTGAAAGATTCGTCTATGACCTATACTTCCATATCTATGTTCTCCTCTTACTTTTGACCCACTATTGAGTAAATGTACTACACGTGTTGGGGCAAATTTTGGACGATACCACGAGGGGAATTGTATTCATTTTGCGCTGCAAGCCTGCAACGCCCAAGTCTTCAACCACCTGCAATGGCCCTTTTTCGTTCGTGGATAGCGCAGTTGCCATTGCAAGGACGGCAGACATTTTGCTTCACAGAACATGGGTTGACAGAGCTTATGATAATACAGAATTCCCTATCAGGGAGAACAGCTTTTCGTCGGTGCTTTCAGAGTGCAGCTTTTTGGGGTCAGGTTGCACATGTTAGAACTAACGGAGGGGGTTGAAGGAGTGCGACAGCCAAAAGAGCTGCGCCATGCAGGCCGCCGCATGACAGGGGGCCACGGACGGCGACCTACAATTTCAGAATTACATCACATCTTGCTTAAATGCGCCTCCCACTTACATTGTGGAAATGTGAGCACAAGTCTAAGAAACACTCTAGAGAGGTGATGTTCGTTCCAAATGAAAGAAAAAATGCACAACAAACGCACTACCCTGCACGGGCCCCGACCTGCTCCAGGCCCCACGGCTCTAGTGCACACTTTTAGCACACCTCGGAACTACAAACAGTGAAATAGAAGCAAAAAATAGATCCAAGAATATATCAAAGAACATCACATCTTGGTACTCACTCTCAATGCTACCTGGTAAAATGTCTACAAGAGGGGTTTATGTGGAAGATATTTGGGGAAAGCAGGTCCTGTAAATAGCCTGGCAGCCCTACCAACAGGAACAACCCACAAGGCTACCTTAGATGTGATCACTTGCCTCAACAAGATATGCCTTGCATTGATATAAAAAATTGATAGCTTGGAGGCTACAAATGTGGCCTTGCACGTTGAGAAAGCTCTTGTAGGCAAGACACTAGCCGAGATCAAGAAACAAGGAGGGAAAGAAAAAGAAGAGTAGAGGAAGGAAAAGGCCAAGAAAGATGAATGGGAGAAGGAGAAATCAGGATGCGTAAATGAGAAAGTCAAGTTACAATATAAGGTACAGGCACTTAGGATTAAATTACAACAAATGAAAGACATGCAACCAACCTCAGTATGTGTCTACAAGGCCATGGAAGAGCTCAAAGCAAAAAATGAGACTCTTAAGAGAGAGATGGTTACCATGCAAGCCACCATGAATGGTAAGCATGTTAAATTTGCACAACAGCTCACCAAAAGGAAAGACGAGATTCTCAAATGGACAGTAGTGGTGAAAAAGGGGACAGTAGTGGTGAAAAAGGGATCCACAGCCCCCAAGAAAGTGCTTATTTTTGAGACCTTGGAAGAAGAGAAAAGGAGAACCAGCAAGGCACTGAATGTCTTAGTGAGAGGCTTAATAGAGGGAGACACTCCTGGCACATGCCCAAACTTTGTTCACTAAGATGGGAGGTAACCTCTCATGTGAGGTAGCTTGGAGAATTGGCAAAGCAGAGCTACCCCCCATTGGACCAAATAGTGTTGAAACTTCAAACAACAATGGATAGATCTACCCTCATGAGCATGAGGGAAACTCTAAAAGGGACCAAAATGTACCTAGATGATGACCTCACTCTCTTGCAATGCAGGAACATCGAAGGGAAGGAATGGTACGGGTAATGACAGCTAGGGAAATGGGCTACTTACAAAGATGGTAGAGTGATCATCTGGGAGAGAGTAGACAGGTAGACGATGTGGAATTTCCATGGCAAGAGTGAACATGATGGATGTGGTGTTGTTATTAATCAAGCTTTGTTTAAACACCAATTAGCATGCCCTCAAGAAAAACTCAATGATGCCCATGATGCTATAACATGACTTACAACCAACCTCTCCATAGGCATGCATTCAACATACAGTAAACAAAGCCTTAAGAATACTGTAGTACGCAGAGTATTCTATGAAGTGAAAGTGGATGAAGTGCAAAGGAGAAGCCGACACAATTGTGAGAAAATTAAAGGAGTTTGTGGTCTACATAGCATATGGGGCTTTTCAAACAACCAATTGATTAAAACCAAAAAAAAATATTGTTTCTGCAGTGTGTTCATCATAGGGGATCATGACGATTGTGAGAACATTGCAACTGTGAAGACATGGGAGCGAGTTCAAGTTTTCCCTCTACATTCAGATGGAGTGACAAACAATGGAGAGACAAACGACTCGCAATAGTTTGGGGAGAATTTCGATGACCTCACTGACTGTCTGAAAGAGGGGGATAACTTTGCAGTTGTTGTAGCATCTGGGGAGAACGAGGAAGATGACCCATACTTTCTGTTGCAGTGCACAAAACCTAAGCACAAGGTTGAGAAAACATTTTTAAAGGATAATTGGAGAACAACCTATGAGAATTGGGATGTAGTAGTCAGAGCTTTTTGGTACAAAAAAACATCCAAGAGAGGCCGCAATTATGAACTACTACATAAGATTCCACAAACATGTGTGTACTCTCATCTAGTAAGAGCTATTAAGTTCTAGATACAACCTGTGCCACAACGAAAGAAGGCCCAGAGTGTCTTTAAATTGGATTTAGACATGCATGAGCACATCTTGGGGTGTCTTGGAGCAGTGGACGAGGACGACTAAGATAGTACTGAGAAAATGTATGTAGTCTCATCGCAAGGAAACAATATGTCCACTTGTCCTAGAAAATGGAATTTGTATTTGAGACTATGCTTCTTTTTAGTATATCCCAAACAAGCACCATGCTTCTTTTATCAAATTGGTTTTGTAAATCCCAAACGGTAAATCCCATGCTTGTTTTTAGTATATCCCAACAACCACCACGCTAGTTTCCCATAACGAATCCACACATCCTACAAATCCAATCATCTTGTAATAATAGAAGCAAACCACCATGCTAGTGGCTGTTAATATCCTAGTGCAACCAACCACCGCGCTGGCGATAACTTATACTATTTTTGTAAATCCCAAATGGTAAATCCCATGCTTGTTTTTAGTATATCCCAACAACCACCATGCTGGTTTCCCATAACAAATCCACACATCCTACAAATCCATTCATCTTGTAACAATAGAAGCAAACCACCATGCTGGTGGCTGTTAATATCCTAGTGCAACCAACCACCATGTTGGCGATAACTTATACTGCACTACTACCGTGCTATCCTAAAATTTGTTGCACAGTGCTATAGTAAAACAGTGTCCTTTAGACTGTTTATCGTTTTGTTAACCATCAAATTTCATCCCATGCTTGTTTTTAGTATATCCCAACAACCACTGCACTGGTTTCCCATAAGGAATCCACACATCCGACAAATCCATTCATCTTGTAATAATAGAAGCAAACCATTGTGCTGGTGGTTGTTAATATCCTAGTGCAACCAACCACCGTGCTGGCGATAACTTATCCTGCATTACTACCGTGCTATCCCTACACTACTACCGTGCTATCCTAAAGTTTGTTGCATAGTGCTATACTAAAATAGTGCCCTTTCGATTGGTTATCATTAACCATCGGATTTCAACGACTGAGCTACTTAAAACATTTAAGTATTAACATGGAAGCACGTCGATACAAAATCAGGTATTACGAGGACCATGAGAAAGTCCACAAGTCCCCGAAATGTCTACAAGATTTTTATTTTTTCAAAATACAATAACATTTTGTGGCTTAAGGAATTCCAGACTCCCAACTATCTTATCAGCCTCTCTATAGCAAGCATCTCCTAGCTCTTTAGGCCACTCTGATGCACAATGGTAGACCTATTAACACACTCGAATTACACACTGCTTGCTTGAGTCTACCGACTTATACATGCATAGTAACTCCTCTTTTTGATGGGGGTCCTCTTCATCCTGGTCTTTGCGCTCTATACATCTTCGAGCCTTTATTATGTCCTACCAAAAGAAATCTACATCATGAGCTTGACAAGTACCTCAAAGGAGCAAGAAAAACAATAGCCATGGAAATTATATTCACCGTCTCTGCCGACTCCAAGTAATACACCCACCACCGAAGCATGTCCTCCTTGTAAATATTTTCCTCCTTCTCCGGATCTGTTTCTGTGAGGATGCCATCCAACATCGTTTTCAGGTAACACAAAAGCATTCCAAAGTTATTTGGCTATGCCATATATTCTCTATAGGTGGATCAGCAGTAAGGTGGATTAGTAGTAGGTGGATCGATGTCTAGAGTTTTGGGGCTAGATTTCATAATGGGCTCTTAGTTGTGTCTACACTGCACTTAAATAGGGAGAGAGTTCATTGAGCCCAACCTTCTCAATCTTCAATTTCATGTTAGTTTGGTAATCAAAATCTTTGAGGTCATTGAGCTCGAACTTCTCATTCTTCAGTCTCATGTTAGTTGTCTAATCAAAATCTTTCGTCTCACATTAGTTGTCTAATCAAAATCTTTTGTCTCACATTACTTGTCAAATCAAAATTTTTTGTCTCATTATTACCATCGTGTTGGCATGGATCAAAGGACACTATCTAGTCACATAGCTGAGAAAACATTGCCTAAGTAAACTCTGGAGAAGATTAACAATTTAATAGATTACACACAGATTACATAGATTACATCTCAAATACTCCTTTCCTTTAGATTACATCTCAAGGACTCCTTGTTGAGCTCCCTAATTGTAGGCTCCGCCCTCCTTGCTCCTTTCCAGAATGGGGTTGGTTCCTTCCTTCTTGCAAGGGCCCAGCCCCCTCCCTTCATGCCGCTTCCTCTTTCCTTGATTTGAGCTTCCTGGTTGTAGGCTCAACCCTTCTTGCTCCTTTCTTGAAGGGGGCTAGTTCCTCCTTTAGGCTCCTTTTCCATTTGAGCTCCTTGTCTTTTGTATCTTTTGCCCAAATGGCAAATCGAGCTGCAATATCTAATTTTCTCATCGTATAGATAGCTGTAGTAGGCAAGCACATTTGATCTGTCCATGACCTGGGCAATGGAAAATGGCATTCTCTACAGCTAGATTTTGTATGCACAAACACCCCAAAGCAAAAAATGTGCGCAAGGTGGTAGCATGCAGGCCATCAGATATAGCAGTCATCTATGATGGGGGTATGGCAGACCATGCATTTTGGACCTTGCTGCATAATAGGATAGGCATCTGATTTAACCATTGCAGTAGCTGTGAATACCATAGTCTTGCTCTGTACATGGCGAAGTTGCTTCTGGATTCCTTCCTCCCTCATCCTAAGGCTGTAGATGTTCTCTTTCATCTCCTCCAATTTTTGCTCACTCTGTGTATAACAGCTTCATCTGAATCCCTCAGCATCTATTGAAGCTGCTTAAAATGCTCAAAAACATCTTCATGAGCCATTTTCAAGACTTCCACTCTAGTTTGGAAATCTCTTAGGACAACAGACAGCTTTTCATAACTGTCAAAAGCCACGGCAAGCTTGTGCAGCCCTATCGTAATCTTCTTGCAAGGTCTTGTAGCTTACTCTCTTTGGACTTCCAACAGTGTTTAAAAAAAAAATCTCGTCGTGGCTACTGCAAATTGCTCCACCATTGGTGGCTGCTGCAACTTGCTCCACCGTGGTGATCTTTGCATCCTTCCTAGCCTGGAGAGTTGCCTCATTGTCTTCTCCACCCCGGTTGCTCTTTGCCCCATCCTTTCTCACCTTGAAACTCTCTCGCAGTTACTGCATCACCTTTATGGTTTCTGCATTCTCCCATTTCAGCTCCTCCATCATCTAGTCTTTTTCAATGTTCAATGCATTCTGCATGTTGCAGAGCCATTTGTAAAGACCCTCCTTTTTGGCTCTCTTATCTTGAAGATCCTTTTGCATCTTTTCTAGCTCCTTGTCCGCCATGTCCCCATCATTTCTCACTTCTTCGAGCCTACTATCTCAAAGCTCCTTCATTCGCTTTTGTGCTTCTTCTCTTCTATGCCTTTCCATGTTGACCATTTTTGTAGTGGCCTCAGCTTGCTCTTGTGCCTGCAAGACCCTCGCTTGTGCCTCCTCTACCTTGGCTTCTACACCTTCCCTGAGACTTTTCTTAAGTTGCACTGCCTTTGCTGCATCGGTGGCTTTCTCTTGTAGAAAAGTCACCTTCTAAGACATTTGCTTATCGTATTGCTCAAAAATCCCTTTGAGGCTAGATGCCATCACGTGCATTGTAACTCCTATGGATTGAGATGACAATTGGGATTTGCCATCCATGCAATTCTTAAGGTTGGTTAGCACGCTCTTTGAGATCACCCTTGAGAAAGATACATCACGTCCTTTTAGTTGCTCTACTGTTGCTTGAATGTGCCAGAACTTGTAGGTTCCTCCCATATCGAGAAAGAGGTTAATGGTCTTCTTTAGCGCATCTTGGAGGTTTGTTGGCAAGCTCCAAATCTTGACTCTAGCATCTCTACTAATCTGAGCGTTGGGGTATAGATCTAGAATATCCTATCTCTTCCACTACTTCTCAAAAAAGTGTGCTTGCAAACTACCTCTAGAAATTCCTAGAGCACATTCAATCACGCTTTCATTGATGGTTATCTTCTGACCTTGACAGACTAGTTGCCCCTCCTTCATGTTCACCTCCTGTACCAACCTGGTGAAGTTTTGGAGAGCATCCAAATTGGGCTTTTGAAGAGCAAGAGATAAGCTCCCATATGTCATGATTTCAAGATTAGCGGAGGAGGGGCTCTCGCATTGTGCTACAGAGGGGGAGGAATTCCAAGCCACGTCTGTGGTGGTGTCTCTAAGACCCACCGGGTTGGCAGTTATTACCAACCACTGCACTAGCCCACAATTACTGTTGAGGGGCAAGGGCCATATTGACATGCATTATACAAAATATCTAGGATGCCACTGGACAGAAATGGCATGTCGATATGGCCCTTGTCCCTAAAGGGGACCCCTCAAGAGCCATATTGTCATTGCATTTTGCTTGGTTGCACAATAGAATACATTTTCCTTGGTACACAAATATATAACTCCAAGAACCAGTGCAGTGGTGGCTGTCATAGATCTCCTTCTATTTGCTAGCCTGTTAGTCATCATAAACCTCCTCTTATAATATGTAAAAATAGGTAACAGAGCTATAACTCCAAGAACCAATGCACTGGTCTCTCCAAGACAACCTTGAATTCTGGGCAATGACCAGTCGTCAGGCCAGAGACTACTGCACTGAGGCGATGCTTAGAATGATAGATTGTGTCTCATTATTATGCTAAAAACCAGTGCGGTGGTCTCTCCAAGCCAATCTATGATTTGGATGGGTTGCAAGCAAAGATGGGCAAAAGGCTATACGATGATAGGTGGTTAGGCCAAAGACTTTGCACTACGACGGTGCTCAAAATGATAGATTGCATCTAATTATTACGTCAAGAACCAGCATGGTGGTCTCTCCAAGCCAACCTGGGTGCAGTGCCCAGTGATAGGTCACAAAGCTATGGCAAAAGGCTGCATGATGATAAGTGGTTAGGCGGCTTAAGCTGGAGACTGCGCTATGCAAAGTAGTGCAGAGATGCCTTGTGTCGAGCTATGCAGTGTTCAGTTAAAATAGATTATGTCTCATTATCACACTAGTACACCTTCATGACGTTGAGAAAATTTCTAATGAGAGCACGGGTCCATGCAAAATTCAAATATTCACCCAAAAGCGCATCATGTCATGGCCCTAAAATGGCCTCGAAAATAGTTTCGTGATTGGCTACACCCAAGCAAACATTGACCCATGTAGCGATGGTGTTGTGATTTGGTAGGTTGTGACCTATGAGAGTGTCACCGGCCCAAAAGAACTGACAACAATGGCAAAGGTGTGTTGTAGTAGAGTAATCTCTGTCAAATGATGCAGGGTCGAAGAAGACCGCATACTCGATGTGGATAGAATGATCCAAGGGTTGAAAATCTATGCCAGATATGAGATGCTCAACACGTAGAGCCCTATCTGGTGAGCAATTTTGCATTTTGGATCATTGCAAAATTCCCCCTAGATCACAAGTTATGGCTCCTGGAAGGATGGCCAAACTTTGATCCCTAGAGGGTGATAAAAGATGATGATGTGGCTCTGTGATGACATGGCACTGTGTCACATTTGGAAAAAAAAGAGTGTGCCTATGTGGCACTCTGTGCTTGGAAGGCACAGGTTGTGACTATGTACATGATGTGGCATTTCCACTTGGCATGATGGATGGATGTGGCAGTTAGCTCAACCATGGTCCAGACATATGGTCCAGACCTTACCAGGGTTACATAAACCAAGGTGACATGGCAGTCTAGATCAAGGTGCTGATTGGGCAGCTAAGCTATCATATGATGATGTGATAGGCTAGGTGTGCTAACATGGCAAGGTGCCACGTGTCTGTTGACATGGTAGGGTAGGAGCCAGTGGTGGTGACATGGACCTGTGGAGGCCTATGAAGAAGTGTTGATATGGTAGTGAGGAAAAAATGCTTAAGATATCTAAGTTGAAAAATGCAACAATAAGAGTTTGCAAAAATTTCCACCAAAATTAAGAATTTTTAATAATGTTCAGTTTGACAAACACAATATTGAAAAAAGATGTGAAATCCTTAGGTAGTTCAGATTCTAAGGTCAAGGGCCACTTACTTGCCACCATCCAAATGGACTAGGTGTTAGAACATCATAGTTACGTTTGAGTGCATGGGTTGAGAAGGGATTAGTGGAGGTATGGGAGGATTAGTGTTCTTGGTGTGTGGGGTAGCGAAAATAGAGTGTAAAGGGGAGATTTAATGGGAGGTACATAAAAGAATAATTCATAGTTAGGGAAGGTCGACACCACTCTCTGCCAGTTGCCTAGAAGACTCTAGTGCTAGCTCGGTAATATCCACTAGGGTAAGGCCCAAACTCTGTGGAGGAAATGTCACTATCTAAAGGATGGCATCAACATGGAGAGGGGTCATGGCAAACTCTACTTGTATAATCTGATGGGGGACCAAGGGCTAAATCCAAATCATCCTAGATCCCATAATCCTAGTAGCCTCTCAAATCTCTTACACTCTATTGTTGCTGAAATATCACTCCCCTAGAAAGGTATTGCATACATGGTAGCTGGTCTCATGAGGGTGTCAAAAAAGTCGTAGAAGTATGCCTTGAAGAACTGCCTCTCTAGTTGGGTCACAGCACCTCGCCCTTGTGTGTCGTATTGTAGCTACATGGGCTTGTCTGCTGAACACTACCCCCAAATATGTGTAAGACTGCACTATCTCCACTGGCTCATCTCATTATGTGGAACTTTGTTGATGGGACACTGCTCGCAGGGTGTTGAAGATCATAACCTTAGTCTTTCCAAGGTTCATTGTCAAGTCCCTCTCTTTGTAGAACATCTCCAAGGCCTTTATATTTTTCTACAATCCCTCTACTGAGGATGATATGAGGACTATGTCATCTGTGTACAACAATATTTGCACCATCAGGTTAGCCAAAAGTGAACCCTCTCCACCTAGACGATATACAAAGGATGTAATCTCATCGATATAGAGCCCGAGGAGAGTCGGTGAGAGGGGGAAGCCTTACTTAACTATGATAGTGCTCTCAATCCAATCTAATAAACCTCTCGGGGCACGTACTCTTTAGCTGATGGACTCATATAGGCTCAGCACCCCCCAAATCATGATCTCTAGAAGTTGCAACTCTTATAACCTTCGGATCAATAAAAAACGTGGGATAGTATCAAATGCCTTATGAAAATCTATGAAGCAAGTGTAGAATCTCTTGTGCCTTGACTTCGTATCTTCAATGATAGCCCTCAAGGTGAAGATGTGGTCTAGGGTGGAATGCTGTCTCTGAAAACATGCCTACCAAAGAGCCCATTGCCCATGACGCTCTATGTGGTTGTTTATCTCCCTTTCTAGTATTGACCCATATATCTTAGCCAGAGTATGGCCAATCATAAGAGTATGGTAGTTCGAGTGTCCATGGGATCACCTACCTTGTGTATCAATACTATGGTGGTAGTGCTCCAGGTAAGTGGGAAGCCATGGCATACAGCATGGTTGAATAGCTGCGCTAGAACCAAGGTCAAAGACCCCCTACCCATGTTCAAAGTACTCAATGCATAGTCCCTCATGATCTAGTGATCTCCATTTATGAAGCCAGAGAAGGGCAACCTAGACATTCTATGCAATAAACAAGTGACACATAGTGGGCATGAGCATAGAGGACATATCAAGTGGTGTCTCTGACCTGGGACATCATAGAGGGAGCATGCATATGTGTGCCAAACAACTAGATCTATGATGGGGGGTGGACAGCTTCCCCATCAATAAGAGCCCCCAGCCTGTAGTGGGATCCCCTCGCAAAAGAATCCGATCACCTCATCCATCCTATGTATGAGGAAAACTCGCTTCTTATGGGTGTGAGATCCACTCTACCTCTAGTGAAGTCAAATGTCCCAATGCTTGATCACATGTGAGGTGGGCTCTCATCTCTCTACACCCATCATCAAACCCAGGGTTTTGGTGCATCTTCCCGTCTGGGACACGTGTAGATCGAGTCATGGGAAAGGATCTAGTGGTAGTGGGTATCTGAGCCATGGGTGGGGTCCATCCCATCTCCAAGTGGAAGCTATGAGGCCAAGTGGCTCATGCATACTGGGTCAAGAGCACGGGCAAAATGGATCTGAACATGAGTGGGTGCAAGGGGGCTCTCCTCATGATTGGCATGGCAGTTGAGGTATAGAAGGAAAGGTATGAGTGGTTAGCACCAAGCAGAGGAGGGGACATAATAAAATCATGTATCCATGAGGCAAAAGCTAGTGGACCCAATAGGTAGCCCACTATGCTTGTTCCCCCTTGATGTGGAAAACAAGTGAGCCCACTAGATGGTGACCATGTCTGGAGACCGTTATATATGATTATTGTGGGCTAAACTTGCCCAGAATAGGAATATGCATAAGCAATGCAAAGACAACAAAACAGTGCAGAAAAAGAAGCTAGTCGGACAAAAACTGTATTATGACCTCAAAATGTATCCTTCAAGGCAAAAGTAGATACAATAGAGAAAGATAGATGCAAAAGATTTGGTAACTGCCACTCATCTATATGACTTGTGACCTTCCAACTTCCACATGGCTCTACTTAACCTAGGTGCCTAAATACTCCTCAACAAAGATCAAGTCATGGATAGCCCCCAACTCAAGTAGATGTCTCCTTTATGCTATCACTGGTGCATCTACATCTATTGATTCCCTCAGTATCCCCATCTCTACTGTATCTATCTCCGATACGATGAGGGAATCATCACCGAAATCTAGCAGGCCAACTTGTCTATCTCCCAGTACATGCACTGAAGTCACCAAGGAGGAGAGTGTCCCTCTATCTAGAGAGCTCCATGATATCATCATGAATAGTCTCATATGGGATGTGCCCTTCCATGGTGACTTCTTGTGCATTGGATGATATATCTGGAGGGAAGTAACACACTGCAGTGAAAATCGGCTAATTCTGGTATGTCATGCATGCTCCTCTCTCTAGATCATAGATATGCATGGTCTCAGGTGTGCTCTAAAAAGGACAGCCATGCGTCTTGACCCCCGTATCCCACTGTCGCCCTTCATCTCCTTCCTATGGGCAGATTCCCGCATATATATCCTGTCACTATTGGTAGCTCTCTTTTCGGGCATAAATGGGTCTCAGTGTAGAAGACCATGTCTCTGTCAGTATATGTTTCCAAGAAACTCCCAGGATTGGACCAAAGGGTACCATTGCAATTCCACAAAGCTGCTTTCAACCCCCTTGTTGCACTGACCTGGACTCCTGTGAGTTAGCAAGAAGATTGGCATTAGGCATGGAAGAATCAAGCAAATGATTGTACATGATATGCACAAGAAATGTTATCTACTTGTACTAGTGAGCACTTTGTATCTCATCTTGTTCTTGAAATGAATAATTTCCTACAAAATCAATGACAGATACAATAGTGTCACGGGGAAAATAGGCAAGGCACGTTCTGAATTGCTTATCCTACCAGTTGGCCATGAAATTGTGACGCACATATTTTGGGATGGATTGAACCACATGATCTACAAGCTCCC
Source organism: Dipteris shenzhenensis (assembly GCF_047967505.1). Classification (NCBI taxonomy): domain Eukaryota; kingdom Viridiplantae; phylum Streptophyta; class Polypodiopsida; order Gleicheniales; family Dipteridaceae; genus Dipteris; species Dipteris shenzhenensis. Next base: position 30,236,247 of record NC_141614.1, on the reverse strand, counting down.
TTGGTGGCTGGGTGCTCTTATATGATAGTAGCCATCTCTTTTTATCGGATCCTTCAACATTGAAATTTTCAAATCTTCTCCATTTTATAGCAACATGGTTGTCTTCCCTCATTTCATTTGGACAGACATTGAATGTCTTCTTCTTCAACTTCAAACTGCAATGCTTGCATGTGCCGCAAACGCATTCAATCCTGTGCCACTCATGGTCTCCCTTTGGACAAACCACTGTCTTCCACAGAGACCTTAGGCTACAAATCTTGCCCTCCCTTGCAACACACGATGAGGATCTAGGTGGCCTACATACTGCACATTCATCGGGGAGGCATGCACAACGATCCCCATGGAGCAATGCTCCAACAATCTCAAGTCATTCATAGCTTGCCGGGTCAAAGTCTATGTATGTTTTGCAACAACAAACATTCTTGTATTTGAGTTTCCTGATGTACCAGGGCTAACAATTCTCAAAGCTCCTCTGCCCAATTGAAATGTCTAGATTTTGATCCAAAAACTTGAGATACAACTTTGTCTGATGACCCAACATGCAGGAACAACAGAACAATGAGCCCCCTTTTTGCTACTACTAAAAGAAGTCAAAACACAATCTAATTAAAGTACACAATGAAGAAAAACAATTTTCAACCATCATGCTGTAGGACATTCATAATTTCAATCACCAGGTTGGTTTAGGACATGCTTAAGACAGTCTTAATTTCAACCACCAAGATGGTTTAGGACACTATCACAATTTCAACCACTGGGATTGTTCTCAACTTCACACATTAGACAATAACAAGTATATTGCTTTTCATTTCTGAATTTCACCATTAGAAAATAACAATATGCTGCTTTTCATTTCTGAAATTCACGATTTAACATTGGTATATGACTCAAATGGCAGGAAATTAAATTCAACAAATTTAAGTACTAAGAAACATAATAATTTCAACCATCGGGCTGGTTAATAACTAATGTCTGTTCAACCACTCTAGCTCAGAACAATCACATAATTGGTGAGATTGAGTTGAAGTAGCCACGGTTGCATGATGTTCCAACCACCGGGCTGGTTTAGTAAAATAACAATATATTGTGAAATATCTTGCTATTAATTTCTGCTAAACCATGCCACCGGGATGGACAACAACTAATGTCTGTTCAACCATGCTGGTTCAGGACAATCACATAACTGGTGATTGAGCTAAACCAGCTTACGGTTGTATGATGTTCCAACCACTGGGTTGGTTTAGGACAATCACATTTAGTCTAAGCCTGCTGGTTTAATAAATGAAACAAGTAAACTATCCCAAAGCTCACTCACAAACAATCACCGGGCTGGTTTAGGCACCACTGACCTATGTTGTATCGAGCATATGTATGATGTGCTCCTCAGACACCTTGCATTCCGTTTGCTTCTTACAGATGCCTTTTCTATTTGGAGACTCTCATATTTTCATGCCAAAACCTAAGTTGATGGATATAAATATGCACAGCCCAAGTTGTTAGACTTGCAACACAAAACCCTAGCCCACATCCTTCTCCAGCGATTCATAGAGGTGGAAGGGCACATCCCCAACAACCAACAAATACCCATGTATTTCATTCAGCAACAGGTGTATGTCTACAATGCATCGACATGTGGATTGGAATGACAATCATCACTTGTTAGGAACAGGAAAGGGACGTCCTGTAGAGTGCAAGCGAGCAAGGACAGAGAACAGAGAGCCCATGTTTTAGAGACCTCACATGCTAACTTCCCAAGCACATAGTGATCTTGGCCACATCTGCCATACCTCTCCGTCAACAAGGTGTTACTGCTAAGGAGTTACAAGATCGCGTTGCATCATAAGCCAAATAGATTGAGGACTTGCAAGCACACGTACAGACGTTGGAGACTGAGCTTGCATGCTACAGACATACCTTTGGAGATTTGGATGCAGCTGAGGATACTGACATTTTTTATTTTGAGGACCTCACTAATATAGATTCACAGGGTGTAGGACTAAGCACTCAAGGAACGGTAGATGTGCATCCTACTACATAATTATGTATATTGTAAACTTCATTTATAACTTTGTAATACTCTATTTCGAATATAATGATCTGGGTTAAGTGCATTTGTTTCATTGAACAATTTTTATCATTCTCCAACTTCTTATGCAATGATGGTTCAAGTGATATAAGTGGTTTAAGTGGACTAAGTGATATAAGTGATTTAAGTGATTTAAGTGGACTAAGTGATTTAAACGATTTAAGTGAACTAAGTGGTATAAGTGATTTAAGTGGTTTCAGTGGATTAGGTGGACTTGTAAAGTTAATGTAGAAATATTGAAATATATCGACGTGAATTAGTGCACATGATAGCTAGATCAACCCTTGAGACTTGAAAATATAAAGTTCAATTGCACATATTCGATTATTCTTTCCAACTTTCCGATGTTGACTTCGATGTTGCCTTGAAAGTATTTGCAAGTCACATTGTTGGCTCTAACTGTTATGTATACCAAAATCATCTACAATCTCAATAATTACAACACAACATCGCTTGTAGCCCACAAGGTTCTAGCTTTCAAGTACAAAAGGAGACAAGATGGATACGAGCATGTGTGCTCTTCCATCGCTTGACATATTCTCCCATCCATCCCCTCGCATACAACATTATATCCGATATAATTAGAGCTTCATCCACTGCTTCTATCACCTATCATATTCTTCTATCACTCTATATTACATTCAACATAGGTACAATATCGTCTATCTCTTCGACTTCGCTCTATTGTCACTGAGTAGCTCAAGCTCGTCTTCCTCTTCGCTGAATGCACCCTCAGCAACTAATTCTATACTCAATCATTGTCCAGCAATTCTCATTATAGCAGCTTCGCTTGCTACCCTCTGCAACATTGAATCCTTTCAACAATCGTAGATTTTCAAAGCAAAATACCAAATCTGCAGCTCTTGATGGCTTTAAGCAATTGTGTCTCTTAGAATGAATAAAATCGTATGCACTCCAATTTTGCTCACATGCACCCGATGATGCAGCAATAGAGAGCACATGAGTTGCAACATGTTGCAACTCCAATGTCTCTCCATCATATTCCTTCCACCAAGTAGGTGCAATAGTCATCTTAATAGCATCAAGATTCCAAGGATCTGCAAAAGAGCCTTAGCGATTCGTATACCTCACTTGTTATTGGTAGGCCAGTTTCCCTTGATCTCCTGGAAGCAAGTTTTTACAAACCTCTCAAAAGTTACTTATGACTTTAGGATTCTATGATTGAGCATGCATTTGATATAGTGGATGTACTGCAAATGTAGCTCCGTGCAAATTGGTGTGCATTTCCTTCCATCTCTTATCGGCCAAATATACCACTTGTTGCTTTTCCCTAGGTGCAAAGTGCACAAATTCTTTAACTTGTCGTATTGCTTCTTCCATAATCCAATACACTTTACCCATAACAAAGGCATCAACGTTGACCATCCTTAATACTGTTACAAATGGCTCTACACCTTCTTTTATTCTTTCGACGTTTGTCCAGAATAGAGATGATTGTACAAGATGTACACATTTAGAGCTTGGTATTGCATACTGCGTCTTTTTCTCAAGCCACTTTGGCCATCATCTATCAGCAACAGTCTCGACTAAAGCTTGACGCACTTCCAACAATTTGGCAAGAACTAGAAAGAAGTACAAAATTGCTTGAGTTGCTTCACAGAGTGCTCTCTGAATACTGTATGCAAGTATTGATGACTCTTTATAAAACTCACTACAACATTAGCATCTTGCAGTACTGGTTGCACAAATGACAATTGTCCAATATCCTTCAATAATAAGTTGAGAGTATGAGCACCACATGGCACCCATGTCAGAGTGGGATACTTTCCCATGACCATCTCACCCGCGGTCTTGTAATTCGATACATTATCTATTACTAATGTAGTAACATTTTCACTGCCACCAACTTTACGAATTGCTCTTTCGTATATTTTTACAATATATGCTGAAGTTTTTTCTTTTAGAGACGTATCAATACTCTTCAAAAACATAGTTCCCTTGGGAGTAATGCACATTACATTTATCAAGGGTCCAGACTGCTTGTTAGTCCATCCATCAAAAGCAAGAGTGCACCCATATGTAGGAATAAAATCCAATATCTTTTTTTCAAGCAATCCGCCACAATTTGTTTGACTCTATCAAGATGATTTGTATGCATGTTATTATAATCCAACAAAATAAATCCTGGTCTAGCACATGATTTTAAGGCATTACGAAACGTCTCATCTCTCATGACATTGAATGGTATGCCATTTTTAACAAATGCTTCTGTCCATCTAAGTGCTCTTCATGCACTTGTTGTCGAAGAAATCTATCCTCCATAGAAGATTGTTCTCTCTCTTTTCTCTTCTTTACCTGCCGCTTTTACCTGCCGCTGACAGGCATTAGTCGCATCAAAACTCACCTATGATTCGCTTGCTAGGAAATCTACATCACCTTCATGTATGGATACACTCTCACATTTATTGGTGCTTCTCCTTCAACCGTCTCATCAACTTCAGTGCTCACATCTTGTTGATTTGGACAATTTCTTATCAGGGTTGGATTAACCACTTCCTTCACTTTCTCTAAATACAATTTTCATAACGGAAGAACATCAGATAGAGTGCATGTGCAAGCTTCAACGTCATTGCCTATTTCGAGAAAATGTTGGTTGATGAAAGTAGAACCACTTGTGAACTTGTGTCCACAATATTTATACTACAAGAAAGAGACCGAGGCATGTACTTTTTGTATCTCTGTCACATATGGCCAAATCTTGCTACGCACCATGATTTTGAAGTTGCCAAAAAACAAAATGCAAAGAAAATAATTTGAGTATATAATAGAAATATACTGCAATACACATTTTATAAAAAACAACACATATCCTTTAAAAAACATGTTCAAGCATGCAATATATTGATTGTCATTCATTCACACTCTATTAAAAGAATATGAAATATTCATTCAAAAGAAGCTGTAAGAATAAGTAACAAAATTTAAGACATTGATTCATTTCTATTGAAAGAATATACTCAAATTGAAAATCATTCATTCACATTCTATTGAAAGAATATTATATATTCATTTAAAAGAAAGTGAAAGAATTGAGTAATAAAAAGAGACATGGATTCATTTCTATTTGAAGAATATACTCAAATTGAAAATCATTCATTCACATTCTATTGAAAGAATATTAAATATTCATTCAAAAGAAAGTGTAAGAATACAAAGAGTTTTAAAGTATATTGAAAGAATATTAAATATTCATTCAAAGAAAGTGTGAGAATACAAACACAAAATAAAATCATATTTCTCACAAGAGATCTAGAGAACTCAAGGAGGAGATCCTAGAACTCCCGCATACAAAAATTCTCACAAGATATCTAAGGAACTCAACAAAAATTTGGATCTAAGGAACTCAACAAGGAGATCCTAGAACTCCCACAAACAAATTTCATAATTTCATAGACACAAAACAAGCCCATTTCTCACAAGATATCTAAGGAACTCAACAAGGAGATCTTAGAAATCCCACGTACAAAAATCTTATCACAAGAGATTTAAGGAACTCACCAAGGAGATCCTAGAACTCCCACGTACAAAAATCTTTCCACATGGATCTAAGAAGCTCAACAAGGAGATCCTAGAACTCCCACAAACAAATTTCATAGCACATTTTTCACAAGAGATCTAAGGAACTCAACTAGGAGATCCTCAAACTCCCACAAATAAATTTATATCACAAGAGATGTAAGGAACTCAACAAGGAGATCCTAGAGCTCCCACAAACAAATTTTAGACACAAAAATATATAAGGCATTTTTCTCACAAGAGATTGAAGGAACTCAATAAAGAGAACCTAGAACTCCCACAAACAAAAGAACAAAGACCAAAACCAAAAACCTCACAAAACATCTTAGGAACTCAAAATGAGATCCTAAAACTCCCTAACAAAAAATCCATCTTATTTCGGACCTTCTAGATTGCTTTCACAACCTTGAGGACCTTTCTTCTTCTTTTCCTTATTTGATCTCTTATGCTTGACTGGGGAACCAAGCGTGAGATAAGAGACATTGGCAAACAGTGAGCTTATATGCAGAAACACAGCCACAAATTCGTCCTAATACAGGTTTATTCATACGAATACTTTACTCATATGAATAAGTATTCGTATGAATATATAGGGATGACATGCCAATTTATGTAACAAACGTGATGTGTCATTGCTTTTTAAACCGAATTTTTTCTCCATTTGAATCATTCGAACTTCCCAAATTTTTTGAATCACGAATTTGAATTTTTCTACTTAGGCCAAAACATGGTCACTGTAGCAATGACTTTCGCACTTAGGCTGTCTCTCCTTTTCTTGCGTTCTGTTGAACCTCACAGACTTCTTAAATCGGGATGATCATGCATTGCTCTTGCTCTACAATTGTTGGAGCCATGGTCCTCCTTCTGATTGACAACATCTTCGACATTGTGCACCCAAGCCATTTCTCCTTTGTTTTAGGGGACACCAACATAGCTAATGTCGCCCTCTTTGCCACTAGTTGATCTAAGCTATGCACCCCTTTCACTTTCTATAGGCCATTTCTCTAGTTAGAGAGCATCGCCTCTTGGGTGTGAATCTCTCGAGGTGTTGGCAAGGTTGTTACCCTACGAACTTTAGGGTGCAGGATAAGGCTTGTGAAGACTTGAGATTGGTAATCACCTGAATGGCTTGATGTTGCTACCTCGAATGCTCCCACCAATCTTGATAGTGTAGCTCGTGTTCTTCGCTCCTATAGCAATGATCGAATGCATGCATCTGCAACCGCTTCTTACTGCTACTCTGCAAGGAGTCTTCTTTCTTCTCGTTCAGATGTTGCAAAAGTGTCTTTCATTGCCGATTCAATACATTGCACATGCACACACACATGTACACGTGCTTGCGCACACAAAATGGGCTTGTTCTAGGAGCTTAAAGCTCTATAATCTGTTTCATGCATCAACTCTAACCTATCCAGACCATCAAAGAGATGTATTGTCATCACCATGGAAACTAATTACCTCAGAAGAGTAGCTTATCATCCCATTGGATGAATTAATGCATCCATGGGAGTCATGATGAGGATCCTTTAGTATGACAATAGTAGCGAGGTGTTTAGGTCTTGGAACTAGCAAACACACAGGTCAATACATATGTGTAACAAGCAATACATAAGAAAAATGAACAATATTTATGGAAATGTCCAAAGGAAATCAATGACCCACTGTAATGGCTGCCCAAGATGGCATGTGAAATAGAGGCAATCCTGACTCTAGCTTAGTGAAGACTAGTTTAGCAGGAGCTTAGGCTAGGCAAGCCTTAGACTAGAGCAGAAATACCCAATGACACAACTAGTGCAAAACTATTAATAAAATGTACTTGTTGACTTGGAAAAGAACGAGTCATGGGTTGGACTCACAATAATGTCATGTGATGGGTTGCAATGAACAGAATAGGAAACTCCTTGTTGAGTTTAGCTTAAGCAAGAGACTCAGCTGTAGAATCAAACTTAAGATTGGAAGCTTGTAGGGATGCTCCGCCTTCTCATTCACGCTGCTTCCCCCCCTCCACCTAGCCCCTTCTCCTCCAATTCCATTACTCCTTTCCCTCTGCCTTGCCTTTTCCCCCCCTCACTCCCTTCTCCTTTTTTTGCTCTTTCTTTTCAGTTTTGGATGCTATCATATGCACCAAATGAAATCCACAAACAGGTCTTGTACATACACCCTCTACTTACCAGTGCAATTTAAGAGGGGGTTTTGAGGATGGTGTAAATTGCACCATCTACATAGGGCATAGGGGCAAATCCTAACCCTAACTCTAACCCTAAGGGATTCACATGTATATCTTCATGTTCATGTTCAATACAACTTAATGTACATGTAGCTATATTGTGTGCACTCCTCTCTCTCTCTCTCTCTCTCTCATTTTGGACACCCCATGATGTCCCGACCAAGTTTGCCTTCTGCGCCGTGGTCAAATTCCTTCATCTACCCCTTCAAAATCTATATTTCTTCATAGAAAATCATGAAATGCATCAATAATTTACAAGGTGCTATAGGAAAAGCTCAAAATTTGGGTTTTCAACACTCCATCTAATCAATTTGGTGCCATGGTCAAATCCCTTCTACATATGTATTGGAATGGCCAAACTTGGCAAACAACATTTCTTGACTTGTAATTTGCATCAAAAGGTGATATAAATTTTGTGTGTAAAATGATATAAAGAAAGATGCAATAAAACAACAGATAACTAAAATAGCCATAACAAAAGATTCACCATTTGGCCATAGATACATGAAAATTTTTAGCTTTAGATAGAAGAACATTATTAGAAATAGGTGTTTGTATTTCAAATTGTATTAAAAAGAGGCTTCATAGCCTTTTTCTCTTCTTCTTCAGCTCTAATACCCCAACAATAGGGTCTTTGAATCCTCGACTAAGTCCTTAGAACATATTGTAATGGATCACATGGGTTGAATACTGTGAATTCTCCACGCCTTCTTGTTCCAAATAGATAGATTCTCCATTCCTTATTGCTACTGCACACATGAAGAAACATCATTTTAGAATTCAAATTCAAATAGATGTAAAATGTGAATTCTTCTTCTTGAGTCAACTTCTAAGTTGCTTTAAAAAGAGAAAGATGTTGAGCTTCAAGACTTACATCAGCAGCATCATGAGCTCGAGGCATCTCCTTTGCATCACCATTCCCTTCAAGTCTTGAATCACTTCCAAAACAACTTGCTCATGCATGACTTTGTGTCTTTGGATATGAAGAGTCCATATCATCCATGCCCACCATCCTCATCTCATCCTCCATGAAGTTCCTGAAAGAACAACAAAGGGAACCTTAGCAAAAACAATGCACCACTGTGGATAATCCAAAGTAAGAAATTTCATTGAAACACTATGGAATTAACCTTTTATCTCATATTCTCCTCTTTAGAACCTCCAATGGTTCAAGATGCTTCTTTTCTTTGGAAACAATGACCATGGATCACATATTGATCCTACAATTGTATGTTCACATGGTAACATGGGAGATCTCCTTGGATGGTGCCATCAATAATCACAGAGTTTACAGAGAGTTTGATAGGCCATGATAGAAGGTAGGTCATGTTTGAGGAAGGATGAGAAGGACCATGAATGATTACGAGGGAGGAGAAGTAAGTGGAGGACTAGGTGTGAGAATGAGGGAAGACGAATAGGCATGAGTAGGAGCGAGGCGAAGCAACAGGAGCAGGTGTGAGCATGAGGCAAGAGGAGCATGCATGAGTAGGAGGAAGGAGAAGGAAAAGGAGTAGCGAGCATGAGCATGAGGGCAGAGGAGAATGGGTGAGCATGAGGGAGGAGGAGGAGTAGGAAAAAGCCAGCAGGGGGGAGGAGGAGAGGACGCATGTGGGAGGAAGGGGGAGGACGAGGAAGAGGAGGCGTGTGGACAAAGGGAGGAGAAGGGGGAGGAGGGAGGAGGGATGGGGGGCGGAGGGAGGAGGGAGGAGGAGGAATGGGACTTGTGGAAGAGAAGGAGGGATGAGGGAGAGAGGGAGGAGGATGGAGGGAGGAGGAGGGAGAGAGAGGGAATTCAAATTCAAAATTTGATATTTTGACTTTGGAGGGTGGGGGGAGGAGGGAGAGAGGGAATTCAAATTCAAAATTCAAAATTTTGACGTTGGGAGAAGTGCCCCCTTCTTGGTGTAAGAGGTGGCCCCCTCCTAGTTGTAAGGGGTGGGGTCAACTGGGCTTAACTCACCTAGGTAGGGGGGGTTAGGATTCCCTTGGACCCCACAATAGGGCTTGTAATAGGCGTAATCCATTTCTTAACCCATTCTTTATGAGGCTCTTTTGAAACCCCAATTCTTTCCTAATGATGAGGAAATTTACATGGTATAGCTAGAAGGCTTTGAAGAAAAGAGAGCATTTGATTTGCAAGCTGAGAAGGAGTATCTATGGTCTTAAGCAAGCGCCTAGAGAATGGTATCAAAAATTTGATGCTTTCATTTGGTCCTAGGGTTTTAGAAGAAGTGAGATTGATCCACTACCTCTACACTAGAAGGGCTAAGGGTAATAGCCGGATACTCCTGGCACTTTATGTGGATGATATGCTATTGGCTAGCAAGAACACTTATGAGCTGAATGCATTGAAGGCCAAGTTGCATGAGGACTTTGACAAGAAGGATTTGGGATCTACAGGTCATATTCTTGGTATGCACATCACGCGTGACCGAAGTAGGAAACTCCTTTGGCTTTCACAAGAGTATGCTACAAAAGTGTTGCAGTGTTTCAATATGTGGGGGAGGGAAAGGCAGTAAGTACTCCATGGCCTCCATATGTGAAATTGGGTTGGGCAGATAGTCCCAAATCAGATGACGAGTGGGCCATGATGGCCAAGGTTCCTTATCAATTAGTGGTGTGGAGTCTTATGGATGCTATGATAGCTACTAGACTGGACATTACACTTGCAATGGGAATTGTTAGATGATATATGGCTAATCCAAGAAAGACGCATTGGGAGGTAGTTAAGTGCACCATGAGGTACATGAAGGGTACCAAGAAGATGTGCAATTGCTTTAGCAAGGGAGAGATGCGTGTACTTGGGTACATAGATTCAAACTATGCAGGGCATGTGGACTTCAGGAGATGTTCACCTTTGGAGGTGGTGCAATGCCATTGATGTCTCGTGCAGAGAAGTACGCTGCTTTGTCTACCACAGAGGCCAAATATATTGTAGCCACAGAGGGTTGCAAGGAGGTTGTATGGCTTGGATGTCTAGTGGGAGACTAGGGAATTCCTACAAGTATACTGACATTGCATAGTGATTCCATGAGTGCTATTCAACTAGTCCGGTCTTTTGTGCAAAGACCAAACATATTGAGGTCAGATACCATTTCCTTAGGGAGGTACTTGAGGTCAAGCGCATAGAGCTTGTCAAGGTTTATATAGATGATAACCCCACAGATATGCTGATGAAGAGTCTACCTAGTCAACGGTTTGAGTATTGTCGTGTATTGATGGGCATTGGATAGTATGCTCATTGACTGCTTTCCCTTAAAGGCACATTGGCCTTTAAGTGGGAGGTTGTGGGGGTTAAAGGCCATTGTGCCTTAACCCCGGTTATGTACAGTACTCAAACACACACACACACACACACACACACACACACACACATGGATGACATACAAGATTAGGGCGTTCTGCACCCACCAAAACTTGTGTGGCTCTCTTCTCGCTCTCCCTCTCTCTCACCCTCTTCCGTTCTGCTTCCGTTGAGAGCACTCACATAGTATTCGTTGTATGAGCTTGAATATGAAATATTGCTCTAGGCCAATTGGTTGCCTCATGTCCTATTCACGTTATTTTCTTCATCTCCCTTATAACTTATATGTGATTTAGTGTGCAGCTAGCCACCTTGCAGATATATTGAATTATGTGGAAGCTAGACAGAGAGAGAGAGAGAGAGAGAGAGAGAGAGAGAGAGAGAGAGAGAGATTTCGCCTTCCATGCTTATGTTAACAAGAATCGCAAGGGGCAAAAGAAATTGCATTTTATTGATGGCACTAATAATTTGCTCAATGGCTCTCTCATACAACAGGGGATCAAGTTGGAGGACATTCTCTTTATGTCGCCACCTACTGGCATGTAATTTTATATTCTCCTTATTTGGTCTTTTGTCTTGATGACTTGTGCTTTTTGACTACTGGCATGTAATTTTATATTCTCCTTATTTGGTCTTTTTTCTTGATGACTTGTCTTTTTTGACAAGTGTGCTCGGTACTTTTCCCTTTTTGTACTTCATGGTGGGTTTTTACCTCGTTTCAGGTTTCCCACACAGCTATACAATATCGCCAAAAAAAGTGTATATCAAAATAGTTATTACTCTAGCATCACACTTTGATTGGCCAATACATTAGCCGCATTTGATGAAGGGATCTACATGAAAGCTATCTTGTCAAAGGTCAAGAGCAAAAGGTTGGGATTTAAACCACGTACCAAAGCCCCTAATAGGACATTGTTTCGGTTGCTCTTTGTGGATGGTTTGATGAATCACACAATCCAATGGCGATCCAATGGCAAGCTCATTTCAAAAGTCAAATTACAGCTCATAACAATATAACAAAAGAGGATCTTGTTTACAAGAAGTTCTTGAACTTTTCCACCCCCCCTCAGATTTAGGTGATTCATTACAATCTCAGGATTGCACAACCGCCTCCTTAGCCTGAACTCCAGGTTATTTCACCCAAACACACAGTCTCACATTAAGATGCACCTGAAGAGAGTGGTAGACACAAAAAACTTTACAACTACAGGCCAGAGAAAGTGCACAGAAATAAGTTGATGCATAAGCTCACAGCTTGAAGTACGAACTAGGGGAATATGTTCATTGAGAAAAGTTGCAAGGAGCATATATGGATTTCCATGAGCCTATCATAAGGATTAACCCCAATGAATATGTTCTCAATGGACATATTCAATGAAAGCTTTCATGCAACCTTTCATGCATGTTGCACTGCACCAATGGTGCAAGTGGCTAGTTGTCAGAAAGAGGTCATATACATAAGTAACGCAAATAAAGCTTCTAGGGGCCCAACATGTCTGTCTGCGAGCAAATGGCTTTTGTGTATGAAGATCACCCGTATCGGGTCTGAATGTCTGTGTCACAGCAGATGTGCGAGATTGGTAGCATGTGGCTTGGCTCTTGTGTGAAGCATCATCCAATACTATGTCTGAAATTGCATGATCATGCAATTTTCGTGGCTTGGGTCTTGTATAGAGCATCATCTCAATACTATGTGTAACATTGCATGAGTACGTAATATTCTTAAACATCAACACTCAATGCTCATCTCATGTCTTGTGTTCTTAAGAGAGATTAACCGTTGAACTTTGAGTTAATGAAATCTCTCTTGCTCCCTCAGTTCTCTGCTCCAGTCATGAAGAATTTCGCTTGCCTACTGAACTACATTGAAGATAACTGGAAATCAGAAGCCATATACCTCTTACAAGAACGTCAGCTTTACACACAACAGATACCCACACCCACTTCAAGACAGACTTCTGTTGGTTCTACTCTCATTTTTTGACAAACGCGGTAGTATAGTTCTTTAATACAGGAGCTAAACCCAGTCATTGCTTATAATAAAACCATGGAGAATATCTGCTGAAAATACAAGAGAAACGTTGTGTCCTGCCTAGCAAGGCAAAAACCCACACACAGGTCGTGGTGTTGTATGTCAGCCTTGACAAGTTCATATTCATGGATGCCTTGCATTCAATTTCTAAACAGATAATGAAAAACAAACAGTAATCTACTAATGCAGTTGATTTTGCAATTCCTCTCAAAGGATGCCAATCATTCATTTCAGAAATCAGCATGTAAGTGACAATATCTCCTGGAAATACAAGGAAAATGATGTGCCTTGCCAGAAACCCATGTCAACCTATGGATGCCATGTATTCAATTTCTAAACAAAAAATGAAAATCAAACAGCAATCTACTAATTTTTGCAATTCATCTGCAAGGTTACCAATTATTTAAATCAGCAAATATCTGCTGAAGTACAAGGAAAACGCTTTGTCCTACCTAGCAAGGCAAAACCCCACACACAGGTCGTGTCCTTGTATGTCAAGCTTGAGAAGTTCTTTTTCATTGATGCCTTGTATTCAATTTCTAAGCAGATATCAAACAGCAATCTACTTTGCAATTTATGTGTAAGGATGACAAGCTTGAGTAAAAAAGTATTTGCAATTTATGTGTAAGGATGACAAGCTTGTGTAAAACAGTATCGGCATTATTGCCAGATTCCATTTTCAGAAACAAAACGGAAGGCACAGAAGTATTAGGAGACTGAACAAGAGCACGTAGCAGAATTGAGTGCCTTAGCTCAGCTTAATGAAGGAAAAAAAACTGTAGAAGTGTTTTCCTTGACTGCTCATCTGATCGACTCATTGTTTCTGCAGACTTGCTTGGTACAAAAAGTTTCAGGAAGAACTAAAACAGCTCAGTTGGTTCCTTCATAAGAGAGCAATCCACCTGGCCAAGAGATGATCATCTGAATTCATTGTTTCTGCAGACGGTACAAAAGTTTTCAGGAAGAAAGTCACACAGCTCCGTTGGTTCCTTCATAAGAGAGCAATCTACCTGGCTAAAGATGATAATCTTAACTCGTTGTTTCTGCAGACGGTACAAATTAAGTTTTCAGGAAGAACTCACACAGCCCAATATCTTTCCGTTGGTTCCTTCATTCCAGAGAGCAATCCACCTGGCCAACGGTGCGGTGGAAGGCAAGGATATCGTCTGGGTGACTTGCTTTCTTCGCTTCGACATCTTCATCTTGATCACCATCAACAACAGTCGCTGCAGGGATGGGCGCTTGTTGGGACGGCTTGGTAACAAACGACTTCGCTCTATCATCATCGTCATGTACAGAGGGGAGGTGTGTCGAAGGATTCAAGGCTGCGTGATCTTGACGATCAACTGATTGGGGGCGGGTTGATGCCATGGTGCACTGATACGAAGAGCGATGCAGGAGAGCGGGAGATTTAAGGAATTTGCACGGCATGCCACATGGAAAACCGGTGGCAAGCCGTGAGAGTGTCGTGGCAATCGTTGCCAACTTTGCGACAAAGATACATCTCTACGTGTCCAACTTTACATGTATCACGTGGACGATCGTCTAGATGCTCCTCTGCCCTCCTCGCCTTCCCGAGCTTCTCGCTCTGAGTTGAGCCCCAATGCTCGGATGCAGTTTAAGGTGCCCATCTCCGGTCTCTGCACGAGATTGTCTTTTCCTGCTCTCTTCGGCGCCCCATCTTTGCATTCCCATCACCCCCGCTCGCCGCGATTCGGCTTCCGTCGCAGAATGGAGGTGTGAGTCCTTGTGAACCGCCTTTCACCTTTGCTCAACCATATCCCCAATAACGGAGATTGGAGCAGGCAAAATTAATGTTGTCGCGATCCTTGCCACCTGCCGACGTCTTTTCTCTAGCTTTTTTAAGACTCTTTTGAAATTGCTGCATTTCATGATCCACCTCTTCTCTAGACACAGCGATGCCTTGTTTATGCATTAGACAGGCTCGTAGATTTTATCGAGAAATTAGTAAATTCTCGCCGTGTTTGATTATGGGGGAGACATAGGGCCTGATTCCTTATGACCCCTTCTGATTCTCGCCCATATGAAATTTTTTCATGCACTCAGTATTTCTGGGGCGGCCGTTCCAGTGACAGCAAATCGCTGGTAGAAATGTTGCAGCAAGGTGGGGTAATCAAGTCCAAGAAGGTTGCAGATACTATGGAGCAGCTGGACAGAGGATTGTTTGTTCCTTCAGGAGTACCCCCTTATGTGGATAGTCCAATGCCGATTGGATATAATGCCACCATTTCTGCTCCTCACATGCATGGTCTTTGCCTTGAATTGCTGGAAAATCATTTGAAACCTGGCATGCGTGCCCTGGATGTTGGGTCAGGCAAGTTTTGTCTGCTAATGCAGTTCCTTTTGAAGGGCAGTATCTTTTAAGGGTCCGCCCTTCTGATGGTGATCCGCTTTTTATGTTGCCGTTTCCATGAGCACATGGATCATGCTGGTTGCATGATGTTGCTTGCGTCGGTGGAACTCGCACAGGAACTGGATACTTGACAGCGTGTTTTGCACTGATGATGGGGGAGCAAGGGCGTGCAGTGGGTGTAGAGCACATTCCCCAACTTGTGGAGCAGTCCTTTGCAAATGTAAAGGCTAGCAAGGCAGCGCATCTTCTGCGATCTGGGCAGCTTTCCTTACACGAAGGAGGTCGGTATCTTTCTTAAATGTTGTAATTCAGGCTTTTAGGTAGGCGCTCGGTGATGTGAAACAATAAATGGACACGGTGATTTCGGCTTATGTAAGTTGGACTGATTTGCAGATGGCAGACAAGGGTGGGTAAATGAAGCTCCTTACAATGCTATTCATGTGGGGGCTGCTGCCCCAGAAGTTCCTGAAGCTTTACTGCAACAATTGAAGCCCGGAGGCCGCATGGTTATCCCTGTGGGTGATATTTTCCAGGATTTGCGTGTCATTGATAAGCAGGCTGATGGGACTTTCAAAGAGTGGTCTGAAACTTCTGTACGTTATGTCCCTCTGACGAGCAGGAGTGAACAAGTGGGCTCATAATTGACATGCATGGTGTTGGCTGCTTTAGTCTTAAGATCTTTTGTCAAGTGTCTTAACCTTTTGTGCATTTGTGCATGATTTCTTTTATACCCAAGGATAATGCATAGACAGAACTTGGCTTGTTAAGCTCTGGCCACAGCTGTAAATGTTCTCTTTTTAGAGGGTTTTGTACGTAGGTGTAACAGAAGATACAGACTGACAGTTAGCATATAATCTTCCAACAGTCTTATAACGAAATGTGTTTGCCATTGCCATTTATCATTTACAATTGCCACTCGTAAAATTAGTTTATTGTCATGTTTCTGGGATTAACAGAGCATTCACATCTAATATGTCCTGATCTTCATAGTCATGAAGATCATCATGCTCCACGACGAGCTGCTGAAGGTGCTGACATGTTGAGGCGTTGGGTGGGAGGCTAAGTTTTGAGTTCACTCTTGATAGTGGTTTATTTCATGTTTTAGAGTTATTAATTTCTTTCGATTGTCATAATCATGAAAAGCATTACAGCCCAATACATGGACTGACAAAAGGGACACTCAAATACGGACATGTTTGAACCTGGAGTCAGAGACTGGTAATTTTTATGTTTACAGTTTGTCAATGTTGGGGACGTGAATCCATCTAAGAGCTTAGTTTGTGATCATAAATTCAACAGGAAATTTGCTTCTAGTTTTGCATTTGTTATCACAAACTGGCTGAATCATTTCTTCTCTGATGAGCTAATATGGTGAGTACTCTTGCAGCTATCTGAAAGTTGTTGTTATCATGGTTATTCGTGCTCTAGTGCTTGCATTCTTTAGTGACCAGACCTCTGACTTCGTTTTGCATGATTGAGTCATATTGAACCAAAAGTAATAACTTGACACATTTTTCTCTTTTATGGTTGAGTTTAGAAAGCAAGCTGATAGGTTCTTTGCTCCCTCTTTGATTCTACTCGTCAACGATTGAACCATTTGATGTAAAGCCACACGATTGAGGACAACCATTAATAAGGCCAAAATTGCTAGTATAAAGAAAGATGAGGGAGCTTGTTGTCTTCACAAGAACGCTGACTATTTATAGCAACTTTTCTAGATTTCTCACCTAAATGAGCTTCATAGTTCAAATGGTGTATTCGTATTCTTGGACTTGCTCCTAATTTTTGGACGTTCTAGGAGACCCAAATTGCCCACCAAAATGTCAATGGGCCTCGAAGTCCCAACGGATTAGCTACTTAGTGTTTGTTGTAAAAATCTCATGAATTGAAGATTCGAGTCACAATTATTTAATTTCGAAATTGTTATCGTGTACACATAGACAATTAATGAATTTAGACATATCAATTGCATACCCATCGTGTCTGCAAAATGTCAACAGGGGTTTCTTAGGTAAACCTATACTGCATGAGGATTCCTTTGGACCCAGATTTTGAACATTTGAACCAACTAGTTTTAAACACCTAATTTTAAATGAGCTGCCACAACAATTAATATCCTATTGCAAGGAAGTCCACAAATAGCACAATATAGGAAACCCCAGCATGTATTGTTTTAATTACTATGTGAAATAAACATACTCTTGATTAGTAAATCTATAGTAGTTAGTAGATATTAGCCATGTTGACCTTTAGGTTGCAGAAACCTTTGGTTGCAGCTAGAAATTTTCTTGTAATTTATAGCTGTCGCTAGAGGTTGGCCATACATGCAATCCTTTAGCCACGAGTAGATGTCTAAGGGATGGCTATACAAGAAGACTTTTAGTTGTAGTTAAGGTTTGTAAGTACGAGAGCAGTTCCTAGCTGCAACCTTTTACCAGCCAACTTGTGATTGCTGTAGAGGAAGGTGTGTCAAAGCCAACAAATATGAATAATCCAATATGCTTCCTGTAGTTAAACACTTGGCAATATTGGTCTGTCTACAGCCATCATTATAATTTTGCAATGCTATGCTCCACCTCCTCTCTCCCGCCCTCTGAGGCAGAGATATCACTAGTCATTTCCATGATTACGTCTTGATGTCTCTTGCTTTCTGGAGCCATTGTTTTCCTAGTTAGCTTTTTGGTTGTTTCCTTCACAAATTCTTTATGAACTATACAAAAGACTTGACAACAACAAATAGTCCATGTTATAATTGTTATCGTCCAACTTGATCACTATAAGTATCAAAATGCCGCACATAGACTTGGAAGCCTTCTAATTTTCATAGCCTATCAAAAGATGATTCTTGGATATGTTGCTATCATTCTGTGAAATTGATGTCTATCCAAGCAAGAATGGTTGGAGCATTTCAAATAGCATGCTTTCATCTATTTTTTTCTTGCTAGATCTAACCAAGGTGGCTTTGAATTTTTACTATAGTGGCATGAAGATGGCTCCACTTCAGAGTTGCAAAGGAGAGTCAATATTGATGAAGTGGTATGTTCAGATAGACACGCTCCTAACGGGTGATAGTTGTGAACCCCATCAAATAAAAAGTACAGTCTGTAGCTCACATCAACAAAATATTAACAAATGCTTCTACAAAACCTAGAAATATAAATAGAGTAAAGCACACAACTATAATTTAAAGAAAATAATTGCACAAAGTAAGAATATTGGACAATAGGCAACTCTTGATATTTCTTGATACGTCATCAAGTGGCCCGACCCATAAGTGGACCCATCCTTTCTCTATCGAACTTTATATTTTTTGACTCACTCCTTGTCATAGTCAATAACCTTACTCATTAGAGGGCAAAAATTTGAGAGCGCTCAAAATATATCTATGCCCTGCACAGGAGACAGTTTGTTCGATTTTCATGCTTTGAAGAAAAGAACTTTCTTCATCATCCTTGAACAAACAACACTGACTAATGAGTGTGAATGATATATAATTGGGCGCCAAAAACGCTACTCAAGCTCTCTCTCGTTGCTTGGCTGTTTTACTTGTCGATCTACTAGCTATATAAGGCATCTTGTCTACGTGGAAATACCCAAATATTACCTAAAAAGTGTCCTGCATGCAAAGTATAGAAGACCATATGGATGTAATAGCAAGGGGCACGCGGTGCTGAGAGCACTGCCCCTAGAAGAAAGCATAGAAGTGAAGTTTTTATAAAATTTTTAAAGAGTCTCTCCTTTTTTTGCAAGAGTCTTTTTAATTTGGAAATTTAAACTAATCAAAGGAAAAATCGAAATTTATAACTTTTTGACAGGATCTCAAAGAAAGGCATAAGTTACATGGAGCTTTAAAAACTTGATACTGAAGTGTTTGATTGTGCTAGTATAGTGAGACGAATCTTGTAGATTACATCATGTAAGAATTTAATGTGGCTAAGGACTTTGATGTTCTCGAATAAAGAACCAGATCATGCTTTGTTTATAGGGTTTGCGAACAGATTCAATATTTGGACTTGCGGTTTTGTTGGTGCGCTATTATCATTTATCTTGTTGATATGACCTGTGAACGAGTTAAGAGAGTAGGTTAGACCATAGCCATGATGCAACTTTTTGCACGTTCAAAGAGACAGAACGCATACATAACTTCGTATGCAATTCACCTGTCTTTTAATTAGTGACTTTATTGCTCGGGTCTGTGGCTTTTTTGTCACAGGATGTTGACTTCTTTCCTGTAAAATACAACAAGATTTGGTTGGTGTCATTGGAACTTTGCTAGTGAAGAGAGCTGCTTGTTTAGTAAAAGAAGATCTAGTTTAATAAAAGTTAAGATCTAAAAGAGAGGGAAACAATGTAAGTAAGCATTGATGCGAATTTGTTATAAACGTATCTGAAAAGATCGATTGTCGATCGAATTGTTTACGAGCATACTTGAAGGAATTGATTGTCGATGTATTTAGCATTAATAGAAAGCGAGCAATTTACTGATCATCTTAACCAAGGAATAGGATTTTGAAAGTCCATTTTTCTGGCTATCTCATATTCAAGTTTCAAGTTTCCAAGTATGAAGTTTTCTATTGTCAAATTTCTTGTCTCATTTTGAATGAAGGCATGCACGATGGTGTTTTGTACGATAGTCTAATTGCGTCATGATCTGACTAGTAAATCGGTATGATATTGGCGATTGATTTTGACAGTGATGCATTTGTCCATATTTGATCTAAAAGTGATTTGTAATTAGTTGTTGGTAAGCTGTTTGCTAGTACCAGATGATTTGCAGACATTAATGATTACAACATTCTCTGTTCTTTACTATTTGTGAACATATCAATGTTAAAGTCGCCAAGGATGAAGGTTACAGAATTACTTGGTGTTGTCTTTATCTTGTTGCTCAGTATTGTTAGGAAAGCTTTTTGGTTACTAAAAGCTGAACGATATATTGCTATGATATGGAGTAATGCGTGTCTGGTAGCTTGTAATGTTGTTTCGATTATGTCATAATCTGTTGTTATTTCTGTGAGTGTTTCTTTTAAAATATATTCACTGTCGTAGAGAAGTGTTGTTGCGTGTTTACTAGGAGTTGTGACTGATTTGTATTTGTTGTTGCTAGTGAAGTATGTTGTTAATTGAGGCGTGTTGACTTCTGTTAAACAAATGACATGAATGTATTTCATAAAGTAATGTGCCTTTAGATAGTGTGCGTGTGCTGATAAAGAGCGAGTGTTTACTGTCAATATATTGTGGTAACCTGCATTTAAGTCTTGTATTTGTAATATCGAAAATTGCCACAAGGATTCTGCTAGTAGTTGTTCAGTTTCTTCTTTGACAACGTTGTCCACATGAAAGTTTGAATCTGTCATCAATGACAGTAGGTATAAGTGTTCTTTTGATCTTATATGTGATAGTGCAGTGTATGTTGGCCCATGCTGAGTAACGTTTGCTGGGCAGAAAGCTACTTGCTCTAGAGTTAAACCTTGTGAGTGATGTATTGTATGAGTTGCAACTCTTTGTATTGGAAACTGTTTTCTAATTACTGTATTTGTGTAGTGGTGTCCTATTTGTATTTCTTTCGAGATAGGGAAGATGCATGTCCAATTGTGTTGTATGCCATCTATATGTAAGTTTGCATATCGAGCTCATGTTTGTGCACCTACACGTGGTTGAAGGAATTGTATCCAGATAATTTGATCATTTGTATCCATTATTGTTGATGCGCGAAAGTAGCCTTCTGCTCCGTTAACTAGTCTATCTATTGTGTTGTAATTTGCTGCACATAGTTCTACTAACATTGATGGCTTTAACTCTATTGTTGTATGTACACTGGTTGTTTTGTTCAGATTATTTAATAATGTTACGCTTGCTATGGTAGGTAGCCTAAAGGCAAGTTTTTGTTTTTGGAGCTCTCATGGAGCCACTTGTCATAAGTAGAGACATTCATCTTCATGACAATCTAATGGTGTAGATTCTCTCTTGCTATCTTTCTCTTATCCCTGATCACGATCTATATAGTTCGCCACCTGATTTTAAAGAAATCACAAGTTACGTTTAGAAACTAGAGGTAGGCCATAAACGAAGGTTCCAAGCCTTCAAGAAGTCTAGACACAAAATTACTAACGAGTTGTTGCACTTAATATGTTGCCTTTAATTATTGCCATTTCCCACACTGGGCAAGTTGCTAAAGATATCCTCCTCCTATGTAATTTATAGCCTATAGGGTTGCGATTTTGTCATCGTTGAATGATGGTGCCCATGGCTGTAGGTGCGCTCCTTCTCCCTCCCCATTTCGCTTCAAAACATGTAGTGCCCAAGCTTTGCATTTTGTAGTTTCGATAGCAGCGCCTCAGGTTTTTGCATTTTGTCTCTTAGTGGACTGCTAGTATGGCTAGTGAAGACTGGAGCCTAAAATGGGTAAAGAAAAATCTCACTTGCTTTGGGAAATACCTTTGTCAGACTGCACCCCGTGTTGCAACGTCCATAGCTGTGGGGCGGTCTATTGTGTTGCAGCGGCTCATGAGTGAGCTATGCCTTAACACAGCCAAATATGAAGATGGTCTCATTGAGTTCCTCTCTAAATGACCGAAGTTGTCCAAAGAAAGGAAGCAGTCCTTGGTAGAGATGTTCGAAGCTGAGATTCTTCCTGAGATTCAAGACATAGTATTGCTGATTAACTCAACAAAACAAAGCAACACTCTGTCTTGAATCTCAGGAAGAATCTCAGCTTCGAACATCTCTACCAAGGACTGCTTCCTTTCTTTGGACAACTTCGGTCATTTAGAGAGGAACTCAATGAGACCATCTTCGTATTTGGATGTGTTAAGATGTAGCTCACTCATGAGTGGCTGTAGCACAACTGACTACCCCACAGCTACAGATGTTGCAACGCGGGGTGCAGTCTGCAACCATGGGCACCATCATTCAACGATGATGGAATCACAACCCTATAGGCTATAAATTACATAGGAGGACTTAGCGACTTGCCAAGCATGGGAAATGGCAATAATTCAATAATTCAAGACAACATATTAAGCACAACAGCTCGTTAGCAATTTCGTGGCTTGGAACCTTCGTTTATGGCACGCCTAAATGTAACTTGTGATTTCTTCAAAATTTTATTTTGGGAGTGCTTTTCAAACTACCCTTTAATAGCTCAATCACATGAGAATCTCCTTTGCAACACTCTTCTACCACTATATCCATGAGTAACCTGGCCCGTCTATGATGGGCTAGCGACCCGCTCCGTCAGGTCTCAAGATGCTAAAATGTCTAAAACAACCAATATAACAAAAGAAACATTTAAATGCAAGCAACATCCTCTAACAAAAAGAAATCTCTATGACATAGTACTTCAAAATATTACATCCGAAAGTGAAGCCAGAGAACTCATTGATATGTCCAAATACATACAAAATGCAATAGACACACAAACATCTCTAAAGGGAAAAGTCTGTGGCCATGTACTATAGGGAAAAGCCTGCACCAGCCATGTACTCCACATCCGCCACGTCCAAAAAAAATTCTCTATGACAGAGTACTTCAAAATATCACATCCAAAAGTGCAGTCACATGTCTGAACATGCAATAGCTACATCAAACAACTGATTGATATATCCAAATACACAGCCGCAAATAAAGTCATAACTGAACATACAAAATCTACAATAGACCCACAAACATCCCAAAGGGAAAAGTCTGCAGCCATGTACTACAGGGAAAAGCTTGCGACAGCCATTCACTCCACGTCCACCACGTCTGCCACATCCATCGCGGCTAGAAACATACAACGGAGTACCAACAATTGTATCTAGACCAGCATCACATAGAAAGATAATTTAGGAACTATAATTATTGAGCCATAAAACTTTTATACATGTATGTTGGTAAAACCCAACTCATTCTTTAGAGTACTTACTCAGACGCAAAGGGCTGTCAACAACGCTCACAAAGGTGTACGTGTAGTCCCCATTTTGCCCTCGATAGAAAATTTGAATAAATGTTCTATCACTAGCATTGGCACCAGTAATGATTTCAGCTTCTAACACTTTCGTGTGAAACTCTTTCCAAATACACATCTGCAAACAAAGTCATAACTGAACGTACAAAATCTACAATAGACACATAAACATTCCTAAAGGGAAAAGTCTGCGGCCATGTACTATAGGGAAAAGCCTGCGCCAGCCATGTACACATCCACCATGTCCAAAAAAATTTCTCTATGACAGAGTACTTGAAAATATCACATCCAAAAGTGTAGTCACATGTCTGAACATGCAATAGCTACATCAAAGAACTGATTGATATATCCAAATACACAGCTGCAAATAAAGTCATAACTGAACATACAAAATCTACAATAGACACACAAACATCCCTATGGGAAAAGTCTGCGGCCATGTACTGCAGGGAAAAGCCTGCGACAGCCATTCACTCCACGTCCACCACATCCGGTGCGTCTACCGCGGCTACAAACATACAACAGAGTACCAACACTCATATCTGGACCAGCATTACATAGAAAGATAATTTAGGAACTATAATTATTGAGCCATAAAACTTTTATACATGTATGTTGGTAAAACCCAACTCATTCTTTAGAGTACTTACTCAGATGCAAAGGGCTGTCAACAATACTCACAAAGGTGTACGTGTAGTCCCCATTTTTCCCTCGATAGAAAATTCGTGTCCGCACACATTCATAGTATCCCTGCCAGCGAACAGTGATGGTCTGTGGTCCATTATCCCTATGAAGCCAGCAAGCCAGGACAGCTTAATATCCCAAATGGACTCGTCCATCCAAAGGATTGTGGACGTGGAGATTCATTAGAAACCTTGAATCAAGAACAGTCCTAAAAGACAAACAATAGCATATTTTCCCACTCACATATAATCCAAAAAAACTTTTTGTTTTAACAAAATTAAATTAACAAACAATGTACACGGTTATTACCCAAGGTAGCTCTCGAGCTCAAGCAAATCCAACAATAGTTGTGTGCTCTCCAGAGATCCCCAGCCCGTAGGATCTGCAATTTTCTAAAAGTGAGTGACTATACTATTACACATGTCAACATAAAATGTGGTTGTCAAGCAACTATGTACCTTGCACCTGCGCTCCTGTTTCGGTGACAAACGTGAACTGCCTAGACATCCTATTGCATTGCAAAAAAGAATGCACATGTCAATCTACATATACTGGAAAAAAAAATAGGCTTTGAAGAGAAAATAGCTTGTAGTGTATTGCAAACCCATGACTCAAATGAAAAATGAAATCCAAACATTATCAAGGATATAGTCATGAAATATTACGTCTCACTTCATATTTGTATAAATAGCCAACATTCCCAAAGACCTATGAGAGTTGGAATATTGAAAGAACTTAAAAAAAGCTATACAAAGATTACCGAAATGAAGATTTGCCACCCAAGAAAGTCTGAGGAGGGCTTGAAAGAGCAATGTCATACTCCTAGGCTCTTGCTGTTGCCAATTGCAAAACTTCCTTGTACACAACATTTGTGGTAGAAGTGTCATCCATCTCCTCGCCCCTGGCATCAGACGCACTCTGCGAAATGAAAACCTTAACAGTGTTTGATGCTCGGATCTGTGAAAATGCCACGTATAGTTGGCCATGATTGAATACCGGTGTCGCCAAGTACAGGCCCAAAACAGACAATGTTTGGCCCTGTGACTTATTGATTGTCATGCCAAATGCCAATCGGATAGGAAATTGCCGTCTCCTCATGTCGAATGGAAGTTTAAGGTTGGTTGGAATGAATGTTATCCTTGGAATAAACGTTCTATCACCAGCATTGGTACCAGTAATGATTTCAGCTTCTAACACTTTCGTGTGAAACTCTTTGCAATTACACATCCGCAAACAAAGTCATAACTGAACATACAAAATCTACAATAGACACACAAACATCCCTAAAGGGAAAAGTCTGCGGCCATGTACTATAGGGGAAAGCCTGTGCCGGCCATATACTCCACATCCGCCACGTCCAAATAAATTTCTCTCTGACAGAGTACTTCAAAATATCACATCCAAAAGTGTAGTCACATGTCTGAACATGCAATAGCTACATCAAAGAACTGATTGATATATCCAAATACACATCCGCAAATAAAGTCATAACTGAACATACAAAATCTACAATAAACACACAAACATCCCTAAGGGAAGAGTCTACAGCCATGTACTTTAGGGAAAAGCCTGCGACGGCCATTCACTCCACGTCCACCATGTGCACCGCATCTACCATGGCTACGAACATACAATGGAGTACCAACAATCGTATCTGGACCAGCATCACATAGAAAGATAATTTAGGAACTATAATTATTGAGCCATAAAACTTTTATACATGTGTGTTGGTAAAACCCAACTCATTCTTTAGAGTACTTACTCAGACGCAAAGGGCTCTCAACAATGCTCACAAAGGTGTACATGTAGTCCCCATTTTGCCCTCGATAGAAAATTCGTGTTTGCACACATTCATAGTATCCCAGCTAGCAAACAGTGATGGTCTGTGGTCCATCATCCCTATGAAGCCGGCAAGCCAGGACAGCGTAATATCCCAAATGGACTCATCCATCCAAAGGATTGTGGACGTGGAGATTCATTAGAAACCTTGAATCAGGAACAGTCCTAAAAGACAAACAATAGCATGTTTTCCCACTCACATATAGTCCAAAAAAACTTTTTGTTTTAACAAAAATAAAGCAACAAACAATGTACACAATTCTTACCCAAGGTAGCTCTCCAGCTCAAGCAAATCCAACAACAGTTGCGTGCTCTCCAGAGATCCCCAATCTGCAAGATCTGTAATTTTCTAAAAGTGAGTGACTATACTATTACACATGTCAACATAAAACGTGGTTGTCAAGCAACTATGTACCTTGCACTTGTGCTCTTGTTTCGGTGACAAACATGAACTGCCTAGACATCCTATCGCATTGCAAAAAAGAATGCACGTGTCAATCTATATATACTGGAAAAAACAACAGGCTTTGAAGAGAAAATAGCCTGTAGTGTATTGCAAACCCATGACTCAAATGAAAAATGAAATCCAAACATTATCAAGGACACAGTCATGAGATATTACATCTCACTTCATATTTGTATAAATAGCCAACATTCCCGAAGACCTATGAGATTTGGAATATTGAAAGAACTTAAAAAAAGCTATACAAAGATTACCGAAATGAAGATTTGCCACCCAAGAAAGTCTGAGGAGGGCTTGAAAGAGCAATGTCATAGTCCTAGGCTCTTGCTGTTGCCAATTGCAAAACTTCCTTATACACAACATTTGTGGTAGAAGTGTTATCCATCTCCTCGCCCCTGGCATCACAGATGCACTCTGCGAAATGAAAACCTTAATAGCGTTTGATGCTCGGATACGTGAAAATGCCACATATAGTTGGACATGACTGAATACCAGTGTTGCCAAGTACAGGCCCAAAACAGACAATGTTTGGCCCTGTGACTTATTGATTGTCATGCCAAATGCCAATCGAATAGGAAATTTCCGTCTCCTCATGTCGAATGGAAGTTTAAGGTTGGTTAGAATGAATGTTATCCTTGGCATAACGTTCTATCACCAGCATTGGTACCAGTAATGATTTCAGCTTCTAACACTTTCGTGTGAAATTCTTTGCATATCAACTGTGTCCCATTGCACAAACCCTGGCGAGGATTCAAATTACACAACAAAATTATTGGAGCATTCCTTTTCAAAACCAACCGATGCGGGGGATATCCACCACCAAGATTAAGACTGTTCAAATACTCGACAACAAAAAGGAATCTCCCCCTAAGTTGTCCACTGAGTCTACACTTAGGTACTTCCGTTCCTCATCGGGCGTTGCCTTTAATGCCGTAGAATTAATTGCATCAACCTCAATGTTTCAAGGTGCAAGATTAGCGCGCTCTTAAAAGTACAGTGCATAGTCCAAAACAGTTGCAAGCCCTCGATACACCCATCCAATGAGGCCTTCCATGGACTTTGTCTCTAAAAGCATCTGCGATGGAATCACAACAGTATCTTCTTTTGTACATCTATTTATCCCATTGCCAATGTCCAAAACCCATTGCATGAACTCTTGCTCAGCACAATTATCACCATTCCGAAGGACCCACATATTCTCCGTCAACTTCACTACTATAGGGCGACCCCAAATCCTTGAGTGGCATAAGGTAGCATTGACAATGTCCTCTCGTCCTACCTTTGGAAGAACTGGCAAGACTTGTGTAAAATCCCCCCCCAACAATACTAGCTTCCCACCAAAAAGTTGCTCATTGGACATGATATCTCGCAATGTTCTGTCTAGTGCCTCGAAAGCAAACCAGTGAGTCATGGGTGCCTCATCCCATATTATTAGCCTAGCCATCTTCAAAACATCTGCAAGTTGACTATTAACTTAATATTGCAAGTGCTAGTACCATCCAACTCCAATGGCATCTTGAATCGTGAGTGTGCCGTGCATCCATTGGCTAGTAGCAATGCAGCAATCCCAGAAGATGCACATGCCAAAGCGATGAGCCTTTCCCCATTCAATCGAGAGAGCAAGCAATTGTAGAGAAAGTTCTTTCCAGACGCTCCTATACCATCGAGAAAAAAGACCTCACCACCATCTCCATAGACCCTTGCCAAAATCCGATCGAATGCAGCACGTTGATAGTGATTCAAGGACATTTCCATTTGCTGGGTAGTCTGTGCTTCTTTCACACAATCAAACATTATTTCTTCTTGCAATAAGCCATTTCCAGCTTCTAACAAAGATGTTCTATCTACAACAGGCATTCCGTCAAACTCAGCCAACCTTCGCCCATGTTGTTGAAGAATGTGCTCCAAGTGCAATACAGCCTTCTTTATCGCTAGTTCATGACGACCAATTCAATTCCCCATACTTGATTCCAATATATTAAAAAAATCATTTGAAAGCTCAGTGGAAAATTTTTCCCACAAAAGTCGAGGAGACGGCTCTCACAGAAAACCAATATTGTGACAAATAGGTGTCTCAGTTGTGCACTATTTTGATAAAACACAGCCTCTTGCATACACTGCAAACCATTCATCATCACTCTACAACAATCCCCATGCTATGCATGCTGCCTTGAAAGTAGGGTACACTTGACTGTCAAAAGTACGTAGGTCATCAAAGGACTTGCATCCTGTGCACACATTAAGAAGCATACGCATGAAGTAGAGCTCACCAGCTAAGGGGGGAATATTGTACATCCGACCGATGGTATTCCCCTTTTGTCTTCTAGTCCATCGCTTACTGGTTTTGTTCCAAACGAACTTGTCTGGCAAGTCACCATACAGCAAGTTGCTTGCGTCATATTGCAACTGATTTAAGTGAACCATTCTGTGAGGGTGGTCTCTTGATTTTGTTCCCTACCTATAACATTTTGCAAATCATCATCATCTTGAAAGATGATGTTATTGTGCATCAGAAGATGAACTTGCAATCTTTGCACATCGGGTTTTTCATCATGCATGGCATATTCATAAATCCGCCAACATGCTTCTGATGCTGACACGAAACATGCATCTAAGTAACTACTCATCTCATCAATGCCACCATCAACTGTGTTGTGCAAATGCCCTTGCTCTCCTGCATTATTTAGCTGCATCCTGATAATGGCTCTGTCATGACCTTTGTACACATATTTATACAAATACTTAACTGCAGTGATTGTGGAGCATATTTCAACATTTATGTGTGCCTTGTAATTCAGGGAGAGGAAAGGATTAAATGGCACAATCCAACGATTATCAAGCACACCCCCTTTCACTTGTATCTTTCTACCATCATCACGACGCATGTACTAGATAGCCATCGTTGCCAACAATAGTAGTCTGCGAGAATCCACGTGGATAATGACGAATGCATTTTCCATCAACCATGCAAGCTGCAGATGGATTTAGTGCACCACACGGACCATGGACATTACATTGCCCAATAATATCATGCAACTCCGGGAACATTGCCTTATCTGGCAACTCTGCACACACTAATCGGTCATAGTGACTGATCTCCACAGGTTTGAAACCACCTTCTAATATCAACAATATGTGTGAGTGTGGCAGACGTCTCTATTGAAACTCTATCACACTCACATATCTAGCCACCTTCCCAAACAAATTATGTTTTGTAATTGACTACATCATGACCTTATGCTTTTGGAAAAACATGGTCTTGCGCAGTTTGCCCCGGAAACAATGCTATAGATATTTTAGGCCATTTGGGATTATAGGTGAATGTTATGAATAAATCAGATTTGCCCCTTTTCCTGACAATTGCCATAGCATCTTGGTATAGCTGGCACATATACTGAGGCCCTTCCATAAAACAAGAAGGCAACACCACCCTATGCCCTATAGCGTTGCCAAGCATAGTACGTGTCTAATCAGTTGTATTCACCATGTCCATCAACCCTTGATAGACTTCAAGGCATAGGGAAGCTTGGTTGTTTTGTATCCACACCAACCTGGACTCTTCCATGCTACTGTAGGCATCAACCATGTATTGCTATAGCAATCTACCCCCATGCAAAAGACATGCATTTGTATCACATCTCACTTGCAAACGATATGCGTAGTATTGTCTTTGGGTGACACAACTCTGTCCATGTATCTTGTGCAATGGTGTGTGATTAGGAACATCGCTATATGGGATATATGGATGCCAACAATCTTCCCCCCGAGGGAACAAAAGAACATACATGAGAGGCATGTATGATCGATGCAAATTAGATATTCTACGCACAAACCCATTGCGGCTAAAAATCTGAATGTCCCAATTTCCAATATCGAAGTCATCCCTTGTCCTGGCATGATTGCAGCAACCTCGCTAGCCATAGGAGCCAAGTACTGCCTTGAGGTGGAGCGGCTCTCACAAATAACCATCCTCAGGTTTGTATGTGGATTTGTTCTTAGCACTTGCCCGATAGCCATCAATGCACTGGCATATGGATTGCACTCGTGCATCATCCTCTGCAACAACTCCAAAATGCCTAGATCCAAACCAGGCATCCCATGCAAACGGTGTTCTAGCTCATGATCAGTGTCATACACATACAACTGTGCAAAACGTGGCATCTCTTGCCTAGCCTCATCGAGCAACAAATTTCCAACCCGATGATACACACTACCATGGACCTGAAAGTTTTGTATACCCCCATTCCCACAGAACATTTGATCAATATGGGCTCCCAATGAAACAAATTCCATGGCACTATTATAAGCTCTAATGTTTTTCTTAAACAGTCTGCTTCTAGTATCATGTCTGTGCAATAGAACTCTCAAAATCTCTGGTGGTTCTTCTAATGGCAATAATGACACATGACCAACTTTGCAACAGTGCTTGCCCACAACTTGATGCATATGCATTCGCATCTCTTGTTTCCACAGTTGAGCCTAGCAAAAACTGCATCTATGATCCATGGATCCGAGTGCATGAAAAGAAGGAGCATTGAAGACCAGTGGATACAAAGATGTATGTTGACTCTGTGCCAACATGAACTTATGAAGAAAGAGAAGGTGTTACAACTTTGTGTTACAACTTCTAGACACAACTTTGTGTTATGACTTTGTGTAACAACTTTGTGTTACAACTTCTACATGAAGAGAGAGAATGTGTTACAACTTTGTGATACAACTTTGTGTTACAACTTTGTGTTACAACTTCTAGACACAACTTTGTGTTATGACTTTGTGTAACAACTTTGTGTTACAACTTCTACATGAAGAGGAGAAAATGTCTGGTGCCCACACTGCTTGGCAAATCATACAGCAAATGAATGCCCAGTCCTAAGAGCAAGGATCACTGCACAAGCAAATCCACTGCCACGGTTGTGGTGCCATATCTGTGTCATCGACGGCCATGATGAGAACAGTTGCATCTTCAACATGCGCAACAATCCGCCTCGACCACCACAAT
Organism: Dipteris shenzhenensis; assembly: GCF_047967505.1. Taxonomy (NCBI): domain Eukaryota; kingdom Viridiplantae; phylum Streptophyta; class Polypodiopsida; order Gleicheniales; family Dipteridaceae; genus Dipteris; species Dipteris shenzhenensis. The sequence goes on along the minus strand of NC_141614.1, from coordinate 30,204,751 downwards.
ACCAAGCGGCACCCATGCCAGTATACAAGCATGAGCATCAATGACTACCACATCAAGGTGAAGAAAATTGTAGATGCACTTGCTTCCATTGGGTCGCCTTGTTACGACTTTGTGACACAACTTTGTGTTACAACTTTGTGTAACGATTTTGTGTAACAACTTTGTGTTACAACTTTGTGTTACAACTTCTACATGTAGAGAGAGAATGTTATGACTTTGTGACACAACTTTGTGTTACAACTTTGTGATACGACTTTGTGTTACATGCAGAGAGAGAAGCTCTCCAACTTGTATAAATACCCCATAATGGAATGAAGCCCACACTCTTTGGGGCATTGTGTTGAGTCTACTTTGGTATTCCAAGCATTTGTCTCAAGTGTCCATGCTTCCTTGCACTGCACGTCCAAAAGCATGTCCTAACCTTGCAACTCCTCCTCCCTCTCCTCCAACCTTGCAACCCATCCTCTCCCTCTCCTCCTCCCTCCTCCTCCTTCCTCCTCCTCCTCCCTCCTCCTCCTCCTCCTCCCTCCTCCTCCTCCTCTCTCCTCCTCCTCCCTCCTCTCTCTTCTTTCCCCCATGCTCTTACACCTTCTTCCTCTCCCACTCCTATGTTCCCCTAAATCCTTTGCTCCTCAATCCTTAAAACTCCATGATCTACGAGGGAGACGAGTTCTCCACCATGTACTCTACCCTAACCTTGGAACTCTTTCTAAACCCTGGAACCTCCTTCTGAACCTTGGAACCTCCTTCTAAACCCTGGAACTCTTTCTAAACCCTGGAACCTCCTTCTGAACCCTTAAACTCCTCCTAAACCCTACAACCCCCAATGAAGGTGAAAGCCTTCATTACCTCAACAAAGATGGTTTACGTTTCTTTTACACATGCTTGCACTTTGTTTGCTTACCACACTTAAGCCTACGTCTCTCACCGGAACACGACTCGAGATCCTAAGCTACACATATACTACAACCGACAATCCCAATATATCTATAGGTGACAAAAAGCCTCGGAACCCTGCAAACAAAGAATACCCAGCTCTTCCTACGAAAGCAGTAGGAAAGAGCAAACATTTGACGCCGCTGTCGGGGAGACTAGCATCTCAAGTAGTGAGTAAACATACGTAGGTATGTGTAAAACAAGAGACTACTTCGAACTTTCATGAACATAACACTCAAGGGCAAGGAGAGTAAAATTTTTTTCCCATTTCTAGCCAAACATATCAACCCCAAGCATCAACCTTGGGTTACTACCTTAAGAAATTTTCTTAACTTCTTAAATAGAAGTCACATGATATACAATCAGGCTAGGTAGTGGACATGGATGCATAGAGCTTGCAATTTCGATCATTTTATATTTTTACAGAGAAGCAAACCGAGCTCTCCATAAAGAGTTATGGCTCGGGAAGAGTTTAGGGTTAAACCCTAAACCTAAACCCTAAACCTAAAATCAAATCCTATAAAAACCTACTCCACCCCCTCATTCTTCATCTTTCACTTTTTGCCTCCATTCTCTTCTTCATTCCGAGCCCCACGCAAGACACTCCTCCCTCTCCATCGACCACCCCCTTACTCCTATCCTCGCATATTGTAAGTGACTTCGAGCCCTTCTCACAGTGATAACCTAGCCTTCCACCCACCGTCCATTGTTCCACAACAATCCCGTTACATCGAGAAAGACTTGGAGAGCGTTCAGGAGACCACTTCTCCCTCCTTTTCGATTTCCGTCCGTCAAGTTTTTGTGCTCTTTTTTTTTTTCCCCCCTTCCATCTCCACCACCACCTCCCCCCTCCCCCTCCATCTCCACCTCCCCCCTCCCCATGCCCCCTCCATCTCCACCTCCCCCTCCCCCTCCCCACTCCATCTCCATCTCCACCTCCCCCTTCCCTCTCCCCCTCCATCTCCATCTCCACCTCCCCCTCCCCCCTCCCCCTCCATTTCCACCTCCCCCTTCCCCTCTCCCTTCACCTCCCCCTTCCCCCTCCCCCTCCATCTCCACCTCCCTCTCCCCCCTCCATCTCCATCTCCCCCTCCCCCCTCCATCTCCACTTCCAACTCCACCTCCCCCTCCCCCTCCCCCCTTCCACCACCATCTCCCCCTCCATCTCCCCCCTCCCCCTCCCTCTCCCCCCTCCCCCTCCCTCTGCACCTCCCCCTCCCCCTCCCCCCTCCATCTCCCCTCCCTCTCCACCTCCCCCTCCCCCCTCCATCTCCATCTCCCCCTCGCACCTCCATCTCCCCCTCCCTCTCCACCTCCCCCTCCCCCCTCCATCTCCATCTCCCCCTACCCCCTCCATCTCCACCTCCCCCTCTCCCTCAGTGATATCAAGAACCGTATGGAATCCATCTTTGCTACTGGAGCATAAGTCTCATCATAATCTTGGCCATATTGTTGTGCAAATCCTTTTGCAACTAATCTGGCTTTGTATCTCTGAATACTGCCATCTGGATTGTACTTCACTTTGTATACCCATTTGTTGGCTATGGCCTTCTTTCCTGGTGGAAGGTCGCATAATTCCCAAGTGTTATTTTTATACAAAGCATCCATTTCTTCATTCATTGCATTTCGCCATTCTGGCTTGTCTACTGCGTCTTCGATGCGTCTTCGAAGTACACTGGCTCTTCTGTAGCCATGATGGTAGTCATAAGAGCATAGTTGGTGGTTTCCACCTGAATTGCTTTGCCTTTCTGAGCATATGTCAATCTGGCTGGTGGTCTACTTTCCCTAGTAGACCGTCTGAGCTGCTGTGGCACTGCTTGGGGTGTTGCTGGCAATTCTTGCTCTTCTTCATCAACCTGTTCTGTAGGTGACTGTGAAGTCGATGCTTCTATCTCCTGTGTAGGTGAGGTTTTCCATTCTGATTCCTCATCGAAGATTACATCTCTGGAGATAATGACTTTGCGGTTGATGGGATCATACAATTTGTATGCTTTGCTTTCTTCACTGTAGCCAACCATGATGCATTTGCGTGACTTCGCATCCAATTTCCTGCGATGATCATCATGTATGTGGGCATATGCTATGCAACCAAATATGCGGAGATGCCCAATGCGTGGCTTGTGTCCAGTGAATGCTTCATAAGGAGTCATACCTTGTATCGGTTCGGTAGGAAGCCGATTAAGCAAGTAGTTAGCTGTAGCTATTGCTTCTGCCCAATACTGATTCGGAAGATGCTTTTCACTAAGCATTGCTCTAGCACTGTCTGCTAAAGTCCCATTCTTCCTTTCAGCTATTGCATTTTGTTGAGGAGTATTTGCACATGTGAATTGTCTTCGAATACCGTGATTTTTGCAAAAATTGATGAAGGCTGAAGACATGTATTCACCTCCTCTGTCTGATCTCATGACCTTGATCTTTCTGCCTGTTTGGTTTTCTACCATGGCTTTGAATTCTTGAAATCTGGTAAACACTTCAGATTTCTCTTTCAGAAAGTAGACCCAACAATATCTGCTGTACTCGTCGATGAAGGTCAAGTAATAAAGTGAACCATTGATGCTGTGGATCTGCGCATAACCCCATACATCTGTATGAATTAAATCAAGAATACCTCGTGCACGAGAGGTACTTCTGACAAAGTTGGTTCGCTTTTGTTTGTCGAAGCAGCATGCTTCACAAACTTTTCCAAGAAATTGTAGCTTCGGAATCCCAATTGCCATATTTTGATTCCTGAGATCCAACAAGTACTTGAAGTTGACATGACCATATCTCTTGTGCCATTTTGTAGATAGTGGCATCTGTTGCATTTGAGCTGACATGGCATGCTTATCTGGTACTGTAGCTAGCATCCTGTACAAGCATCCTTCCTTGACACCTTTTGCTACTAGCTGACCTCTTTTGGATTTGTCTCTGATAGTGCATTCATCACCGTCGAAGATGACTTTGTAGTTGTGTTCCATCATTTGACCTACTGACAAAAGATTCTTGCTGAGCTTCGGAACATAGAGCACATCTTTGACTAATCCTTTTGTACCAGTGAAATTGTTCAGAGGGATAACACCTGTCCCTTGAACCGGATTCGGTGTGTCTGCTGTGTAGATGACATTCTTTTGACCTTCTAATGGCTTCATTTCTGTGAACCATTCCTGATGATTTGTCATATGAGATGATGCACCACTGTCGATGTACCAAGGATCCTGTTCCACTTGGTCGACTTGATAGCTGAAATCCTCTTTGGGATTGAAATCAGTGTCTGAGTGCATTGTCTGAGTGCATTGTATCAGTCTAATGCAATTCCTCACTTGCAAGAAACATATTCCAATGTTCATTTGCAAAATGACTGTGACTAGAATGTCCACCACGATGATTTCCTCTTCCTCGGAAATTCCCTCGCTGGATTGACCGCCTTGGTCATACTGCTTCTTGCGGCAATCTCTTTCATAGTGTCCAAACTTGTGACAATAGTTGCATTGAATGTTTGACACATTGGTGGATGCATTCCCTCGTCCTTGGAATCTTCCTCGGTTGGAATGATTTCCTCTTTGCTGATTTTGATGTTGTTGAGGATGATGCTGATGCTGATGCTGATTCTGACTTTAATTTTGTTGATGATGACCACTTTTCTGATATGATCTACCTCTGTTTCTGCTTTTGCCTCTACTTCTGTCTGAAGCTGTGAATGCCTGATCATTAGAATGACCTTTACGTGCTTGAATGGCCTGAGTCCTGAGTTCTTCACCAAGTAGAACTGACTGAAGTTCTTCCAGTGTTGGAATTTGCCGTTGGATGGCAATACTCTGGACTAGATTCTCATATCCTTCTCCTAGTCCATTTAGGATTACTTGAACGCATCACAGTACAGGAACGCATGGGTGATCATGAGTCCTTGAATGAAAGGCTCTGTCAGTTGGAAAAGCATACAAAGACAAGACTAGTCGCTTATCATGCCATGACAACAGAAAAACGCCAAAGAAAGGCATGGTTTGACAGGAATCTGAAAGCTAAAGACATCAAGGAAGGCGACTTAGTCCTATTATACAATGCCAAAGTACACAAGGGAAAACTGAAGTATCTAGGTCAAGGACCCTACCGAGTATGAAAGATGAATCCCATCGGAGCTATGCTACTTGAAACACTAGATGGAGTCCAATTCAACACAACAATAAATGGGAGCCGACTGAAGCGCTACTACATCAACACGCAAGCCATCCCCGACAAAAATGAAGATTTGGGAAACCAAGTCTTCCTTAGTTAGGATTAGATTGTATCACGAGCACTCACTTGCATATGTACGTCTTTGCACATATAGGTAGCATCAATCGATTTTACCTAGAGCTCAGAAGTGATGAATGAGTTCTAGCTGCCCTATGAAAATCCTAGCAAAAAAAGCATATAGTTAGTCCCTACTTAGCTACTAGGTCACGTGCACTCACACGCTTTCGCTTAGGCACATAGATGATTGCATGAATAATTGTACCACACACTTTCATTCCACACTCTCAAAAGATGTATAAAAAAAGATCTCTCTCCCACACACACACACAGAAAGGTCATACCGGCATGCCAATCAATCTAATGATCAATGGTACACTACATATACATGGATGCAGGTTCAAAAAAGATGCCGCCACTAAAGAGGATGCACAGAAAGAGCCCACCGCCTCAACCACGGGACCCCCTCCAGAGTTCACAGCCATCTACATCCTCTCAACCACAGAGACCATAGGCATTCATGGTCCAAAGCGATAGCTCCAAAGAAGATTCAGTGCATGACCAAGCAGAACAAATGCCACCCCAGTCACAATCGGCCTACACAACCGTTAACAAGGCCCAATCACTGGAACTTGTCTGGCTACCCACATCGACTTATGCTCTTTCCCATGAAGCAACATGTTACTTAGAGCAACGGGGTCTAGGCAGTTTGCATGAGAGCCTCAAATCCTTGGAGCACAGTCCTATCCTGACCACCTACATCAAGGACTTTCTCCATTCTTACTACTTTAGCAATGCAAAGGATGGCAAGTACGGTACAATCACTGTACAGCAGAGCCCACTGAACATTATTCTCGACAGTACATTCATTCAAAGGGCTTTCTCACTGACAAAACAAGGTGGCAAATACCCTAAACGGTCTGCCGATGCAAAGTTTATCGAAGTACAATCTCTCCTCACCAAGGGTACCCTGATCCATAGAGATGGCATATTGCTTCGCACAATCCTTGACCATCGCCTCAAGGAAGCAGCACAATTTCTATCCACAATCCTAGGAATAAAGTACGGCAAGGAACGCTCCCTTCCACTCCACACATTTGTTTTGTTGAGTAGGAAGCTAAAATAAGACTGGGTCCAGCACTTCGTCATTTTCTTTACCAAAAAACTCGATGGTTCTTCAGGCCAGAAATGTAAAATTCCGCATTTATTGGCTATAATCATCAAAAAAGAACTACAAGAAAGAGAAATGGCTCTGCCCCAGTCACCAAAACCAATTGAGGAGTTGGACATACCCTTCTCACCAGTATGGGAGCCATCACCAACTTCTCCAGCTATCACATTAATAAGTGCAGATGCCTTAACAGAAATACCTATTCTGGAAAGCGGGATTGCGGAATTGCCCCAAGAAATGCTACAACTCGGTGCACAACTGCAACCACTAAGTCTCCACCAATAGCACCAACCCCAGCTCGAGATAAGGTTGGCACCCGAACCTAAGGAAAGATCAGCACCAGAGCTTGAGACCACATCAGCACTTGAACCACCCATCGACGCCATGCCAGTCGATGAGCCCCAAGGAAAGCTAGTGCCAAATCAGCACTATGACTATTGTACACAAGGGACTGAAATGCCATTGGAACAACCTCCCCCAAGTACTACAGAATCATCGGGATGGCTACATGGGCACCACTTGTATCAGCAATATCACCAGACCTCATCACCGTCTATCATTCTTCAACATCAAGCTAGCCAAATGATCCAAATGTCAGAACTATTCACTAGCTTGGCCAAGGAAGCATTTGCAAGAGAATTGGAAAGGTAGACTGCATCAGAAATCGAAGACCAATTTCAGGAAATTGCCATAGAGGTCAAGGCTTTTCGGGCACAGATAGATGAGAAGGAGGTAGAAGAAGTGCGCATGAACCAGGCTCTCCAAGCTCAAGAGAAGGTAGTAAGGGATGTGACCTCCAACCTCCACCAAAGTCAAACACAGCTGACTGCGGCAATAGAAGCAACTGCAATCCTACAGACCTACTATAACTCCTTGAAATCTGCACATGCGCAACAAACGGAGGTAGTGGCACAAGCTCGCGACTCACTCTCATTCACAAAGAAGAAGAGCTCCAGGATTGTAAAGACAAGCTTGAAGACATGAAACAATCTTTGGCAGTACGTGCCCATGTTACCTTGATTCCCATTTGCCTCCACTCAGCTTTAATCCCAATGAAAGGATTGATGCTCAGATTACAAGCCGACTCTATCAAAGAGTGATCTTCTTGGAGGCACACCACATATCTCTGTTCGAGCAAATGGTAGATACAAGCTACCTGGAAACTGCGCAAAAATTGTATGATGCTGAGGCTCTACACAGTAGGATCGACTGTGGCACGACACAAGTTCCACAGCCACTAGACTAAAAACATGGCAACCCAGGTACGTGATCGCAATAAGCCATAACCCGAGGACGGGTAATAAAATGGATCCAGGAGTATGTTGACTCTGTGCCAACATGAACTTATGAAGAAAGAGAGGGTGTTACAACTTTGTGATACAACTTTGTGTTACAACTTTGTGTTACAACTTCTAGACACAACTTTGTGTTACGACTTTGTGTAACAACTTTGTGTTACAACTTCTACATGAAGAGAGAGAATGTGTTACAACTTTGTGATACAACTTTGTGTTACAACTTTGTGTTACAACTTCTAGACACAACTTTGTGTTACGACTTTGTGTAACAACTTTGTGTTACAACTTCTACATGAAGAGAGAGAATGTGTTACGACTTTGTGACACAACTTTGTGTTACAACTTTGTGTAACGACTTTGTGTAACAACTTTGTGTTACAACTTCTACATGTAGAGAGAGAATGTTACGACTTTGTGACACAACTTTGTGTTACAACTTTGTGATACGACTTTGTGTTACATGCAGAGAGAGAAGCTCTCCAACTTGTATAAATACCCCATAATGGAATAAATCCCACACTCTTTGGGGCATTGTGTTGAGTCTACTTTGGTATTCCAAGCATTTGTCTCAAGTGTCCATGCTTCCTTGCACTGCACGTCCAAAAGCATGTCCTAACCTTGCAACTCCTCCTCCCTCTCCTCCAACCTTGCAACCCATCCTCTCCCTCTCCTCCTCCCTCCTCCTCCTTCCTCCTCCTCCTCCCTCCTCCTCCTCCTCCTCCCTCCTCCTCCTCCCTCCTCCTCCTCCTCTCTCCTCCTCCTCCTTCCTCTCTCTTCTTTCCCCCATGCTCTTACACCTTCTTCCTCTCCCACTCCTATGCTCCCCTAAACCCTTTGTTCCTCAACCCTTAAAACTCCATGATCTACGAGGGAGACGAGTTCTCCACCATGTACTCTACCCTAACCTTGGAACTCTTTCTAAACCCTGGAACCTCCTTCTGAACCCTGGAACCTCCTTCTAAACCCTGAAACTCTTTCTAAACCCTGGAACCTCCTTCTGAACCCTTAAACTCCTCCTAAACCCTACAACCCCCAATGAAGGCGAAAGCCTTCATTACCTCAACAAAGATGGTTTACGTTCCTTTTACACATGCTTGCACTTTGTTTGCTTACCACACTTAAGCCTACGTCTCTCACCGGAACACGACTCGAGGTCCTAAGCTACACATATACTACAACCGACAATCCCAATATATCTTTAGGTGACAAAAAGACTCAGAACCTTGCAAACAAAGAATACCTAACTCTTCCTACGAAAGCACTGAGGAAAGAGCAAACAATGGATGCTCTACATTTTCCCTTAACGGAAAAGTATGCAAGATAGAGAGGCTCCCCCCTGCACCCAAAATGACAGCCTTGTTGTGAACAACACACCTTCGGGCTCTTAAATGAGTAGCATCCCTGGTTGCATCCATTTGAGTAGTTGTACGTACTACTAGAGCAGGTTCATGCTCATTACCTACTATTGGTGAAGTATGGAGGTCCATTGTATTTTCAGCAATGCACGCTACATTACTGTGCCCATGCATTTGATTCTATTGTCTGCATAGGCCAACATTTACTTCCATAGATTCCAGTGCCACCCTCACGCTTCTAGTAACTTGTCTTCTCGACCTTGTTCTTTGTATAGCATAAACGCGAGCATAAACGTGACGGGCTGCCCGCATTGAATCCATTTGAGTAGTTGTACCTATTACTGGAGCATGTTCATGCTCATTATCTACAGTTGGTAAAGTATTGACATCCATTGTATTTTCAGCAATGCACGCTACATAAATGTGCCCATGCATTTGATTCTGTTGTCTGCGAAGGCCGTCTTCTACATCCATAGATTCCACAGCCACCCTCACACTTCTAACTCCTTGTGTTTTTGACCTTGTTCTTTGTATAGCATAACTACGACGGGCCGCCCATGTTAAATCCATTTGAGTAGGTGCACGTATCACTGAAGCATGTTGATGCACTCTACCTACTGTTACTGAAGTATTGAGGTCCATTGTATTTTCAGCCACAATGCACGCTACATTACTGCATCCATGTATCTCATTATGTTGACTACAAAGTCCTACTTCTACACCCATAGATTCCACAGCCACCCTCATGCTTCTAGCATCTTGTGTTTTAGATCTTGTTCTTTGTATAGCATAAGTGCGACGGGCCGCCCATGTTGAATCCAACAATCTTCTCCTATGAGAACGTATTGAATGTAGCCTCTCTTCTATTTTTCTTACCATCTTCTGTATCCACTCAACCAACTACATAAATATCTATTCCTCAAAGGGAAAAATAGCTTAATCAAATAACTTATGCATCATCCCTAACCATGACAAAATTGATGAATCTCAACCAATGTGCCCTAAGGAAGAAAATAATTTAGAAAAGCAAGAAGCAAGGTTAATGAGCAAAGCCATCCTTTTCCCATCTATCTAAAATTGAGAGCGGACCATCTATGCATTGAACTCATAGTGTCCCATGACCAAGTTTAAGTGTGTCACTATCTTTGGTAAGAGTAATGCTCACATTTTTTCAACATATGAGCAAAATACAATACCATATGTGCAACCATAATTTGAAACATAAAAACCAAAGCTAACATATCTAAAAACTCAAAGTTGACCATCTCAAGAAACAATGTGTATATGAACGAATATTTTCAAATAAAAAAGTATAAGCATTGCATCAGCATTTACATGATGCAAAAAATTACAAATATTTGAGTATATCTTAAATAAAATGAAAATGGGAAGGAACAATAGACAATTGAAATATTAAATTAAATTAGCTTCCATTGCCATATATACGTCAAATGAAAGTAAATATAATCATTTGCAAAAAACTTGTGTTGCTAAATAACATAAGGGCAACCCAAGTACAGGAATCCCATAGAAGCATTTGGGGTTCCAATACAAAAAGTGACATAAAATTCTCAGGAGTCTCTTAATTGTCACAGATTGTGACTTGCTCTAGTTTATGGCTCATCCTGGTCATCAAAGTAGTTAGCCTATTGAGACCAACTTTGAACATTGACACCTCAGTGGACAGTAGCTGAACTTGTTCTTTCAGCTTATCAACTTGTAGTCTACACCCATTCTCACATACAACTGCCCCTTCTCCACCTCTCCCCAAAATTTGCTGCATCCATTGATTGGAGTCCTTAACGCTATTCTCAATTTGAGAAATCCTTGCAATGAGAGTTCTAGGGAATTCTCCCATGCCCTGCGCTATTACTGCACCACCATCTGAATGGATTTCTCCCCATAAAGAGGCCAAATATCGTGTGTGCATGGCACATTCATCCTTATTATCCTCGCACATTGCTTGAATGGACTTTAAAAGATTGTAATTACTTGAATGCTCAGTTGCATGGGTTGAAGCTCTCCCCCTTCTAAGTCATTTCATTATATCAGCAGTGCGACATTCGCGGCTAGACTTAAAATGCTTTGAAGGCAACTTGGGAACCTGATTTGCTCCATGGGTTGAAGTCTTTGCCCTTGCAAAAACTTGATTTGTCACATGAAGGCTATGTGGCTCATGAAAAGATGACAACACAATGTCAGAAATTGCAGAGCCCTCCACCCTTGCAGCTCGCTTCATTGCCCGAAGGATTTGTCGCCCATAGAAACCCGACTCCCCAAGATTTGCAACAACGGTAGAAGCCATTTCTGCAGTTGCATCCAAAACAAAATACAAAAACCTTTTCAGGTATGTACTGGCTCGATTGTATAATTGGATCACACAGATTCCATAGAACAAACATGAGCAGAAATCAATTGACATGATTACCAAATCAAAAGCAAGCATACCAACGTATTTAGGAGATAGATACCCAAAGATTCTAGCCCATCTCCTCTTAGCAAAGAATTTGGAATCAAGTGGATGGATTGAGATATTTGTGAATGAGCTCTTGCCAAGCACTCATGCAAATATTTTCCGATTCAAAGGCAGTAAGATGCTTAGAGTGACCAAGGATATGGTGGTAGGAAGTAGAAATCATAGGACATGTTAAAAGGAAAAATCCACATGGAAGGCACATGGCTCTACCGTCTATTTCAAAAATCAAATCCCCCTATCCTCCCCTTGCCATGCATTAGCCTCCTCTACCCACCCCATGGCATTTGTTACCTTTAGTTGCGAGCTTTCCCAACCCTAAATCTGAGACCTTAGTCCTATGATCATCACCAAGCAATATGTTTAATGGCTTTAAATCCTTGTGAATCAACCTAAGACAACCTATTAAAACACAATTCTTAAATACCTTTTGAAGTTCACAGGTGGTAGGTTCATCATCATCCAATTGGCTTAGAGTACCTAAGGATGTGGCAGAAGCAAGTAGACATCATGGGGTGTGTCAGAATGGAAAATCCAATTGCAAAGCAAGACTTTGATTCAAAAGTAGAGGAAACCCTCTTGAGATGTAGCTTCGCCTAATATCCAATCACATCACCTCTGGAGGTTAGTTCTCATGGCTATAGTGCACATGACATGAAACATACATAATCCTTTACTCTTGTTGAGAGGTTGATTAGATCACTTAGGGCAAGGGTGTAGGCTTGTCTCTAAACTTACTATCTGCTCATCAAGGTGCTCCTGGGAAAGATACAACTAACTTTGGAGCTTTCGTATCCAACCACATCATGGACTTATTTCACTTTTGTCCACCATTATATTTTGCTCTCTCTCTCTCTCTCTCTCTCTCTCTCTCTCTCTCTCTCTCGCTCGCTCGCTCGCTCTATGTGTGTGTAGTCCCATCTATGATCCAATCGCCTCACCTCTCGAGCTTAGTTCTCATGGCTATAGTGCACATGACATGAAACACACTTAATCCTTTACTCTCCTTGAGAAGTAAGGCTAACTTCTCAAAGAGGTTAGATTAGATCACTTAGGGTAGAGGATGCTGGCTTATCCCTAGACATACTGCCAGCTCGATGACATGAAACATACATAATCCTTTACTCTCATTGAGAGGTTGATTAGATCACTTAGGGCAAGGGTGCAGGCTTGTCTCTAAACTTATTTCACTTCTGTCCACCATTATATTTCTCTCTCTCTCTCTCTCTCTCTCTCACTGTGTGTGTGTGTGTGTGTGTGTGTGTGTGTAGTCCCATCTATCATCCAATCGCCTCACCTCTCGAGCTTAGTTCTCATGGCTATAGTGCACATGACATGAAACACACTTAATCCTTTACTCTCCTTGAGAAGCAAGGCTAACTTCTCAAAGAGGTTACATTAGATCACTTACGGCAGAGGATGCTGGCTTATCTCTAGACATACTGCTAGCTCGATGCTCTTAAGAAAAATACAAATAATTTTAATGATTACTAGTCCAAACACATCATGGCCTTGTCTTATTTCACTTCTGGCCTACCATTATATTTTTTCGTCCCCTCTCTCTCTCTCTCTCTCTCTCTCTCTCTCTCTATTTCTCTCTCTCTCTCTCTCTCTCTCGATGCAGCCCCACCTATCATCCAATCGCCTCACGACTCCGCCTCACGACTCGAGCTTAGTTCTCATGGCTATAGTCCACATGACATGAAACACACTTGATGCTTTACTCTCATTGAGAAGCAAGGCTAGCTTCTCAAAACGAAGGTTAGATTAGATCACTTAGGGTAGAGGGTGTTGGCTTATCTCTAGACATATTGCCAGCTCATCAACATGCTCTTAGGAAAGATACAATTACATTTAATGATTACTAGTCCAAGCACATCATGGCCTTGTCTCTAACTAATACACTAACTTATTTCACTTCTGGCTTGCCAGCTCATCAAGATGCTCTTAGGAAAGATACAATTACATTTAATGATTACTGGTCCAAGCACATTATGGCCTTGTCTCTAACTAATACACTAACTTATTTCACTTCTGGCCTACCCCGTCCCCCCCCCCCCTCTCTCTCTCTCTCTCTCTCTCTTTGTGGGTCTGTGTAGCCCCACCTATCATCCAATCACCTCACGTCTCGAGCTTAGTTCTCATGGCTATATTCCACATGACATGAAACATACTTGATGCTTTACTTTCATTGAGAAGCAAGGCTAGCTTCTCAAAATGAAGGTTAGATTAGATCACTTAGGGTAGACAATGCAAGCTTATCTCTAGACATAGTGGAGTAACCTGACCCGTCTATGACGGGGGCTAGAGACCCGCTCCGCTGGGTCTCAACATGGGATCTCAAAAGCAACCTTGCTAATTTGAGAATGGCATCCAAAGTTGTGTTGCCACATGCTTTCAAGATGGCAACAAAGGTAAAGCTACTTGGCGACAGACCTTGCTCCTACATTTACACATAAAAGGCAAAGGCTTCCTCGCTTTCTTCTTGTTTGACATACCCCAAGATCATTGTACTCCATGTAAGCATGTTAATTAAAGACCTGCAATGCTCCCACATTTTGTGAACATGTCCACCAAAGTGGTTCCCATAGAAAAATCAAACTCAAATCCAATCTTTAAATCTTTAGAGTTGTTTCCTAAACTTCCTTTAAACTTGCTTCCCCTCTTCCATCATGCAAGGCTATACTGTTGCATGCCTTACCATGACATCCAAGCATACAAATCCAAAGACAACGCATCCTCGTCTTGCTTGTTACAACCCATGATCATGCTAGACCAAGAAGACACACTGAGATAGATCAAGATGGTAGGCAGATGCCTATTGGGAGTTGTCTAGACCTTCGATTCTTGTGAATGCTCCTCAAATTGACCTTCAAAGGCTACACATGTAGCCAAGACTCTACAGAAAGCACATAGTCAATTGCAATGCCACTACCAAAGGGTGGCTTGAATGACCACTATGCCTTAGTTCAACTTCCACAAATATCGGTATGAGATCTTACTTGTATGCAAGCTTTGCATAACTATAAATTGTGTTAAATGGGAGATGGATTTGCTCATTCATTAACGATTCTACCTTGGTCATACATAAACACAACCCATGTGATCCTTTTAAAGGATCTTAAATTTGAAGGGAGAATGTAAAGAATGTAAATATTATACATATACATATAAATGTATATATAATTATAAAGTAAAATATATAAATATCTATGTATATAAATTTATGTTTATATACATATATATTTGTTTATTTATTTATTTAAAAACAAATATATATTTATATTTATATTTAAATATACATATTTTTAAAGTATATACAAATAAATATACATACATACATACATACATACATACATACATGCATACACACGTATGTATGTATGTAATCTCTCTCTCTCTCTCTCTTTCTCTCTCTCTCTCTCTCTCTCTCTCTCTCTCTCTCTCTCTCTCTCTCTCTCTCTCTCTCACACACACACACACACACACACACACACACACACACACACACACACACACACACACACACACCTCTCTCTCTCAAGCTCACGTTTCATGTACGGGATTAGTCTCCATATATAATAGAACAATTGTAATATATTCTCACTCCCACTGTCTCCCTCTGTCTTTATACATACATACATACATACATACACATGCATGCATGCACGCACGCACACACACACACACACACACACACATATAATGTATATTAGATAGTATATAATATGAAATATACTCTCTCTCTCTCTCTCTCTCTCTCTCTCTCTCTCTCTCTCTCTTTTCTTCTCTACTTCTCTATTGCCTCCTTTGATGGCACCAACTGTCAGATCATTGTATATATATGCATAGGCCCATCAGAGACTATGGTGACATGTGGCATCTCATGCAACTACAACGACATGTGGCATCATGTTGTATATATGCATAGGCCCGTTAGAGACTATGATGACTAGACAGAAGGAAATCTTACGTGATGACATGTGGCATCTCAAGAGTTATGATTGGACTACACATGTCCTTAGCACGTCCTATCGCGATCGGCTCTTTCATAGTTTGCCTATGTTGGCACACAAAACACCCTCTTCGTCGTCCCCCAAGCCTCCTCTCTCCCCAGACCTCCATCCTCCTCCCCCAAACCTCTAGAATGCTTCCCTAAGCCTCCATATCCCTACCACATGGCTGGCTTGGTATATATATATATATAAATATATATAATTTTTTTTTAAATTTCTTAACAAAGGCTATTACCAAGCTGGCCATTATATATATTTCTTTCTTTCTTTCTTTCTTAAGAGAGACTATTTTTTTTTAATTAATTAATTTATTTCTTTCTTTCTTAAGAGAGGCTATTACCAAGCCGGCCATTATTTATTTATTTATTTATTTCTTAACAGAGGCTATTACCAACCCAGCCATGTGGTAGGGATATGGAGGCTTAGGGAAGCATTCTAGAGGTTTGGGGGAGGAGGATGGAGGTTTGGGGAAATGTGTGTGTGTATATATAAACTAAACACGAAATGTTGAAAAAACATTTAAAACGCTTGCCGCCATAGTGTTGCACCTTTGTCTTCAGCTCAGCAGCAACTAACCTCATGGCTCACCGACAGACCCTGCACATCTACATGGACCCACACACGTCTACCTCGCAACCCCTCATCTTGACCCTGTTTCCAATCCTACTATTGATAAAACAACAAAAGTGGCCAACCGTCCTCTATGTATTGTGCTACCAATCGTGCTCTGTTGCATGTTAACCGCTCTTCCAATGTGCAGCCAATCCTTCAGCCCGAATGTTCTTTGCTATGTGCACTCTCCACTCCACTCGTTAGTAGCTGCTTAGTCCAGTCACCAGTGATGCCAATTTATTCTCACGCCTCTATTCCCTCCCATTGCCCAAGTTCTCAGCTCATCTCTTCTTGTTGTCTACTATCGTGACTCGCCACCTCTAAGTCCTCACTTGTGTTAGCAACAATCTTCTCTCTTCAGCCCTACTCATGCACAATGCTGTCCAGGTGCCCCTCCTATGATGTGTCAAGAAGGTAAGGGCACCACATCAACACGTGGCAACCTCCTAGCTCTCCCTCCACTCCACCTCCTCTTGCCACATGGAGCCCTCTTTGCTAGGAAGAGGACTCTCCTTTGAGTTCCACTTGAAACCTTTCCTTAAAGTAGTAGTAAATATTTCCATCCCACCACAAAAAGGAAACAATACAAAAGAGAGGCTCAGAGTCCCACTAATACGTGGTCCTCTGACCTTACCAAAATGTTGTACTATTATCTGACTATCACCTCCAGATTCTTGAGACCGTGTGCTCCATTGAGCTTATGTAGACTCTCTGTCCATAATCCCTTCCACCTTGCTATCCAGGTAGTCAGCCTAGATGGGCAGCACCTTAAGCTAACTCTGCAGTCCTTGTAGGTCTCCTTCACCTCCTATGTACAGGACCAAGGAATATTGCTGCTGCTTCCTACACTTGGATTGTTGCTCCAAGTGATGCCTTATGAGCCCTAGAAGGGGCCCACCTAGGAGGATTACCAAAAAGCGAGCGAAGAAAAGCGAGCAGCCCCAAATAAGCGAGCAAGATTAAATAGGTTTCAAGCGAGCGAGAACCTCATCCAGCATCTTATTCCTCTCAATATCATTGGAACAATTGATGTGATCATAAGCAAATTAAACATATTCCAACAATGAAGGCATGCCTGAAACTCACAATTAACTTCTCTTTCATCCCCATACTATCAATTTGAGTCGTTGTGGAGAGGTAGAGACACAACAATCCATAAAATTTGAGATAAAAAAAGCAAACACTACTCAGATTGAACATCCACACAGCAAGATAATGATAGATCACAATGTAGAATATATGACTGAAAATATGTAAACATGATCATGTGCTACATATACATATCATGTCTTTTATGCTTGCAGAAGATCATCCATACATTCGATCCAAAAACATGGAAACAGAACTAACTATGTCAAAAGAAAAAAAATACATTTTCATCATAAGGATTAATTTTGCTTAGTGAAAATACCTATGTAATCTGGACAATACCATGCTTTAAAAAACTTAGGGAGCCAAAAAAGGATTTTAGCCCTCCATATTTCTATTATGACCAATGTCTGAATGATAGTTCTATCGGAACTAGAAATGAATGCATCTAACCACTATGTTGAGTGCTCATCCAGTATCCTATAGACTATTATGTTAAAGTCAATACGTGACCACAAACTCAAGCATAAGAGGAGCATGATTCAAGTGAAATAATTGGCAAAGACACTCAGTAACTAGTATCCTACTGCATCTAACGAAAAATATGCACCAGGCATTAACAAGCTTTTATTTCCACCCATATAAGCAAACTCGTATCTTGTAGTATGAAAAACTTTAAGGAAAACATTTCACTTAATGCATCAGTTAAGCCAGTGACTACTCATCATGCACAATCAAACAATCATCAAGGAAAGTCTAGTCAATCAAGTTGAAGCAAAAAACCAAATATCTATTCGGATCTATGCCGTGGTGTATCCGCCAACCATGAGTAGCAAAAGAACCTATGAAAAAAGCAAAATAGGGATTATGCCACTCTACCATGATCACTTCCATGCTACAAATAAGGGAATACATAGTCATTTTAGGGTACTTTTAGGGTTCATTCCCAACCACTAAAAAGAGAGCCAATGCTATCTATTTGTATTCATAAAATCTTTATGAACATTATCATGTTCAATATAAGGATAGGAGCCAGCTCAATGGGTAGTCTTAAACAAATATAAATACTATTCAAATTTTAACCTTATGCAAAAGCTTTTTTTTTAACACAAAGTAAAACTTGATTATACATATAGATGGGAATCAGGTCACTTTTGTAAGTATGTATTTAGTAATTAAGTTGAAAATATTCCCTTAGAAAAATAGCTCAATCAACATAGTACCCATATTATATATCCAAAATTTACAAGATCTCATTCATACCATTAGATTGTTTTCATCACTTGTCATCAGTACTAACCTCAATTGGCATTATGTATTTGGGTCAAAATAGTTTTTAGTATAGGATATAATGGAGCAATACATTTATGTAATATCTAGTGATCATAGTTTCTAATATAGGATAAAATGGAGCATAGAGTAATGTTGTCATTCAAAAATGATAATATACCTTCCTTGACCATATACAAGTATCATGCATTCATAAAAAAAGTTAGTCATAAACTGCAATATAATGTGCCCATAATGCATGTACATTAAATCTTCACATGTTAGAATGTGAGAAAGGGAATAATTTAACTATGAAATCAGGGATCAATGTAGGAAATGGTCTTCTATGCACACATATATGCTAAGGGTCCATCTAATACAATATTGGAAATTGATGTGAGTATAAGTGTATGCATCCATCGGTGATGTATATGAGTGTATGCATCCATTTGTGATGTATATTGTTGTACTAATCCATGGTGCTTTACGGCTTGAGTTGTTTGTAGCGCAATTAATCACAACAATTTTGTATTTTTTAAAAGAAAAATGCCATAAACATTTCATGCTGCAAAATACACACAAAAAAATGGCATTTGTAGCATTAATCCAAGAATTTCCTACAAGCAATCTCCATCCCTCCCTTTCTTGCTTACTCTTTCGGCCACCTCCACCCTCTTGTTGCCCTTCAAGACTGCCTCTTGCCTCCTCGCCTCCTTGCTTTCCTCACCTCCTCACCTCCTTGCTTCTTTGCCTTCTCACCTCCTTGCATCATGCTTGTTGCTGGCAATTCCAAGGCTGTCCCTCCCCTCATTGGCCAGCTCCTCTACTCCTCACATCATCCTTCTCCTCATTTTGGTGTCTCTAATGAATAGCTTGGGGGTCTTGTTTTTGGAGGGGGGAAGCATAAGAATGGCAACACCTTAATGCACTGTCATTTTTCGTGCTTTTGCCACCCAAAAACAAGACCTGCAAAGCCCTTGCTTAAGCTTGAATGAGCCTCTTGATTTTGGGCGTGTTAAGCCATTTTTGACCATTATACCCCCCAAATCAAGAGGCTCATTCAAGCTTAAGCAAGGGCTTTGCAAGCATTGCAAGTCCAGTAAATGAAATCAATCAGATTAGGAATTGGCAAACTCAATTTGGGAATGGTCAGAAATACTTTGTCTTTGAATAATGCCTTGGATCATGGGATGGGGTCCCATGAACCTGCTTCCTATGACGACGAATGGTTCTACCCTCGACTAAAGGTGACGTGTGTAGTAGTAAAAGGATAGCCCTCATGGAATCTCTAAGGGGTCTTGATTTTGGCCATGATTTGCACATTCTAGCACTTGAGCCATATATCAATTTCCAACACTTGAGGCATATAGTGGCTTTGCCCACGCAATGTTTCCAGCGACAATCCAAGCCTCAAGCAATCTCATATTCTGTATCCAGAGACATCATGAGGGGTAGAGCCTCTTTTTGGTAGTCTCACTAGCAATATGTATTGAAAAAAAAATGTATTCAATTATTATATTCTTCCTTGCTATATGAATGCTCTTAATGCATCCAAATTGTAGAACTACTTCAATACTACTTCTTAGTTATATTGTATAATAACCTCCATATGTATGCTCGTGAGACAACAAAAAAGAGACCTGGCAACCCAAAAATGATAGTGCATTGATGCGCTGCCATTTTTGGGCTACTAGGCCTCTTTTTTAATGTTTCCTGAACATAAGAACAAGCACTTGTGTTCCTTACCTTTCTTTCCAATGGGGGTTTTGATTTTGAGGGTGTATGCCAAAAATTGATAAACAACATTATTTGATGCATATAGTTTTATTAAATCGATAAATTGGGCATGAAAACATCTAAATTGGCTCTTGCCATTTGATTTGATGTATGACATGACCCCATTTGGATTTGTAATTCCAAAGATATGGGGTCTTACTTTTAGGGCTTGAATGCCTAAAATAGGCAGCGCGCCAATGCACTGCCTATTTCATACATTTAGGCCTCAAAAGTAGGACCCGATGTAGGACCAAATGAGGTCCTACTTTTGAGGCCTAAATGCATGAAATAGGCAGCACATTGACAAGCTACCTATTTCAGGAATTTAGGTCCTAAAAGTAGGACCCCGTATCTTTGGACTTACAAATCCCAATGGGATCATGTCCTATATCAAATCGAACGGCAAGAGTCAATTTAGATGGTTTTCATGCCTGATTTCTCCATCAATCAAAACTGTATGCATAAATATATACATCAAGATATGCATCAATATATGCATCAATATATACATATGTATGTATGTATATATATATATATATATATATATATATATAGATACATACATACATACATACATACATGTGTGTGTGTACACACACACACACACACACACACACACACACACACATATATACACATATAGATATATATGTATGTATATACATACATATATACATACTTACATACATACAGCAAAATGGGGGTCTTGATTTTGGGGGGGGTATGCCAAAAATTGATAAACAACATTATTTGATGAATATAGTTTTAGTTGATGGAGAAAATGGACATGAAAACCATCTAAATTGGCTCTTGCCGTTTGATTTGATATATGACATGACCCCATTTGGATATGCAAGTCCAAAGATACGGGGGGTGCTACTTTTAGGGCCTGAATGCCTAAAATAGGGAGCGCGTCAACGCGCTGCCTATTTCATGCATTTAGGCCTCAAAAGTAGGACCCCATTGGCAACCCAAATTTGGGTTGCCAATGGGGTCCTACTTTTGAGGCCTAAATGCATGAAATAGGCAGCGCGTTGACGCGCTCCCTATTTTAGGCATTCAGGCCCTAAAAGTAGCACCCCGTATCTTTGGACTTGCATATCCAAATGGGGTCATGTCATATATCAAATCAAACGGCAAGAGCCAATTTAGATGGTTTTCATGTCCATTTTCTCCATATATCAAAATTGTATGCATCAATATATACATCAATATATACATATATGCATCAACATATACATAAATACATATATATATATATATATATATATATATATATATATATATATATGTATATGTATATGTATGTACGTATGTATGTATATGCATATATATACATACATACATACATACAAACATCAAAAGTAAGACCCCATTGGTTTCCCATGTCATGCATTTTGTTGTCTCATGAGCATAATAACAAGCACTTGTGTTCTTTACCTTTCTTTGCAATGGGGGTCTTGATTTTGGGGGGGTATGCCAAAAATTGATCAACAACATTATTTGATGTATATAGTTTTAGTTGATGGAGAAAATGGACATGAAAACCATCTAAAGTGGATCTTGCCGTTCGATTTGATTTATGACATGACCCCATTTGGATATGCAAAATGGGGTCCTACTTTTGAGGCCTAAATGCATGAAATAGGTAGCGCGTTAACGTGCTACCTATTTTAGGCATTCAGGCCCTAAAAGTAGGACCCCATCATAGATGGTTTTCATGTCCATTTTCTCCATATATCAAAATTGTATGCATCAATATATACATGTATGCATCAACATATACATATACATACATACATATATATATATATATATATATATATATACATACATACATACATACACACACACACACACACACACACACACACACACACACGCACACACACACATATATACACATATAGATATATATGTATGTATATACATACATATATACATACTTACATACATACAGCAAAATTAGGACTTACAAATCCAAATGGGGTATGCCAAAAATTGATCAACAACATTATTTGATGTATATAGTTTTAGTTGATGGAGAAAATGGACATGAAAACCATCTAAATTGGATCTTGCCATTCGATTTGATATATGACATGACCCCATTCGGATATGCAAGTCCAAAGATACGGGGTGCTACTTTTAGGGCCTGAATGCCTAAAATAGGGAGCGCGTCAACGCGCTGCCTATTTCATGCATTTACGCCTCAAAAGTAGGACCCCATTGTGTTGCCAATGGGGTCCTACTTTTGAGGCCTAAATGCATGAAATAGGCAGCACGTTGATGCGCTCCCTATTTTAGGCATTCAGGCCCTAAAAGTAGGACCCCGTATCTTTGGACTTACAAATCCAAATGGGGTCATGTCATATATCAAATCAAACGGCAAGAGCCAATTTAGATGATTTTCATGTCCATTTTCTCCATATATCCAAATTGTATGCATCAACATATACATCAATATATACATATATGCATCAACATATACATACATACATATATATATATATATATATGTATGTATGTATGTATGTATGTATGTATGTATGTATGTATGTATGTAAATGCATATATATACATACATACATACATGCAAACATTAAAAGTAAAACCCCATTGGTTTCCCATGTCATGCATTTTGTTGTCTCATGAACATAAGAACAAGCACTTGTGTTCCTTACCTTTCTTTGCAATGGGGGTCTTGATTTTGGGGGGGTATGCCAAAAATTGATAAAAAACATTATTTGATGAATATAGTTTTAGTTGATGGAGAAAATGGACATGAAAACCATCTAAATTGGATCTTGCCATTCAATTTGATATATGACATGACCCCATTCGGATATGCAAGTCCAAAGATACGGGGTGCTACTTTTAGGGCCTGAATGCCTAAAATAGGGAGCGCGTCAACGCGCTGCTTATTTCATGCATTTAGGCCTCAAAAGTAGGACCCCATTGGGTTGCCAATGGGGTCCTACTTTTGAGGCCTAAATGCATGAAATAGGCAGCGCGTTGACACGCTCCCTATTTTAGGCATTTAGGCCCTAAAAGTAGGACCCCGTATCTTTGGACTTACAAATCCAAATGGGGTCATGTCATATATCAAATCAAACGGCAAGAGCCAATTTAGATGATTTTCATGTCCATTTTCTCCATATATCAAAATTGTATGCATCAATATATACATCAATATATACATATATGCATCAACATATACATAAATACATATATATATATATATATATATATATATATATATGTATATGTATGTATGTATGTATGCACATGCATATATATACATACATACATACATACAAACATCAAAAGTAAGATCCCATTGGTTTCCCATGTCATGCATTTTGTTGTCTCATGAGCATAAGAACAAGCACTTGTGTTCTTTACCTTTCTTTGCAATGGGGGTCTTGATTTTGGGGGGGTATGCCAAAAATTGATCAACAATATTATTTGATGTATATAGTTTTAGTTGATGGAGAAAATGGACATGAAAACCATCTAAAGTGGATCTTGCCGTTCGATTTGATTTATGACATGACCCCATTCGGATATGCAAGTCCAAAGATACGGGGTGCTACTTTTAGGGCGTGAATGCCTAAAATAGGGAGCGCGTCAACGCGCTGCCTATTTCATGCATGTAGGCCTCAAAAGTAGGACCCCATTGGCAATAGGCCTCAAAAGTAGGACCCCATTGTGTTGCCAATGGGGTCCTACTTTTGAGGCCTAAATGCATGAAATAGGCAGCGCGTTGACGCGCTCCCTATTTTAGGCATTCAGGCCCTAAAAGTAGCACCCCGTATCTTTGGACTTACAAATCCAAATGGGGTCATGTCATATATCAAATCAAACGGCAAGAGCCAATTTAGATGATTTTCATGTCCATTTTCTCCATATATCAAAATTGTATGCATCAACATATACATACATACATATATATATATATGTATGTATGTATGTATGTATGTATGTAAATGCATATATATACATACATACATACATGCAAACATTAAAAGTAAAACCCCATTGGTTTCCCATGTCATGCATTTTGTTGTCTCATGAGCATAAGAACAAGCACTTGTGTTCCTTACCTTTCTTTGCAATGGGGGTCTTGATTTTGGGGGGGGTATGCCAAAAATTGATAAACAACATTATTTGATGAATATAGTTTTAGTTGATGGAGAAAATGGACATGAAAACCATCTAAATTGGATCTTGCCATTCGATTTGATATATGACATGACCCCATTCGGATATGCAAGTCCAAAGATACGGGGTGCTACTTTTAGGGCCTAAATGCATGAAATAGGCAGCGCGTTGACGCGCTCCCTATTTTAGGCATTCAGGCCCTAAAAGTAGGACCCCGTATCTTTGGACTTACAAATCCAAATGGGGTCATGTCATATATCAAATCAAACGGCAAGAGCCAATTTAGATGATTTTCATGTCCATTTTCTCCATATATCAAAATTGTATGCATCAATATATACATCAATATATACATATATGCATCAACATATACATAAATACATATATATATATATATATATATATATATATATGTATATGTATGTATGTATGTATGTACATGCATATATATACATACATACATACATACAAACATCAAAAGTAAGACCCCATTGGTTTCCCATGTCATGCATTTTGTTGTCTCATGAGCATAAGAACAAGCACTTGTGTTCTTTACCTTTCTTTGCAATGGGGGTCTTGATTTTGGGGGGGTATGCCAAAAATTGATCAACAACATTATTTGATGTATATAGTTTTAGTTGATGGAGAAAATGGACATGAAAACCATCTAAAGTGGATCTTGCCGTTCGATTTGATTTATGACATGACCCCATTTGGATATGCAAGTCCAAAGATACGGGGTACTACTTTTAGGGCCTGAATGGCTAAAATAGGCAGCGCGTTAACGCGCTGTCTATTTCATGCATTTAGGCCTTAAAACTAGGACCCCATTGTGTTGCCAATGGGATCCTACTTTTGAGGCCTAAATGCATGAAATAGGTAGCACGTTAACGTGCTACCTATTTTAGGCATTCAGGCCCTAAAAGTAGGACCCCATATCTTTGGACTTACAAATCCAAATAGGATCATGTCATATATCAAATCGAACGACAAGAACCAATTTAGATGGTTTTCATGTCCATTTTCTCCATATATCAAAATTGTATGCATCAATATATACATCAATATATACATATATGCATCAACATATACATATACATATATATATATATATATATATATACATACATACATACATACATACATACATACATACACACACACACACATACATACATACAAACATCAAAAGTAAGACCCCATTGGTTGCCTATGTCATGCATTTTGTTGTCTCATGAGCATAAGAACAAGCACTTGTGTTCCTTACCTTTCTTTGCAATGGGGGTCTTGATTTTGGTGGGGTATGCCAAAAATTGATCAACAACATTATTTGATGCATATAGTTTTAGTAGTTTTAGTACACATACATACATACATATGTGTGTGTGTACATACATACATGGATGCATGCATGCATGCATACATACATACATACATACATACATACATATTGATGCATATAGTTTTACTAGATGGGGAAAATAGGCCCTACTCCGATTTTTGTGGAGAGACACAACTAGACAAATAGAGCAAGTCCAAGGGGTCGCTGGGGACACCTCCCGGCAAATGGAGATGCCCGGTATGCAATTTTAGCACCAATTTTGGGATGTAAGCTGCATAGTCATGTCCAAAAAAAGTTGTCAATTCTTGCATTAAATGTAGGGTGGTGAATATATGGTATTCCGTCATGGGGCCGGAGAAGACGGAGGCAAAAAATTGAACCTCCAAAAAGACTTCTTTTACCAATCTATGGGGACCGCGGCTCTTACTAGTGTTGAGAGTGGACAAGACAGCTACCGTTGGTGTGATATGGGAATCTCCCAATCTGCAATTTTAGCACCAATTTTGGGATGTAAACTACATACTCAGGTCCAAAAAAGTTGTGTCAATTATTGCATTAAATGTAGGGTGATGAATATATCCTATTTCATCAGGGGGCCTGCAGAAGACGGAGGGAAAAAATTGAACCTCCAAAAAGACTTCTTTTACCGGTCTATGGGGCCTAGCTCTTACTAGCATTGAGAGTGGACAAGATAGCTACCGCTGGTGTGATATGGGAATCTCCAAGTCTCAAGTTTTGGGGTACATGAAATTAGATCATGCTAACGGTAACTCTAAGAGGTTCCAAAGGCAGGCAACATCCTTCATCATAGCTAACTCAAATGCAAGGCAGTGAAAATGCCAGGAGAGTTGCTAGGTAGCATTGATTTTGGGAAGGGATATGATGATACTTTGTTGTGTTATGTAGGATATTAATTTCCATTAAATTTGGGACATGTTAGATATAACTTCATAAAATCCTAAGTCATGAAATTAATACATTACAAGTTCAAGCATAAATAATAGTTGTGAAGTTAATGCATTAAATATTCAAGCCTAAAGAAGAATTAATCAAGACCTAATGCACCGTACCAGAGACTTTGGCCTTACCCTCATTCCATAGACTTGCCAACGTAAGGCCAAAATTTTCATTCTTAAGAATATGTGGAAAGACCTTACATTTGGCCCACTTTTGGCGAAAAAATTTCATTCTAAAGAATAGGTGGAGTGAAATTGTGTTTGATAAATACAAATCAATGCTCAAGTTTGGACATTATTAAATAAAGGTATCCTTTTGAAGATATTGGAACACATGAGAGAAATAATATTGAAGATACGTGAATTTTTAGACATACTATTAAAGACAAATGAACATATAATGGATGAAATCCTATTGATGATACATGAATTTTCAATAGAACTGTTATTCAAAAGATTTGATGGATTGAATGTAGCTTTAATACATTATCCCTTTTACAAGGGTGTTTGAGTTTAAGGCTTGAAACATAAGAATGAATTTGTGTTGAAGCCTAGTGGTTTGTTAAGGATATGTGAAACTTGAAGTAAAAGTACTTACAATGGAAGGGATTATATCAAGATCCTATTAAGGACATGTGAACATATAGTAGAATAATTCTACATAAAATCAGCGGATCAAACTTAATGGCTCAAAAGCAAAAAGGGATGATGGTGCAACCTAGGGGCTACTCTACGGCACTATGGCAGCAATCTTTGTAGTTACTATCAAAGGTAGTGTAACTTTTTTGTCAAGGAAAGAGACGTGAACCACTCCACATGACCTAGATCTGTATGACCTAGGTTGCACCGACTTGTTTCTTTCATGGATAAAAAGTGACCCTTAGGTGATGCTATAGCACTCCCTTTTTTGGTCCATTATTATAGCACAATTGGGGCCTTTTGACCTAATACTAGCTACCCATCAAATATTTGTTGTAGATGTTAGGGGTAATTACCAAACTACTAGTGGTAGTTTTATCACCACATTAGTAATTTTATTTGAGTGTTCCTTAATGGTAGTTCTCCTACTACTACATACAATATTACCAATAGTAGTCCTAATCCCAATGATAGTACACATAATATTATTGTACCGTCCAACTTTAATCATCATTATATCTATGAATGCATATATATAGGTCTATCTATATCTATACCTATTTATTCGTCATCCAATACGTTTGCATTTATTTTTGGTGCTTTGCTTACTTTGAAACTAAAGATAATGTGATTTCATTATTGTTTGCATTGTTGTCAAACATGAGGAGCTGGAATGCATAAGAGTTGGGAGGCACATTATAATTTCTGTGCAGATTTGAGCCATTGAATAGCCTATTGATTCTGATTGTTTTCTTTCTTATTAAATCCTTAATTTGGTTATTTCACACCGAACATCGCCATATCAATTCTTTTTTTTTTTGTTCTAGTAATGTCCTATCGCAGCATAGTCTAGGGTTGATCAAACAAGATAAATGGGTGCTCACATTTAATATATTTTTGAGAGTTAGAGGATAGTGGCTGTAGACTACAAAATCATCACTTTGAATAAATTTGGCAAGATTCTTATGATAGAAGGAATAATTTCTATTGCACTAAAGATGAAAGAAAATTATCAAAAGGCTGATACAAGGCTCAAAATCACACTGGTGCTACTAGGCTTAATAGTCGTAGGCTAGTAGTAGTACTAGTGTATTTACTAAGTAGTGTGCATGCCTCTCCTCATTAAAATTCATAGTCTTCAAAAATATATAATACATAAGTCAAAATATTCTAATTAGTTTTATCATCCTAATGTTGAAACTGACTTAAATTCATAGTCTTCAAAAAGGTATAATACATAAGTCAAAATATTCCAATTAGTTTTATTGTCCTCATGTCGAAACTGACTTTCTCTTCCTTCGTCTCCTATGAGCTTCAAACCTTTAATCCATTAATCTCTCAAATAGTAAGAATGGTCTTGTATTAAGAGACGATGATATCTAAAGTGATCTACAAATACTAAGAATGGTCTTATATTAAGAGGTGATGATATCTCAAGTGTTATGCAAACCGTAAGAATGGTTTTGTATTAAAAGGTGATGATATCTCAAGTGTTCTACAAATAGTAAGAATGGTTCAAGTGTTCTACAAAAGTATTAGGTACCTCTTAGTGGCTAAAGGGAAGGAGTGATGATATCTCAAGTGTTCTACAAATAGTAAGAATGGTCTTGTATTAAGAGGTGATGATATCTCAAGTGTTCTACAAATAGTAATAATGGTTTTGTATTAGGAGGTGATGATATCTCAAGTGTTCTATAAAACTATTAGATACCTCTTAGTGGTTGAAGGGAAGGGGTTGGAAGTATGGGCAAAATCTCTAGGAACTACAGGATGGTTGCAAGAACAATTTTGAATGTCATAAATGACACTTGGGTTTTTCAACATATGGGTGAACTATTTTTAAACATTTTCTTTCATGGTTGATAACATTTTTAATAAGAAGAACCATTTTGAATGTCATAAGTGTTGATGCAATCCCATGCTATGAAGTCTACAAAAAGTTTGTTTTCCCCACATATGGGTGAAGTGATGTTTATGTTACTAAGTTCAACATATCAAGCAACGCATTTGTTTTGATTATTGAAGGAGTTTGATAATAAGACCCATTTCAAATGCAAAAGAATTGTTGTATCAGTAATGGAATCCGCTTTGGAGTGGAAATTCGGTTTCTTTCAAACCACATACTATTGTTGCATAATGTGAGTATGGCTCCAATTGGAAGTTAAGGTAGACTATAATTCGCAATATTGGTATAGTTACACATAGTAACATAAGTTTTATTTTCAACAATTTTCCCAAATAGTGGTTTCCACAAAGCTATGTTGAATACCTCGATAAGGAAATTGTGGAAAAGCTCGCTCGCTTTTTTGGGCCCGCTCGCTTTTCCTCGCTCGCTCTATCGACTGCCTCCCCACCTAGCAGCCCCCCTACTGACCGCAACCCTACTGGCCGATCTAGTAGGGCTCTGTTTAAGGTCCTAAAGCCAGCCCTTTTACTGCTGCTCCTGGCAACCTGGGTGCCCTGCATATCTGCCCTATTCCAGGGCCTATGGTAGGCCTACCACCAACCCATAGCCCTCACCTATTATTGAGATATCAAGCTCTACCCCCGATATATCTCCTGGATGACTATCATTTATGTCACCGCCTATGTTAGTTGTACTCGTGGTGTAGTTAGACTACCACGTATGTTTTTGGTTTGGGTTCACATATGAACCACGTATTCTAGGGTTTGACATATAGGGTATTTCCCTCTTCTATTGTATTGTTGTTGTGTGCAAAAGTGAAGAAAGGCTTCACCCTCCAACCTTGTGTCCTCTCTCTTTTGTGTGTTGTGAAGAAAGCTGAACTTGAGTCTCCTATCTCTCTCCCTTATTCTTTACATGGTATCAGAGCCTTGTTCGTGGTAAGGAGCTCAAGAAAGCAAGCCAAGTTTGTGCTGTCCTGGTAAGAGGACCAGTGTTGCTTTCCTATTTCGAGTTTGGGAGCAAATCTCTGCAGGTAGCACAGCCAGAAGTGCAGGAGTGCACTGTTTCAGATTGAGAGGCCCTTCGCGGTGTGGCGAGAGCACAGTATATGCTGCGGGAGACGGCGAAGCCCCGGGTGACTTTGTTTTTCTGATTTGAGGCCGTTTCGGGGCCCGTTTTGAAGGCGGAAGTTCTTCGCAGACAGTCAAAAAAAGGCCCTGTTTTTCGCTGTGCGACCACTGCTTTGCGCGGCCAGTCGGTGGAAAGGTGCCACAGAAATTGCATCGTATGCCTGTGTGCAGAGATATTGGAAGTTGCAGATTCATGCCTGTTGCCTGTTGATGCAAAATCGTCACTAGGAAGTGACTGTGTGGTGAAATACCACTTTCGTCAGTGTTGCAGATCTGCCCCTGTGAGGCTTTTTGCAGAAGTTTTGCTATTTGCCCTTGTGAGGCATTTGCTGTGTTTACAGGTTGCTGTTGCAATTCGTGATTTGTAAAATGTCTGAGAATCTGTCTACCATTGTCAGTGAGAAGCTTGACAAGAACAACTTCCAAGCATGGAAGTTCAGGATGACAAACTTCCTTATGGGAAAGGGAGTTTGGGAGTACATCAGTGGTGAAACTGCAGAACCAGTTTTGGGTGCTGCTCCCACTCCTGCTGAATTGAAGGCCTTTAAAGAATGGCATGAAAAAGCCAGAAAATGCCTATATTGGCTATCTGTTAGCATTTCAGATTCTATGATTGTGCATATACAGGATGTAGAGACGCCTAAGGAGGCATGGGATACATTGGTGAAGCTGTATAGCACAAATACCAAAGCACAAAAGATGCAACTAAAGCAGGAGTTGCACAATGTGCAAAGGAAAAATCTGAATATAAATGAGTATTCCTTGAAGGTGAAAGGCCTTGCAGATTCTCTTGCCTCCATTGGAGCACCTGTTGATGATGAGGACTTAGTGTCCATGACCTTGAATGGTCTTGGGAAAGATTATGCACAGTTTCGGACATCCATTGGAGTCCGTGAAACATTTCCTGATTTTCAGGAACTTATTGCTCTCTTGCTGAGTGAAGAGCAAAGGAATGGTGGTTCAACCACCTCAACTTCTCAAGAGACTGCTTTCTACTCGAATACAGGTAGAGGCATGGGTAGAGGAAGAGGCCGTTTTTTTTCTATGCAAACGAAAAACATTGTTGCAGGTTTGCCTAAATTCAGAGTTGAGGGAATGCAAAAGGTATGTGAAGCATGCCAAATGGGTAAGCAGGCCAGACATGCATTTCCCAAAAATGCTAAGGTGAGCAAAAGACCTTTGGAAGTGATCCATTCAGATGTTTGGACAACCAAAGCTGCTTCTATTGGTGGATGCCATTATTATGTGACGTTTATTGATGACTACACTAGGAAGGTGTGGATTTATTTTATGAAGCACAAAAGTGAAGTGTTCAGCCATTTCAAGGCTTTTAAGGCCATGGTTGAAAAAGAGAAAGGTGTGCATATTAAAGTGCTAAGATCTGATGGAGGGGGAGAGTACTTTTCAAAAGAATTTTGTGAATATCTGAAAGAACAGGGAATTCAAAGAAAGTACTCATGCAGGTCTACCCCTCAGCAGAATGGGGTTGCAGAAAGGAAGAACATGCATATTGCAGAAGTAGGACGGGCGATCCTAAATGAGAAAAACATGCCTGATTATTTTTGGGCTGAAGCAGTAGCAACTACTGTTTATATTATGAACAGAACCCCCACTGCAGCTGTCCATGGCATGATGCCTAAAGAAATGTATACAGGCCAAAAACCAGATATTTCTCACTTGAAGGTATTTGGTTGCATAGCTTATGTTCATGTTCCTGATGAGAAGAGAACAAAGCTGGATCCAAAGGCAGAAAAATGCATCTTTATTGGATATGCTCTGCACCAGAAAGGGTATCACTGTTATAACCCTTCCACCCGCAAAATGCAAGTGAGCAGAGATGTTGTTTTTGATGAAATGAGCAGCTGGTATGCACCAACTGTTATGGTAGGAGATGCAGATGCAGGAAATGGGAATGCTGCAACAAATGCAGAGCAGCAATCTCAAGCCTTGAGTGGACCCAGAGAGTCCTCTACTAGTGGATCTAATGCATGGACAGGGAGATTGAGATCTAGTGAATCGTCACATGTAAGCCCTGATAGTGTTGTGCAGGTATCACATAAGGGAAAAGAAAAAGTAGACCATGCTCCAGTGTTTGATGTGTTTGCTGGTAGCTCTCATGTTGATGGAGAGTCAAGCGGCTCTGAAATGAGCCTTGATGAGGAACTTGGGATTCCTTCTATTGTTACACCTGGTGCAAGGAAAAGCAGGCATGATTTAAAGACTCCTGCAACTGATCCAGTTGTACGGAGGTCCACTCGTATTAAGTATCCAGTTGACAGGCTGAGATATGATGGGTATATAGCACATCACTATGCTTATATGGTCAAGGTTCTAGAGGAGCCAGAGCCCACATGTTTTGAGGATGCAGCAGGGCATAAAAATTGGGAAGCAGCTATGGATGAAGAGATGGCTGCCTTGGATGCAAACCACACTTGGGATTTGATGCCTTTGCCTCATGATAAGAAGGCTATTGGCTGCAAGTGGGTTTACAAAGTAAAGCACAATGCTGATGGGTCTGTTAGCAGGTATAAGGCAAGATTGGTTGCCAAAGGTTTTGTGCAGACATATGGAATTGACTATGAGGAAACTTTCAGCCCAGTTGCAAGGATGGCAACCGTGAGAGCAGTAATTGCTATGGCTGCTGCAAAGGGATGGTCTTTGCATTAGATGGA
The DNA here is from genome assembly GCF_047967505.1 of Dipteris shenzhenensis. NCBI lineage: Eukaryota > Viridiplantae > Streptophyta > Polypodiopsida > Gleicheniales > Dipteridaceae > Dipteris > Dipteris shenzhenensis. The sequence goes on along the minus strand of NC_141614.1, from coordinate 30,171,738 downwards.
TGTGAAAAATTCCTTCTTGCATGGTGATTTGCAGGAAGAGGTTTATATGATGCAGCCAGAAGGTTATGAGGATAATTCACACCCCGATTTTGTATGCAGGTTGCGCAAAGCCTTGTATGGCTTAAAACAGGCGCCGAGGGCATGGTCAGACAAGATAGGGCAATATCTTGTCACTATTGGATTTCAGATTTCCAATTCAGATTTTTCACTTTATGTGAAAAGGACAAACAGAGGGATTGTGCTTGTAGTCATCTATGTTGATGACTTGATTATTACAGGTGATAGTGATGCAGACATTAATGAAGTGAAGCTGCTGTTGAAGCAGAAATTTGAGATGAAGGATTTGGGAGAGCTACGTTACTTCTTGGGCATTGAGGTTATTAGATCCCCAAGTGGGATATGGCTGTTGCAAAGGCAATACGGTTTGGACATGTTGTCCAAATATGGGATGATAGGCTGTAAGCCTATCTCTGTTCCATTGGAGCAGAATGTGAAGCTCAATGCAGAGACAGGTGAGCTTCTTGAAGATATTACTATGTACAGGCGCATAGTAGGTAGCTTGATTTACATGACTATAACCAGACCAGATTTGAGCTATGATGTGGGGCTGGTGAGTCAGTTTATGCAGGCACCGAGGAAGCCACATTTGGATGCAGCTAGGCGCATACTGCGGTATGTGAAGTCCACATTGCATTATGGACTGTTTTATGAAGCTGGGTGTGCATTACAGGTACATGGATACACAGATGCTGACTGGGCTGGTAGTGTCTCAGACAGGAGATCTACTAGTGGTTTTATGTTTTCCCTTAGGAGTGGTGCCATCAGTTGGAGCAGCAAGAAGCAGCCAACAGTTGCCTTGTCGAGCACAGAGGCTGAGTACAGGGGTGCAGCAATGGCTGCATGTGAGGTAGCTTGGTTACGCAAGCTACTTGCAGATATGGGATAGTCAATTCATGCAGCAGTTGTCATTCATTGTGACAACATTAGCAGCATCATGCTTGCTAATAACCCAGTTTATCATGCTAGAACGAAGCACATTGAGGTGCATTATCACTTTGTGAGAGAGAAGGTTCTAGCTGGTGAGATTGATCTTGTCTATGTCAGCACTGAGGAGCAGGTGGCTGATATTTTTACGAAGGCATTGGGTACCGAGAAGCTTCGCAGATTTAGGAGCTTGCTTGGTGTACGTGAGATGGATTTGAGCTTGAGGGGGAGTGTTGAGATATCAAGCTCTACCCCCGATATATCTCCTGGATGACTATCATTTATGTCACCGCCTATGTTAGTTGTACTCGTGGTGTAGTTAGACTACCACGTATGTTTTTGGTTTGGGTTCACATATGAACCACGTATTCTAGGGTTTGACATATAGGGTATTTCCCTCTTCTATTGTATTGTTGTTGTGTGCAAAAGTGAAGAAAGGCTTCACCCTCCAACCTTGTGTCCTCTCTCTTTTGTGTGTTATGAAGAAAGCTGAACTTGAGTCTCCTATCTCTCTCCCTTATTCTTTACACCTATCTACTCCATCTTCCCTGCCATTTGTCCAAGTTCTTTCATGCCCCGAACCCTAGTCCAATGGAAAGCCCTAAGCCTTTGCCAAACACCTATAGATTTGTACCACATCTACACCTCCATTTTGCCTTGGATCATCTTTTGTCATGCCACATGGACTTCCGTACAGTTTGCTCCAAGCATCCGTACCAAGCCGTACCCATGCTGACATCATTGTGGTCTTCTTCAGTCCCTTTGCACAGCCTGTTGCTGTCCACCTTGGTGCCAGGTACTCATTTCTTATGTTGCCCACATGGTAGCCCATGTGCTACCCATGTGGTAGCCCCCTTGCTGTGAGGTGCTGCCCATGTGACAACCCCCTCTCTTTCTTTTTCTCTTTGGGCATGCTGCCCACATGGCATCCAATTAGATGCCCATGTGGCATCCCTAGCCCTAGGTCCACCTCCCCCATGATCTCCTCATTTGGGGGTTTATAGATGGGGATGTGACCTGCCCATTTCCAACATAAATGTATGCCCAATAGGGTTGAATACAACTTAAAGAGTATTGTATGAAGGGATAAACCCTTGCCCTAGATGAGCAGAAGAGGGCTGCTTTGATGCAAACCCTAATGCTGCTGCTATCCAAAATGAACCAGGCCTGGAAGCTATCCTGTAGGTGCCAAGGATGAAGTGGATTTGCTACTCCTAATCCTAGCCTGACCTCAGCTGCCAAACACTGCTGTTGGCTGCACTATTTAGCCCTTGAAGTGAATGAGAAATGAGGCCAAGGAGGCTGCCTTTTATAAGCCCCCTTGGACCCTAGAAATGACCAACCAGGGTAGTCTATGGATCGACCCCCTGGCCAAATTTGTCTCGACCAAGCTGGTCAGGCTACTCCAATCACCGACTTGCTGAACCAAATAAAACATACTATGGATCTATATGAAAATAATATTCTCATGAATCTATAGAAAAAAAATGAGCCTCTTGGAATGAATATACTCCCAATCTTAGGTCTATACAAAATGAGTATACTTCTAGCTCTTGACTCCATACAAAAAAAAAAAACTGGCTTTGAGTCTATACAAAACGAATTTACTCCCAAGGCTATATAAAATGAATATACCTGAATATACTCCCCAGTCTACATAGCATATATACCCCTAGCTCCTAGGTCTATACAAAATCAATAAACTCGTGGGGGTCTATACAAAATTGGTATGTAGTCCTAGCTCTAGAGTGAATATACTCCTACAACCTGTGACATCCATGGTCTAGTAGGCCCATACATTCAATGTGACCTTAAAGGGAGAGGAGATAACGTCCAGGTGTAGAAGCTACAAACGTAAAACTATACACCATTAACAATATTATAATGCAGTCTTATTCAACCCTCAAATGTATACAGAGAAAGACTACCTATGGCAAAGGGACATAGAAAATAAACCATGTATTCACCTATGACCACGTAGTACTGGTTCTTCACCTGTAAGACCATCTATATAGTATAATTGACTTGAAGTTCTACTTTACCACAATTACTTTCTTGTACGTCTATCTATAATTCACCAATGACCTGTTGTAGGGCATTTTTGCCCCACATCCTACCGACCTAATAGTTGTTGAGATATCGAGCTCCACTCGCGATATGCCAGGGTGACTGTTGTGGATTTATGTCACCGACTTGTTAGCTGGAGATGCGGTTGGTACACCGCCCATGAATAATAGCTGGATGACAGCTATCCTTATCTACACTAGTTCGTGGCTCAGTTAGTATGCCACCTTAGTTAGTTGAGTTTGGTTTGAGACCCACATATAGGGTTCTTCTATTTCTTTGTACGAGAGTTCTTTTGGCTTTTACAACTAAGAAGAGGAAAACTGTTTTCAGCCTCCACCTTTGCGTGTATTCCCCCATTGTGCATGTGAGAAAGCCACAAGTGAGACTCCTTCCCTCTCTCCCACAATCTTCACATGGTATCAAAGCCTTGTTCGTGGTAAGGAGCTCAAGAAAGCAAGCCAAGTTCGTGGTGTCCTGCTAAGAGGACCAGTGTTGCTTTCCTATTTCGAGTTTGGGAGCAAATCTCTGCAGGTAGCACAGCCAAAAGTGCAGGAGTGCACTGTTTCAGATTGAGATGCCCTTCGCAGTGTGGCGAGAGCGGTGACTTTATTTTTCTGATTTGAGGCCGTTTCGGGGCCCGTTTTGAAGGCGGAAGTTCTTCGCAGGCACTCAGAAAAAGGCCCTGTTTTCTGCTGTGTGACCACTGCGCGGCTAGTCGGTGGAAAGGTGCCACAGAAATTGCATCGTATGCCTGTGTGCAGAGATATTGGGAGTTGCAAATTCATGCCTATTGCCTGTTGATGCAAAATCGTCACTAGGAAGTGACTGTGTGGTGAAATACCACTTTCGTCAGTTTTGCAGATCTGCCCGTGTGAGGCAAAAAGCTGTGTTTTTTGCAGTGACAGAATATTTTTCAATGTTTTGTAATGGCATCTGATTCTCTTTCACAGATTGTCACTAAAAAGCTTGACAAGAATAACTTCCAGGCATGGAAGTTTAGAATGACGAATTTCTTGATGGGAAAAGGCTGTTGGGAGTTCATTACAAGAAATGAAGAAGAACCTGTTCTTCCTAATGTTCCCAGTCAACAGGAAATGCAAGCATTCAAAGGATGGCATGAGAGAGCCAGGAAAGTTATGTACTGGCTGTCTATCAGTATTTCGGACTCCATGATTGTGCATATTCAGGATGCGAATACGCCAAAGGAGGCATGGGATACTTTGGCAAAAATTTATAGCACAAATACGCAAGCTAGGAAAATGCAACTCAAACAGGAGTTGCACAATGTGTAGAGAGAAAATTTGAGCATAAATGACTACCACATGAAAGTGAAGAAAATTGCAGATGCACTTGCTTCCATTGGGTCGCCAGTGGATGATGACGATTTGGTTTCTATGACCTTGAATGGTCTAGGAAAGGATTATGCACAATTTCGGACATCCATTGCCGTCCGTGAAAAATTTCCTGATTTTGAGGAGTTGATTGCTCTTCTAATTTCCGAAGAGCAGAGAAATGGTGGTGCATCTTCTTCAGCAGGAACTTCACAAGAAACTGTCTTCTACTCAAATGCTGGCAGAGGTAGAGGCAGAGGTAGAGGAGGCCGATCTGTAGGCCATGGTAGAAATCAGAATATGCAGCAAACGCAAGAAAACCAGTCCTATGCAGGAGGACGTGGTAACTCTAGAGGCAAGGGGAGCCAAAGAGGCCGTGGTGGATGGCAGAGAGGCCAAAATGCAAACAGCAATATTGAATGCTACTATTGTGGCAAAATGGGTCATATGGCTAAGGACTGCTATAAAAAGCAGAATGACATTATGAGTGGAAAATTGCAGCAAGGCAATTATGCATCTTCTAGTAGGCAGGGTGATGACAGAAATGAGCATCTATTTATGGTGCAGCATATGACCAATTCTGTGACAAGTGTAGAAGAACAAAATGATGTGTGGTATGTTGACTCAGGTGCGTCAAACCACATGACAGGTCATGCAGAATGGATGCAAGATGCAAGGAAATTGTAAAAGCCAGAATTTGTGGAGACTGGTGATGATACTGCACATCCTATTGTGCAGATTGGCAAAATTCCTTTGTCTATGCAGGATGGGAAAAAGAAATACTTGTCTGATGTATTTCATGTCCCAAACATCACCAAGAACCTAGTTTCTTTTGGTCAGATGGTTGAGCAGGGCTTGCAGGTCAGTTTTAATCCTCATGGATGCTTTGTTGAGGATATGAAAAATAATGGTCGCTTGATAGCAAAAGGAAAGAAGAAGGGCAGGATGTTTACATTGGATGCGGACATGCCTGAATTGAGTGCAGCAATGTTTGCACATGGGACCGGTGTAGTTGCAGATATTGATATCTGACACAAACGCATTGGTCACGTTAATATACAGCGACTTAAATCAATGCAAGCCCAAAATATTGTTGCAGGATTGCCTAAATTCAAGGTTGCAGAAATGCACAAGGTTTGTGAAGCCTGTCAATTTGGGAAACAGGCAAGGAAACCTTTTCCTAGGCATGTTCAAGAGAGTAAAAAGCCATTGGAATTAATCCACTCTGATGTGTGGACTACAAAAGCTGCATCTATTGGAGGTTGTCACTATTTTGTCACATTTATTGATGACTTCAGCAGAAAACTGTGGGTGTATTTTATGAAAAAGAAAAGTGAAGTGTTTGGGCACTTCAAAGCTTTCAAAGCTATGGTGGAAAAAGAAACAGGCCTGCAGATAAAATGCCTAAGGTCAGATGGAGGGGGAGAGTACCTCTCAAATGTTGACAACTAATCTTGCCTTGTATCTATTCACAGAACCATCTGCATTGTGCTTGATCTTATAAACCCACTTACAGCCAATTGCATTCTTGCCTTTAGGCAAAGGCACCAATTCCCATGTAGCATTAGCATCCAAGGCATCCATTTCTTCATCCATGGCTTTCTCCCATTTTTCATTTCCCATGGCTTGCTCAAAAGAAATGGGTTCTGGTTCCTGTATCACTTTGACCATATAGGCATAGTGAATGGCTGTAAATCCATCATATTTCAGCCTATCCACAGGATACCTAACCTTGGTAGACCTGCGCAAAATAGGCTCACTTCCAGGTGCTCTCAAAACATCCTTGGTCTTCCTTACTCCAGGTGTAACAACAGAAGGAATACCCAACTCATCATCAATGCTATGTTCTAAGCCATTGGATTCACCATCCACACAAGAGTGACCTGCATTCACATCAAACATGGGCTGATCTACCTTCTCTTTTCCTTTTCGTGAAACCTGCGTACCACTCTCTGCATTGCTTTGAGGGGATTCTCCTGATCTCAATCTGCCTGTCCATGGCAAAGTATGTGAACCACTGGTAGAGGACACGCCAGGTCCACTGATCTTTTGTGATTGCTGCTGTGCATTCTGTGCAGCATTACCATTTTGTGCATCTACATCAATCATCACATTTACTGGTTTATACCAGCTGCTCATCTCATCAAAAACAACATCTCTGCTCACTGTGAACTTAAGTGTAGAAGGGTTATAGCATCTATACCCTTTCTGCTGCAGAGAAGAACCAATAGAGATGCACTTCTCAACTTTTGGATCCAACTTGGACCTCAACTCATCTGGCACATGGACATAGGCAATGCAACCAAAAATCTTCAAATGAGAAATATCTGGTTTCCTACCAGTATACATCTCCTCTGGCATCATGCCATGTATTGCTACAGTGGGAGTCCTGTTCATTATATAGACTGCTGTAGCAACTGCTTCAGCCCAATAATAATCTGGTAGATCTTTTTCATTTAGCATAGCCCGAGATACGTCTCCAATATGCCTGTTTTTTCTTTCTGCAATTCCATTTTGCTGTGGGGTATGACTGCATGAATATTGCTGCTTTATACCATGCTCCTGCAGGAACCTTGCAAACGGTATGCACAGACATATGGCATTGATTATGAAGAAACTTTCAGCCCAGTTGCAAGGATCGCAACCGTAAGAGCAGCCATTGCTATGGCTGCATAAAAGGGATGGTCTTTACATCAGATGGATGTAAAGAATGCCTTCTTGCATGGTGATTTACAAGAAGAGGTCTTTAAGGAGCAGCCAGCAGGTTATGTTCATGCTATTCATCCCGAGTTTGTTTGCAGAGGTTGAAGAAAGCCTTGTATGGCTTGAAGCAAGCACCTAGAGCATGGTCTGACAAGATAGGACAGTATTTTGTCACTATTGGCTTTCAGATTTCCAAGGCAGATCTCTCACTCTATGTGAGAAAAACAGAGAAAGGGATTATGCTGCTGGTCATTTATGTTGATGATTTGATCATCACAGGTGATAGTGATGAAGATATCCTTCATGTGAAAATGCTATTGAGGCAGAAGTTTGAGATGAAGGATTTGGGAGAGCTGCGTTATTTCTTGGGCATTGAGGTGATTAGATCACCAAGTGGGATGCAGAGGCAGTATGGATTGGACATGCTGTCCAAATATGGGATGACAGGCTATAAGCCTATTTTAGTTCCTTTGGAGCAGAATGTGAAGCTGAGCGCAGATGCAGGTGAGCTTCTGGAGGATCCTACTATGTACAGACGCATAGTAGGAAGTTTGATTTACATGACTATTACCAGGCCAGATTTGAGCTATGCTATTGGGTTGGTAAGTCAGTTTATGCAGGCTCCAAGGAAACCGCATTTGGATGCGGCTAGACGCATATTCATGTATGTGAAGTCCACATTGCAGTATGGACTATTTTATGAGGCTGGGGTTTAGATACAGTTGCATGGATACACTGATGCTGATTGGGCTGGTAGCATTTCAGATAGACGATCTACCAGTGGATATGTGTTCTCTTTTGGGAGTGCTGCAGTCACTTGGAGCAGCAAGAAACAGCCTACAGTTGCCTTGTCAAGCACAGAGGCTAAGTACAGGGGTTCAGCAATGGCTGCATGTGAGGTAGCTTGGTTGCATAAGCTACTTTATGATATGCATCAGTCTACAGATGGGCCGGTTGTCATTTATTGTGACAACATGAGCAGTATACATTTGGCAAAGAACCCAGTCTTTCATGCTAGAACAAAGCACATTGAGGTGCATTATCACTATGTGCAGGAGAAGGTTTTACTAGGTCTTATTGATCTAGTTTATGTCAGCACAGAGGATCAGGTAGCTGACATATTCACGAAAGCATTGGGCACAGAGAAGCTGTGCAAGTTCAGAGACCTGCTTGGTGTGTGCAGGATTTGGGATTGAGCTCGAGGGGGAGTGTTGAGATATCGAGCTCCACTCGCGATATGCCAGGGTGACTGTTGTGGATTTATGTCACCGACTTGTTAGCTAGAGATGCGGTTGGTACACCGCCCATGAATAATAGCTGGATGACAGCTATCCTTATCTACACTAGTTCGTGGCTCAGTTAGTATGCCACCTTAGTTAGTTGAGTTTGGTTTGAGACCCACATATAGGGTTCTTCTATTTCTTTGTACGAGAGTTCTTTTGGCTTTTACAACTAAGAAGAGGAAAACTGTTTTCAGCCTCCACCTTTGTGTGTATTCCCCCATTGTGCATGTGAGAAAGCCACAAGTGAGACTCCTTCCCTCTCTCCCACAATCTTCACAATAGTTACCCGTCACTTCCTGGCCATTCAACCAGTGGCTCCCGCTCCACATGTCCGATCTCGTGCGAGCACACCACCTTGGTACACAGGTCCATCTTTGGTAGCACCAAATTGCACCCCCTCCTTCAAACACATACCCACCTCCAAGCTTGAGCACCCTAAGCACCGACTAGATGTTCCCCTCATAAAAGGTGAACCACTTGAGGTTATTAAGACACAATGCTATCAAGGTTTGTTTCAACTCGTTGTTCTGGCAGGGTCTACAACTAAACAACATACTCGAGAAATCAAATCCGAGGAATAAATCAATAAGCTGCTCATGTGGCAGCCCTAACCTTGAGTCCACTTCCCCCAAGCTCTCCTCATATGGGGGCTTATAGATGGAGAGGTGACACCCTCTCACCGACACATCTCGTCTTGATCCCAACTCATCGATGAAGATTCTCAAGCATCTCCTGTGTCGTAGCTACCTAGAATAATGCGGTGTCTATGTCACTTCCTGGTCATTCAACCAGTGGCTCTTGCTCCACCATGTCCAGTCTCGTGCGAGCACACCACCTTGGTACATAGGTCCATATTTGGTAGCACCAGATTGCACCCCCTCCGTCAAACACATATCCACCTTCAAGCTTGAGCACCCCAAGCACCAACCAGATGTTCCCCTCATAAAAGGTGAACCACTTGAGGTTATTAAGACACCATGCTATCAGGGTTTGTTTCAACTCGTCGTTCTGGCAGGGTCTACAACTAAACAACATACTCAAGAAAGCAAATCCAAGGAATAAATCAATAAGCTGCTCATGTGGCAGCCCTAACCTTGAGTCCACCTCCCCCAAGCTCTCCTCATATGGGGGCTTACAGATGGAGAGGTGATACCCTCTCACCGACACATCTCATCTTGATCCCAACTCATCGATGAAGATTCTCAAGCAACTCTTGTGTCATAGCCGCCTATAATAAGGCGGTGTCTATGTCACTTCCTGGTCATTCAACCAATAACTCCTACTCCACCATGTCCAATCTCGCGCGAGCACACCACCTTGGTACACAGGTCCATCTTTGGTAGCACCAGATTGCACCCCCTCCTTCAAACACATACCCACCTCCAAGCTTGAGCACCCCAAGCACCGACCAGATGTTCCCCTCATAAAAGGTGAACCACCTGAGGTTATTAAGACACCATGCTATTAGGGTTTGTTTCAACTCGTCATTCTAGCAGGGTATACAACTAAACAACATACTCGAGAAATCAAATCCGAGGAATAAATCTAGATTACTTGGACCATGAGCTCCCACTGAGCGTCTTGTCATGCCCCCTTCTAATTGAAAGTATTCATATGATTCTGAATCTATAGGTCCTGCCAAAGAATCCTCCTCTATGTTAGGAATACTAGCTAAGCACTTGGATAACTCCAAGCTCTCATCACTCTCCTTCACTTTTACAAAAGTTTTTGACTCCTCATCCGATCACATCTCAATATCAGACATCCTTACCAAGACACTAGGGTCTGCATATCTCTCCTCAACAACATCTCCTGATGTCACCAAGAATAGTTCAACTATGACCACCACATTAGCCATGAGATAAGAGTACAAAGTTGTACACCTGTCTGAACCTCAGCCTCCCTTAAAAGGGTACCGTCCTTCAGACATCAAAGTAGATTCGCCCAAGCTTTGAATCAAGGTCGTCCTTCAGCAAGGTCATTGCCTTCAAGCTTCACTTCTTGTGAGCTTCTGTCATTAGAACTCTGATATCATGTAAATAAAAAGATACGTAGCAGAAAGACTTATAGAGCCTAGGAAATTCACACAAAAGAGGTTGTGTAAGTGGAATCTAAAACTTCTTTACTTTGTGTATTTAATATACATGTGCAGTGAGTGAATGAGCAGATGCACAGGGGAGATATAGAACCAACAAATCTTTATATTTTCATCCAAAGATAGATACAATACCAAAATGGATGTCTTCAATGTGCCACCCTCTACTAGCAAAATGCTTAGCTAGACGTGCCTCGTGAATACACAAAACAGAGTTGTCCTCCTACATCTGTGGCACCCTCCAAAAACTCAGCCTGTGTGCTCCCTTATGAGCTTTGGTGGGCCTCGTTGTTGTGCCCTACAAACATACCTTTAAGCTTTCCTTTCAGAAATCATAGGTAAGGTAGTGACCTTTAATCTTGACCTCCTTGCTGCCCTAATGTGCAGCAAATGGTGAGGCCCAAGCTTCTCCTGATGATCCCTAATCCTTACTGCCCTGAATGTCGGCCTAGGATCCAATCACCCTCTGAGCTATGTCTGCAGCACCTAGACTGCCTAAAGTATGGCCCCACTCATGCTATCGTGTAACTTCAATCTATTCCTGAGGTGATCTCTTGTGAGCACTCTCTCTATTGCCCAAAAGTTGCTCCAGTATGTTCATTTATTAGGATATGTACCGGCCACCTTGCTACCCTTAAAAGATAGCAAAAATGACACCCTTCTGAGCTCTTTGTTAGCCAGCTTTCTTACTACACCTACTGTGCTCTTGAAGAGACTTCGAGGTAGGCAGCATCAGCTCCAATCCACTTTGGATTCCTTAGTGCTTCTCCTGCTGCTATGGGCTAGGGTCAAGCCCCAATCTAAATGAGTATTGAGCCCAAGGGGCTCCCTCTTTATAGGGCAGGATGCCCCCTCTTGCTGGCTGACCCATTGGGTTGGTTGGCCAAAGCCCTACTGGCCGACCTAGTAGGCCTACTTGGCTAACCTTGTTGGTCTGTCCAGCACACCAATAGGCAGCCTTTTTGCTACCCCTTTTTGGCTCGCATGGCCATGTGGAATTGTGCCACTGGCCCAAGCTTTCTCAGCTCCTTGCCCCGACCTATAGGGCATCTTTTCCCCAGATCCTGCCAACCTAATAGTTGCCCCATGCTGCATCTGTTCACCATTTGCTTGGGCCCGTTTCAACCCTGATCTTTGGCACTTGGTCTGCTCCTACTAGGCACCTATTAGCTCCAGCCTTCTCTAGCCCTAGATCTATCATACCAACCTCATACATGCTATTGCACACACCTGTCATGAAGGCGCCTACAGATCGATGCACTCTTGGCCTATACCATCTCTTCCAAGCCATCCAATCTCGACCCGACTGCTCTAGGATGTCCACGCAATCTTGCACAGGCTCCATGCTCTAGTCGACATCTTCCAAGTTCCAAATCTTACCCAACACTACTGCGAACTATTCCACCTTATCACATGTCAGCTCCATACAAAATCCAATCATATGCATTTTGAGCCCCTCCAGGCAGAGTGAATTGCTTCAATGTTTTTGGCTGAACCTTTTTGCACGTAGGTGATGGCCAGAGTGTGAAATTTTTTATGCAATTGCATGTGTTTACTGGCAACCTCAAATCCTTCAATCATATGCATTTTGAGCCCCTCTAGATAGAGTGAATTGCTTCAATGTTTTTGGCTGAACTTTTTTGCACCTAGTTGATGGCCAGAGTGTGGATTCAACATCTCTTACAAGCCACATGGCACTCTCCTCCTGCAAGCCTTCTCCAACTGAGCTGAGTTGAGCCTTCTCCTACAAGCCACGTGGCACTCCCCTGTAGAGGAGAAAAAAAATACAAGGCTCCTTGCGTGTGTTGCCACTTATGCAAATGCATGTATTTACTGGCAACCTCAAATCCCCTTCAATCATATGCATTTTGAGCCCCTCTAGGTAGAGTGAATTGCTTCAATGTTTTTGGTTGAACCTTTTTGCACCTAGTTGATGGCCAGAGTGTGAAATTTTTTACGCAATCGCATGTGTTTACTGGCAACCTCAAATCCTTCAATCATATGCATTTTGAGCCCCTCTAGGTAGAGTGAATTGCTTCAATGTTTTTGGCTGAACTTTTTTGCACCTAGTTGATGGCTAGAGTGTGGATTCTTGCACGCAACTACCTTGGAACCACTGAGATGTAGCGCTCATATTCTAGAGAGTTCTTTCCAAAGTCATTTGCCACCACCTCTGTCTCAACTGATGGACATCGCTTTCCAATGCTTGCTCTTTTTTAAAGAAACCTTTTTATTAGAGGTTTGTTTGAATTGTTAAAGAGAGACTCAAAGATGCTTCCAAGAAACCTTTCTATCCGAGTTTGATTCGAATTGTTAAAGAGAAACTCAACGATGAACAAAGATGAAATAGTTTCAAAAAATCGATTATAATCATGATCAACAGCTCAGAATGCTAACCTCTAACAACTTCGATTTTAAACTTGTTTGTGACATCCACAAACACCCACGATGATGGAGCTGCCTAGACCTTGCAACCTAGTCTTTCTCCTGCAAATTGTTGAGCCCTTCAGGCCAACATTTGATTGGAGCTCTTGCAAACTCTTTGAATTAGCAAGCCAATCAATTCTTGGAGCGTGCCCTCCATTAAGAATAGCTTTGGCAGTCTTCGAGCTATCTTTAATCACATCTCTCAATAGTACCGCTGCTTTAAGCTCCTCCAAGTGGCAAATCATTGATTTATTAATGTTCCTAGATCGGACCCTACTCGATGTCTACCTTCTTTCATTCCTCCATTATCTTCATTCCCTTTCATGTTCCCCTAGCATTGATCAACCCCTACACCTCTCTTTCTCTCTCTCTCTCAAAACCACATACAAAAATTCTATAAAAAGCCCTCCCCCACCTCTGTCTCTCTCTCCCTCTCTCTCTCTAGCTATGGTTTTGAGATAAACCCTCTTCCTCCCCCCTCCCCTCTCTCTCTCTCTCCTCTCTCACAAAAACACAAAAGGGCACACACACACACACACACACACACACAAACAAACAAACACACACACTCTCTCTCACACACACAGAAATAGTGTAGATATAGAAGTGTAGATATAGAAGCTGGAATAGAGCAACCCAAGCTGGAATAGAGCAAGCTGCAATAGCTTCGTCAACGGTCTCTGGCTAGATGAGGATAAGTTCGAGCTTACAAATAAGAGAGAGAAACACCTATTTCATTAATTTTGGACTAGTGCACTGTCCAAATTCGTTTTGTGAGATAATTTTGGATAAAGCATTTCAAAAAAAGAGGCTCTTATAAAACACAACTTTGAGTCAAAAAGATTTTAAAAAAGCAAATTAGAAAAAATAACGTGACATGTTATTAAAACTAGAGTACATTAAAAAAAGAGGACTTCATGTTGTTAAAAGAGACAAAAAGTAAAATTTTAAAAAATCAAATTAGAAAAAAAACTAGAGTACATTAAAAAAAAAGCATGACACATTTGTACAAGAAGTAGATCATATAACTCAAAGCCATATGGTGTTAAAAAACACCTTCCATTAGCTCAGCCTAGAATATGTCATCTTTGTCTGTTACAGTTACTTTAGAAAACACATAAGTCTATGGAATTAAATTTCATAGTTACTTTAAATTTCTATGGAATTAAATTTCCATCACTTGACTATTAAGTCATTAGAGAGAGCATATGTCCTCGAAAGTGCCTACTATGGCATTGGCTTCATGAAAACAAGCAGACTTTAAACTTGTAGGCCATGCGTAACCAGGGCTGGCATCGCAAATCTCCTCACAGACCCTCCTCACAACTTGTTTCGAATCTTCCGCCGACTTGTAAGCATTCAACAACTCTTCTTTTCTCTCTTGGCTTTCCTCATCTTCACCATTTTTTTCAATACAGCTTCTAGCCACCGCTATATCCTGTACAAAAATTTCACTCATTCGCATAAGAAGTATGTGATTAAAAGACTTAGCAAAAAAGAAAGCTAAGGATATTCACCTCTTCTGCTGAGTTCAAATCAAGCAGCCATGTGCGTAACATATCCTCCTCGAATGATTTTCCCTTCATTGGTCCATACAAAAGAGATCTAAGACAGAATTTGAGTTCACTAAATGAAGTCGGGTAGTAAGTACTCATTGTCTTAGAGGGAAAGTGGGAGAAGGAGAGTGAGGGAGCAATAGCGAGGGATGCACAGTGAGCTGCCCCTCCTTCAAGAGTGATAGAAAGTGAGGGAAGGCGTAAAGTGAAAGATGAATACAAGTTAATCAGAAGGACTAAGATGTAAGAAATAAGAGAGTTTTTGTGGAAGGACTACGATGGAAGATTACAAGTGCACTAAGGAACGATGTGTTCGCTATGATAAGGATAAGGGTTGGAATAAAGTGAGAGAAGCATTGGAAATGCTCTACTTTAAGTAAGTGGAGACTATCCAACTGAATAAAATTTTGCAGAGCATTGGGAATGCTATACTTTAGGTGAGTGGAGCATTGGGAATTGATACTTTGCCATGAAATATATTACAAATATTACATCATCACATATTCATATCAAAATTCTCATCACAGAAGGTTATATTTCCTAATAATCACATCATCACACATTCATATCATAAAATTGTGTGCATGAAATAAATATATAAATATCATGACTAAATGCCACTTAAGTAATAAGTCAAAAATTGGTGTATAATCAACAAAAACTACATCATGATTCATACATTGCAACAAATAAATGTCAACCATAATATTCATGGAGTAAACAACATCATGAGAATATGCTCCTCATGCATATATACAAACACAACATCATACATGCATCACAACTCTTCTGATGCTTCTAGTGGAGACTGTGGCAACTCTTTTGATGCTTCCAATGGAGGCTGTGGTGCTCTAGATGTACACTCAGTCTCTACTTCTTCTGTAGTATGTAGTGCTTTCAGAGTAGACTCAGTATCCTCTTCCTTAAATGCAAGCGGAGGCTATGGCAACTCTTCTGATGCTTCCAGTTGAGGCTGTGGTGCTGTAGGTGTACACTGGGTCTCTACTTCTTCTGTAGTGTGCAGTGCTTTCACAGTAGACTCAGTCTCCTCTTCCTTAAATGCAAGCTCTGATATTGCTTCAATTGCACGTTGTATTCTAATGGTAGCAATTAGGTCTCGAATGATTTCAGCCCTAAACAATTGTATATCCTCCTCTGAATATTTGAGCTCCAAAGAGTCTTCCATTGAGATCTGTGGCTTAAGTGAGAAAATTTCTTTGAAAATCAACATGCAGTTGTGGGCAACTCTCCACCCACAACTATGCCCATCTTCCTGCTCTCCTACTATTTATTGCTCGATCGATCATGCAAAGGATATTAAATGGGCACAACACCTTTCGTACACCTCAACCTAGGTGTTATTGGAATGTTCTCAAAGAGGCACACCCATCTGATAAGTACTTGGTCAGATAACACACCTAAGGGTGTGTTTTTTTGTGGATGTGCATATCACTCGGGAAAAAATGGTGTATAATGCGTGATCGACCATGCAAATCATATCCGATGGTGACAATACTTTGCACACACCTCACCGTAGTTGAAACGGACTTGCATGTAAAGTGGAGCCCCCATCCAATAAGTACTTGTTTGAATAACAATCCTAGGACCGTGTTTTTTCATGGTTATGCATGACACTAAGGCAAAAATGGTGTTTTATGCTTGATCGACAATGCAAAGCATATCCAATGGGCACAATACTTTGCACACACCTTCAACTAGGTGGAATCAAATTACATGCAAAGTGGCACGCCCATTGCAAAAGTGCTTGATCGGATAACATACCTAGCAGCGTGTTTTTTTACAGATGTGCATGACACTAGAGCAGAAATAGTATTTATTGCTCGATAGACCATGCAAAGAATATTCGATGGGCACAACACTTTTCATACGCCTCAACCTAGGTCATATTGAAATGTTGTCAATGAGGCACACCCATCCCATAAGTACTTGGTCAGATAACACACCTAATGGCATGTTTTTTTGTGGATGTCCATATCACTAGGGAAAAAATGGTGTATAATGCGTGACCGACCATGCAAAGCATATCCGATGGTAGCAATACTTTGCACGCACCTCAACGTAGTTGAAACTGATTTACGTGCAAAATGGAGCCCCCATCCAATAAGTACTTATTTGAATAACACACCTACGGCCGTGTTTTTTGATGGTTGTACATGACACCAAGGCCAAAAACGGTGTATAATGCGTGATCGACCATGCAAATCATATCCAATGGTGACAATACTTTGCACGCACCTCAAAGTAGTTGAAATGGACTTGCGTGCAAACTGGAGCCCCCATCCGATAAGTACTTGTTTGAATAACACACTTAGGACCGTGTTTTTTCATGGTTGTGCATGACACTAAGGCAAAAACGGTGTTTTAGGCTTGATCGACAATGCAAAGCATATCCGCTGGGAAAAAAACTTTGCACACACCTTCAACTAAGTGGAATTGACATACATCCAAAGTGGCACTCCCATCCCATAAGTGCTTGATCAGATAACATACCTAGCAGCATGTTTTTTTACGGATGTGCATGATACTAGAGCAAAAATAGTATTTAATGCTCGATCGATCATGCAAAGCATATCCGATGGGCATAACAATTTTTGTACACCTCAACCTAGGTGGTATTGAAATGTTCTCAATGAGGCACACCCATCCGATAAGTACTTGGTCAGATAACACAGCTAATGGCATGTTTTTTTGCGGATGTGCATATCACTAGGGAAAAAATGGTGTATAATGCATGATCGACCATGCAAAGCATATCCGATGGTGAAAATACTTTGCACGCATCTCAACCTAGTTGAAACGGACTTGTGTACAGACTGGAGCCCCCATCCGATAAGTACTTGTTTAAATAACACACCTAGCATTGTGTTTTTTCATGGTTGTGCATGACACTAAGGCAAAAATGGTGTTTTATGCTTGATCGAAATGCAAAGCATATCCGATGGGCACAATACTTTGCACACACCTTCAACCAGGTGGAAACGACTTACATACAAAGTGGCACGCCCATCCCATAGGTGCTTGATTGGATAACATACCTAGCAGTGTGTTTTTTTATGGATGTGCATGACACTAGAGCAAAAATAGTATTTAATGCTCGATCAACCATGCAAAGGATATCCGATGGACACAACACTTTTCGTACACCTCAACCTAGGTGGAATTGAAATGTTCTCGAAGAGTCACATCCATCCGATAAGTACTTGGTCAGATAACACACCTAAGGGCGTGTTTTTTTGCAGATGTGCATATCACTAGGGAAAAAATGGTGTATAATGCGTGATCGACCATGAAAAGCATATCTGATGGTGACAATACTTTGCACGCACCTCAATGTAGTTGAAACGGACTTGCGTGCAAAGTGGAGCCCCCATCGGATAAGTACTAGTTTGAATAACACACCTAGGGCCGTGTTTTTATATGGTTGTGCATGACACAAAGGCAAAAATGGTGTTTTATGCTTGATCGACAATGCAAAGCATATCTGATGGGCACAATACTTTTCACACACCTTCAACTAGGTGGAATTGACTTACATGCAAAGTGGCATTTCCATCGCATAAGTACTTGATCGGATAACACACCTAGCAGCGTGTTTTTTTACGGATGTGCATGACACTAAGGCAAAAATGGTATTTAATGCTCGATCGACCATGCAAATCATATCTGATGGGCACAATAATTTTCCTACACCTTAACCTAGGTGATATTGAAATTTTATCAAAGAGGAACACCCATCCGATAAGTACTTGGTCAGATAACACACCTAAGGGCATGTTTTTTTGTGGATGTGCATACCACTACGGGAAAAACATTGTATAATGCGTAATTGACCATGCAGAGCATATCCGATGGTGACAATACTTTGGACACACCTCAAAGGAGTTGAAACGGACATGTGTGCAAAGTGGAGCCCCCATCCGATAAGTACTTGTTTGAATAATACACCTAGGACCGTGTTTGTTCATGGTTGTGCATGACACTAAGGCACAAACGGTGTTTTATGCTTTATCGACAATGCAAAACATATCCGATCAGCACAATACTTTGTAGAAACCTTAAACTAGGTGGAATTGACTTACATGCAAAGTGGCACGCCCATCCCATAAGTGCTTGATCGGATAACATACCTAGCAGCATGTTTTTTTACGGATGTGCATGACACTAGAGCAAAAATAGTATTTAATGCTTGATCGACCATGCAAAGGATATCCGATGGGCACAACACTTTTCGTACACCTCAACCTAGGTGGTATTGAAATTTTCTCAAAGAGGCACACCCATCCGATAAGTACTTGGTCAGATAACACACCTAAGGGCGTGTTCTTTTGCGGATGTGCATATCACTAGGGAAAAAATGGTGTATAATGCGTGATCGGCCATGCAAAGCATATCCGATGGTGACAATACTTTGCACCCTACTCAACATAGTTGAAACGGACTTGCGTGCAAAGTGGAGCCCCGATCCGATAAGTCATTATTTGAATAACACACCTACGGCCGTGTTTTATATGGTTGTGCATGACACTAAGGCAAAAACGGTGTTTTATGCTTGATCGACAATGCAAAGCATATCCGATGGGCACAATACTTTGCACACACCTTCAACTATGTGGAATTGACTTACATGCAAAGTGGCACGTCCATCGCATAAGTGCTTGATCGGATAACACACCTAGCAGAGTGTTTTTTTACGGATGTGCATGACACTAGAGCAAAAACAGTATTTAATGCTCGATTGACTATGCAAAGCATATCCGATAGGCACAATAATTTTCGTACACCTCAACCTAGGTGGTATTGAAATTATCTCTAAGAGGCACACCCATCCGATAAGTACTTGGTCAGATAACAAACCTAAGGGCGTGTTTTCCCAGATGTGCATACCACTAGGGAAAAAACAGTGTATAATGCGTGATCGACCATGCAAATCATATCCGATGGTGACAATACTTTGCACACACCTCAACATAGTTGAAACGGACATGCGTGCAAAGTGGAGCCCCCATCCGATAAGTACTTGTTTGAATAACACACCTAGGACCGTGTTTTTTCATGGTTGTGCATGACACTAAGAAAAAAATGGTGTCTTATGCTCGATCGACAATGCAAAGCATATCCAATGGGCACAATAATTTGCACAAACCTTTAACTAGGTGGAATTGACTTACATGCAAAGTGGCACGCCCATCCCATAAGTGCTTGTTTGGATAACATACCTAGCAGTCTGTTTTTTTACGGATGTGCATGACACTAGAGAAAAAATAGTATTTAATGCTCGATCGACCATGCAAAGGATATCCGATGGTCACAACACTTTTTTTACACATCAACCTAGGTGGTATTGAAATGTTCTCAATGAGGCACACCCATCCGATAAGTACTTGGTCAGATAACACACCTAATGGCGTGTTCTTTTGCGGATGTCCATATAACTAGGGAAAAAATGGTGTATAATGCGTGATCAACCATGCAAAGCATATCTGATGGTGACAATACTTTGCACGCACCTCAATGTAGTTTAAAAGGACTTGTGTGCAAAGTGGAGCCCCCATCCAATAAGTAATTATTTGAATAACACACCTACGGCCATGTTTTTATATGGTTGTGCATGACAATAAGGCAAAAACGATGTTTTATGCTTGATCGACAATGCAAAGCATATCCGATGGGCACAATACTTTGCACACACCTTCAACTAGGTGGAATTGAATTACATGCAAAGTGGCATTCCCATCGCATAAGTACTTGATCGGATAACACACCTAGCAGCGTGTTTTTTTACAGATGTGCATGACACTAAGGAAAAAATGGTATTTAATGCTCGATCGACCATGCAAAGCATATCCGATGGGCACAATACTCTTCCTACACCTTAATCTAGGTGGTATTGAAATGTTCTCAAAGAGTCACACCCATCCGATAAGTACTTGGTCAGATAACATACCTAAGGGCATGTTTTTTTGCGGATGTGCATATCACTACGGGAAAAATGTTGTATAATGCGTAATCGACCATGCAGAGCATATCCGATGGTGACAATACTTTGCACGCATCTCAACCTAGTTGAAATAGACTTACGTGCAAACTAGATCCCCTATCCGATAAGTACTTGTTTGATTAACACACTTAGGACCGTGTTTTTTCATGGTTGTGCATGATACTAAGGCAAAAATGGTGTTTTATGCTTGATCGACAATGCAAAGCATATCCGATGGGCACAATAATTTGCACACACCTTCAACTAGGTGGAATTGAATTACATGCAAAGTGGCATGCCCATCCCATAAGTGCTTGATTGGATAACATACCTAGTAGCATGTTTTTTTACGGATGTGCATGACACTAGAGCAAAAATAGTATTTAATGCTCGATCGACTATGCAAAGGATATCCGATGGGCACAACACTTTTCGTCACCTCAACCTCAGTGGTATTGAAATGTTCTCAAAGAGGCACACCCATCCAATAAGTACTTGGTCAGATAACACACCTAAGGGCGTGTTGTTTTGTGGATGTGCATATCACTAGGGAAAGAATGGTATATAATGCGTGATCGACCATGCAAAGCATATACGATTGTGACAATGCTTTGCACGCACCTCAACGTAGTTGAAACGGACTTGTGTGCAATGTGGAGCCCCCATCTGATAAGTACTTATTTGAATAACACACCTACGGCCGTGTTTTTATATGGTTGTGCATAACACTAAGGCAAAAACGGTGTTTTATGCTTGATCGACAATGCAAAGCATACCCGATGGGCACAATACTTTGCACACACCTTCAACTAGGTGGAATTGACTTACATGCAAAGTGGCACGCCCATCCCATAAGTGCTTGATCGGATAACATACCTAGCAGCGTGTTTTTTTACGGATGTGCATGACACTAGAGCAAAAATAGTATTTAATGCTTGATCGACCATGCAAAGGATATCCGATGGGCACAACACTTTTTTTACATCTCAACCTAGGTGGTATTGAAATGTTCTCAAAGAGGCACACCCATCAGATAAGTACTTGGTCAGATAACACACCTAAGGGCGTGTTTTTTTGCAGATGTGCATATCACTAGGGAAAAAATGGTGTATAATGCGTGATCGAACATGCAAAGCATATCCGATGGTGACAATTCTTTGCACGCACCTCAACGTAGTTGAAACGGACTTGCGTGCAATCTAGAGCCCCCATCCAATAAGTACTTATTTGAATAACACACCTACGGCCGTGTTTTTATATGGTTGTGCATGACACTAAGGCAAAAACGGTGTTTTATGCTTGATCGACAATGCAAAGCATATCTGATGGGCACAATACTTTGAAAACACCTTCAACTAGGTGGAATTGACTTACATGCAAAGTGGCACGCCCATCCCATAAGTGCTTGATCGGATAACATACCTAGCAGCGTGTTTTTTACGGATGTGTATGACACTAGAGCAAAAATAGTATTTAATGCTCGATCGACCATGCAAAGGATATCCGATGGGCACAACGCTTTTCATATGCCTCAACCTAGGTGGTATTGAAATGTTCTCAAAGAGGCACACCCATCCGATAAGTACTTGGTCTGATAACACCTAAGGGCGTGTTTTTTTGCGAATGTGCATATCACTAGGGAAAAAATGGTGTATAATGGGTGATCGACCATGCAAAGCATATTCGATGGTGACAATACTTTGCATGCTCCTCAACATAGTTGAAACGGAGTTGTGTGCAAAGTGTAGCCCCCATCCAATAAGTACTAGTTTGAATAACACACCTAGGACCGTGTTTTTATATAGTTGTGCATGACACTAAGGCAAAAATGGTGTTTTATGCTTGATCGACAATGCAAAGCATATCCGATGGGCA
The DNA here is from genome assembly GCF_047967505.1 of Dipteris shenzhenensis. Classification (NCBI taxonomy): domain Eukaryota; kingdom Viridiplantae; phylum Streptophyta; class Polypodiopsida; order Gleicheniales; family Dipteridaceae; genus Dipteris; species Dipteris shenzhenensis. Next base: position 30,149,419 of record NC_141614.1, on the reverse strand, counting down.
CAATACTTTGCACACACCTTCAACTAGGTTGAATTGAATTACATGCAAAGTGGCATTCGCATCACATAAGTGCTTGATCGGATAACACACCTAGCAACGTGTTTTTTTACGGATGTGCATGATACTGAGGCAAAAATGGTATTTAATGCTCGATCGACCATGCAAAGCATATCCGATGGGCACAATACTTTTCCTATACCTCAACCTAGGTGGTATTGAAATGTTCTCAAAGAGGCACACCCATCCGATAAGTACTTGGTCAGATAACATACCTAAGGGCATGTTTTTTTGTGGATGTGCATATCACTACGGGAAAAACGTTGTATAATGCGTAATCGACCATGCAGAGCATATCCGATGGTGACAATACTTTGAAAGAATCTCAAGCTAGTTGAAATGGACTTTCATGCAAACTAGAGCCCCCATTCGATAAGTACTTGTTTCATTAACACACTTAGGACCGTGTTTTTTCATGGTCGTGCATGACACTAAGGCAAAAACGGTGTTTTATGCTTGATCGACAATGCAAAGCATATCCGATGGGCACAATAATTTCCACACACCTTAACTAGGGGGAATTGAATTACATGCAAAGTGGCACACCCATCCCATAAGTGCTTGATCGGATAACATACCTAGCAGCGTGTTTTTTTTACGGATGTGCATGACACGAGCAAAAATAGTATTTAATGCTCGATCCACCGCGAAAAGGATATCCGATGGGCACAATTCTTTTTCTACACTGCAATCTAGGTGGTATTGAAATGTTCTCAAAGAGGCACACCCATCCAATAAGTACTTGGTCAGATAACACACCTAAGGGCATGTTTTTTTGCGGATGTGCATACTGCCAGGGCAAAAACGGTGTATAATGCGTGATCGACCATGCAAATCATATCCGATGGTGACAATACTTTGCACACACCTCAACGTAGTTGAAAGAGACTTGCGTGCAAAGTGGATCCCCCATCCGATAAGTACTTGTTTGAATAACACACCTAGGACCGTGTTTTTTCATGGTTGTGCATGACACTAAGGCAAAAACAGTGTTTTATGCTTGATCGACAATGCAAAGCATATCCGATGGGCACAATACTTTGCACACACCTTCAACTATGTGAAATAGACTTACATGCAAAGTGGCACGCCCATCCCATAAGTGCTTGATTGGATAACATACCTAGCAACATGTTTTTTTACGGATGTGCATGACACTAGAGTAAAAATAGTATTTAATGCTCGATCGACCATGCAAAGGATATCCGATTGGCACAACACTTTTTGTACACCTCAACCTAGGTGGTATTGAAATTTTTGCAATGAGGCACACCCATCCGATAAGTACTTGGTCAGATAACACACCTAATGGCGTGTTTTTTTGCGGATGTCCATATCACTAGGGAAAAAATGGTGTATAATGTGTGATCAACCATGGAAAGCATATTCGATGGTGACAATACTTTGCAAGCACCTCAATGTAGTTGATAGGGACTTTTGTACAAAGTGGAGCCCCCATCCGATAAGTACTTCTTTAAATAACACACCTACGGCCGTGTTTTTATATGGTTGTGCACGACACAAAGGCAAAAACGATGTTTTATGCTTGATCGACAATGCAAAGCATATCCGATGGGCACAATACTTTGCACACACCTTCAACTAGGTGGAATTGACTTACATGCAAAGTGGCATTCCCATCGCATAAGTACTTGATCGGATAACACACCTAGCAGTGTGTTTTTTTTCGGATGTGCATGACACTAAGGTAAAAATGGTATTTAATGCTCGATCGACCATGAAAAGCATATCGGATGGGCACAATACTTTTCCTACACCTTAACCTAGGTGGTATTGAAATGTTCTCAAAGAGGCACACCCATCCGATAAAAACTTGGTCAGATAACATACCTAAGGGCATGTTTTTTTGCGGATGTGCATATCACTATGGGAAAAACGTTGTATAATGTGTAATCAACCATGCAGAGCATATCCGATGGTGACAATACTTTGCACGCATCTCAACCTAGTTGAAATGGACTTGCGTGCAAACTGGAGTCCCCATCCGATAAGTACTTGTTTGATTAACACACTTAGGACCGTGTTTTTTCATGGTTGTGCATGAAACTAAGGCAAAAACGGTATTTTATGCTTGATCGACAATGCAAAGCATATCCGATGGGCACAATACTTTGCACACAGCTTCAACTAGGTGGAATTGACTTACATGCAAAGTGGCACTCCCATCCCATAAGTGCTTGATCGGATAACATACCTAGCAGTGTGTTTTTTTTTACGGATGTGCATGACACTAGAGCAAAAATAGTATTTAATGCTTGATCCACTAAGTGCTTGATTGGATAACATACTTAAGGGCGTGTTTTTTTGCGGATGTGCATATCACTAGAGAAAAAATGGTGTATAAGGTGTGATCGACCATCCAAAGCATATCCGATGGTGAAAATACTTTGCACGTACCTCAACGTAGTTGAAATGGACTTGCGTGCAAAGTGGAGCCCCCATCCGATAAGTACTTGTTTGAATAACACACCTAGGACCGTGTTTTTTCATGGTTGTGCATGACACTAAGGCAAAAATGGTGTTTTATGCTTGATCCACAATGCAAAGCATATCCGATGGGCACAATACTTTACACACACCTTCAACCAGGTGGAATTGACTTACATGCAAAGTGGCGTTCCCATCATATAAGTACTTGATCGGATAACACACCTAGCAGCGTGTTTTTTTTACGGATGTGCATGACAATAGAGCAAAAATAGTATTTAATGCTCGATCGACCATGCAAAGCATATCTGATGGGAACAATACTTTTCCTATGCCTTAACCTAGGTGGTATTGAAATTTTGTCAAAGAGGCACACCCATCCGATAAGTAGTACTTGGCTAGATAACATACCTAAGGGCGTGTTTTTTTGCAGATGTGCATATCACTATGGGAAGAACATTGTATAATGTGTAATCGACCATGCAGAGCATATATGATGGTGACAATACTTTGCACGCATCTTAACCTAGTTGAAACGGACTTGCGTGAAAAGTGGAGCCCCCATCCAATAAGTACTTATTTGATTAACACACTTAGGACTGTGTTTTTTCATGGTTGTGCATGACACTAAGGCAAAAACGGTGTTTTATGCTTGATCGACAATGCAAAGCATATCCGATGGGCACAATACTTTGCACACACCTTCAAGTAGGTGGAATTGACTTACATGCAAAGTGGCACACCCATCCCATAAGTGCTTGATTGGATAACATACCTAGCAGGCTCGTGTTTTTTTACGGATGTGCATGACACTAGAGAAAAAATAGTATATCATGCTATATCGACCATGCAAAGGATAACTTGGCATGTCCATCTGATGAGTACTTGATCGGATAACTTCTCCCACCAATAAATTAAGTACTAATTAAAAATTATAATAAATGAGTAGATTATTAAAAAGAGACTAATATTTATGTAATTGTTGCTATTGCAGCTTGCTTGCGAAGGACTCTCACAAAGGAGATGGCTATATATTTTGTTCCAGGGATGGATGTGATTTTTTGTAGCAAAAGAGAAGTAGTTGCATTTGCTACAATCCATGATAGTGATCCCAATTCAGTTTGCCACTTTCGAAGACTTGGCGAAGATAAGGTGGCACTTACTGTATCAAAGATTCTTAGCGCACATGTTGAGCTAAAGTATAAATGTGGAGATATGGAAACACTTGGAGATGTTATGCCCTACAATACATCTAACAAATCATTTATAGCATGGGACAAAGATGTGACTATGCAACAGACATTATCAAGAATACAAAGTGCACCACCTTGGATTTTACTATAGGGGACATTTTACAAATGAGATCATTTGCAAATAAGACTGTAGCAGAAGGTGAAGTATTGAGATTTGAACAAGTGGAGCAATGGTCATTTGCACAGATGAGGATTCTAAAAGTCACTGATGATGGTATGGTTGATAACATAACATGCTTATGTGATCCCTACTATGAGATAGGCAAGAATATGATGATGATCTACTCTAGACTCAGACATCTACATGGAAGAGAGTCTTGATGATCCAAAAGAGGAGATGGAAGCAGCTCAAGCATTGAGCCTACTTCAAGAGCCCCCAGTAGAGTAAGAATCTGCATCAGAGACCATTGACCTAGACTTAGAATTATGGTCCTTATCCCCCCTCATCATCGATGGAGAAGAGTACGTATTCCTTCATGACATAGAGATTCTTTTTGGACTACGAGAGGATGAGGCACTCGGAGTCCTATGTAAAGACCATCCCTTTGATGCAGCCATAGCAATGACTGCTCTTACAGTCACCATCCTTGCAACTGGACTGAATGTTTCTTCATAATCAATGCCATATGTCTGTGCATACCCCTTGACAACTAATCTTGCCTTGTATCTGTTCACAGAACCATCTGCATTGTGCTTCACCTTATAAACCCATTTATAGCCAATTGCATTCTTGTCTTTAGGCAAAGGCACCAATTCCCATGTTGCATTTGCATCCAAGGCATCCATTTCTTCATCCATGGCTTTCTCCCATTTTTCTTTTCCCATGGCTTGCTCAAAAGAAATGGGTTCTGGTTCCTATATCACTTTGACCATATAGGCATAGTGAATGGCTGTAAATCCATCATATTTCAGCCTATCCATAGGATACCTAGCTCAAGTAGACCTACGCAAAATAGGATCACTTCCAGGTGCTCTCAAAACGTCCCTAGTCTTCCTTACTCCAGGTGTAGCAACAGAAGGAATAACCAACTCATCATCAATGCTCTGTTCTGAGCCACTGGATTCACCATCCACATAAGAGTGACCTGCATTCACATCAAACATGGGCTGATCTACCTTCTCTTTTCCTTTTCGTGATACCTGCATACCACTATCTGCATTGCTTTGAGGAGATTTTCTTGATCTCAATCTACCTGTCCATGGTGAGGTATGTGAACCACTACTAGAGGACACTGCAGGTCCACTGATATTTTGTGATTGCTTCTGTGAATTCTGTGCAGCATTACCATTTTGTGCATCTACATCAATCATCACATTTACTAGTTTATACCAGCTGCTCATCTTATCAAAAAAAACATCTCTGCTCACTGTAAACTTACGAGTAGAAGGGTTATAGCATCTATACCCTTTCTGCTGAAGAGAATAACCAATAAAGATGCACTTCTCAGCTTTTGGATCCAACTTGGACCTCAATTCATTTGGCACATGAACATAGGCAATGCAACCAAAAATTTTCAAATGGGAAATATCTGGTCATCACTTAGGTCACACACTAGACACATCATAGGACTTGATGTGCCTTTACAACACACACAAACACACATGTGACTCCCCTAGATGCACACATGTACCATAGAGCAAGCCCTTGATCATAGTTATCTCAACACACCCTCCCTCAAGGGTTTGCCTCTTGCAGTGTCAAGGATACATCTAGTCTCATAGTTTCTCATGCCATCTCATGGTGGTCAAGGATAAATCTATGGCTAGGATCTCATGCTAGCAAGGGTTCCCAAGGGTGTGAGGTTCACAAAAATGGGATAGACAAAACATATATCACATGGTCTACTTCATATGGTGACTAGAGGTGATTTACAAAAGACAAAACATATGATATTCTTTTTGGAGTACTACTCCAGGCAGAGAACCTCAAAATTTGACCAAGTGATGATAAACAAAAAGATAAAGTGCTTAAAAAGCATAGTCTTTATTTTCAAAGTTAGATTCTTCATTTGCTGATGGAGTTCTTCCTTCATCCAGATTTGCTTTGTTGTTGAAGTAGCCCTTCTTCATAAGAAATGCTTCATTCTCTTTGGAGTTGTTGTTGTTCAGGGAATAACACATTCCCTTTTCCAATTGTAGCCAAAAGAGCAAGATATATTTGAAGCATTTTCCTTGTGCACCAAATACTATGTGAAGATGATCCCAAGCTTCATGTGAAGTTTCAAAGCCATCAATGTGGTGTCACTCATAGCAATGCATTGCACGAGATGCTCAAATATTGTTTTTTAAGATTTTCACTAGGTTGGACTTTGAATTTTGAAAAGGCAAAGACATCAAAACTTGTGAAAGCAATTCAAATTGTATCAAAGAGTAGAAGGCATAATGCTTTGAAAGCATCCACAAGGAGTCACATGTTGGTTGAAAAGTAGAGTTAGACACAAAAACATATGGGTCAAATGAGAAACCGAAGATATGATGTAATTGTATACATCTATAAAATGAATAAAGTGCAAGTTTTGACCACAATTTGTGTACTCACACCTGAGGTGAGGTGGGTGGTAGGGAGGTTGGGGGTAGGGGGAGGGAGGGAGGGGAGATAGGGGGGTAGGTTGGAACTCTAAAACTAATTGAAAGGGTCGTAACAAAGATGATGGGCCTATGAGGCCAAAATGCAAACATCAATGTTGAATGCTACTACTGTGGTAAAATGGGTCATATGGCTAAAGACTGCTACAAAAAGCAGAATGACATCATGAATGGAAAATTGCAGCAAGGCAATTATGCATCCTCTAGTAGACAGGGTGATGATAGAAATAAGCATTTGTTTATGGTGCAGCACATGACCAATTCTGCGACAAGTGCAGAAGAAAGCAATGATGTGTGGTATGTTGACTCAGGTGCATCAAACCACATGACAGGTCATGTAGAATGGATGCAGGATGCAAGGAAAATGGAAAGACTAGGATTTGTGGAGACTGGTGATGATACTGCACATCCTATTGTGCAGATTGGTAAAATTCCTTTGTCTATGCACGCTGGGAAAAAGAAATACCTGTCTGATGTATTTCATGTCCCGAATATTACCAAGAACCTAGTTTCTATTGGTCAAATGGTTGAGCAGGGCTTGCAGGTCAGATTCTCATAGATGCTTTGTTGAGGATACAAAAAATAAAGGTCACTTGATAGCAAAAGGGAAGAAGAAGGGCAGGATGTTTACATTGGATGCAAATATGCTTGAATTAAGTGCAGCAATGTTTGCACATGGGACCGGTGTAGTTGCAGATATTGATATCTGGCATAAACGTACATTCTATTTTTTCAACTAAATCTAGTGTACAGTTAGTCATTTGTGGTGTGCTCTCTAGCTATGCCCTCTCTCCTCATTTCCACTCTTCTCCTCTCCCCTCTTCATATTTTGTCAAATGTTACATGGGAATTGGTGTCTTTGCCTAAAGATAAGAATGACCTCTTTGGCTCCCCTTGCCTCTAAAGTTACCACGTCCTCCTCCATAGGACTGGTTTTCTTGATCTTGCTGCACATTTTTTTTCTTCCATGGCCTCCAAATCAGCCTGCTCTACCTCCGCATCTACCTCTTCTAGCATTTGAGTAGAAGACAGTTTCTTTTGAAGTTCCTCCTGAAGAAGATGTACCACCATTTCTCTTCTCTTCAAAAATTAGAAGAGCAATCAACTCCCCACCATGATCACTTCAATGCTACAAATAAGGGAATACATAGTCGTTTTAGGATACTTTTAGGGCTCATTCCCAACCACTAAAAAGGGATCCAATGCTATCTATTTGTATTCATAAAACCTTTATTAACATTATCATGTTCAATGTAAGGATAAGAGCTAGCTCAATGGGTAGTCTTAAACAAATATAAATACTATTCAAATTTTAACCTTATGCAAAAACTTTTTTTTAAACACATAGTAAAACTTGAATATACATATAGATGGGAATCAGTTCACCACTGTATGTATTTAGTAATTAAGTTGGAAATATTCCCTTAAAAAAGGGTCATAGCTCAATTAACATAGTACCCATATTATTACAAACGCTATCACTATAGCCTCTGGTAGTAGAGACCCCCAACAGACTCCAAGGCCCTCTTACGTAGGGGTGGTGCAAGAATTTAGAGTAGGGCTCTTCACCCCCCATTCACACATAGTATTGCTAGCCTTGCAACCAACAAAGGAAGTCATGAAGGACCCGGAGGAGCTTATAGCCCCCTCAAGCCACACTTCACAAATAATAGACCAGGAGGGGATACAACAGCTTCATACCATGGAGAACCGAAATGAGAGAATCATAACAAAGGTCAAGCACTCTTGATACCGATAGCTCACTTAATGGGCACTTTTAGAGCCAGGAAGAAAAGAGTCTTCCATATCACCCCAGTCAAAACTCTGCTCCTCGCCTCTACAGGAAACACCCAAATCCTCAGTTTCAAAGGGAGGAACCATCCAGAAAGACAACAAAAGAGAAGCTAAAGGCCATCCATTAGGGGACCCACAACAACCTCAACATCAAGATCAATAGCTTGAAACTGAGAAGGGCTCACCTTTTAAAGGTAAGGTGTTCATACCATTAGAATGTTTTCATCACTTGTCATAAGCACTAACCTCAATTCGCATTATGTATTTGGGTTAGAATAGTATTTATTATAGGATATAATAAAGCAATATATTTATGTAATATCTAGTGATCATAGTTTCTAATATAGGATAAAATGGAGCATAGAGTAACGTTATCATTCAAAAATGATAGTATACCTTCTTTGACCAAATACAAGTATCAAGCATTCGTAAAAAATGTTAGTCACAAAATGCAATATAATGTGCCCATAATGCGAATGTGAGAAAGGGAATAATTTAACTAGAAAATAGTTTTCCTCTTCTTAGTTGTGAAAGCCAAAAGAACTATAAGTACAAAAGAATAGGTGAACCCTATATGTGGGTTTCAAACCAAACTTAGCTAGCTAAGGTGGCATACTAACTGAGTCACTAACTAGAGTACATAAAGATAGTTGTCATCTAGCTATTATTCATGGGCGGTGTACCAACCACATCTGCAGCCAACAAGTCGGTGACATAAATGCACAACGGTCACCCTAGCATATCACAAGTGGAGCTCGATATCTCAACAATTCCTTGTGGGTCAGTCCCCAGTACTATCTCCAAAAGCTCATATGAATCCAGAATAGCAGTAATTTTAAACTTCCACAGAGTGTAGTTTAGATTTGGCCATGTGGCCAAATCTTGTTGGCTCCTTTCAAAGCACCAAGGTATGGGGAGATTTGACCATGTGGTGAAATCTTATGGGCTTCTTTGAAAGCACCAGAGTATGTGGAGATTTGGCTTCTTTCAAACCACCAACGTCTAAGTAGATTTGGTTTTGTGGATAAATCTTGATGGTTTCTTGAAAGCACCAACATCTTGGGAGATTTGGTTGTGTGGAAAAATCTTGCTATCTCCCTTTCAAAGCACCATGGTCTGTGAAGATTTGGGCATGTAGCCAAATTTGCTAGCTAAAATTCAAAGCACCAAGGTTTAGGAAGATTTGGTCGTGTAATGAAATCTCGTAAAGCATTTTCATCCTAAGTCACACCATCAGATATCAATATTGAACTATAACAAATGCTATGTATACAGGTGCCACATTGAAAGTGGGGGTTAAAGTCAACTTGCTTGTTAGTGGAAAGATTGTTGCCATTAGGACAATATTCTCTACATCACATGATGACATGTGCCAAGGTGTGCCCTTGGGAGAAAACAATGTATCAGTGGCGATCGATATTTGTATGGATGAAAGTGCACTTCTTCCATTTCCTACAATGGATGCATTCTTAATCTATGAGGCTTTGGGTAGTGTTGTTCATTGGAAAGCACGATCAATGCATTGTGTGGACAATGTCAATGGAGCTATTCTACCAATGAATTATATAACATCAGATACCATTGATCTTGAACCTCTATGTGAATATGATGAGTTTTCCATTCGAGAATCATGGAAGGACAAGAAAGTTTTAATATGGGATGAGCAGAAAACCAAGAGCATTGCTGAGGGTGTTGTTTTGTATGTCTACCCATTTGAACCTATAAATTTTAAGATGCTTGGTGAAGGTAATCTGGGTGTGGGAATTGAAAAGTATTATAGTGATGTATCAAGCATCGATATCATCCACTTAATAAAATGGCCCATTGCACAATAGCCTTTTTATATGGAACTTCATTAAGAATCGATGAAACCATGAATTTTCCAAGTGGTTCTGGGCAAAAGCACATGGAAGATGAGCACCCAAATGAAAAATCCACAAAAAAGAGGCGTTACTGCATGATAAAGAGGAAAGCTACAAAACATGGCATGCCATTAGCATCATCTAGACTCACAAGGGATGCAGTCACAAAAGTATCTATGATTGATTGTTGTAAACAAAATTGTTGTCAATTTGCCGATCATTAAATGATATCCAAATTATGCATAGAGTATTGGGGCAAAGTTTAGAGGCTCGCACCAATTATGTATATGACACTCTTGGGGTTGCTTGTCGAAAAGATGACAATGGGCAGTTCAAATATGTCTTTTTCAAGAGCTATGTTGATGGATGCCTATGCGATGGGCAAGATGCTTTAGTGGGACACTCAAGCCTCTCCAATTTCAGTTCTTTATGCGAAATGAAGTTCCTATCATGCAATATAAAGTGCATCCACAATCATTAGATTGGCAACCAAGTGAAGGTGGCATTGAGTTGTGGAAGAGACATCCGGATGGTCATCCAATGCTACCAAGTGGAGAGCCACATTGTGTACCCATGTTCAAGTATGTGAAGGATCACTCAGATGTGATAGTTGGTATCAAGGAGTATGTACACTTTTGGGAAAAATGGGTGCACCTACAAGGTCCAAAAGCATCTTTCACAAAGTTTTACAAGCCGGTAGTGTTCACTACTACAAGAACATGATTTTGAGCTTGATAAACCAAACAATAGTGTAGAGGGCATGTACGAGAGATTTTGGCCAAAGATGCAACATATTGATTGTGTGCACGTAGTTGATAATGAAAATGATGAGATCAAGGAATTGAAGAGTTGAATGGTCACTACTGTCGACCTCAAAGGAAAAAGCCAAAACAATCATTTGGTCCAATGGTTGATGTGCAAAAAGGATACTTTCTTTTGGTCCGAGCAGTAGAAAAAATCTACCCAATTTGGCTAGGCATTGCTCAAACTGATGTACAAAAGGATAATAAATCTAAAAATTTCAAGAAGGTTTTCATACAATATTGGGCACCTATATGCAAAAGACGCAATGCACAAATTGAGGAGGTGTATGTAGATTGTTGGAACAAGATTTGGATGTGCAATAAAGGTGATCCTCCACATTGGTAATCTGTTGATGCTATTGTATGGTCATGGGTTCCATGACTTTTTTTCCTTGCACAACGATAATTTAATTGAATACTGACAAATATTTGGAAGGTATGATATTGATCTTTTTTCTTTATCTTTTTTTTTGCAAACCATTGCTTTGTGCTTGCAAGTTTTGCACACTTGACAAAATATCAAGGACTAGTGTTGCATTCTTACTTTTTCTCCAACTAAACTAAAATGGTGTTTTTGAACACCACCTTTTTTTGAGAAGAGACAAAAAATGTTTCGTTGAACTCAAATATATGATGTTTTTTTCCCAGCTAATCATAACATTCACACTCCAAATATGAGTTTCATATACACGGACAAATCTAGTGAGAAAGTCAATGGAGTGCACTCAATGCATTGTAATTGCAACCCCTCAAAAAATACCATGCATTGGTCGAAACCTCAACATTTGACATTTTATTTATGTTGATGCAAACCATGTACATTTGTGAGATTTGGATGGACTGCCAAATCTATGGGAAAAATCAATGAAAAACATTGAATGTTACATAATTACAACCCCTCAAAAATTCCCAAATTATTAGGATTTTCCCAAATTCTCTAATATGGTGTTGAGTGGCAAACACAAAGGAAACAAGAGAACACTTAAAGATAGTATTGAAGAGAAGAGGGAGCTTGTATTCCAAATTTGTGCATACAATAATGAAGACTAAATTCAACCATTGGCCTTTCATACAAGTCCACTTTTGAAGGGAGAGCCAACCCTTTTCCTTAAACCATATAGGTGTTGTTGAATGATTGGAGGTGGAAGCAAAATCCCTCGAGTCATTTCCTTGCAAAAATTGTACTTCGGGAAGTTGTAAAGCTGGGGTCCTTTTGTTGGAGTTCACAAAAATGGGCCCAGGTCCAGCAGCGTTCCATGGGCATGTAAAGGGGGTGGATCCACCATTTGATGTGTGCGCTATGATAGTAGCACTAAAATTTCTCCTTCTTCAAAAAAGGAATGTGCCAATCAGGTTGAAGGATAGTGTCATAGTCAGTAAGGGGAACAGGCGCATTTGAAACGAGGTGGTACCCATCGCGTGCGCACTACTGGATTGGGTAATGAACTAGGAAAGGGGGAAAATTTCCATAATTTCATAGAGGTGGAGGCAACTCAAAGCCTTCAAGCTACGTCTTCCATTGATGCATTAGGGAACTATCGGGTAGATCTTGAAAGGATTGAAGATTGTACATCTTCAGGGCAGGGAGGAGTGGGGTGCTAGGGAAACATCGTCATCCTCAATAGGAATAGGGTTTATTTCAGTAGTTCCTACGGGTGATGGATCAATGGGTGTAGATTCAAAATTCATCTACTTGAGCAATGTGGTGAGTGCCTCTTGTGGAAGGTTTATAGGAGTAGGTTGCTAGGGGGGTTGGGTGGGATCCACTGTGGGATTTTGGCTGGGGGGCAGTGGAGTTGAAGACTACTATGGCTTCCTACCCTTCCTCCTCGATGACCTCTTCAAGGTATGCTACATGATTAGTTTCAAAAATGCTAACCAAGAACTCAAGAGAGTCCTTGGAGAGCTTGTAGGACTCGGTTATAAAAAATAATTATGTCGAGGGGATGGTAGGCGATAGAGCAATACACAACTAGGTGCCCTTGTGTTTGGATAGCAGAGGCCCAGATGTAGGTCTTGCATTCACTTGATATTGGCTTGAAGGCCATTAGGAGTGTAAACCCATGGGCTAAGTTCATCAGGCTTGGCTAGTTGCATCACTTAATCATCCTATGGATAGTTGGTGGAGTCTATACTGACGTGACACCACACCTAGAAGTTGAGAAGGATGGGTGTGCAACGAGTGTCTGAAGGTCAGAGGGACGGAGGAGGGAGAGGATGGTGGGCTAAAGATCAAGGGAGAAGTATGACATGGTGAGGATGGGGCGACAATGTTTGGGATTGTGACGGAGGATGGTTTGGAGTGTGTTGGGAGGAAGGGGGGCGGTGAGGTCTATGTGAAATTTTGGAAATTCACCTTCAAATTTGAAAGAGAAGGTTCTAAAACATGCCAATTTCAAGTCATTTCAGCTATATTTTCAATTAAGACTTTTGAAATTTCAATAAGAGTGCACACATGTGCGTGGGGTGAGAGTGTACATGGCGAGTTGTGCAGAGACCTCTTGGTACATCTTGAACTCCTCTTGCTCCCTATCTTCCAATGCTGATTCCTTTGGGCAGCCAAAGGTACACAGGATCTCGTTTTCTTCCACTAGGGTTATGGTGAGAGCACGCTCCTGTGCTAAGAGGTACTAGAGGGTTTGGATCTGCCTATCGGATCCCTCCCAGTGGATCCCTCCTAGAGTCTAGCTTGCTACTCCTCGGCTTGTGCCTTGCATGAGTTTGTGTAGAATAAGAGTGGTCCAATCTCATGCCACTCTCATTCTACATCAATGTTAAGTAGATTGGCAGTAGTGCCATGCTAAAAGGGAAGATGGAAACAAATGTGGGAACATTTATGCATGACATTTTGTAGACATTGGCCATTCTCCACAATCTGAATTAGTATGCCACTCATTCTATGTTTATGTCAGTGTTAAGTAGATTGGCAATAATGCCATGCTAAAAGGGAAGATGGAAGTAGATGTGGAACAGTTATGCATAACATCTTTGAGACATTGTCCACATTGCCATTATCCACAAACTCTCATGTATTAGAATGGCACTAGTACCATTCTCTATCAGAATGGCCCTCATGCCAATCTCATTGGTGCTAGTCACATAGAGAATCACGTTAGTGCCAATCATTGAAGGTTATATTTTAGAGAATTATCCAAATGATTTTGTGATTCTCCATAATCTAAATTAGTTTGCCACTCTCATTCTATGTCAATGTTAAGTAGGTTGGCAGCAGTGCCATGCTAAAAGGAAAGATGGAAATAGATGTGGGAACATTTATGCATGACATATTTTAGACATTGGTGATTGTGGTGGAGAATAGCATGAGATTGGCACCAATTCCATTCTATACAAACTCACATGGAGAATTCTCTAAAATCTAACCTTCAGTGGGCACTGATGTGATTCTCTATGTGACTGACACCAATGAGATTGGCACCAGCTCCATTCCAATCCATGAGAGTTTGTGGATAATTGCACTGTGGTCAATGTCTTAAAAAATTTATGCATAAATGTTCCACATCTGCTTCTGTATCACATTCGAATAAACTCCCTTTCTTTTTGTGGCTTAAGTTTGGCACCAATGCCATTCTACACAAACTCCCATGGAGTAGGATGTCATAGGTGCCATGCTAGCATCAGTGCCATTCTGTACAAACTCACATAGAGAATGGCATCACTGGTATTCTAATCCATGAGAGTTTGTGGATAATGGCACTATTGCCACTCTCATACTATGTCAATGTAAAGTAGATTGGGAGTAGTGCCATGCTAAAAGGGAAGATGGAAATAGATGTGAGAACATTTATGCATGACATTGTTTAGACATTGGACATAGTGCCATTATCCACAAACTCTCATGGATTAAAATACCACTAGTGTAATTTTCTATGTGAGTTTGTACAGAATGGCACTGGTGCCAGTCTCATTGGTGTCAGTCACAAAGAGAATCACAACAATGCCCGCTGAAGGTTAGATTTTAGAGAATGGCTCTAGTGCCATTTTTCATGTGACTAACACTATTGAGATTGGATATGGTATATATTGAAATGAAGGTTTCAAGAAGAAATCATGAAACAACATATTCACATTAAAACACATACGGAGTAGATTGTCAGCCGCTGCCATTCTAAACAAAAAGATTTATGCATGATATTTTTTCTACAAGGGCACCACATGGATTAGGATGGCACTCCATCTTCCCTTTTAGCATGGCACTGTTGCCAATCTACTTAACACTGACATAGACATAGAATGAGAGTGGCAAACTAATTTAGATTGTGGACAATGTCTTGAGATTGGCACGAGTGCAATTCTACACAAACTCACATGGAGTAGGATGGCATAGGTGCCATCCTACTCCATGTGAGTTTGTGTAGAATTGCACTCGTTCCAATCTCAAGACATTGTCCACAATCTAAATTAGTTTGCCACTCTCATTCTATGTCTATGTCAGTGTTAAGTAGATTGGCAACAGTGCCATGCTAAAAGGGAAGATGGAAAGAGAGGTGGTACATTTATGCATTACATTTTTGTGACATTGGCCATAGTGCTAGCATCCACAAACTCTCATGGATTAGAATAGCAAAGGTGCCATTCTCTATTAGAAGGGCATTAGTGCCAATCTCATTGGTGTTAGTCACACAGAGAATCACATAAGTGCCCAACCACCAAAGGTTAGATTTTAGAGAATTCTCCATGTGAGTTTGTGTAGAATGGCACTAGTGCCAATGTCATGCCATTCTCCACAATCTGAATTAGTTTTCCACTCTCATTCTATGTCAATGTTAAGTAGATTAGCAACAGTGCCATGCTAAAAGGGAAGATGAAAACATATGTGGGAACATTTATGCATGACATTTTTTAGACATTGGCCACAGTGCCATTATCCACAAACTCTCATGGATTAGAATACCACTAGTGCCATTCTCTATGTGAGTTTGTACAGAATTGCAATGGTGCCATCCCTTATGTGAGTTTCTTCATAGGAATGGCATCACTAGTGACAATCTCATCTGGATGGCACCAGTGCCATTCTCCACAATCTGAATTAGAATGGCATTAGTGCTAGTCTCATTGGTGTTAGTTACATAGAGAATCATGTAGTGTCCTAGACTTTAGAGAATATCTTTGGTGCCAATTTTCATGTGTTTGACACTAGTGAGATTGGCTATGGTATATATTGAAATGGGGATTGCAAGGATAAATCTTCCAATAACATACTCACATTAAAACATGTAAGGAGTAGATTGGCATCGGTGCAATGCTAAACTTAATGATTTATGCATGATGTCTTTGATACAATGGCATCCGTGCCATTCTCCCAAAACTCTCAAGAATGCCTAGGCTAAACCCCCAAAAATATGTAAAATATCATTTATGTCAGTCACATAGAGAATCACAGTAGTGCCCATTGAAGGTTAGATTTTAAAGAATGCATCCAGTACCATTTTTCATGTGACTTGCACTAGTGAGATTGGCTATGGTATATATTGAAATGGAGGTTGTAAGTACAAATCATGTAATGGCATATTCACATTGAAATATGTAAGGAGTAGATTGGCAACGGTTCCATGCTAAACTGAAAGATTTATGCATGATATTTTTTTTAAAATAGAAGAAGTGCAATTCTACACAAACTCACATGGATTAGGATGGCAGCAGTGCCATTCCATATCAGAATTGCACTGGTGCCAATCTGATTTATGTCAGTCACACAAAGAATCACATCATTGCCCACTCAAGGTTAGATTTTAGAGAATTCTCCATGTGAGTTTGTGTAGAATAGCACTGGTGCCAATCTCAAGCCATTCTCCAAAATCTGAGTTAGTTTGGCACTCTCATTCTATGTCAATGTTAAGGAGATTGGCAGCAATTCCATGCTAAAAGGAAGATGGAAATAGATGTGGAACATACGGGAAGGCATCCCTTTACTAACCACACTGAGGGTAGATGGAGCATTTCCTGGGGCATCCCACTCTCGGGTTGTGGGGCCCGTTTGGAGCCTCAAATGATCCCGGATGGCTCTGGGCCAAACAGAGCCCATAGGTCAGTTGCTCTGTTTTGCACACCGGTTCTATCGTATGGTCAGTGGCCTATTTTGGGACTGAGCCCCCAATCGACTGTTTTGGGCAGACTGGGTCGATGACCTAATTGAGCCTAACTGACTACGACTGGTGGCTATATAAGAGCAAGCCCGTGAAGCCCATTTCATCACTGGCTACAGCAACCTTGATTCCTTAGCATCCAGCCTCCGTCTTCTACTGTTTCTAGCATGCCATTGAAGCTTCTTTCATAGGAATACACGGTTGGGAGGCAGTGCCATCTATTGTATCAGTTCTATAGTAATCAAAGTTTTGATTCTCCATACTATCTTGTTTTCTCTCTTGCATACGAGATCCTGTTATCTGTTGAGCACAGACATTGTATTATTTTCTTACATGGTATCAGAGCCTGGACTCTAGCAAGAAGATTTAATAGTGTGTTTTGTATTTGCGAGCAGATTGTGAGAGATGGCCCAGCTCGCAAGACTGCGAATCCCACCGTTCGACGAAAGCAGAAAGTTGGATGGCTCTAACTATCCACTCTGGAAGTTCAAGATGAAGACCATCCTAAGCGCATATGAGATTTGGGACACTGCTACTGGGGTGGACGTGAGGCCATCGCGAGGCTAGATCTAGCCAATGTAGGACAACATATAGTACCAACTGCGGATGAGATTCTCGCATGGACAAGAAGAAATGCAGATGCACTGTGTTCCATTATCTTCAGTGTTAGTGATTCCATCATGGCATTAATTCAACATGTCACCACAGTGGAGGTGGCATGGACGGTCTTCAAAAATCAGTACGAGACCATGAATCAAAAGTGGATTCAGAATTTGGAGACTCAACTCGCGAACAAGAAGTTGTCTGAGTCTGAAGCGACAGAGAAGTTCATCACTAGGGTGAAGAATCTGTACGATCAGATGACTGTGATTGGCATCACCATCACTAGCGAGAATCTAGCATGAAGATGCATACGGATTCTCCCACCAAAGTATGATGGTCTTGTTGCAGTGCTGAATATGTAGAATAGAAATCTGCCCCTTAACTTTGAGAATTTCAGCGTGATGCTTCTGGAGGAGGAGATGCATCAAAAGACGAGGACTAGAGAAGATTCAACTTTTTGGACCAGATCAAAGAAAGGTAAGGGTAAGGACTCTGGTAACCCATCTTCTTCTGATGATAAAAAGAGAAAGAAGAAGATCAAGTGCTTGAATTGCAACAAGGCAGGGCACAAGAAGAATGAGTGCCGAAAGAAGATTATAGATGAGAAGAACAGAGTAAAGAAAGAGTCTAGCAATAGCACGCAGGAAGTACCAGTAGAGCTATTTGTCACAATTGAGGAGATTTGCACGGAGGCAGTTCATGTACCTGCGGATGAACCATGGATCAGAACCATGGATCATAGACAATGGTGCATTGCACCACATGACCAGTCGGAAGGATTGGTATACCTCTCTACAGCCGGTAGGGAATGACATCCTGGTAGTAGTCGGCAATGATGCAAAATGTCCAGCAAAAGGAAAAGGTATGATTGCTCTCAAGTCAGATGGAGTTGTAAAACAGTTGTCCGATGTTGTTTATGTGCCAGATATCAAGAGGAACTTGTTGTTTGTTTCCATGATCATGGATCGGGACCTCAAAGTTCAATTCGATAAGAATGGTGCATAGATTCTAGATCTTCAAGGGAAGGTCATTGGTAAAGGTACATGGCGCAACAACATATATGAACTCTCAGCTTTTAGTGCTCGAGCAGATGTGAAGAACACTAAGTTGTGGCATGAGAGGTTTGGTCATCTAAACCTTAGTTCTTTGAAGGAGATGCATAAAAGTGGAATGATTGCAGACCTACCAGAAATTTCAGATCTACCTGATGTATGTGAAGCTTGCATGATGGGCAAGCAGCATCGGCATCCCTTTCCTAAAGAGGCCAGTAGGGCAAAGGCTCCTCTAGAGCTCGTTCACATGGACCTCTGCAGAAATGTGACAATCAGAGTTGCATGGCGATTGCAAAGAACCCGGTGTTGAGATATCGAGCTCCACTCATGATATGCCAGGGTGACTGTTGTGAATTTATGCCATTGACTTGTTAGCTGCAGATGCGGTTGGTACACCGCCCATGAATAATAGCTGGATGACAGCTATCCTTATCTACTCTAGTTCATGGCTCAGTTAGTATGCCACCTTAGTTAGTTGAGTTTGGTTTGAGACCCACATATAGGGTTCTTCTATTTCTTTGTACTTGAGTTCTTTTGGCTTTCACAACTAAGAAGAGGAAAACTGTTTTCAGCCTCCACCTGTGTGTGTATTCCCCCATTGTGCATGTGAGAAAGCCGCAAGTGAGACTCCTTCCCTCTCTCCCACTATCTTCACATGGTATCAGATCCTTGTTCATGGTAAGGAGCTCAAGAAAGCAAACCAAGTTCGTGATGTCCTGGTAAGAGGACCAATGTTGGTTTCCTATTTTCGAGTTTGGGAGCAAATCTCTGCAGGTAGCACAACAAAAAGTGCAAGAGTGCACTGTCTTAGATTGAGACGCCCTTCACGATGTGACGAGAGGGCAGTATATGCTGTGGGTAAGGCAAAGCCCTTGGTGACTTTATTTTTCTGATTCGAGACCATTTCGGGGCCCGTTTTGAAGGCGGAAGTTCTTCGTAGGCACTCAAAAAAAGGCCCTGTTTTTGCTGTGCGACCACTGCTCAACTGGTCGATGAAAAGTTGCCACAGAAATTGCATCGTATGCCTATGTGCAAAGATATTGGGAGTTGCAGAATCATGCTTGTTGCCTGTTGATGCAAAATCGTCACTAGGAAGTGACTGTGTGGTCAAATACCACTTTCGTCACTTTTGCAGATCTGCCCGTGTGAGGCAAAAGCTGTGTTTTTCGTAGTGACAGAATATTTTACAATGTTCTGTAATGGTGCCCGATTCTCTTTCATCGATTGGCATAGAAAAGTTTGACAAGAACAACTTCCGGGCATGGAAGTTTAGAATGATGAATTTCCTTATGGGAAAAGTCTATTGGTAGTTCATTACAGGAAATGAAGAAGAACCAGTTCTTCCTAATGTTCCCAATCAACAGGAAATGCATGCATTTAAAGGATGGCATGAGAGAGCCGGAAAAGTTATGTACTGGCTTTCTATCAATATTTCGGATTCTATGATTGTGCATATTCAGGATGCAAGTATGCCAAAGGAGGCATGGGATACTTTGGCAAAAATGTACAGCACAAATACGCAAGCCAGGAAAATGCAGCTCAAACAGGAGTTACACAATGTGCAGAGAGAAAATTTGAGCATAAATGACTACCACATGAAGGTGAAGAAAATTGCAGATGCACTTGCTTCCATTGGGTCGCCAGTGGAAGATGATGATCTAGTTTCTGTGACCTTGAATGGTCTAGGAAAGGATTATGCACAATTCTAGACATCCATTGCCGTCCATGAAAAATTTCTTGATTTTGAAGAGTTGTTTGCTCTTCTAATTTTTGAATAGTAGAGAAATGGGGGTGCATCTTCTTCAGGAGAAACTTCAAAAGAAACTGTCTTCTACTCAAATGCTGAAAGAGGTAGAGGCAGAGGTAGAGGAGGCCGATCTGTAGGCCGTGGTAGAAATTTGAATATGCAGCAAACTCAAGAAAACCAGTCCTATGGAGGAGCACGTGGTAACTCTAGATGCAGGGGGAGCCAAAGAGGCCGTGGTGGATGGCAGAGAGGCCAAAATGCAAACAACAATGTTGAATGCTACTACTATGGTAAAATGGGTCATATGGCTAAGGACTGCTACAAAAAGCGGAATGACATTACGAATGGGAAATTGCAGCAAGGTAATTATGCATCTTCTAGTAGATAGGATGATGACAGAAATGAGTATCTATTTATGGTGCAGCACATGACCAATTCTATGACAAGTGCAGAAGAATGAAATGATGTGTGGTATGTTGACTCAGGTGCATCAAACCACATGACAGGTCATGCAGAATGGATGCAGGATGCAAGGAAAATGGAAAAACTAGGATTTGTGGAGAGTGGTGATGATACTGCACATCCTATTGTGCAGATTGGTAAAATTCCTTTGTCTATGTAGGATGGGAAAAAGAAATACCTGTCTGATGTACTTAAACCACTTTACATCCAAAACATACACAAAGAAGCATCGAAAGTCAAGCATAATAATATCTTGGATTATGCCACAATAATCATCCATGGCTCCATTGGCGCCCTCAAAGCTAGCAATGACGCTACAATCTTGTGTGTTTCTCTTATCATCAATCCGTTGTGTTTGAAAATCCTTGCCCTCACACCATATAGCATTAAACATAGTGCACTACACCAAGAAAAAATCAATTAAATAAGCAATCTAAATTATTGAAAGCTCCTAACTTATGCATAACATTCTATATACCGACCTTGCTCATGCATCCCCTAGCATACTCCCATTCTTCCATTGTGATATGCATCCCCTCGTCTTTCTCTGCTTTCTCCATTTCATCAAGTAGCCAATCCACATGAATATCCTTTGGAAGTGCTCTTAGATACTGAGGGTATGGCACACGAGATCCGTGGTGTGTACGAAAGAGGGCCCTTTCTTCTTTTCTTCTTGCCTTTGCATCCTCATATCTTGTCACCCATCTTTTCATCACATCACTATTAAGCATGCCAAAGAGGTTGATACTATTATGCAACTCCGTGTCTATTACTTTGTTGCATCCTTTCCCTTGAGGCACAATAGAGGTCATCCTTAGGTCTTCATCATCTCTCCATAGTCGTGGGAGAGAGCTATCCACATCAACAAGGAACTCAGAAATATATACAAGTGACTCTTGTACCAACCAACCCTCGGCCATGCTACCTTCAGGTCTTGCATTTTGTCTCATGAAGCCCTTCAAGGTCTTCATGAAGCGCTCGAGAAAGAACAACCATCGTGCACGTATAGTACCGCATATAGCAATCTCATCCACCAAATGCACTATAAGATGTAGTTGGCTTGTGAGAATAGAACGTGGAAATGTCTCCTCCACTAAACAAACCACCTCCACTGACATAACTCGAGCATTCTTAAGCGTGGTGGGATCTATTTCCTTTGAGCTCACATACCTAGAAATGAAAAAGTATAGCATATTAGCAATATGCATTCAAACTTGCATGGAGCAATGATATGCATCATATTTTGTATCACGTAAAGTACCTCACAAGCTTGCCCATCTTGTAAATACAATCTTTCACGTCCTTCGATGCACTACGTGAAATGCTATTAGGTAGTATGAACTGAACCCACGAGGAGGTGGTTGATTAGTTGCTTATAATTATTCACTCACAAATTTGAAAGGAAAAAGATATTATGCACATAAAATGCATACTTGGAGCATCTTGTGCCAATCATGAGATTTCAAGCCATATAATTGCTCTACACCTCTTTTCTTGCTCTTTGTAAAGGCTCCCTTCAAACACCTCATGCATCCAGTGGGAGTACGAATTGTAGTAATAGCGCACTTCACCGTCGCCATCTCTAGCTTTGATAACATCCACGATGCACGAGGTAAAAAAACATGCCCATTTATTCTCTCTTGTGGCCAAGCTTCACGCATCCTCCCTGTGGTACATAGATCCTCCCTTATGCCTACGAAATCTGGTGTCCCATTCAAATGCTCCCAAATGGTAGATGCCACATTCTTGAAGATATGCATGGGATCAAGTAGGTGATTGATCTTGAGGTGGGACCAATATGGTAAATGATAAAAGATGGAGTATCTAAAAAAAATAAAGTGTTACTGGGCAATCTTTATTTCCAGCCAATATAGCATACAATAGTTTCAAACCCTTACCGGCTCATGCCAAGTGGTGGAGGAGTCGTGGAACCATCCCAAATTCTCATCCAATCTCCCGTGGTGAGTGATTGTGGGAGGACTTCATTCCAAGGGGCAACATATCTAGGATGATAAGGTGGGAGAAATCGATGGTGATTCTCATAGATGACCTTATTCAATGTGTCTGCCCATGAGGCAACTAGCGAAGGACGACAAACAGGACATGCATGGTAACCCAATGTAGTGAGACCTAAACAATAGATACAATTAAGAGTTGAAGGTGGGTTTAGGGTGCCACATCCTTTGCCTATTCATAATTAGAACTGCAATGCTTACCTGAACACTCGCCATAGCCTAGGAAGTCATGCATCGTCCACATCAAGATTGCTTTGCAGTTAAAGTCTCGTGACGAGGGAGGCTTGCTCACATCATGCACCTTGATACCTCTCCAAAGTATCTCTAGCTTGTCAATCAAAGGCTCCAAATAAACATTAGGGTTTTTGACTTTATGTTTCCCTGGAATTAGAAGGGACAGCATAACATGTCCTTTCTTAGTAGCCATAGAGGGTGGAAGATTATAATTCACCAATATCACTAGCCATACACTGTAAGACGTGCTTTTGAGACCAAATGGGTTCACACCGTCCATACCCAATCCAAGTCTCAAGCTCCTAGGTTCTTCCTTGAAGCTTGGCCATGTCTCTTCAATATGCTTCCATGCAGGAGAGTCCGCGGGAGTTCTCCACTTGCCATCGGTTGATCGATGGGAGGAATGCCATGACATGAGCTCTGCAATAGATTTGCACTTGAACATATGTTGGATGTGAGGGATTATGGGAAAATGTCACAGAACCTTACGAGGCACATCCAAAGTTTTGAGATCTGCTCTATATCTTGCCTCTTCACAAGTAGGACACTCTCTTGCATCCTTATGTAGTCCACGAAACAAAACGCAATCATTGACACATGCATGGATGTGCTTGTACTCTAATCCTCCAAGAGAGGTCACATGTTGCCTTGCCATATCTCTTGAGGTCAGTAATTTATTCTCCCTTGGAAGCATTTTACACAATAGCCTGCACGTGAAGACCATAAATGAGGAAAAGCATTCGAGTAATTGACCCACTAGCATAATTCACCATGTTTGCAAAATCGACTTTAAAGCTTACTTGAGTAATGCATTCAAACTTGCATTGCTCCATCCATAGATGGTTTGCAAGCTTAGTAATACAAGGGAGGCACGTAGAATAGAGAATGTGCACCCCTCAAACAGTGGAGTCGATGCTGTAGTAAAAAGATCATCCTGCTCTATGCTATCATCCCTCCCTTGATGGACATATAAATCCCGCACCATATCATCAAACACCTCCTCCTCCACGGCTTCATGAGGTAATGGTGGAGGGCTACTATCACCATCACTCCATGCATCCGTAACGGTCCCTCCTGAAGATCCCACCTCATATCGTCGACGCTTCGCCTCCTCACGGTGAGCATAGGGCAACATATGCGGGTGTGGCACTGCATCCTGTATCAAATTAAAATGGGATCATAACTCAACATATGAACACCCATAGGTATCTCAATCAACCTTAACTTACAAACCCTTACCCTGTTTATGGTCACATCCCATTCTCCATACTTTGAGATGTGATTGAGTGTAATCTTGCATGCACGATACATGTTTCCTCACTACAAGGCATAGGCCATTTTTCGACGGAAATACCGACGCTTTTTACATTAAATTTTTTTTTTTCACGGGTGCAAACATCACTATAAGCGTCGCTAAAAGCGTCGGAAAAGGAGTGTCGCTATAAAGCGTCACTATATAGCAACACTGGCAAACGTCGCTATATAGCGACGATGCAAACGTCGCTATATAGCGACACTGTTAATCGTCGCTATATAGCAACACTGGTAAACATCGCTATATAGCGACGATTAACAGAAGTAAAAAAAGGGTTAGTGGGGCTAAACAGGGCTTCCTTTTGTCCCTGTTTAGCCCCACTAATCCTTTTTTTTTTTTGTAATTACAAAAGAAAGTTTTTTATAACACAATTTTCCTTGCTTGCAGGGTGATACAAAATTGTTCTTGTGAAATGATGAGTTGTTATGCATATACATGTCGGACATATACAACAGTGTTTGTAACAAAATTACCCTGTCGAAAGGGCGATACAAAATTGCTCAAACGAGCGGATATATACAAAATGCTACTACCACTACTCATCCGAATCCGAATCATCTTCATCTTGTTGGCCTGTTCCTTGGTCCTCGACACCTGCGTCTTCTCCCTCGTCCTCGCCACCTGCATCCGATCCTTGGGCCTGTTGATCGCTCGCCTCCGATGATGGGATGCTTGAGCTTTGATCCTAAGAGTGAACCATATAAATCGAAAATTAGATTGGAACTTAAATTAAAAAGTGGGATTACAAGTAGGAGTAAACTTATACCGTGCGAGCAGCCACCTCAGCCCAATCGACCGTCGCTCCCATTACCTCTTGCTCAATGAACCACGGCTTTGTTCCTATCCGAAATGCGCGTCACGTCTCTGCATCTGTAGGAAGACGACCCATCGCAGCTTGCTGTGGATCCAATTTACGAGAGTTAGAGTTAGCTAAAGTGCATGTAATATGTAAGTAAAACAAATAGAATAATACATTAAATGGGAAGAAGTAGACTTACCACGGTTGCCTCGCACGCATACCGTCCGCCTGCACCAAAGTGCGAAGTACCTACGACATCCAACCGTCTCTTTGCAGCCCTCCTCTGCCCCTCAAACATTTCGGGATGGTCCCTATGTTGCTTCTTGAAGTACTTCCAATCAGCTTTGTCTGCCAAGCTGGGTTTAGCCAACCCCTTTGTAATGGAAGTATGCAAGGTTGATCTACGATGCTTCAGGACCAAACCCATGCGCTCTCGCATATAATCGTCATTAAACTCCACATTTGGCGGATTAGGGTATCTTTGTTTTAACTCATCGATCACCACCTGCTTCTTTTGGGCATCTTGATACTGCCAATCGGTATTTATGCCGCTCTTAAAGTGATGACTCATCAACCTCCTCATGGCGGCCATCACTGCTTTGCCCTCTTTATCTTCTATTATCTCTCTGGCAGATGTGATTTGATAGGAGAGATTGTTGGGATATCTCAAGGTATATGCCTCAGGCACACCTTATGTTTTCTATGTGTGAGTGCTAGAGGCACAGTTAGGTGCCCACAAGCACAGTTAGGTGGTGGAAAGCCACATAGGATGATTGAGAGAATCTAGGAGCAGATTGAGGAGATGATTGTGGAGCTCTGAAGTCATCAGTGATGTCAGTGAGCATGTATGAGGTGGCTACTTAAGGACCTCACTCTTCTTCATTCTACAAGCAAGTAATGCAAGTATTCTGAGTTTGTGTCTACTCTTTGCTTTCCTTTCAGCTTTCCAACATGGTATCAGAGCCCTTTGATTCCCCGTGAGCCCATTTCTGCCACATCATCATCTTCTTCTTCATCTTCTTCTTCCCTATCTTCCTCCTTCTTTCCAAAATCTTAGAGAGCTTGGTTCTCTGCCTACAAACGACCATTGCCCAAACCCTCTGAGCTGGAAACTCCTCTAGTATGGGCAAACTTCCACCTGCAAGCAATTGAAGAAAAAACGTCTGTGGTGGCTGCCATTCTCCAAAAAGCAAATTTTTTCTGTTGCTCAATACTCCCTGCCTACTCTACCATTGCCTGAGCCCTTTTAGGAGTAGATGGGCGACCTCAAGACGAAGATTTTGAGCCATTTTTCAGGTCATTTGGTTTAGTAACGAGGGAGAAATTGTCAAAACTGAGTTTCAGCCTGGAGCAACTCTCCCGGGCAAAAGTGCGCACCATTTCGTCCAACCTTTGTGCTGGACCCTCTCTAGTATATGAGCTTTCTTTTGCTTCAGAAAGCCCTCTTTTCCTTGCTTTGAAGAGTGAGCTACAAGGCCTCCAAGTTCAGCCTTTTAGTTTTGATAGTTTTGGACAAGTTTTTGAAGATGATGCTACATAAAATGCTACTCTAGCATTTCTGGTTTTTTGAAACTTTCAATAACTTCAGTACAAGTGTGTCTTTAGTTTTGTTTTGAATTGCTAGACCTCGTTTTGATTGAAAAGTATTCATTTTAGCCACCTCTATGAAGCATGTAAGAAGAAGCATCATTGTTTGAAATTTGGTCACAAGACTTCGCTACATTAAATGCTTATATTTTGAAGCATTTCAGTTGTTATTCTAAGCCCTGTAAGAGAGAAGACACTGCCCAATACCTGGGTTAGACCCTCTCATGGCT
This sequence comes from Dipteris shenzhenensis, assembly GCF_047967505.1. Lineage (NCBI taxonomy): Eukaryota > Viridiplantae > Streptophyta > Polypodiopsida > Gleicheniales > Dipteridaceae > Dipteris > Dipteris shenzhenensis. Next base: position 30,122,468 of record NC_141614.1, on the reverse strand, counting down.
TGCTTATGCAAAATATGTGAAAAGCCAAAACATAAAGCAATGTCTTGTTATGCTACAAAGGATGAAAATGTCAACTTGACTTCCTTGTTGAAGATTGCCAAAGCAATGGTTGCCAAAAAGGAAGCAACTACAAAGCCAGAGATCTGCCCTCTCATGGCACTTTTATTTGACTCCAAATACAAGAAAAAGATGAAGGTCAGATACCTAAGATATGCTTCTCTACACAACTATGGAGATGATAAGATAATTGTTCTCTTGAAGGATATGATTTTCAGATCCACTTGTTCTATCATAGTACCATCTTATAAGGCACTAGACACTGCCCATGTGGTAAGACCTTGCCTTGACATGGATATTTTGCCTCCACAAGATGAGGCATCCCATGAAGATTATGCATTTTAAATCATCTCTATGTATGCTCTAGATCTCTCTTTTTATGTCGAGGTACTCAGTCTGAATAGTCCTCCAAAATGAATGAAATAAACTATTGTGTCTTGTAAACACCTCTGGTTACCTTATGATGTAGGCCATGTGTATGTTTTGCTCCATGGTACCTCCTGCAGACATTATGTGCATGTACATGCAGGGGAGATAACCATTGGAAGGTCTTTTTGTATCCCTTTTTGTTTACCTTACACCCAAGGGAACCCTTGCTAGCATGAGAACCTAGCCATAGATTAATCCTTGACCACCATGAGATGGCATGAGAAACTATGAGACTAGATGTATCCTTGACATAGCCTGAGGCATTCCCTTGAGGGGGGGTTTGTTGGGATATCTCAAGGTGTATGCCTCAGGCACACCTTATGTTTCTATGTGTGAGTGCTAGAGGCACAGTTAGGTGCCCACAAGCACAGTTAGGTGGTGGAAAGCCACATAGGATGATTGAGAGAATCTAGAGCAGATTGAGGAGATGATTGTGGAGCTCTGAAGTCATAAGTGATGTCAGTGAGCATGTATGAGGTGCCTACTTAAGGACCTCACTCTTCTTCATTCTACAAGCAAGTAATGCAAGTATTCTGAGTTTGTGTCCACTCTTTGTTTTCCTTTCAGCTTTCCAACAGAGATCCCCTGATGAGTAAGGGGGACTGACGATAGCAAAGTCTGAAGGAGTGGAAGCTGCGCGAGCATTTCCGGAGCGAGGAGTAGCAGTGGGAGCAGGAGAGGGAAAGGAACTTGACTGATACTGTGTCTCCGGACCAAGTGGAGACCTAAAGGAGTGTGAGTGTGCTAACTCATCTACATCTCCCGAGTTAGCACAACATGAGCCGCCCATCCTACTCTTCCTTCCTTGCGAGAGGCATGTGCAGGTGATGATCCCGCGGTCGAAGGGGCGCGAGGGGATGGTTGGGCAGTACGTCCACCCATCGGTGTAGGGGAAGGAATTGCTGAGGTCCTCTGAGAGAGCAGAGAGAAGAATCTCGTTGCCTCCTCATCACTCATCTGCGCTACAAACTCGTCGGGACTCCCGAAAAAGCCGTGCGCGGCTAGCAAAGGAGTTCCCCGAGGGGTAGTCGCAGTGCTACGTGGAAGAGAAGTCGGACCAGGGGTAGTCGTAGTGCTAGGTCCGAGAGGAGTCAGACTAGGGGTAGTCCTCGGGGTAGTCACCTGAGAGGAATCAAAGTCCTCTAGAGCATATAGATCATGAGCTCTCCTCCTGTGAGGCTACCGTACTCGTCGGATGAGCGACGTGATCCCATGTCTAACATAGACACAAACACAAAAACAGAAAACAAAAAAACAAACATATGCATAGGCATAGGCAAGAAGAAAGAAGAGGGAAAGGAAAGAAGAGGGAAAGGAAGGAGGGAAAGAAGATGGAAAGGAAAGAAAAGAATGAGAATGAGGAAATAGAGAATGAGAGAAGGGGGAAATAGAGAAGGGAAAAGAGATGAGGGGGAATGAGAGAAGCATAAGCATAAGCTTATGCGGAAATAGAGAATGAGCTTATGCGGAGATAGAGAAGGAGTTATGCTTATGCTTCTCTCATTCTCTATTATGCTTCTCTCTTCTCTATTTCCGCATAAGCATAACATGAGCTTATGCGGAAATAGAGAAGGAGAGAAGGGGGAAATGAGAGAAGGGGGAAATAGAGTGGGAAATAGAGAATGAGCTTATGCGGAAATAGAGAATGAGCTTATGCTTCTCTCATTCTCTATTTCCGCATAAGCTCATGCATAAGCATAAGCTTATGTAGAAACTTAAGCATAAGCTCATGCTCATGCATGAGCATAAGCATGAGCTTATGCTTATGCTTATGCTTAAGCATAAGCATCGGAAATAGAGAAGGAGCTTATGCGGAAATAGAGAATGAATTTCCGCATAAGCTTCTCTCATTCTCTATTTCCACATAAGCTCATGCATAAGCATAAGCTTATGTGGAAACTTAAGCATAAGCTCATGCTCATGCATGAGCATAAGCATAAGCATGAGCTTATGCTTATGCTTAAGCATAAGCTCATGCTCATGCATGAGCATAAGCATAAGCTCATGCTTATGCTCATGCGGAAAAAGAGAAGGAGCTTATGCGGAAATAGAGAATGAGTTTCTGCATAAGCTTCTCTCATTCTCTATTTCCGCATAAGCTCATGCATAAGCATGAGCTTTTGCGGAAACTTAAGCATAAGCTCATGCTCATGTGGAAAAAGAGAAGGAGCTTATGCAGAAATAGAGAATGAGTTTCCGCATAAGCTTCTCTCATTCTCTATTTTCGCATAAGCTCATGCATAAGCATGAGCTTATGCAGAAACTTAAGCATAAGCTCATGCTCATGCATGAGCATAAGCATAAGCATAAGCATAAGCTCATGCTTATGCTCATGCAGAAAAAGAGAAGGAGCTTATGCGGAAATAGAGAATGAGAGAAGCATAAGCATGAGCATATGCTTCTCTCATTCTCTATTTCCACATGAGCATGAGCTTATGCGAATGAGAGAAGGGGGAAATAGAGAAGGGGGAATGAGAGAAGGGGGAAATAGAGAAGGGGGAAAGAGAGAAGGGGGAAACTTATGCATAAGCTCATGCAGAAAAAGAGAAGGAGCTTATGCGGAAATAGAGAATGAGTTTCCGCATAAGCTTCTCTCATTCTCTATTTCTGCATAAGCTCATGCATAAGCATAAGCTTATGCAGAAACTTAAGCATAAGCTCAAGGTCATGCATGAGCATAAGCATGAGCTTATGCTTATGCTTATATAAGCATAAGCTCATGCTTATGCTCATGCGGAAAAAGAGAAGGAGCTTATGTGGAAATAGAGAATGAGAGAAGCATAAGCTTCTCTCATTCTCTATTTCCGCATAAGCTCACCCATAAGCATGAGCTTATGCGGAAACTTAAGCATAAGCTCATGCTCATGCATGAGCATAAGCATGAGCTTATGCTTATGCTTATGCATAAGCATAAGCATAAGCATAAGCTCATGCTTATGCTCATGCGGAAAAAGAGAAGGAGCTTATGCGGAAATAGAGAATGAGAGAAGCTTATGCTTCTCTCATTCTCTATTTCCGCATAAGCTCACGCATAAGCATGAGCTTATGCGGAAACTTAAGCATAAGCTCATGCTCATGCATGAGCATAAGCATGAGCTTATGCTCATGCAGAAAAAGAGAAGGAGCTTATGCGGAAATAGAGAATGAGCTTATGCAATGATAAGTTAGCCACTTGGGTACTGTAGTCATATTGTTGATCTGGTACTAGATCTCCTTGTGGCTCAGTGACTGGCATGATGTTGATGGGCGGTGATGATGCCAATGTAGCCTTGGGCTCTTGCTACTATTGTTGATGGAGATATATTGGTTGCAACCGTGCGTCAAGATGTAGCATTTTGAGGGACAATTCCTCATTTCCTACCTCCATAATAGGCATTTCTTCAGAGGTATCTGCATTTGCTAATGTGATAGTAAGAGAAGGTTGTGATGGCTCCCATGCAGGTGATAAGAGGATGTCTAGATCCTTAATATGGTTTGGCAACTAGGGTAGAGTCATTTTATTTTCTTGTATCTCCTTACTGATGATTATGGTGAGGAATCTTGCATTTTTTGTCAAATGAACCATCGAGTTTCTATGTGAAGAATATGACCAAATGCTAGATCTAGTATTGCTTTAGCTAGAAATTGAGCAAAAACAAATGTGCAGAGTGGGAGGGATCAATCCTTACCGCACTTGACCCCCAAGATGGTTTATAGGAATGTTGCTACTTCCTTGATTCGAGGGTTAATGATTGTGCAAAGTAATATCCTATCCCCATGAAACTTGGTGCCCTTGGCAAGGAGAGGTTGAATTTCAAGAAATTTGGCAATGGTAAGCCTTGTGTGTTATTTTGCACATTGAGTTGGGAGTGAGAAGGCCCTCTGAATCATTGTACTATCAAGTATAATATTTAGTTGATTATGATTTACAGTGATGGTGCCATACTTGCCAACCTATGCATCGATGGAGTGGTAAGAATGGAGAAATTCCCTAATGTATGTGGTTATTTTAGGATTGTCCCCTGGGATTACAGGTGCTCAAAAAAATTTCCAAGGCCCCTTTGCTCTACAAAATATTTTGCTTTATTGGAAAGTGCATAAGTCGATGGAGGTGTCCACACAAGCTCCAAGGACTGGGCCTCATCAATGGTCGTGTAGGCCAATGGTGACTGGGGTAGCATTTGTACCTCTTCTCTCTCCATGTCATACATAGAGAATCCTCATCAGAGCTATCACTCTGAACTACCATGATTGTGGCTACCTTGGCTGATAGGAGGTAGATGGATCTGAGCTTTGGGAGGGGTCTTGTTGCTAAGGCAGTGGGATCTTTCTTCTAATCCTCTTTAGTGGCGGCATTGCGTCTAAACCTACATCCATTTTTTATAGGGTGTACCATTTAGATTACTTCATATGCAGGTATGACAGTTCTGTGTGTAGTGTGAGAGAGGTGATTTTAGTACATGATTTGAGAGTGTGGAATGAAAGTGTGTGGCACAATTATTGATGCAATCTACTATGTGTCTTGGTAGAGTGAGGTCAAGACAATTTTTCATTACTTGGGTCTCCCAAATCTTCATTATTACCACATATTTCATTAATTTTGGACTCATATCTCGGGGTGGCCAAAGTTGTTGGACTTCTCAAGGGGAAATCCTTGAATAAATGCTCTACTCTACAACCAGCACACAAGGGCATAGGGCCTCTTGTAGGTGGAGCCATCGGGGTAAGATCCCTATAGGGACAATCCTTTAGAAAACGCAGACCTTGTCATTTAATGCATGACATTGGAGGGTTCGCTGAGCCCTTATATGGGAATTCACTTGCCCTGTGTAGACCTTGGCAAGTATAACATTGGATCAGGGGCCTTCACATTATAGAGTTCATGTCTCTTGCACTTGCAACCATGGGAGCTGTCTGGAACAGTGGGACATGTTGATCCTCATGTAGGAGGTAGTGACTTATAATGCCATTTCCCTCCTGGCAAGGGTAATTGTCGGGGGGACCGTGGTCCTATTCTGGCTCCTCCCAATCATTGGGTAGTTCCTCCACCAAACTTGATTGATTGGAGTTAAACGAGTTGGGGGAGGTTGCAGACCTAGTATGCATGGCGGTAAGGGAGCTTGTTGTGCCCTATATTGCTTGAATTGGCTAATGGGGCACCTTGTGCATTCATAGGGTGGGGTTGGCCATCAAGGCTAATGGGGGTCTCACTTGATAGATCGGTTGGGTAAGGACCCTCATGAATTGGCATTGGGAGGTGTCGTGGTTTCCCCATCTATGGAAGTGTGCATAGTAGAGCGCTTGCCTTGCCCTAAGGCAGGGGCACTCATTGGAGGGGTGATTGCCATTGCATACCCCGCACCACACGTTTTCTCTCCTAGGAAACAAATGCAGGTTAGTCGGTCTCTCCTTGGAGGTCCCTGACTTCCACTACTGTCCCAATTGATTTAGTAAGTTGGAGGCCAACTCGCTCATATCCAAGCCCTTGGGCTCATCTTCTTGGTAGGCTCCACCCTGGAAGACCTTACTAATTGTGATACCTCTAATGGAGTTGTAGTTTTGTCTTGGACAACCGTGTCCATCATATTATCACTTATACGAATAGCTACCTTATTGTAGAGTTTGAAGGAAGTGGGGTTCATACCCATTAAGTGGTCATGTAGCTTTGGGTCTGCCAACTCGATGAGGAAGCATGGCAACAATCGTTCGTCACTCATCCTCTCATGTGGTTTGCAGCAAGAATTGAGGTCTTTGATCCTAGCGATGTAATCTCGAATGGATTCCTTGTCATTATGTTTCACCTCATATAATTGATTAATCGGGATCCACTTATGACCACTGGGGGCAAACCCTACAATGAATGCTTTCTATAGTGCCTCCCAGTTAACTCTCTCTTCTAGGTTGAAGGCCCTACTCTATTGGCCTGCCTTTCCATCCAGACTGAGGCCAAATGTATTAACCATTTCTAGATCTCCGGGAGTATCAAAGGCTTCACATATTTGCTCGAATCACTCCACATGGGAGACCGGATCTCCTTCCCTAAGTAATTTAGTCATTAAGGTTGAGATGGCTATGGGTCGACTACTAGAGGCATTGGTGATCCCTATTGGAAATACGGGTGCGATCGGGGGTGGGGCGGGCCCTCTTCCTAGTGCATTCACCACAATGTGCATCGCCTCATTCGATAGCACCATTTGGGAAGCTGGTGGAGGTGGTGTTCTTATGGGATTAAAGGGTCATAAGGGCGACCTCATGCCTAGCCTTGATGGTGGGATCCACTAGGTTGCCGGTACTAGCATTGAGGCTATGAAGCCTAATCCCTCGCACATTGGATTTGCAGCTATGAGAGTGAACTAATAAGGTCTAGGAGGAAACGGGTCAATAGGCATTTGCATGGAGGTTCCTTGCATTGGAGAGTAAGGTGGAACTTGCAGGGCTCCATAGTCGACGAATGTTGGGGGCACCTAGAAGGTCAAAAGTGCATAAGAGTTTCCACCTTGGGAGTCTTGTGTGTTTCCTTAGCCAGGATATCACCGTGCAAAGTCCCTCATCCATGGGTCTTCATCCCCCATGCATTCCAAGTTAGGATGCCCTGTGAAGGATGTGAGAACTGAGTCCACAAAGGTAGACTCAGTTCCTACTTGTGGCTCAAGGGTGGGTTGTTGTTGGCCTCCCAGCTCCGCGCACATATTGGAAAAAGGGTTCTCCATGTTTATTGAAAATCTTTGGCCCAACTGTCCAAACATGTTGGATATTGTACCTTTTAACCTGGAGGCTATGGAAGGAGTAGGAGACTTAGGTGGATCTAGGTTGGTGTAGGAGGATTCGGAAGCCCTCGGGCCTACAAGCTCTTGCATTCCCTCATTCAAGCTCTCCGTTCCCACTTGGAGACGACATCCCAAAGTAGGGTAGAAGGCGGGCTGAGCATAGCTCAAAACATTGTTGCAAATGTGAATTTGGCAAGGGCGGCTGCTGCAGTGCACTCGAATAGATCAGTGTATCCATTGCCGTTGGAGAGCACCAGCAGAGAACATCAACCATCTGCAGGATCGAAGTCCAGGAAGAGATGGGACGTGACATGAATTTCAAGATGAATGGCTTTGAGTGGAAAAGAAAAAGAGGCGTATGGTTTGATGACATGCAAAGCAATACAACCCATAAACTTGGCTCTGAGACATGCAAATCATAAATTTTCCTATAGCTGTAGCCATTTGTATTGAAAAGCTTGAGTTCCTTGGAAAAAATCCTTCTAGACCTCATGTGCATGTATAAGATCTTCATGGCGGTACACTCTTCAAATTTAATTCTCTGTGTGTGTATGTGTGTGTGTGTGTGTAGTGTCCCAGAACTATCCCCACGGGCATAGGGATAGAGCTAAGGTGATAGGCCTAGGGATAGAGGGTTGACAGAGAACATGAATTTTGCTGACCTCTGTTTGGTGAATCCTAGTGATTTTTGAGTTTTTGTTCCAGCTTTGAGTGTTTGTGGGTGCTATGCACTACCTAAACTACCTATACTAAACAAAAAAGAGCAAAAAACATCAACTTCTGGTGCATGAATGAGAAATTTCTACAAGTCAGACTGTCAACACTCAAGAACCACTTTGAATTTGAGCTTTGATCTCCATTTTTGGGTGTTTTTAAGAGTATGCTATCACACACACCTTATCAATCTTATAAACTACTTTCTATCACTTCAAAACACTAACCAACATGAAAAACAAGATTCCCATGATAAAAAATGATTTTCAATAGAAATGATAGTTTTCATATTTTTTCCATCCAACACACATTTCTTCACTCATTCCTCTCCTGCAACTCCACTATCAAAGATCCAAGTTAAGCTTGAAACAATGAGCAATGTGTAAATGATGAGAGAAAGCAAGTGCAATGCAAAAGCATACCTTGAACTCCCCAAAAATAGGGCGCCAAAGATGTGTAGTCTCCACAGTGACTCACATGTCATGGGGATCTTGAAGGAATGCCATTGGAGCCTCCACTCCAAGCTACTCCTTGTGAGACCAATGCAAGGCGTGAGCCATCCATAAGTGTCACTCAAGTGGCTCCGAGATTGTTGCAATGTGTTTCCACGAGAGAAAGAGGGAAGGAGGAGAGAGGAGAAGAGAGGGTAGAAGGGAGGGAGAAGGAGAAGGGAAGGGAAGGGTGAAGAGGGATGGAGTGGCAAACACAAAAGAAACAAGAGAACACCCAAAGAAGGTCTTGGAAGAGAGGAGGGAGCTTGTAATCCAAACTTGTGCATACAACAATGTAGACCAAAGTCAACCATTTGGCCTTTCATACAAGTCACGTTTTGAAGGGATGGCCAACCCTTTCATTATATCCACTCTCTCTTGTCTCTCTTTTGTTACAACTACTTGGGCCCATATGGGGCCAAGACATTCTGTCAACCTCCTCTCATCTTCTTGTGTTATCTTTATATGGGATCCAAATGGCTCTTGTGTTATCCTTGCCAGTTTGGATGGTCCAAGCACCCTCCTTTGTCCTAAGCCATTGGAGGCTCAAAACCTGGATGGCAAGGTCAATGTTGAGCCATTTGCGGCTCAAAACCCATATGACCAGATCCGCCAGTGTCTTCCATGTTGTTGTTGTTAACATATGTAAACATTGAGATAAACTTATACCGCATGCAATACTTGGATCAAGATGAAGCCGTTAATGTAAATGCTATTGATTTATTTTTCTAGCATCAAAGAGGCTTCCTATCTTTGGCCTTCTCATTTTTATAGTGGCATTTTGTACATTTGTATGTTAAGTTCACCATCAATAGATGAGTTTTTTAATCTCAATTTTGGTGTACATACTGTTGTACTTTTTATTTTTCAAATCACCAAACTTGTGGTCAAAAATTATTTTGGTTCCCCCTTGGAAACGACATCTTGTAAAAACATCACTATGGAAAATTTAATCCAGAGTCCATATCAGTGCGATGGTGCAAGCATATACAAAAGCGTCAGTAGTCGTCGATATGCACATCGGTATTGGTATATACCGATGCCTTTACCAATGTTCATACCGATGACCATACCAACTAGAATTTCATCGTCTATACCGACACCTTATCCACTTGCCAATTGTGCCGACAATTTTCATTCTTGCACCCATGAAGCATCGATAGACATTGTTGGAAAGAGACCCACGTCTTGTAGTGTTATGTTGTTCCAGATGGTCCAATGTCTTCTCTTGGCTGTTTCTACCCTGATTACAATCTGACTGCTATTATAGATCATACTACTATAGTCTTTGCTCCAAGCTCACTTTTCAGCCTGTATTGCTGTAACATTTGGAGCAAACATGGAGTATTCCAAAGTAGAAATTGTCATTGGAAAGTTTTCTAGTAAGAACTTTCCAACATGGCAAACCAAGATGAGACTTTTTCTTATGAAGGAAGGTGTGTGGAAGGTGGCTAGCGGCAAAGACAAGAAACCCGAATTTGATGAAAAGAAAATTCTAGCTTGGGAAAATCTCAATGACAAAGTTGTTTCTATCGTTGGTTTGGGTTTGTCTGATCAAGTTATTCATCACTTGGATTTTGATGACACTTCATATGAATTGTGGGACAAGCTACATCACTTATTGGGTGATCTCAAGCTGTTTCCATTGCGGATGTTCCACAGAATGAAGGCCATGTACTCAAAACAAATAGTCCTCCTTTTTTCCCATACATAGCCGTCTCTGTGCATTACTTACTCCCCTTTTTTCGACTGATTGACAAAAACAAGAACGGGTAATTTGCTTCTTCAATCATCGGATATAAGCATTGGGTGTGTCAGAAATTGTAATCATGTTGAGCAGTTTCTATTTTGGAATCCAACTCAAGCATGAAAAATTTATACAGAGCAATCGACGCCATGCTCATGGATTTTGAGAATTGGCCTTTAACTAGGAAATTTGTTGACAGGCCCAACGGTCTAGCTTGATGTCATGGAGAACAAGTGGTTGGCATGGTTAGATGAAACATGGGTGATGGCTCAGCTTTCACAGTCACCGTGTGATGCCACAAAATCCAAAACTCTTAGAACTCTCACTGTGTGCAGCCCCTCATACGCTCAAGGCTAGATGATGGTCTCTTTCACAGCCCCCATGTGTTCCCACAAAATCCAAGGCTTTGGCAACTCCTCTACGTGCAATCCAATTTTGTGAAAGCTCTAGGTGGTGAAAGTGGAATGTGTATGGTGGTGAAGCACCAACTCTAGACAAAACCCCACAATTAAAATATCCCGCCCATGCAACCAATCAAAACGCTAACTTCATGCAAAGAATGTGCAAAAACAAACACAAATAAAAGCCCACAATAGGCTATAGGGTCAATTAACTCGAGTGAAGCCACAAAGAAACTCTAGCTCGATATTTCCCAAAAATCAAAATAATGTGTTGCATTCTACACTACTTGGTCCAAACGCATCCAAATCCCTTCCTAAACCAATGACTCTAGTGAGCTAGTGCTATCAAATACCCTCGTATTCCAGCACTACAATGGACTTATTGCCTATTACCAAATGGACATGAAAAAGGCAAACCAAGGGAGATAGTCATAGAGACATGTGCAGTAGAACTATCAAAATTGATTGTTAAAAGGACGAGCTAGTTGACATATGAGAGAGAGAGAGAGAGAGAGAGAGAGAGAGAGAGAGAGGTGTATGTAGGCATGTTAGAACTACCCATAAATTCTAGCCTGTCCATGTTCTTGCAATAAAGAAAATTATGAAAATCAAACTAAGAATAATTTCAAAGTCTATAGATGCTATAGGTGCAGCAATAGTAGCTCAATCGAAAATTCGAGTAGAAAACCTTGCCACGAAATTGTAAATATCAACAATATTCTTGTCCTCCAATTTTCTACCTCGAGCAAGGATTTATGAATTGCATACCAGTACCACCATTAAATTGTTTGTGAAAAATTCCTCACACAACCACCCATGACCTATTCAAATGCAATTACCAAAACAAACTACCTTTTGCATAAGCTTCCTCAGTTGGGGCTTGGAATGCTTTTCGTAAAGATCTTCTTGGAGTTTTTTAGTGGGTAGTTTTTGAGTAAGTGCCTATCTTTTGCAACTTTCACACAACTAGTCACAAGCAAAAGACTAATGTATAAGGCAGGTTGCTACCTTACACTAGGAACTCATGGGAGGAGTCGTCCAATGTATAGTATTTCCTAAGAAGTGTACACATGAGATGGCGGACGACCGAAAAAATTGCATGTATCCCTCAAATTACAAATTAGTGAGAGAGTTGCACTTTGCAATGTGAACTCCTTCGTCCTTCACTATGTTGAAGCTAAAGTATCTATCAACAAGCCTACAAATTAAAGACCAAATAGTCACATATCTTGGAATTCCAAATTAGTAATGGAGTTGCATGTACCATCGAATAAATTCGCTTGCTTGGTGATACCTTCTCCATATCTGCACAAAAATGCCACATTAAAAACACCAAGAATGACTCCCTCACCACTCCCTTTTATTAGTTCTCATCTTCGCAAAATCCGTTAGAGGGAGAAGCCTTTGCAAGGTCAATTGAAGAATAAAACTTTGAAAGAAGGAATGAAGAGAAGTATATCATGAAGAAAATAAGTCAAGCACATTTGAAGCAACCTCATAGAAAATTCATACTTCGAGTGTCCATAGAATTACCAGAACCTTTGTGATTTGGCGTCACGCTTGAAAGGTGAACACTAACAGAGAGCAACACTATAAAATTGATGTGGAGTCTTCATGGACTTCAAGTTATATAAAAAATACCACACCTTGACTTCCTCATTGAAATGTTGCTCGACCATCTACAAATCTTATCTCTAGCGTTGCTCTATAGCCTAGAATATTGCTGACGTGAGTCTTTCTTTATGTGTTGATAAGTGCATGCAAAGCTTGCATCCTCATATAGTTCTCGATCTTGGCATACAAACCCTCCAAATGTCATAAGCTTGACTTGGTTCCACAATCTTGATGTTGTATGCAAAATTCATGCTCCACCCATTAATACCGAATCTTCTCAATAGTGGGGAAAAACATGCACCCTAAACGACCAAGCAAAATAAAAAATAAGGCAAAATTATTTTTTCGTTCTCAAATGATGAATTGTGACTAAGACCTTCCCAATAGGGCAAGCCAAAAACTACACTAGGGGATCAAACATCTCCAAGTCCAAAAAGTATAAATGTTATACACTTTAACAAAAATATTGCAAAACTGAACCAGCACTTTGCAACACCAACCCCCAAAAAACATTATAAATTGCGTGGTCACTTGTTGAAGGAGGAATATTCACACTTTATACTAGGGTGCAGTCCGCAACGCGCACATTAATAAATACATTTCAAAAAGCACATACCTACTGACGTAGAGCATGGGGAGTTCGGCCGGCACTTTCAACACACTTCTCAAAGCCAGCATACACTTATTAAAATCAGAGTAGTCGCAGCAAACAAGTTGTGAAGTTATTACAATTGATTTGGCCCTCCTAGCAATCGTGATGTACCGTTAGATTTTACCAAACAAATCGAGAAAGACGAGAGGGCTCACGGGAGGTACACTGGAGACTGAACGCGGCATATTTTGGCGCCTGGTACTTCATATATGTATTGCTAAGCTGAAAAGGGATTGTGATTGATTGATGCACATACTTGGGATCATTGGATCTTAGTTTTGCTGTCTACGAAACGCAGTGCGCACATGTTTCGTTAATTCAACACATTTTACAAGTCCGCATGTTCCGAACTTCTCACAAATCATCACGAGACGCATTGGAATGACCCTATCAGTTGGGTGTCAAAGCCGGAACTTGTATTTAGAGTCTAGACTTGGATCCAAGTCATCCAACGTATGATGGTTCTTTTCGGGGTGACTATCGAAGGTGAATACAGAATCCAATGTGTAGGGCAACGAACCTGCCCAGGATCATAGCATCGAGAACACCAATCTTTACTGCAGCACTAGTGCGTACGACTTTCTAATAAAGAATCTGGTTCCGTTCAATGTCCAGTACCGCCCATCTGGTCGCAAATTTGTCTTGGGACTCGCAATTTGCAAAACGACATCGGACATATTCTGGCCTTGGAATGGTCAAGTAGGAGAAGGACAATGTAGTAGTAGTACTCCACAGAGGCTGCAGGGTACAAGAACACGGTGTTCTACGTACTATGGCGATTCATTAAACGTCAAAAAGTCTACGTACTGTCTCGAATCTCGAGTATATATATTTGAGAATCTAGATTCTATAAACCTGAGCGCCGCAAGTCACCAAAAACTATTTTTAGAACAAATAATTTGTTTAACAAGGTGAATGATATTCCAAAGGCCTGCCCTAAAGAAATGGCTATTGTTATTGTAATGAAGGAAATGGGTATTGTAATCAAGGACATGTACGAAGGAAAAGGGGAGTTAGATTGTATTTTGTTTACAAGTGGAGAGTGGTTTGAGGTTTTATAAATGGTGATGTCTTTTTATTGTTGATCTAGGCTATGTTGTCAAGACCAATATATGAAGTTGAAAAGAGACCGATAGAATGCCTTTGCCTCCAAATGGATATGAGGCAAGATCGGAGGCTACATTCATTGAGGCTAGAAAAGCAATGCCATGATTAACTATTGGAATGCGTAACCCATTGATCTTGCTCAATCTTACGTTGCACATGAAGTGGGTGATAAGCTCTTGGGAAGGGTGAGGAAATTATTAGAAATTTGGTTCAAGCCTGAGAATCCAATGAAAAGTTCTCGAAACTTAGATCAAACATGCTGTAGTAAGATCATCATGCAGACTACGAATGCACCATCGATGGCACCCAGACATTTGCTCTCTTCTTTGAGGTTTGCTCCTTGGAGTATGTATGGTACACCAATCTATCCAAGGTTAAATGGAGTGCCTCATTCTCGGGTTGAATGTAGTGCCTAGTTCATGATTCAAAAAAATTGCATTGACCTACAAAATATTTCCTTTACATGCACATGTACTAAGAAATTCATAAGCATTTGACGTAAGACACATTCAACCATGTTGGACCTCTATACAAGAAAATTGATAGCATTAAAGTAGCAATAAAGTGCCTCACACTCAATATAATGTAGACAAGTTGCTATGCACATCTTTACATTGATTATAATGCAGAGCTAGCTTCCACGCTCTTGTAGAAAATTTTGATCTAGTTCGGAACATGGAATGTAAGCTTGCAAACAAACCCAAGCAATCTGATTATTTACAGAACCACTTATCCAAGCATGTCATTTCCTCAAATGGGCTCAAGTGGGCTAACAAAAATGCTTATAAGTAGTTTCCTAGTACAATCCAATTTTATTAACTTCTCACAATTATACAGAGGTCTAAAAGTTAGCATTTAAGGGGGAGAGGGAAATAGACTCTTAGCCTAGCAAGAAAGAAATGAAACTTTTACCAACTTCAAAATTCTACCATTTGTGCAAGAATAACAAGAGGGACTAGCTGACTGACTGTAAAAAGGAATGGAGATTCCACCATCTTTGTGTGTGATGGGAACTAGACTATTAGCCCAATGAAAAAGGGAGGTTCAACAAATTAAAGAAGAAAGGAAGCAGTTCAAATCCTCCGGGGTAGTCGAAGTCTACTTTGACAATTAAAAACCTTTACCCAGACAATGAAGGACCCTCCAGGTAGATATTCTATATACCGGTGGAGGGAAAAGGAAGAAACCCACGGTAGCCTTCTCAAGGACAGATCACTTATGTAGATTTCCCTCCATGTTTGATAGAGTTGACATAGTTGAGCTACCAATCTTGCAGTAGATCAAAGGCCCCCACAACAATGAGACAAGGGGTGAGATTGATATCCACTAATAAAGACGGTGCACTTGAAGAAAAAGGATTACAATCTGGATTATCTCGATCTACCCCAAGGCAAAGTCAATCCTTCATGGTCACGCCCATCTAACAACCTTTGTGTAGGAGTTCTTCTTTGCACTTTGAACATGAGCATCAGTAGAAGCTCCATACAAGCAAGCCTGCAAGATTGCATCCCTGTTCCACTGCTTGAATCACTACATTGTGAGTGGGGAACCTTTGCCTCCCAACCTGTCACTGGCAAGATAGCATCCATGCAACAGAACACAATCTAGATGATGAAGGCAAGAACTTCCCACAAAACTATGTTCCCATCTCAACGATTGAGTTAAGGTTCAATGGTAGTGTGTCCATCATTGCGATCAAGCAAAACAAAAAGATCAGATTATAACTCCAAGGCATTTTGTGCAAGATGCACCCCATTAAAACTCCAAGATGTTTTGTGCAAGATGAGGTTTTATCAAAACCTAAGAGTTATAGAAACCTCTCCTGCAATTGCCAAACATAGTAGACTCCAAAATAAGAGCGGATATGAGAGGAAATAGAGAGATTGAGCATCTGTTATGAGAGAACCTAGAAGATTGCAAGTAATGAATCTGCATATCGAAGCCTTGTCTTGCTCCTGCAAATGTGTGTTCCTTGCGGTGGGAAGCCACATGAATACAAATAAAAACCAACAATTTCAATTGTCAAACCTATATAGATGAGATGAATCATGCCCACCCCATCAACTTTAGAACCGTCAAAGGATAGTAGAGAAGTGTGAAAATTGTCACATGTAAGCCAAAAGAAACAATTCAACACTCTCTTGAGGGGCTGAAAACATTTTACTTAACAAGATGAACCTACATAATCCTATACAAAGTGGGCTATTAGTTTGTCATCATACACAGAAGGACATGAAAAGCTTGATTGCACAGAGCTTCAAGATAGCCAGGGGCTTTTTGTGTTGAGGGACTCTATGGATTTGGATGCTCATAGAGAGCAAGAAGTCTTGAAATGGAAGCACATTCTCCTTCATCACCACACCATGGAATCTAAGGCTCAAACTATAGCAAGAATTTTGTATACAATTCAAATGCCTTACATTTTTAAAAATTTTACATATTTAGAGAGCACTTTACCTTCTTATTTATAGGTCAAGAATTTTTACACCTCTAAAACATACATTTGATAAAACCTTCTACATCTTGGTGTAGGATTCAAGATACAAAACTAGTGCAACTTTCTTATAGTAAATGCCTCTATGTTAACCTCCTTAGCTATGAGGTAGCTTCAATTTTAGTTTATTCTTTAAAACATAGGGTCTCATAGACTGGGTGTAATTTGATAGGGGGTTAGTCACTATGTAAAAGACACATATATCATGTGCACTCAAGGGTTTAAGGGTATTAACAAAAACCCCTCCCTACTATAACCTAGTATATATACGCCTTTTGTAAGTCTTAAGATCATGATAAAAGTATACATTATGCATGTACATGTTATGCAACTCCATAAAAATATAGAACCCCTTCTGTTGATTGCATGTGCTATCTTACATATTGCTTAGTGTGCCCCCCCCCCCGGCCTAGATTAATGGTGAACTGTTGGTTGTTTTTATTGTAATGCATACCTTAAATTTGACATCTTATCAAAGTCTCTTGTAACAATCATGACCATGAAGCCTCTCCCATGTAGTTAGGATGTGCTCTTATGACCTACTTTGGTTTCACTTGCCAGTGGTGAGTATTTTGATGCTAAATGGGAGGCCTTAGTAAGAGGATAGAGGGAAGAAGTAGAAATTCAAGTTCTTTAGTGCCTTGCACAAGGAGTTGTTGTTTTCTTTTTTTTTTTGGCGAGGGAGGGGGGGGGGTCATGTTGGAAAAATGTGACAATCACATGCATTTAAGAGAAAGATATTTATAAATCATGTTTTGACATAGTATATTTACATATGGTATGATAGAAGCATTTTGAAAAAAGTTACACTAATAGACCTCTTCAACAAAAATCTCTTTGCTACGCCATCATTCATGGTGAACACAATTGATGCATTCAAAAAACAATATTCTTACCATATCCATCATGTTGTCTCCAAATCTCAAATGCTCAAACACTCTAAACATACTCGCTTAAGAGACTCTGTTATAGGCCTTATCTTGATCAATGCCCAATGTCACGAACTCTTAACCCCCTCCTAACCTTGAATCTAATTGAAACATTGAGAACATTTCCAAATATGTTTCTGCAAATAACCCTTGGGAACTGATCCCTAATGCATAAAGATATTAGTGTTTTGCTACTCTATTGAGAGTTACTTCACAAAAATGGTTAATGAGGCCAAAATTGAAGGGGCTCTATATGAATATGTCAATGCTAGGCTAATAAAATTGAGACCCAAGAAGCCACATTTCATGACAATGGGAGATTGGAGGCTTATCACAATTCTCAATGTGGCTTACAAAGCATTTGTAAAGAATGAGGGAGAGAGATAGGAGACTCAAGTTCAGCTTTCTTCACAACACACAAAAGAGAGAGGACACAAGGTTGGAGGGTGAAGCCTTTCTTCACTTTTGCGCACAACAACAATTACAATAGAAGAGGGAAATACCCTATATGTCAAACCCTAGAATACATGGTTCATATGTGAACCCAAACCAAAACATACGTGGTAGTCTAACTACACCACGAGTACAACTAACATAGGTGGTGACATAAATGATAGTCATCCAGGAGATATGTCGGGGATAGAGCTTGATATCTCAACACTCCCCCTCAAGCTCAAATCCATCTCACGTACACCAAGCAAGCACCTAAATGTGCGAAGCTTCTCGGTACCCAATGCATTCGTAAAAATATCAGCCACCTGCTCCTCAGTGCTGACATAGACAAGATCAATCTCACCAGCTAGAACCTTCTCTCTCACAAAGTGATAATGCACCTCAATGTGCTTCGTTCTAGCATGATAAACTGGGTTATTAGCAAGCATGATGCTGCTAATGTTGTCACAATGAATGACAACTGCTGCATGAACTGACTGTCCCATATCTGCAAGTAGCTTCCGTAACCAAGCTACCTTACATGCAGCCATTGCTGCACCCCTGTACTCAGCCTCTGTGCTCGACAAGGCAACTGTTGGCTGCTTCTTGCTGCTCCAACTGATGGCAGCACTCCCAAGGGAAAACATAAAACCACTAGTAGATCTCCTGTCTGAGACACTACCAGCCCAGTCAGCATCTGTGTATCCATGTACCTGTAATGCACACCCAGCTTCATAAAACAGTCCATAATGCAATGTGGACTTCACATACCGCAGTATGTGCCTAGCCGCATCCAAATGTGGCTTCCTCGGTGCCTGCATAAACTGACTCACCAGCCCCACAGCATAGCTCAAATCTGGTCTGGTTATAGTCATGTAAATCAAGCTACCTACTATGCGCCTGTACATAGTAATATCTTCAAGAAGCTCACCTGTCTCTGCATTGAGCTTCACATTCTGCTCCAATGGAACAGAAATAGGCTTACAGCCTGTCATCCCATATTTGGACAGCATGTCCAAACCGTATTGCCTTTGCAACAGCCATATCCCACTCGGGGATCTAATAACCTCAATGCCCAAGAAGTAACGCAGCTCTCCCAAATCCTTCATCTCAAATTTCTGCTTCAACAGCAGCTTCACTTCATTAATGTCTGCATCACTATCACCTGTAATAATCAAGTCATCAACATAGATGACTATAAGCACAATCCCTCTGTTTGTCCTTTTCACATAAAGTGAAAAATCTGAATTGGAAATCTGAAATCCAATAGTGACAAGATATTGCCCTATCTTGTCTGACCATGCCCTCGGCGCCTGTTTTAAGCCATACAAGGCTTTGCGCAACCTGCATACAAAATTGGGGTGTGCATTATCCTCATAACCTTCTGGCTACATCATGTAAACCTCTTCCTGCAAATCACCATGCAAGAAGGCATTTTTCACATCCATCTGATGCAAAGACCATCCCTTTGCAGCAGCCATAGCAATTACTACTCTCACGGTTGCCATCCTTGCAACTGGGCTGAAAGTTTCCTCATAGTCAATTCCATATGTCTGCGCAAAACCTTTGGCAACCAATCTTGCCTTGTACCTGCTAACAGACCCATCAGCATTGTGCTTTACTTTGTAAACCCACTTGCAGCCAATAGCCTTCTTATCATGAGGCAAAGGCATCAAATCCCAAGTGTGGTTTGCATCTAAGGCAGCCATCTCTTCATCCATAGCTGCTTCCCAATTTTTATGCCCTGCTGCATCCTCAAAACATGTGGGCTCTGGCTCCTCTAGAACCTTGACCATATAAGCATAGTGATGTGCTGTATACCCATCATATCTCAGCCTGTCAACTGGATACTTAATACGAGTGGACCTCCGTACAGCTGGATCAGTTGCAGGAGTCTTTAAATCATGCCTGCTTTTCCTTGCACCAGGTGTAACAACAGAAGGAATCCCAAGTTCCTCATCAAGGCTCATTTCAGAGCCACTTGACTCTCCATCAACATGAGAGCTACCAGCAGACACATCAAACACTGGAGCATGGTCCACTTTTTCTTTTCCCTTATGTGATACCTGCACAACACTATCAGGGCTGCCATGTGACGATTCACTAGATCTCAATCTCCCTGTCCATGCATTAGATCCACTAGTAGAGGATTCTCTGGGTCCACTCAAGGCTTGAGATTGCTGCTCTGCATTTATTGCAGCATTCCCATTTCCTGCATCTGCATCTCCTACCATAACAGTTGGTGCATACCAGCTGCTCATTTCATCAAAAACAACATCTCTGCTCACTTGCATTTTGCGGGTGGAAGGGTTATAACAGCGATACCCTTTCTGGTGCTGAGCATATCCAATAAAGATGCATTTTTCTGCCTTTGGATCCAACTTGGTTCTCTTCTCATCAGGAACATGAACATACGCTATGCAACCAAATACCTTCAAGTGAGAAATATCTGGTTTTTGGCCTGTATACATTTCTTCAGGCGTCATGCCATGGACAGCTGCAGTGGGAGTTCTGTTCATAATATAAACAGCAGTTGCTACTGCTTCAGCCCAAAAATAATCAGGCATGTTTTTCTCATTTAGGATTGCCCGTCCTACTTCTGCAATATGCCTGTTCTTCCTTTCTGCAACCCCATTCTGCTGAGGGGTAGACCTGCATGAGTACTTCCTTTGAATTCCCTGTTCTTTCAGATATTCACAAAATTCTTCTGAAAAGTACTCTCCCCCTCCATCAGATCTTAGCACTTTAATATGCACACCTTTCTCTTTTTCAACCATGGCCTTAAAAGCCTTGAAATGGCTGAACGCTTCACTTTTGTGCTTCATAAAATAAATCCACACCTTCCTAGTGTAGTCATCAATAAACGTCACATAATAATGGCATCCACCAATAGAAGCAGTTTTGGTTGTCCAAACATCTGAATGGATCACTTCCAAAGGTCTTCTGCTCACCTTAGCATTTTTGGGAAATGCATGTCTGGCCTGCTTACCCATTTGGCATGCTTCACATACCTTTTGCATTCCCTCAACTCTGAATTTAGGCAAACCTGCAACAATGTTTTTCGTTTGCATAGATTTCAGCCTTTGTATATTCACGTGCCCAATGCGCTTGTGCCATATCTCAATATCTGCAATGACACCTCTCCCATGCGCAAACATAGCAGCTTTCACCTCAGGCATATCAACATCCAAGGTGAACATTCTGCCATTTTTGTTGCCTTTTGCAATCAAGCGGCACTTATTTTTCAAGTCCTCAACAAAGCATCCATCAGGATTAAATCTAACCTGCAGACCTTGCTCAACCATCTGGCCAACTGAAACCAGGTTCTTAGTGATTTTTGGAACATGAAGCACATCTGCCAAGTACTTCGTTTTGCCATCCTGCATAGCCAATGGCACTTTACCAACCTGCGTAATTGGGTGCGCAGTATCATCACCTGTTTCAACATAACCTGGCTTATCCAAATTTCTAACATCATGAAACCACTCACCATGACTGGTCATGTGGTTAGAGGCACCTGAATCAACATACCAAACATCATTGCAAGCTGCAGCATCTCCTGACATGGAGTTAACCATATGCTGCATCACAAAAAGGTGCTCATTTCTGTCGTCACCATGCCCACTTGATGATGCATAGCTGCTTTGCTGCAACTTCCCACTTTTGATGTCATTCTGTTTTTTATAGCATGTATTCTCCTTGTGTCCAAGCTTTCCACAATAATAGCATTCTGTGCTGCTATTTACTTGCTGGTTCCTTTGCCATGAACCACGGCCTCTTTGGCTCCCCCTGCCTCTAGAACTACCACGTCCTCCTCCATAGGACTGGTTTTCCTGTTGTTGCTGTTGGTTCTGATTTCCTGCACGGGCACCAAAACGGCCTCTTCCTCTACCTCTGCCTCTACCTGTATTCGAGTAGAAAGCAGTCTCTTGAGAAGTTGAGGTGGCTAAACCACCATTCCTTTGCTCTTCACTCAGCAAGAGAGCAATAAGTTCCTGAAAATCAGGAAATGTTTCACGGACTCCAATGGATGTTCGAAACTGTGCATAATCTTTCCCAAGACCATTCAAGGTCACAGACACTAAGTCCTCATCATCAACAGGTGCTCCAATGGAGGCAAGAGAATCTGTAAGGCCCTTCACCTTCAAGGAATACTCATTTATATTTAGATTTTTCCTTTGCACATTGTGCAACTCCTGCTTCAGCTACATCTTTCGTGCTTTGGTATTTGTGCTATACAGCTTCACCAATGTATCCCATGCCTCCTTAGGCGTCTCTAGATCCTGTATATGCACAATCATAGAATCTGAAATGCTAACAGACAGCCAATACAGGCATTTTCTGGCTTTTTCATGCCATTCTTTAAAGGCCTTCAATTCAGCAGGAGTAGGAGCAGCACCCAAAACTGGTTCTGCAGTTTCACCACTGATGTACTCCCAAACTCCCTTTCCCATAAGGAAGTTTGTCATCCTGAACTTCCATGCTTGGAAGTTGTTCTTGTCAAGCTTCTCACTGACAATGGTAGACAGATTCTCAGACATTTTACAAATCACGAATTGCAACAGCAACCTGTAAACGCAACAAATGCCTCACAAGGGCAAATAGCAAAACTTCTGCAAAAAGCCTCACAGGGGCAGATCTGCAACACTGACGAAAGTGGTATTTCACCACACAGTCACTTCCTAGTGACGATTTTGCATCAACTGGCAACAGGCATGAATCTGCAACTCCCAATATCTCTGCACACAGGCATACGATGCAATTTCTGTGGCACCTTACCACCGACTAGCCGCGCAGTGGTCGCACAGCGAAAAACAGGCCCCTTTTCTGAGTGCCTGTGAAGAACTTGTGCCTTCAAAACGGGCCCCCGAAACGGGCCCCGCGGCATATACTGCGCTCTCGCCACACCGCGAAGGGCCTCTCAATCTGAAACAGTGCACTTCTGCACTTCTGGCTGTGCTACCTGCAGAGATTTGCTCCCAAACTCGAAATAGGAAAGCAACACTGGTCCTCTTACCAGGACACCACAACCTTGGCTTGCTTTCTTGAGCTCCTTACCACGAACAAGGCTCTGATACCATGTAAAGAATGAGGGAGAGAGATAGGAGACTCAAGTTCAGCTTTCTTCACAACACACAAAAGAGAGAGGACACAAGGTTGGAGGGTGAAGCCTTTCTTCACTTTTGCACACAACAACAATTACAATAGAAGAGGGAAATACCCTATATGTCAAACCCTAGAGAATACATGGTTCATATGTGAACCCAAACCAAAACATACGTGGTAGTCTAACTACACCACGAGTACAACTAACATAGGCAGTGACATAAATGATAGTCATCCAGGAGATATGTCGGGGATAGAGCTTGATATCCCAAACTCATCCTACAAAAAGCAATTTGAATGGTTATGTTTATGTAATAGGAAAAACATCCTCTGTTCGATGCTCCTCACCCTCCGCCTTGCTACAAGCCTTACCTAGATCAACTCCCATCGGCACACCTCTTCATAATTTGCTACAAGCCTTACCTAGATCAACTCCCATTGGCACACCTCTTCCAACACCTCTTCCAACCCCAATCCCTCGATGCATGACTCATTAGCCAACGAGCCAGGCTAGTCTTAATCCTTCTTCCCCCACTGATATGACCTTTTACCTTGCTTGCGGTTACATCAAGGTGCCAAACTCCCTATTCTCAAGTCTATCTTGTACCTCCTCCTTATTTTGAGCTTCATCTATCGTGCATGCTACAAATCTACATGCATTGTTGTTTATGATCTTGTGTAACCTGTGCACAAGGATATTGGCCATCAACTTTCACCAAACTTAACAAAACCCAAGAACAATAAACTTGCAGGCCAAAAAGCTGCATCAATTCTATAGAGAACCTTTGAGTCCTTTGATTGGGAATGTAATGCTTTGAATTCTTCTTCTTTTTAGTTTTAAAAATAATCTTTGAATTCTTTGTGGACATGATCATACATTAAAAAAGAAAATATTAGGTTGATGGGGATGGAAGCATGAAAGTAGGTCTTCTTGCTTATAAGTAAGTTTGATCATTCGTATCAATATTGCATTTTGGAGTGTGTGTATTACTTTTTTTGCTAGCAACTAGTTCATATTCAAGAATTCAGTTATATCAAATTGTATAGCTTATAAATCATTTGTGTTTTCCTAGCAAGGGATCGATATTCAAGAATTGATTCATGTGAAAGTTCAAAAGCTTATAATTCATGAACTCAGTATTCAATGCAAGCTTGAATCAGGAAGTCTTTGTGAAGTAACATCCATGCATGAATTTCTCATGTTAGTTTTGTTAAGATTGTTTTCAAAACCTTTTATAATCTAATAAAATTTGAAGATTGAAAATTCACTTGGACTTGAAACTTTTAGAGTTTCACCAAGATTTACATCTTTTCTTTCAAATTTCAAATAAAATAAAATAAAGGCATACTATGTTTTGCCAATTTTGTGAACACTGAACCTTACAAAACTAATTTTGCTAGTATTTCATGTTAATATGTAAGTATAGCTTCTATAAAGACTAGTATTTCATGTTAATATGTAAATATACCTTCTATAAAGACATCCATGAGTGTAATAAGTTTGGTTCTCATCATAGCAAAAAGGCAAAGATAAGATCACTATAATGTGAGGAATACTAATACTAGCATCATTAGCTACTTTACCTAATATCACCTCAGCACCACACCTTAGGAGCATCAAAAGTACTAGCAACCAAGTTGCAAGGAGAGAAGCCAAGATTATTATGTAATATGACCCCTCGACGTAGGCTAGCTAGCCTGACTAAGTAAGCCGATTTAGGGTTGAGATGGGGCGGGTGAGCCCACCTTTCCAGCTGACAAGGTCTGATAAATTGACTACAAAGAAACCCTCTTCTGTCAAGTTAAATCATTTACAATTTGATCTGGGTTTGGCTCTTTTAGGATTCCCTTTGCCTAAGCTTATTGGTTGTAAATTAAAATTTTCACTCAAAGAGATTAACCACACTTTTTTGTATTATGAGGCTCTTATGCTAGTCATGCAATAATAGAGTTTGATTGCATAGCTATGCTTGAGGAGCCCAATCAAAATTATATTATAGTGAGATATTATTTCCATGAAACAACTTAACTATAGTTACCATTGAGATCAACTCTCCTCTTTGGGAAAAAATCCAACTTTGAGAACCTACACATGGCAATAAATCTTCTACAAGATTTACACAAATGTTGAGTGTAAGTCATCATACATCTTTGCCTCTATATAAAGGGCTACATGTAGCTTCAAATCGAATGATCTAGAGAAGACATTACTCTATTTTAATTATTGGCAGGCCAATAGATCTCGTATCCTCATCTTCTTTTGCATCACAATTTAGTGATTCAAGCTTGCATTAAACATTGATCATCTTTTGGGCTTTGACATAAATGAATTCTTGAATATCAACCTCTTGCTAGTAGAGAAAGCAATAGACACATTCTAAAATACAATAGTATGAACAATGGAAATTGCTTTTAAAGAAGGAGACCTGCTTTTTCCGTTCTATCCACATTTTTAGGGTATGATAATGTCCACATAAAAGTTAATGCTTTCCATCCCCACTCAAAGAACTCGAAGGCATTTTACATTACATAGGAGCTCACTAGGTTTGGGGCAAGCAATGGCCAATGTCCCTATACATCGATTAAACAAGATCATCAAAACCAAAGCATGTAGATTTGTATCATTGGCCATAGATAAGGCTGTAGATAAAGCACAAGAAGGAGGAAGTATCTAGGTGACCTTAAGAATAGGGATTTTAGAGTCTTTCAATTAATTGGTCTTTAATTACAAGCAAGGAAAAAGGTAATGTCGAGGGGAATGGAGGTAAGGGTTGTTGGCTTATGAGTGGTATGCCAGGGGAAAAGGTTGGCCAATGGGAGTTGAGGTGGGGGAGGTTAGTTGCAAGGAGGAGACTAGGATGGATGAGGAGCATGGAATCGTGGTTATAGAACAGGATTGCGGTTGCTAATACTTTATACACCATATTAAGCATTGTAACGGGCCTCCAGTCTCACCTTCTTGGATATCAATTTTATTAGCCTAGCATACATATCTTCAAAAAGAGCCCCCTCTCTTTTGCCCTTATTAAGCGTTTCCATGAAGTCCCTCTTAAGCAAGCAGCAAAACTCCACTAGCTTTATGCATCAAGGTTCTAGTCCTTGTAGGTAAAGCATAATAGGGGTTTGTTTTTGTCAAAAGCATATTTGAGAATATTGTATTTGTTTTAATGGCTTTGGATTTTGCCTAGGAATCAAGGTCAAGAGTTAGTGATGGTGGGCATGGACCTAGGTAAGGCGTATAATAGAGTCTCTCAAGCCATATGTTGAGAGTAGAGGATCATTTGAGATTTGGAGACACTATTTGTGGTAAGAATAATGTTCTAGAATGAAATTTCTATTAATGAATCACCATGAATGGTAACAGGGTTTGCGAACAGAGAGCCTCAGTTGGTTAAAATTTCAAATTGGCTGGTTAGATTGCCAGTCAATACGAAACCAGCTGGTTAGAAATTTAGACTTTTTAGTCTGGTGAGGATGTCAAAATTTTTTATTTGATTGCCACTCAATAGAAAATTGGAGCTGAGCTTTTCTTTTTTGTCATCAAAGACTAAATGGTAAGGTTGATGTAAGATTTATGTTCAAGGCCTTTACACTCCATGCACGTGCCCACCATAATCAAGAGAATCAACCAATGAAAAAAAGAAACGAAATGGTGAGTATTGAATGCTTTATAGACTACCTACCCAATTGCAACGCTTGGATTTATGCTAGTTGTCAGGTTAAGCCCAAAGTCTTCTGGCCATCCATGGGGCATTCAATGTTGGTTGCCCATGGATGGGCACATGATTAAACCAGCTCTTGATGTGCTTTCTTGCCATGAAGCAAGGATTAGAAATTCCTATACGAGTCCTATAGGTTCTGGTAGAGCCAATGACAGATACGGGACCAGGCTGGCGTGTGCCACGTGGGACAAGGGACGAGGGCGGCGGCGGGGGAACCGGAGAGGGCGGCCGTACGTTCGGACGGCGAGGACGTACCAACGGCGGATGTGGGGGCCACGCAAGCGTTCATGAAGATCGTGGGGTCCTTGGATAACTGTGAAAATTTTGTTATACTTAAAGTCGTCGTCTTCGTCTACGTCTTCGTCTTCATTCATCTTCATTTTCTTCTTCTTTCTTCTTCTTCCTTCTTTCTCCTTCTTTTCTATCGCTAGCACCATGTCTGCTTCGACTCCAGCAGCTCCCTCCCCCTCAGAGCCCCTCTCCTTCCTCAAGGCCCTCGGCTCTCCCCCTCCCCCTTCCTCCCTCCACCACTCCCTCCTCGCTATCTCCCTCATCGACTCCCACCTCTCCCACCGCCTCTCCTCCCCCCCTCCCCCTCCCCCCCCCTCCTTCGACCCTGCCCTCTGGTCTGCCTCTCAGGTACTTATATCTTCCTCTCTACCTCGTCCCATGCCTTCCTCTCGCTTCCTTTCATCTCTTCCTGTCTTCTCTGGGCTTCTGAATCCTGCCTCTCGTACCCTCGGCCCCATTCGGGCTCGCAAATCACCTTCATCGTGGATTGCCATTTGAGTTTTTGGCTTTTGACTCTATGTCTCTGTTCTCCAAAGTACTCTTGCAATCTAACGAAACGTCTGTGCTTTGGCATGAAATTAACTGCGCGTTTGCTACTTATGCAAATGGCAAGTGCAGCATGAGTTTTGTTCGGCCCCTAAGTCATGTATTTGCTCTTCCAATTTAGACTCGCACAAGGATTGTCTTTAGAAACCTAGCCTTTACGTGGTTTACTGCTGCATGTACAAGAAAAGAAAGTTAATGATCTTGGTTTCGCTTTGCAAGTTGCCCTTTCCTACAGGCTGTTCTCATGGGATGTGCCCGTACTGAGCGCATGCGCAAACGGCATGTGATTCTGATTGATGCGATCCTCCTTAGGAGGTGTTTCCATTCTCAACTTCTCAATGTCTGAAATGGCGTTTCAGGCACAGGAAGAAGCCAACGCAAGGGAGGAAGCGGAGAAAGCTAAGCTTCCATATAAGGCGGTCATTTCCCTGTTTGAGCTGCACCAAATTTACGAGGGTTTAGCGAAAACGCCTGACGCACAAACGATGAAGACATTGGAAGTCCTCAACAGTTTTGCAGGCCGCAACCATGTCGACCAAGAAACCCAGCAGCACGTCGCAAAGCTACTACTTGAAGCTGCCCAGAGACGCGATAGCAATCTCGATTTGAGTGGACACCTTCTCAGGACCTTGCCCGCCTCCTTTGGAAAATTAACAACCCTAACTTCATTAGACCTCTCTAAGAATCAGCTGAAGGTACAAGAATCGCAAGATATATGAAAAGCATGCTTTTATTCTCGTTTTGGATAGCGCGTCGCTAGGGAATGTAAGATTCTGAGTTTGCAACGTGCTGTGTAGGAATTTCCACCCTCTATAGCAGACTTGGACAATCTTGAGGTTCTGCAGTTGCAATCGAACCAATTATCATCTTTGCCCGATGCTATCGGATATTTAGAGAAGCTAAAGATCTTAAATGTGTCAGGAAATATGCTTGTAGGCTTTCCTGATAGCATTGGAGGGTGCCGGTAAGCTTCTGTTGAGTATCACAGCTTCCCTGACCCCCGTTATGTCCTGTTGAGTGCCTTGGAAAACACTTGTTGCTGACAGCTATAATTGGTAACTTTCTTCAGAAGGTTGGTGGAGCTCAAAGCCGGTTTCAATCAGTTGGAACGCCTACCTTCAAGAATTGGCTACGACCTCAGTTTTCTTGAAACGCTGTCCCTGCATTCAAACAAGTTGACCTTCCTTCCATCTTCGATTTGTGAGCTAAAGCATCTCAGGTTTCTGGATCTGCATTTCAACAATTTGAAGTCCTTGCCTCCAGCTATCGGAAACTTGGGTGCACTGGAAAAGCTAAATATAAGCAACAATTTCAGCGATTTTGGGGGAGGATTGCCAGATTCCATAGGCGATCTAGCTTTCCTAGTGGAATTAGACCTGAGCTCCAATCAGATAAGAGTTTTGCCCGACTCAGTGGGAGCTTTGCAAAATCTGAAGGTAATCAAAGTCGACAACAACCCTCTTGTGATACCGCCCTCAGAGGTGGTAGACCACAGCGTAGAGGCACTGATCGAGTACATGGAAGTAAGGTGGAAAACATCGCAGACATATGAAGAAGATTGTATCTGTGCATCGCCCAGAACGGGAAACAAGTTAGGGCGGCGAGCACTAGTAGCAGCTTGTGGGGGTGGGGGAGGATCATGGTTAGGAAACTTGCTGGGAAGGTGCAGCGGCCAAGGCACGGTGCCGTTAGCTCTACAGCACAAGAAGCTTAGAGTAGCAAGCACATGGCACCACTCATGACTGCTTGAATTCCTGCAATTGTCGAAGGAGCATGCATCGATGCACCGCAGATTCTGATAGGTCAGACAGGAAACTTATCGTGACAGTTGATAATCCTGCTGCTTGCAGCTTGCATTAGATTGGTTTGGCTCTCAGTTACTATGTTTGGATTTTTCACGTTTAATTCAGCCACTTCCGTTGCGCTGTGTGGATAAGGTTAGAACGTAACGGAATCAATGTAAATAATTTTGTTAAAGCAAAAGTCGCCGAGTGGTCGACCTGCAACTACTTCTGCTGCTAGATATACAAATCCGCATTTGATTTTTGCCTGAATTAAGGGCAAATAATCGGATCGCTCTGCACGCTGTCATTTAAGTAGCACCGTGTGGTCCACCAATTCTCATTTGTCAAGCTTGTATATTATATTCAAAAATCACTTTTTGTTCATTGTTGCTCCATTCCATGAAGTCTTGCAGCAAAACTATTAGCGCTATCAGATTGGATTCTTGGTGTGCTTTGTGGGGAGGAAAAACAACTTAAGAAATTGTTGTAGAATATAAATGTGTATTGGGAAGGGATACAATTGATGGCTTCACCATGCAACCTTTCCACTGAGCTACATGAAGATGTTGTGATAGACATACAATATAACAGTTTGAAATTGTAACGTGGAAATTATATCGTCTCAAAAATAAGAGACGAGGCACTTGTCCCCTCATACATAGAGAATAGTAAAATAGAAATGCATTTGGAAAGGGAAACAATTGATGGTTTCACCATAGAATTTTTCCATTAAGCTAAATGAAGATGTTGTGAAAGATATACAAAAATTGTTTAAAATTCCGACAATGCTCATAAATAATCTCATCTCATAAATATGAGAAGAGAGACGCATCCCCTGATAAATAAAGGGATTCTAGATGACCTCACATGCCACAAAAATTTCCCCTCTACACTCTATCTCTACTAGAGATAGTGCAACAATTGGTTGCTTCTTTGAAGACCATGAGACTATATCCCCTATGAGAATGAACACATATCCTATTGGGCAGATCATGTCAAGTGTACTACTTCGCAAACTGGCACCTATGTATGCATATAGCTCAGGATCTACATTAGCCCTATAGTGCAACCCATAATCATGTCTGTGCTTCACATATCTCATAATTCTCCTAACAACATCCAAGTGTGACTACTTGGGTGTGCATACCTTGACAGTCTACTCTGACTACATAACTAAGATTCGATCTCATAGAATTGAGATAGATAGATAAGAGACCTCAGCATTTTCTATACATCTGATTGTCCTCGACTCATCATCCATATTTTCTATCATTGTATTCATATTTGGATACAAGGGTGTAGACATAGTTTACATCTAATCATGCCATTTTTTATTGATTTTTTGGGCAGAAAAGAGTAGTGTGTATCTATTAATTTATATCATGTCATACATCCAAAAAAGATAGAATCAGAAGTAATGTCTATTGTGGCTAACATAGCCCTTACATCCTGAGGACCAACAAAAGAATAAAATCCTACATCAAACATCTCAAGGATGAAATGAAAAGCTGAAAGTGTCTTGCTAAGCATCTAAGGCAGCACTAGTAGAGGTGTCTGAAGAGTGTCCTTAGGCAACAATAGTGTCAGAAGAATGACCATGAGCAGTAGACAGGCCCTGTAGAGGGTCAATAGACATGGATGACAGCTGGGTAACATCAGCAGGGATAGGAGTGTCCTGGGTAGAAGAGCCAGAGCCATGGATTTGAGTTTTGGCTCTTGGAGAGGCAGCTTGAGGCTGTTTAGAAGGGGAGTTGATAGAGAGGCTCCCAAAGTTAGAGGTAACCTGAGTGGAACCAGCAGCTGCAGCAAAAGTAGAGGAAACTTTGCTTGTAGAGTCTTGAGGTGTTGAACTTGGGGAAGAGGGAAGGAGTTCACCAGTTGTGGTAGATCTTCTTTGAATAAAAGGAGGAATCTTTGCATGATCATTTGAATAAAATAGGAAAGCTTGTGTCTGGAAATAATTTTGACGTTCAAGATTGTGTGCACTGATGATGAAGTCAATTCTCTTTTTTTCCTGTTCCACCATACAGCAAACATAGCACTACTAGAAATATCTTTATGATTAGATTGGAAATTATTCCTAGATATCCAAATGAACCAGAGTGCATGGGCTCTGATGATAAACCAAGGCTCATGCCTTATCTTGCAAGCATCTCCTAATAGAATAGCTTTCCAATTAACAGGTTCACCACATTCCATCTGGATAAATTTCCATACTTTCTTGGCATGAGGATAGGCAACAAATAGGTGGAAGACATCTTCAACATGGTTTATGCATCTCATACACTTGCCATCCCATTTGCCAATGCTGAGTCCTCTAGAATTAGACCAAACACATTTATGAAGTATTAGCCATGCAAGACAAGACATTTTCTCAGGCACACTCTTAGTCCACATTCTGTGGAACCTGTAGTAGCATTTGGATCTATCATCATTCAACTTCCATCTCCTATTAAGTGTTCAAAATAGATCCTCCATATCAGCAGTAGGAGTTGGGATGGGTAATAAGGAGGAGCATCCCACCTAGCTAAACTCCTTGTGTATGCACAGTACTAAACTTCCCTTCCAAGTAACCTCTCCTTGCTAGAGTTCCAATCTTGCCATAATCAATCCTTGCTGTTGGTTGGATAGAGAGAACTCTCTTCTAATTTCAATCCATGATTACCATTTGATATGTTCTCTACTCCATAGTTGACCCCAAGTTTGAAGCCCTTTCTTGAACAACTTAGATGCAACTATGAATTGCTCATCTATCAAAATAGGAGATCTAAAAATGGAGGAGACCCATATAGAATCAATTAACATGAAGTTACCTTTACCAGTGAAGAGGATATAGGCTTTAATATCTTCAAAAGCTCCCCAAATGTGACTTCCACAGGGGACTCCCCTTAGATTTACAAGGTTTAGGGATAAAAGTACAGAAACAAAGGGATATTTTTTCCAATTGGGTGCCCTACAAGGTCTGATGTAGTTCATGTTTCTCAAGAGCAGCTATGCCCAATCCTCGATTGAGATATCGAGCTCCACTCGCGATATGCCAGGGCGATCGTTGTGCATTTATGTCACCGACTTGTTAGCTGCAGACGCGGTTGGTACACCGCCCACAAATAATAGCTACATGATAGCTATCCTTATCTACTCTAGTTTGTGGCTCAGTTAGTATGCCACCTTAGTTAGTTGAATTTGGTTTGAGACCCACATATAGGGTTCTTCTATTTCTTTGTACTAGAGTTCTTTTGGCTTTCACAACTAAGAAGAGGAAAATTGTTTTCAGCCTCCACCTTTGTGTGTATTCCCCCATTATGCATGTGAGAAAGCCGCAAGTGAGACTCCTTCCCTCTCTGCCACTATCTTCACATGGTATCAGAGCCTTGTTTGTGGTAAGGAGCTCAAGAAAGCAAACCAAGTTCGTGGTGTCCTGGTAAGAGGACCAGTGTTGCTTTCCTATTTCGAGTTTGGGAGCAAATCTCTGCAGGTAGCATAGCCAGAAGTGCAAGAGTGCACTGTCTCAGATTAAGATGCCCTTTGCAGTGTGGCGAGAGGGCAGTATATGCTACGAGATTGGGCGAAGCCCTCGGTGACTTTATTTTTCTGCTTCGAGGCCATTTCGGGGCCCATTTTGAAGGCGGAAGTTCTTCGCAGGCACTAAGAAAAAGGCCCTGTTTTTGCTATACGACCACTACTCGGCTGGTCGGTGAAAAGTTACCATAGAAATTGCATCATATGCCTGTGTGCAGAGATATTGGGAGTTGCAGAATCATGCTTGTTGCATGTTGATGCAAAATCGTCACTAGGAAGTGACTGTGTGGTCAAATACCACTTTCGTCAGTTTTCCAGATTTGCCCGTGTGAGGCAAAAGCTATGTTTTTCGCAGTGACAGAATATTTTGCAGTGTTCTGTAATGGCGTCTGATTCTCTTTCACAGATTGTCATAGAAAAGCTTGACAAGAACAACTTCCAGGCATGGAAGTTGATTAGAATGACGAATTTCCTTATGGGAAAAGGCTATTGGGAGTTCATTACAGGAAATGAAGAAGAACTAGTTCTTCCTAATGTTCCCAATCAACAGGAAATGCAGGCATTTAAAGGATGGCATGAGAGAGCCACGAAATTTATGTACTGGCTATCTATCAGTATTTCTGATTCTATGATTGTGCATATTCAGGATGCAAGTATGCCAAAGGAGGCATGGGATACTTTGGCAAAAATGTACATCACAAATACGCAAGCCAGGAAAATGCAGCTCAAACAATAGTTGCACAATGTGCAGAGAGAAAATTTGAGCATAAATGACTACCACATGAAGGTGAAGAAAATTGCAGATGCACTTGCTTCCATTGGGTCGCCAGTGGAAGATGATGATCTAGTTTCTATGACCTTGAATGGTCTAGGAAAGGATTATGCACAATTCCGGAAATCCATTGCCGTCCGTGAAAAATTTCCTGATTTTGAAGAGTTGTTTGCTCTTCTAATTTCTAAAGAGCAGAGAAATGGGGGTGCATCTTCTTCAGGAGGAACTGCTACAAAAAGCAGAATGACATTATGAATGGAAAATTGCAGCAAGGCAATTATGCATCTTCCAATAGACAGGGTGATGATAGAAATGAGCATCTATTTATGGTGCAGCATATGACCAATTCTGTGACAAGTGCAGAAGAACGAAATGATGTGTGGTATGTTGACTCAGGTGCGTCAAACCACATGACAGGTCATGCAGAATGGATGCAAGATGCAAGGAAAATGGAAAAACCAGGATTTGTGGAGACTGGTGATGATACTGCACATCCTATTGTGCAGATTGGTAAAATTCCTTTGTCTATGCAAGATGGGAAAAAGAAATACCTGTCTGATGTATTTCATGTCCCAAACATCACCAAGAACCTGGTTTCTATTGGTCAAATGGTTGAGCAGGGCTTGCAGGTCAGATTTAATCCTCATGGATGCTTTGTTGAGGATATGAAAAATAACGGTCGCTTGATAGCAAAAGGAAAGAAGAAGGGCAAGATGTTTACGTTGGATGTGGACATGCCTGAAGTGAGTGCAGCAATGTTTGCACATGGGACCGGTGTTGTTGCAAATATTGATATCTGGCATAAACACATTGGTCATGTTAATATACAGCGACTTAAATCAATGCAAGCCCAAAATGTTGTTGCAGGATTACCTAAATTCAAGGTTGCAAAAATGCATAAGGTTTGTGAAGCCTGTCAATTTGGAAAACAGGCAAGGAAACCATTTCCTAGGCATGTTCAAGAGAGTAAAAAGCCATTGGAATTAATCCACTCTGATGTGTGGACTACTAAAGCTGCATCTATTGGAGGCTGTCACTATTTTGTCACTTTTATTGATGACTTCAGCAGAAAAGTTTGGGTGTATTTTATGAAAAAGAAAAGTGAAGTGTTTGGGCACTTCAAAGCTTTTAAAGCTATGGTTGAAAAAGAAACAGGCCTGCAAATAAAATGCCTAAGGTCAAATGGAGGGGGAGAGTACCTCTCAAATGAGTTTGCAAGGTTCCTGCAGGAGCATGGCATAAAGCAACAATATTCATGCAGTCATACCCCACAGCAAAATGGACTTGCAGAAAGAAAAAACAGGCATATTGGAGAGGTATCTCGGGCCATGCTAAATGAGAAAGATCTACCAGATTATTATTGGGCTGAAGCAGTTGCTACAGCAGTTTACATAATGAACAGGACTCCCACTGTAGCAATACATGGCATGACGCCAGAGGAGATGTATACTGGTAGGAAACTAGACATTTCTCATTTGAAAATTTTTGGTTGCATTGCCTATATTGTTCATGTGCCAGATGAGTTGAGGTCCAAGTTGGATCCAAAAGCTGAGAAGTGCGTCTTTATTGGTTATTCTCTGCAGCAAAAAGGGTATAGATGCTATAACCCTTCTACTCGTAAGTTTACAGTGAGCAGAGATGTTGTTTTTGATGAGATAAGCAGCTGGTATAAACTAGTAAATGTGATGATTGATGTAGATGCACAAAATGGTAATGCTGCACAGAATTCAATGCAACAGTCACAAAATATCAGTGGACCTGCAGTGTCCTCTAGCAGTGGTTCACATACTTCGCCATGGACAGGCAGATTGAGATCAGGAGAATCTCCTCAAAGCAATGCAGAAAGTGGTATGCAGGTATCACAAAAAGGAAAAAAGAAGGTAGATCAGCCCATGCTTGATGTGAATGCAGGTCACTCTTATGTGGATGGTGAATCCAATGGCTCAGAACAGAGCATTGATGATGAGTTGGGTATTCCTTCTGTTGTTACACTTGGAGTAAGGAAGACCAGGGATGTTTTGAGAGCACCTAGAAGTGAGCCTATTTTGCACAGGTCTACCAGAGCTAGGTATCCTGTGGATAGGCTAAAATATGATGGATTTACAGCCATTCACTATGCCTATAGGGTCAAAGTGATACAGGAACCAGAACCCACTTCTTTTGAACAAGCCATGGGAAATGAAAAATGGGAGAAAGCCATGGATGAAGAAATGGATGCCTTGGAAGCAAATGCTACATGGGAATTGGTGCCTTTGCCTAAAGACAAGAATGCAATTGGCTGTAAGTGGGTTTATAAGATCAAGCATAATGCAAATGGTTCTGTGAACAGATACAAGGCAAGATTAGTTGTCAAGGGGTATGCACAGACATACGACATTGATTATGAAGAAACATTCAGTCCAGTTGCAAGGATGGCAACTGTAAGAGCAGTCATTGCTATGGCTGCATCAAAGGGATGGTCTTTACACCAGATGGATGTAAATAATGCCTTCTTGCATGGTGATTTGCAAGAAGAGGTCTTTATGGAGCAGCCACCAGGTTATGTTCATGCTATTCATCTTGAGTTTGTTTGCAGGTTGAAGAAAGCCTTGTATGGCTTGAAGCAAGCACCTAGAGCATGGTCTGATAAGATAGGACAATATCTTGTCACTATTGGATTTCAAATTTCCAAGGTAGATTTCTCACTCTATGTGAGAAAAACAGAGAAAGGGATTATGCTGCTTGTCATTTATGTTGATGATTTGATCATCACAAGTGATAGTGATGAAGATATCCTTCATGTGAAAATGCTATTGAAGCAAAAGTTTGAGATGAAGGATTTGGGAGAGTTGCGTTATTTCTTGGGCATTGAGGTGATTAGATCACCAAGTGGGATACAGCTCTTGCATAGGCAGTATGGATTGGACATGCTGTCCAAATATGGGATGATAGGCTGTAAGCCTATTTTAGTTCCTTTGGAGCAGAATGTGAAGCTGAGCACAGATGCAGGTGAGCTTCTGGAAGACCCTACTATGTACAGACGCATAGTAGGAAGTTTGATTTATATGACTATTACCAGGCCAGATTTAAGCTATGCTGTTGGATTGGTAAGTCAGTTTATGCATGCTCCAAGGAAACCGCATTTGGATGTGGCTAGACGCATACTTAGGTATGTGAAGTCCACATTGTAGTATGGACTATTTTAAGAGGCTGGGGTTCAAATACAGTTGCATGGATACATTGATGCTGATTGGGCTGGTAGTATTTCTGATAGACGATCTACCAGTGGATATGTGTTCTCTTTTGGGAGTGCTGCAGTCACTTGGAGCAGCAAGAAACAACCTACAGTTGCCTTGTCGAGCACAGAGGCTGAGTACAGGGGTGCAGCAATGGCTGCATGCGAGGTAGCTTGGTTGCATAAGCTACTCTATGATATGCATCAGTCTACAGATGGGCCAGTTGTCATTTATTGTGACAACATGAGCAGTAAAATAACCCAATCTATCATGCTAGAACAAAGCACATTGAGGTGCATTATCACTATGTGCGGGAGAAGGTTTTACTAGGTCTTATTGATCTAGTTTATGTCAGCACAGAGGATCAAGTAGCTGACATATTCACCAAAGCATTGGGCACAGAGGAGCTGCGGATGTTCAGAGACTTGCTTGGTGTGCAGGAATTGGGATTGAGCTTGAGGGGGAGTGTTGAGATATCGAGCTCCACTCGTGATATGCCAGGGTGACCCTTGTGCATTTATGTCATCGACTTGTTAGCTACAGACGTGGTTGGTACACCGCCCACGAATAATAGCTGGGTGACAGCTATCCTTATCTACTCTAGTTTGCGGCTCAATTAGTATGCCACCTTAGTTAGTTGAGTTTGGTTTGAGACCCACATATAGGGTTCTTCTATTTCTTTGTACTAGAGTTCTTTTGGCTTTCACAACTAAGAAGAGGAAAACTGTTTTCAGCCTCCACCTTTGTGTGTATTCCCCCATTGTGGATGTGAGAAAGCTGCAAGTGAGACTCCTGCCCTCTCTCCCACTATCTTCACATCCTCCTCAAGATGAAGAGCAACTTTGATGATCCAAGTGGTAGATAGTTTTTTGGCAACAGAGGAGATGGCAATCACCCCTAACCCCCCCTCCTCTTTGGGTTTGATACAATACTCCCATCTAACCTTAGAGATTTTATTGGACCCCCCCAGAAGAAAGATCTACATAGTCTAATAAATCTGTCCAAGGTAGTCTTGGATGGAGACCAACAAGATAGATATAAAATGATAATAAGATAGAGATAATGATTAAGAACCATTTTCCTACCAGCCAGATTTGCACATTCATATCATAAAATTGTGTGCATGAAATAATGATATAAATATCATGAGTAAATGCCACTTAAGTAATAAGTCACAAATTGATGTATAGTCAACAAAAACAACATCGTGATTCAATACATTGCAACAAATAAATGCAACCATAATACTCATGGAATAAACAACATCATGAGAATATGCTCCTCATGCATATATACACAAACAACATCATACATGCATCACAACTCTTCTGACGCTTCGAGTGGAGGTTGTGGCAACTCTTCTCATGCTTCTAGTGGAGGTTGTGGTGCTCTAGGTGTACACTGAGTCTCTACTTCTTCTATAGTGTGTAGTGATTTCGAAGTAGACTCACTATCCTTTTCCTTAAATGCAAGCGGAGGCGGTGGTGCTCTAGGTGTACACTGAGTCTCTACTTCTTCTATAGTGTGTAGTGCTTTCGAAGTAGACTCAGTCTCCTCTTCCTTAAATGCAAGCTCTGATATTGCTTCCATTGCATGTTGTATTCCAATGGTAGCAATTCGGTCTCGAATGATTTTAGCCCTAAATAATTATATATCCTCCTCTTAATATTTGAGCTCCGAAGAATCTTCTGATGAGACCTATGGCTTAAGTGAGAAAATTTCTTTGAAAATAAACATGCAGTTATAGGTAACTCTCCACCCACAGCTATGCCCATCTTCCTGCTCTACTACTAAATGCCTTTGGAAGTCTAGCGAGTCTTTGTACTATCATGTTTCTCTGATAGCAGATACCAACTTCTCAACCAACCTGCTCATCATGACATATTAAAAAAACTTAGTGTGTCTATTACATAAGATACATAATATAGAAGTAACAATACATTAATAGAATACTTACATTTGCACTAAGCCATGAAAGCTTGCAACTGCAGGGATAAGTACAAGGGCATATCGGCTCATATTTAAGAGCTTAAAAACATCATGTCTTTTAGTGGGAGAAAAAGTTAAAGCCTCGCTTCCTAAACTGACTGATGTTGATAAGGCCAGGCATGCACTTAATTTGGACATACTTGATTTAGTCGGTGAGCCCTAGCATGTATGTAGTACACTAACTTTGAAAACAAAGGCTGGAGAGTCTAAAGAATTGGAATGGACAGTCAACAATAACTTTGTGATGGATGTTCGAAGAGTTCTGCAAGCCATGGTGAAGTTTTATGATATGCCTATGGAGGAATGCAATGGTACTCTGAAGATTGTAAAGCTTGATGAAAGTGAGGTAATCAAAGGTTAAAAATTAGAAAGAGTTAGTTTGACAATGATGAATAGAATACAGGACCTTGAAGTTGAGCTTGATGATGCAAGACAATTTAGTGTGCAATCAAAACAAGAGATTTGGTGGTTGGCTGCCTTTAAGGTATGATGGAAATTTGAATTTTAATGCAATAATGCAAAAAGACTTAGAATATTTTGAAATAACATGTGAGTTTTTTTTGCAGGTGCTGAAAGAGTCACATTCAAATTTGAAATGTTTTCAGCCTCCACCTTTGTGTGTAATCCCCCATTATGCATGTGAGAAAGCCGCAAGTGAGACTCCTTCCCTCTCTGCCACTATCTTCACATGGTATCAGAGCCTTGTTTGTGGTAAGGAGCTCAAGAAAGCAAACCAAGTTCGTGGTGTCCTGGTAAGACGACCAGTGTTGCTTTCCTATTTCGAGTTTGGGAGCAAAATCTCTGCAGGTAGCATAGCCAGAAGTGCAAGAGTGCACTGTCTCAGATTAAGATGCCCTTTGCAGTGTGGCAAGAGGGCAGTATATGCTACGAGATTGGGCAAAGCCCTCGGTGACTTTATTTTTCTGCTTCGAGGCCATTTCGGGGCCCGTTTTGAAGGCAGAAGTTCTTCGCAGGCACTAAGAAAAAGGCCCTGTTTTTGCTATACGACCACTACTCGGCTGGTCGGTGAAAAGTTACCATAGAAATTGCATCATATGCCTGTGTGCAGAGATATTGGGAGTTGCAGAATCATGCTTGTTGCGTGTTGATGCAAAATCGTCACTAGGAAGTGACTGTGTGGTCAAATACCACTTTCGTCAGGGTTGCAGATTTGCCCGTGTGAGGCAAAAGCTATGTTTTTCGCAGTGACAGAATATTTTGCAGTGTTCTGTAATGGCATCTGATTCTCTTTCACAGATTGTCATAGAAAAGCTTGACAAGAACAACTTCCAGGCATGGAAGTTGATTAGAATGACGAATTTCCTTATGGGAAAAGGCTATTGGGAGTTCATTACAGGAAATGAAGAAGAACTAGTTCTTCCTAATGTTCCCAATCAACAGGAAATGTAGGCATTTAAAGGATGACATGAGAGAGCCACGAAATTTATGTACTGGCTGTCTATCAGTATTTCTGATTCTATGATTGTGCATATTCAGGATGCAAGTATGCCAAAGGACGCATGGGATACTTTGGCAAAAATGTACATCACAAATACGCAAGCCAGGAAAATGCAGCTCAAACAATAGTTGCACAATGTGCAGAGAGAAAATTTGAGCATAAATGACTACCACATGAAGGTGAAGAAAATTGCAGATGCACTTGCTTCCATTGGGTCGCCAGTTGGAAGATGATGATCTAGTTTCTATGACCTTGAATGGTCTAGGAAAGGATTATGCACAGTTCCGGAAATCCATTGCCGTCCGTGAAAAATTTCCTGATTTTGAAGAGTTGTTTGCTCTTCTAATTTCTAAAGAGCAGAGAAATGGGGGTGCATCTTCTTCAGGAGGAACTGCTACAAAAAGCAGAATGACATTATGAATGGAAAATTGCAGCAAGGCAATTATGCATCTTCCAATAGACAGGGTGATGATAGAAATGAGCATCTATTTATGGTGCAGCATATGACCAATTCTGTGACAAGCGCAGAAGAACGAAATGATGTGTGGTATGTTGACTCAGGTGTGTCAAACCACATGACAGGTCATGCAGAATGGATGCAAGATGCAAGGAAAATGGAAAAACCAGGATTTGTGGAGACTGGTGATGATACTGCACATCCTATTGTGCAGATTGGTAAAATTCCTTTGTCTATGCAAGATGGGAAAAAGAAATACCTGTCTGATGTATTTCATGTCCCAAACATCACCAAGAACCTGGTTTCTATTGGTCAAATGGTTGAGCAGGGCTTGCAGGTCAGATTTAATCCTCATGGATGCTTTGTTGAGGATATGAAAAATAACGGTCGCTTGATAGCAAAAGGAAAGAAGAAGGGCAGGATGTTTACGTCGGATGTGGACATGCCTGAATTGAGTGCAGCAATGTTTGCACATGGGACCGGTGTTGTTGCAAATATTGATATCTGGCATAAACACATTGGTCATGTTAATATACAGCGACTTAAATCAATGCAAGCCCAAAATGTTGTTGCAGGATTACCTAAATTCAAGGTTGCAAAAATGCATAAGGTTTGTGAAGCCTATCAATTTGGAAAACAGGCAAGGAAACCATTTCCTAGGCATGTTCAAGAGAGTAAAAAGCCATTGGAATTAATCCACTCTGATGTGTGGACTACTAAAGCTGCATCTATTGGAGGCTGTCACTATTTTGTCACTTTTATTGATGACTTCAGCAGAAAAGTTTGGGTGTATTTTATGAAAAAGAAAAGTGAAGTGTTTGGGCACTTCAAAGCTTTTAAAGCTATGGTTGAAAAAGAAACAGGCCTGCAAATAAAATGCCTAAGGTCAAATGGAGGGGGAGAGTACCTCTCAAATGAGTTTGCAAGGTTCCTGCAGGAGCATGGCATAAAGCAACAATATTCATGCAGTCATACCCCACAGCAAAATGGACTTGCAGAAAGAAAAAACAGGCATATTGGAGAGGTATCTCGGGCCATGCTAAATGAGAAAGATCTACCAGATTATTATTGGGCTGAAGCAGTTGCTACAGCAGTTTACATAATGAACAGGACTCCCACTGTAGCAATACATGGCATGACGCCAGAGGAGATGTATACTGGTAGGAAACTAGACATTTCTCATTTGAAAATTTTTGGTTGCATTGCCTATATTATTCATGTGCCAGATGAGGTGAGGTCCAAGTTGGATCCAAAAGCTGAGAAGTGCGTCTTTATTAGTTATTCTCTGCAGCAAAAAGGGTATAGATGCTATAACTTTTCTACTCGTAAGTTTACAGTGAGCAGAGATGTTGTTTTTGATGAGATAAGCAGCTGGTATAAACTAGTAAATGTGATGATTGATGTAGATGCACAAAATGGTAATGCTGCACAGAATTCAATGCAACAGTCACAAAATATCAGTGGACCTGCAGTGTCCTCTAGCAGTGGTTCACATACTTTGCCATGGACAGGCAAATTGAGATCAGAAGAATCTCCTCAAAGCAATGCAGAAAGTGGTATGCAGGTATCACAAAAAGGAAAAAAGAAGGTAGATCAACCCATGCTTGATGTGAATGCAGGTCACTCTTATGTGGATGGTGAATCCAATGGCTCAGAACAAAGCATTGATGATGAGTTGGGTATTCCTTCTGTTGTTACACTTGGAGTAAGGAAGACCAGGGATGTTTTGAGAGCACCTAGAAGTGAGCCTATTTTGCACAGGTCTACCAGAGCTAGGTATCCTGTGGATAGGCTAAAATATGATGGATTTACAGCCATTCACTATGCCTATAGGGTCAAAGTGATACAGGAACTAGAACCCACTTCTTTTGAACAAGCCATGGGAAATGAAAAATGGGAGAAAGCCATGGATGAAGAAATGGATGCCTTGGAAGCAAATGCTACATGGGAATTGGTGCCTTTGCCTAAAGACAAGAATGCAATTGGCTGTAAGTGGGTTTATAAGATCAAGCATAATGCAAATGGTTCTATGAACAGATACAAGGCAAGATTAGTTGTCAAGGGGTATGCACAGACATACGACATTGATTATGAAGAAACATTCAGTCCAGTTGCAAGGATGGCAACTGTAAGAGCAGTCATTGCTATGGCTGCATCAAAGGGATGGTCTTTACACCAGATGGATGTAAATAATGCCTTCTTGCATGGTGATTTGCAAGAAGAGGTCTTTATGGAGCAGCCACCAGGTTATGTTCATGCTATTCATCTTGAGTTTGTTTGCAGGTTGAAGAAAGCCTTGTATGGCTTGAAGCAAGCACCTAGAGCATGGTCTGATAAGATAGGACAATATCTTGTCACTATTGGATTTCAAATTTCCAAGGTAGATTTCTCACTCTATGTGAGAAAAACAGAGAAAGGGATTATGCTGCTTGTCATTTATGTTGATGATTTGATCATCACAAGTGATAGTGATGAAGATATCCTTCATGTGAAAATGCTATTGAAGCAAAAGTTTGAGATGAAGGATTTGGGAGAGTTGCATTATTTCTTGGGCATTGAGGTGATTAGATCACCAAGTGGGATACAGCTCTTGCAGAGGCAGTATGGATTGGACATGCTGTCCAAATATGGGATGATAGGCTGTAAGCCTATTTTAGTTCCTTTGGAGCAGAATGTGAAGCTGAGCACAGATGCAGGTGAGCTTCTGGAAGACCCTACTATGTACAGACGCATAGTAGGAAGTTTGATTTATATGACTATTACCAGGCCAGATTTAAGCTATGCTGTTGGATTGGTAAGTCAGTTTATGCATGCTCCAAGGAAACCGCATTTGGATGCGGCTAGACGCATACTTAGGTATGTGAAGTCCACATTGTAGTATGGACTATTTTAAGAGGCTGGGGTTCAAATACAGTTGCATGGATACATTGACGCTGATTGGGCTGGTAGTATTTCTGATAGACGATCTACCAGTGGATATGTGTTCTCTTTTGGGAGTGCTGCAGTCACTTGGAGCAGCAAGAAACAACCTACAGTTGCCTTGTCGAGCACAGAGGCTGAGTACAGGGGTGCAGCAATGGCTGCATGCGAGAGGTAGCTTGGTTGCATAAGCTACTCTATGATATGCATCAGTCTACAGATGGGCCAGTTGTCATTTATTGTGACAACATGAGCAGTAAAATAACCCAATCTATCATGCTAGAACAAAGCACATTGAGGTGCATTATCACTATGTGCGGGAGAAGGTTTTACGAGGTCTTATTGATCTAGTTTATGTCAGCACAGAGGATCAAGTAGCTGACATATTCACCAAAGCATTGGGCACAGAGGAGCTGCGGATGTTCAGAGACTTGCTTGGTGTGCAGGAATTGGGATTGAGCTTGAGGGGGAGTGTTGAGATATCGAGCTCCACTCGTGATATGCCAGGGTGACCCTTGTGCATTTATGTCATCGACTTGTTAGCTACAGACGTGGTTGGTACACCGCCCACGAATAATAGCTGGGTGACAGCTATCCTTATCTACTCTAGTTTGCGGCTCAATTAGTATGCCACCTTAGTTAGTTGAGTTTGGTTTGAGACCCACATATAGGGTTCTTCTATTTCTTTGTACTAGAGTTCTTTTGGCTTTCACAACTAAGAAGAGGAAAACTGTTTTCAGCCTCCACCTTTGTGTGTATTCCCCCATTGTGGATGTGAGAAAGCTGCAAGTGAGACTCCTGCCCTCTCTCCCACTATCTTCACATCCTCCTCAAGATGAAGAGCAACTTTGATGATCCAAGTGGTAGATAGTTTTTTGGCAACAGAGGAGATGGCAATCACCCCTAACCTCCCCTCCTCTTTGGGTTTGATACAATACTCCCATCTAACCTTAGAGATTTTATTGGACCCCCCCAGAAGAAAGATCTACATAGTCTAATAAATCTGTCCAAGGTAGTCTTGGATGGAGACCAACAAGATAGATATAAAATGATAATAAGATAGAGATAATGATTAAGAACCATTTTCCTACCAGCCAGATTTGCACATTCATATCATAAAATTGTGTGCATGAAATAATGATATAAATATCATGAGTAAATGCCACTTAAGTAATAAGTCACAAATTGATGTATAGTCAACAAAA
The DNA here is from genome assembly GCF_047967505.1 of Dipteris shenzhenensis. Lineage (NCBI taxonomy): Eukaryota > Viridiplantae > Streptophyta > Polypodiopsida > Gleicheniales > Dipteridaceae > Dipteris > Dipteris shenzhenensis. The sequence goes on along the minus strand of NC_141614.1, from coordinate 30,077,671 downwards.
ACAACATCGTGATTCAATACATTGCAACAAATAAATGCAACCATAATACTCATGGAATAAACAACATCATGAGAATATGCTCCTCATGCATATATACACAAACAACATCATACATGCATCACAACTCTTCTGACGCTTCGAGTGGAGGTTGTGGCAACTCTTCTCATGCTTCTAGTGGAGGTTGTGGTGCTCTAGGTGTACACTGAGTCTCTACTTCTTCTATAGTGTGTAGTGATTTCGAAGTAGACTCACTATCCTTTTCCTTAAATGCAAGCGGAGGCGGTGGTGCTCTAGGTGTACACTGAGCCTCTACTTCTTCTATAGTGTGTAGTGCTTTCGAAGTAGACTCAGTCTCCTCTTCCTTAAATGCAAGCTCTGATATTGCTTCCATTGCATGTTGTATTCCAATGGTAGCAATTAGGTCTCGAATGATTTTAGCCCTAAATAATTATATATCCTCCTCTTAATATTTGAGCTCCGAAGAATCTTCTGATGAGACCTATGGCTTAAGTGAGAAAATTTCTTTGAAAATAAACATGCAGTTATAGGTAACTCTCCACCCACAGCTATGCCCATCTTCCTGCTCTACTACTAAATGCCTTTGGAAGTCTAGCGAGTCTTTGTACTATCATGTTTCTCTGATAGCAGATACCAACTTCTCAACCAACCTGCTCATCATGACATATTAAAAAAACTTAGTGTGTCTATTACATAAGATACATAATATAGAAGTAACAATACATTAATAGAATACTTACATTTGCACTAAGCCATGAAAGCTTGCAACTGCAGGGATAAGTACAAGGGCATATCGGCTCATATTTAAGAGCTTAAAAACATCATGTCTTTTAGTGGGAGAAAAGTTAAAGCCTCGCTTCCTAAACTGACTGATGTTGATAAGGCCAGGCATGCGCTCAATTTGGACATACTTGATTTAGTCGGTGAGCCCTAGCATGTATGTAGTACACTAACTTTGAAAACAAAGACTGGAGAGTCTAAAGAATTGGAATGGACAGTCAACAATAACTTTGTGATGGATGTTCGAAGAGTTCTGCAAGCCATGGTGAAGTTTTATGATATGCCTATGGAGGAATGCAATGGTACTCTGAAGATTGTAAAGCTTGATGAAAGTGAGGTAATCAAAGGTTAAAAATTAGAAAGAGTTAGTTTGACAATGATGAATAGAATACAGGACCTTGAAGTTGAGCTTGATGATGCAAGACAATTTAGTGTGCAATCAAAACAAGAGATTTGGTGGTTGGCTGCCTTTAAGGTATGATGGAAATTTGAATTTTAATGCAATAATGCAAAAAGACTTAGAATATTTTGAAATAACATGTGAGTTTTTTTTGCAGGTGCTGAAAGAGTCACATTCAAATTTGAAATGTTTTTTTGATGAAACCGATATCCCAAGTGTGATCAAATGTCATAACAATGGTGAGCTACTTGAAGTTGAGGGCTATGGATCCTACCATGTAGAATGGCATCTAGCTACTGACCTCAAGACCATTAAATGTATGTTTAATGTGGCACATGGATCAAATACAAGCCATCCTTTTCCACTGTGCATGCAAACAAGAGTACTTGCAAAGGGTGGTAAAAAGAATCAAAAGCAATGGGCCTCTGAACTTGCAGAGATAGATCAAACTAAGGCACTAGATAGGGATGCTCCAAGGAAAGATCCATCATGGAGCCCAATTCTTGAAATTTCTCTTGAGCAAGTACACATTTGTGCACTTCATGCTATTGTGAGAATAATTGAGAAGTTGGTGCATATGTACATCATTGATGCATATAACTTGAAGCCCCAACAAGAGAGTGAGAGGATGATTGCAAGAATCGAAAGGTTCTTTCAGATATCAGACTACGCTTTGGGCAAGTAAAGATTACAAAAGATAAGATCTAGAAAAATAGGCAATGTTCCTTGTAAGCTAAGCTTTGGTGGGGTCAAGGCTTTAAAATTCCATCCTGCAAAGAAGAAGCATGACAAGTTCAAACGTGCTAATGAGTTTGATGTATGGAGAAAGTTACACAATGCCTATTGTGAACGAGGGGGGAAGGGACAAAAAATATTGGAAAAGGCACGAGTGTGGTTAGCTCTTGATAACTTGGTACTTTACTACAAAAGAAAAGATTCAAAGAAGACGATGCACAGTTTTTCATCAATGCTGTGAATGACTTTAGCCGAAATATTGAGATAGCTTGGGGAAAGGAGATAGCTTGGGGAAAGAATCATTTCACACAGTACATGGTAATCTCTAGCTTGGACATTGAGATGTGCATATTGAATGGTCCTATATTTATTGATTTGCTTTTCTATTTGGAAACACATTTTATATGCTCATGCACCATACATGGCATGGAATTATGGAAGCATCGGAGTGTGGTCCACTCAGGGCATGGAAAGATCGCATTGGCAAGCACGTTGAGCATATAATAGAGCGACCCAACATGGGGGTGGTAGAACTAAGTCAAGCCCAATGGTTCAATTGGTTCAATGGTGGTACAGGCGTATCGAAATAAAAGCAGCTGCAACACTAGCATTCAAAGACTCCTTAGTGTCCCATGCACTACAAGATGTTAACATGAAACATTGAAGAAGAATATACAAGTCATCAAATGCAAGATAGAATCATGCAAGGTGGTGTGCAAACCATCGTAGACAAGGTCGCATATGGGTGGAAACATATGAAAATGATGGTGTAGACTCTTCCAATGTGGATGCCCATGCATAAGTTTCAAAATTTCTTTGTAATTTTAGTATGTGATTTCCAATAAAGCCAATGTATAATGGACATGAATTGCAGTATAAATGAGAAATTTTGTGTTATTGGATGTTAACTATAAGTATTTAGCTCAAGGTTGCACTACTTTTACTTTTTACGGGGTTTTTATAGAAACAAGTATTTTTAAAATTTAGGGTTTTGGGCCCTATATAAAAGAACATGTGCCCTCATTTTTATTTCATTCTTTAAAGAGCTCTCCACTCCCACATCACCTCCCACTTGCCCCCGAATATACACCCTATCTCTCGCACCCTCACCCTTTCTTTCGCACACTCTCTCTATCCCCCATGGCCAAACAAGGCACCATAGAGATTGGCAAAGCCAGACCCACCTCTAGACTCAAAGACAGAGAGTGACAGCCTCCCCCCATCTCCCCTCGATGATCCGTGTCGTAGGGAGAAATTGCCAATCCAGAAGCCATACAAGGAGCAAGGGGGACAAAGGAAGGCACAAGAGGAGGGCCCTAGAGGAAGGAACAAGAAGATCCTCTTATAAAGATGGATGACTTGGAGAGCATAGAGAGGAGTGTGAGGAAGAGGAACAACGAAGGACACAAAGCAGAGGACCAAGGCAAGAACAGACAATCAGGGTCCATGCCAATGGGGGAGAGGTGCCCGAGCTCCAAGTGCAGGTCAAAGAGGCCCTCAACAACAAGAAGAGGCCCTCCACATCAAGGGCAAAGAGGCCCTCCTCCAGTGAGGCAATATAGATTCAAGCTAGGGATGATGGCACTTCGGGAGATCAGAAAGTTTTAGAAGTCCATCAATCTGCTCATCTTGATGGCGAGCTTCATAAGGGTGGCACATGAGGTCATGCAAGACCTCAACCTTAGCCCAATGTCCCGATTTTATAGGTGTGGAGTTGTCGAGGCTCTGTGGCGTATTTCTAGAGATGCCTTGCTTGCCATGCAGCATGCAGCTGAGGCCAACCTAATAGACCTCATGGATGACACCCAATTGGTTGCCATCCATAGGAAAAGGGTCATGATGACCGTCATAGACATACAATTTATTGTATGTCTTAGGAAGCCCACGGGCACTTAGGGATTTTGTATGCTTCGCCTTGTACTCTGCCTATGGGCATCTATCTTGTACTTTGCCTATGGGCATCTACCTTGTACTCTGCCAATGGGAATTAATACAATAAAATGTCTTTTTTAGAATTGTCTTTGTATGTACAATCTTAAATTTATTTTTAGTGTATTTGCAATCTATTAATTTACTTACATGCAATCTCAATTTACTTACGAAAGACTTTATGATGATGATACAATAGCAAAATGAAATAATAAACATCAAATCTCAATAGAACATGCAAAAGAAAATAATACTCAATTGTACTTAACATAGAAAAGGAAACAATGTTTTGTAGCGGGAAGAGAAAATAATTTGAAAATGGTATTCTTTATTGACATAGAGTAGTATCACAAAGATCATCAAAGCTTGAATGCATAAGCTACTCTAGTCTATGCTTCTTCCTACTTGGCTTAGATCCCTTTTTTGCTTGTTGAAGCAAAGAGGGCTGCACAATTTCATTCTCTATATAATGGGGGTCTATAATGCCAGCTTCCCTACAATAGCTATAATACTGTGTAGCAGACCGGATCATGTGTTTAAGAAAAAAAATAAAGCTACACTACACCTAATCAGAACAACATGATTGGTAGTAGGACGGATGGGGGCCTCATCTTCACCATCTGATTGAGGACCCTAAACTTCATGATGTTCATCTTTCCATTCGGCGATAATTGTCGATGGAACACCAAATGTGTTGAGCCCCTCTATCAATGTAGTGGTCGATCGAAGCCATCCCCCCACCATAAGACCCTCTGGTTCCACCCTTGTGTCTGGTATACTCATCAACCCATATGATATCCTGCAACCAAAATATTACATCGAAATCCAAAGATTATATAAATTAATAAAATATCATTTTTCAAGAATTAATAAGAATAAGGGTTTTCACAAATGAAAAATAATATCCTTAAAAAATTATATTTGGGAGGCCACTGGGACCTAGCAACCATGTGCATCAATTTTATGCCAAAAAAACCCCTGCAAGCCCAAAATCTAACATCGTGTGACTAGAGCTTGGATTTTTGGCTTGCAGGGGTTTTTTGGCATAAAATTGATGCACATGGTTGCTAGGTCCTAGTGGCCTCCCAAATATAAAATTTTAAGGATATTATTTTTCATCTGTGAAAAATCCATAACCCTAATAATGGAGTGGGAGGGGCAAATGGCAGGGGCACGTGTCAGGGGCAAGTGGCAGGGCAAGTGGAAAGGGCAAGTGGTAGGGGAAGTGACAGTGGTAGGATGTCCTAGGTTTAAAATCATAGCATTTGGTTGGGTTTTGTGCCCTAACCCATTTACCTTATTTTTTATTCCCTAAATCAAATTTGGGAGTCCACTGACACCCTAGCAACCATGTGCATCATTTTCAAGCCAAAAAACCCCTTGAAAACCCTAAATCCAACATCATGCGACCAGAGCACTAAATGATGCACATGGTTGCTAGGGTGTGAGTGGCCTCCCAAATTTGTTTTGTTTAAAATATTTTTTTGCTAAATTACAAAACCATAACCCTAATTATTTCCAGAAATGGAGTGGCACATGCAAGTGCCAGTGGTAGATGTCCTGGGTTTAAAGTCATAAAATCTGGTTGGGCTTTCTACTCTAAACCCTATTTTTTATTCCCTACCAGTTGAAGAAAAAGTAATGACTTTTGTCGCTAAAATGGAACCTAGAATTATGTTAATGATTTTGAATCACATGATGAAGCTGACAAAGCTACATGTACCTTTTTTGCCTCATCGCAGAGTGGATCAGCTACAGTGTCCAACTGGACTCCCTTTTGTGGTTGGTCTTGAACTTCAAGTTGGCTTGAGGTGCCAGATTCTTCATCTCTCTCTCCGAACAATTCCCTCTGCAAATTCATGAACCGCTCATCGGACATGTCATACTCTAGTGGCATCCTTGATTGCCTTCTATGTTAGTTGGATTGCCTCTAGATCGGTGAGGCTCAGGTCATCAAAGCATGCAATCCCATCAATTGCTGGATTGACTGGAGCATCAAGGTCAATGACCATCAAAAGTGTCATTCAAGAGCTGACATAGCACCTCATCCTCTCGGAGACTAGTTTCTTCCATCACTTCCAATAGGGTAAGGTAATCCTTAGTCTCAATCCTGATTGGATCAACCAAAGCAAGGTGTGGCTTGGTTGTTGCCTCATCTGGATTATAGGTAGAGGATGGATATGCACGAGTTGAATATGAAGATAAGATGACCTCGCTTTCAACTTGCTTCTCAGCTAGGTTAATAGTATGCTCCTCAAGCTCCAGGTCTAGGTTTAGGTCATCTCCTCCACCACTTGTTGATGGACCTCTTCCAACACTTGTGGATCGAGAACCCTCGGGTTGCTCGCCAACATCCTCATCAAACTTGCTAGTCGCAAGGAGAACAGTAAGGGCTGCATCTCTCTCGATCAAATGAATTGGGGAAGATGAATCATCCCCGATGGGAATAGTGTACTCATGGAGAGAGATAGGGACATTATCCATGGCCTTACCTAGTATCTTCTTGAAGTTAGCACTCTAGTCAAAAGAGCTCAAAATATCCAATGAAACCCATTAACACCTATTTCATTAATTTTGGACTCGTGCACTGTCCAAATTCATTTTGTGAGATAATTTTGGATAAAACATAAAAAAAAGGGGCTCTTATAAAACAAAACATTGAGTCAAAAAGGAAGATTTTAAAAAATCAAATTAGAAAAAATGACGTGAGATGTTATTAAAACTAGAGTACATTAAAAATAGAGGACATCACATTGTTAAAAGAGACAAAAAGTAAGATTTTAAAAAATCAAATTAGAAAAAATGACATTTGTACACGAAGTAGATCATATCACTCAAAGACATATGGTGTCAAAAAACACCTTAATACAGTCTCTCTTATCTTCTTAATCACCCAAAGTCTAGAAGATCTTATCATTGGTCTCTCTTATCTTCTCAACAACCCAATCTTTCACTGCCTCCATAGCTGTATCCTCAACATAATTACATGCGAAGAAGAAATTTAAGCAATCACAAATTGTTTCTTTATAATTTCTCTGAGAGGCTCTTATTGTTCTCTCAGCATCCGCATCAAATCACCCATGACGAGAGCTGCGATAATGCAGGTTACTTAAGAAGTCTAAGAGATCTTGTCGTGCTTTTATCATACGTCTCAAAAGTCTTTCACTCTCTACTATCTTGAGAGTCTTCTCCCTCTCTGCGTGCCTTTGTGCTCGGGGGGGTCACTCATCATATGTAACCCTATCACATGAGTTCAACATAAGGATATTTTTTATTTCTAAAATTTACAGAAATAAATATACATAAGGGACTATTTAAAATAGTTTTGGAAAAAAATTACAGATTTGTATAGAAAAGGGGTACATTTTATTGATGAAAAAATTTACAGATAAGGGATTTTCAATGTAGGCCTTGAACGCACGTGATATAGAGGGTTTATACATAGTGACCCCCCCGAGCCTTTGTATGTCAAATTCCTCTCTCTCCATGTGTGTCAAAGGAGAACCTTGTCGAATTCTGGCCTCTCTCTGTGCTCCTTGGTCAGCAATCCATTCTTTGAGATTGTTAATTCCGAACTCCACGTCTTCGACAATGCCAAGGACATCCATGGGTGGGGAGATGATAAAGAAAGGGAGATGGACTATGATGCAAGAAAGAAGAGAGTGTAAGGATGTCCACGACTACCAGACTCCAATGTGAGCTACATTATCAATAAAGTATAATTACTGTGTTTGAGACAATTCTAGCAATGCAATAGAAAAAACAAGTAGGGTTTGATGCTTACTTCTCATAATATGCTGTAAAAATAACTCATGCATCATTCATAGGAACGTGCTTCAACCACTTGCAAACATCCTCTATGGTTTCTTCTTTGTTGCTAAGCACTTCCGAAATACGAGGATCAAGCATATATGAAACGCTTTGTATATTTTGCAGAAAATTTGCTATAACATTACTATATTAAAAAAAAAAGTATTAGCTTCTTGGGTTTAATCAAAATAAGCAAAGTATAAAGCCAAGGAAAAGGCTGCATCAAACCTGAGGATGGTTGTAATGACTTTGACATTAACCTCATTCTTAGGATTCAAGAGGATTGAAATCTCTTCTTCACCAGATTCAAAAAAATGAGGTTGTTGTCGAATTAACAACATAGCAGTGAAGGAACTTCCAATCTGCTACAATAGATTCATATTTTCATGACTCATCTTATTGAGAGAGTAGTCTACATCGTATTATTATTCACTTGCTATGTCCTCCACATCCTCCTTCTTCCATAAAAATATAAAAAAGTTATGCGATGTACACATCCCAAATAAAGGCTTAAACAAGTAGATAAGGTTTCATACATGCTTTCATTAGAGTGAGTCTCTCCTCCACTTGGAGCAAAAATTTAAAAAGGTTTCATACATGCTTTCATTAGAGTGAGTCTCTCCTCCTCTTGGAGGAAAATTTTAAAAAGTTATGAGATTTACACATCCCAAATAAAAATAATGGTTTAAATAATCATAGAAGTATAAAGATAGCATGCTTTCATTAGACTCAGTCTCTTCTCCTCTTGGAGGAAAATATAAAAATGTTATGAGATTTACACATCCCAATTAAAGGCTTGAACAAGCATACAAGTATAAAGATAAGGTTTTATACATGCTGCAATGTAGTCATATTTTCAGGTTGTTTCCCAATGGTAGTAATTAGACACTAAATACTCTCAGCCCGAAATGCTAGCAGATCGGCTTCTATATATGATTCCATTTTGACTGGTAACTCCAAATCAAAAATCTCTCTAAGAAACAACATGCAATTGTAGGCAACTCTCCACCCACAACTGTGTTCATCTTTTTGCTCCACTGGTAGACGTCTTTTGAATTCTACTTGATCTTGTTGCTCCGTGGTTGTTCTGACAGTAGATACTAGCCAATATGTAGCACTGTCCATCATGACATATTAAATATATTAATATGTCATGATCATAAGATACAAAATAAGAAAGTATCAAAAATATTAAGAGAATAATTACCTTGGGGAGTTAATATGATAGCCTTCTATTGAATTCACAATCCATAAACGATTGAGTTCAAGGTCCTAGAAGATCAGACTCCAATGTGAGTTGCACGACCAAAATAAAAATGATTATTGTTTCACACAAACTTGTCAAAGAAATAGTAAAAATAAGGTTCTAAGAGTTGATACTTACGCCTCATGATAAGGCATTAAGATGACTTGCACCCCATCTAAATTCAAAGGGCTTAACCAGGTACAAACATCTTCTATAGTCTTTTGAGGAGAGCTAAGAATAGAAGAAAGGAGAGCATCGAGCATGTAGACACGATGCTACACTGCACTACGAAGTTGAGAAATAACTATACTGCACCAAGAAATAAACAAACATTAGCTCATAGAATCGATTTGCATTCTGCACTAGGAAACTGATATATAACTACACTATGAATAAATAAACAAATGTTAACTCATTGAAGTGGGAAATTGTATGCAATTAGACACTGCCAATATCGAAAGAATTCAATTGGTAAGACCTTTGCAACAAATGGAAAAGCAAAGCATGAATGTACATAAGTATGCCAAAAGCACAAGTGCATGAGATGACCATAGCAGAAAGCATGGCATCCACACATAAAGCATTAAGGCACATGGAAGAACAAAGCATCATGCATCAAGCGCAGAAGACATATATCGTCATCAAGCCATGAGCCCAAAAGGTGACATCAATGGAATGTATTGAAAAGCAAAAACCTTGCCAACCTTGCCTATGTTTTGTAAATCAAGCCTGACCACCTGAGAGTAGCTATGAAAGCACCCAGGGGAGGTATTGACATGTAAACCACACTTGACCACGTTAAGTAGCAATGTATGCACTAAGGGGAGGTGATGGAATGTACTCATCAACCCATAAAATATCCTGCAACCAACATATTACATCAAAATCCAAAGACTATATAAATTAATAAAATATTATTTTTCAAGAATTAATAAGAACAAGGGTTTTTTTCCATGTAAAAATCATATCTTTAAGAAATTTTATTTGGAAGGCCATTGGGACCCTAGCAACCATGCTGATAAATTTTATGCCAAAAAAACCCCTACAAGCCCAAAATCTGACATCATGCGCAGTTTCAGTAGAGCCCAAAATCTGACATCATGCGACCAAAGCCCCCAGTTTCTGTAGAGTCCATAGAAACTGGGCTCTGGTCATATGATGTCAGATTTTGGGCTTGCAGGGGTTTTTAATTTGGGCATAAAATTTATGGGCAATGTTGCTAGGGTCCCAATGGCCTCCCAAAAAATATTTCTTAAAGATATGATTTTAATCTATGAAAAAACCATAATTCTGTTTACACAAATGAAATGCGAGGGGCAAGTGGTAGGGGCATGTGTAAGGGGCAAGTGGTAGGGAAAAGTGGTAGGGCAAGTGTGATAATGGCAGGATGTCCTGGGTTCAAAATCATAACATTTGGTTGGGTTTTGTACCCTAAACCCTCAATCTTATTTTTCATTCCCTACATCAAATTTAGGAGTCCTCTGACACCCTAGCAATCATGTCCATCATTTTCAAGCCAAAAACCCCCCTGGAAACCCTAAATCCATTATCAGCACATGATAACAGATTTAGGGTTTCTAGGGGGTTTTTGGCTTGAAAATGATGGACATAATTGCTAGGGTGTCAGAGGCCTCCTAAATTTGATTTAGGGAATGAGAAATAAGATGTGGATGTCTTGGGTTTAAAAGTTATAAAATTTGCTTGGGTTTTCTACTCTAAACCCTAAACCCCTATTTTTTATTCCCTACCAGTTGAAGAAAAAGCAATGATTTTTGTTCCGAAAATGGAACCTAGAATTATACTTATGATTTTGAATCACATGATGAAGCTAGCAAAGCTACATTCCTTTTCTGCCACATCGCAGAGTGCGTCAGCTACAGTGACCAACTGGACTCCCTTTTGTGGTTGACTGAATTCCCTCTTCAAATTCATGAACTGCTCATCGGACATGTTGTACTCTGGTGCAGCATCCTTGATTGCTTTCTGTGTTAGTTGGATTGCCTCCAGATCAGTGAGGCTCGAGTCATCAAAGCATGCAATCTCATTAATTGCTAGATTCACTAGGGCATCAGAGGCAATGACATCATAAAAAGTTTCATTTGAGAGCCGATAAAGCACCTCGTCCCCACCGTTGGTTTCTTCCATCACTTCAAATAGGGTAACGTATTCCTCACCCTCAATCTTGATTAAATCAACCGAAGCAAGGTGTGGCTTGCTTGCTGCCTCATTTGGATTATAGGTAGAGGATGGATATGCCCGAGTCGGATATGAAGATAATGACAAAACATGTGTGCCTCAGGATCTATGGAGCACTCTAAGGTGGATGGAACCTATGTGGAAACATGATGAAGAGAGTGCTCATGACATGTATCTCAAGTCAATTAGGTTCCAAGATAGATTAGCTTGGACTCATAAAGAGAATCTTGAGATAGTGCAAAGTGCTTGATTGATATTACTTCAAATGAGCATGCAAGGGTGGAACCAAAGGGTCTCTGGTGGGGGGATGGCGTCGATTGGCCACTACATCAACAAAGTGGCTCAACACATTTTGGTGTTCCATTGACAATTATTGCCAGATGGAAAGATAAATATCATGAAGTTCAGGGTCCTCAGTCGGATGGTGAAGATGAGGCCCATTCGTCCTACTGTCGATCGTGTTGTTCTGATTAGGCATAGTGTAGCTTTATTTTTGTTCTCAAACACATGATCTGGTCTGCTTCAAAGTATTATAGCTATTGTAGGGCTAGCTAGCATTACAAATCCCTTGGATATAGAGAATGAAATTGTGCAGCACTATCTGCTTCAATAAGCAAAAATGGGATTTGAGCCAAGCAGGAAGAAGCATAGACTAGAGTAGCTTAAGCATTCAAGCTTTGATGATCTTTGTGATACTACTCAATGTAAATAAAGAATACCATTTTCAAATAATTTTCTTCCCATTTACAGAACATTGTTTCCTTTTCTATGTTAAGTAAAATTGAGTATTATTTCCTTTTGCATGTTCTATTAAGATTTGATGTTTATTATTTCATTTTGCTTTTGTATACATTGAACACCTATTTCATTAATTTTGGACTTTTTTTGTTGTTTTTGGACGAAGCCCAAAAATCCTTCCCAAATGAAAACTTTACTTTGTGAAAATATCCTTCCCAAATCAAAATTTTACTTTCTGAAAATATTCTTCCCAAATCAAAAGTTCACTTTGTGGCACTATCATATTCACATAAAAATATTGTTTTTCAATCTATACTTTTGCACCAACATGCAAGAATTTGAAATAAGCCTATATTAGAAATTCTAGCTATATCTAAGTTATTTCTTAATTTAATTATTTTTAATATTTTTCCTTGACATGATAAATTTATAAATCCATGAAAGGAGACTTAAATATTTCATGAAAATGACATTGTCACTCGCAATATGCACAAAATTTTTAAAACTTTTAATAAATAGAAAAAAGACATGATGCCATAAGACCCAAGTTTTGTATTGAACCAAAGAGGTATAATAACAATTATAGCTATTATTATATGATTACATTGAGAGACGTTGCTCTCAGCTAGAGTCTTTATATCCAAAATGATATAGATTGAACATATGTTTACAATTTAAATTGTTGCTCTTAAAGAGCCTCAATTTGTGCCATCTGCATAATTTGACTCCCCATTGTCTTATTGCTCAATGTCATGACAGTCCCTTGCCAGGTGCCATTTGCATAATTTGACTCCCACTTGTCTTGCCAAGCCATGGCCCTTGGGTGCATTGACTCCCCATTGTCTTATTGCTCAATGCAATAGTCCCTTTCCAGGTGCCATCTGCATTAACTCCCTATTGTCTTGCCAAGCCTTGACCCTTGGATGACATCCAGTGCAAAATACAGGTGCCATCTGCATTTACTCCCACAAGTTGTCTTGCCAAGCCTTGCCTCTTGGGTGCATTGACTACCCATTGTCTTATTGCTCAATGTGATAGTCCCTTGCCAGGTGCCATCTGCATTAACTCCCTATTGTCTTGGCAAGCCTTGACCCTTGGGTGACATCCAGTGCATATTTTGACTCTCATTTGACATAGGAGGTGATGACTCTGATTATAATTGTCTTGGATTGGCTTCTTGCCTAGTACCCAAATAAAATCCTTCAATGGACTTTAATACAAAGCTTTAATCATGGACATTCTTCATTTGCGCTATCTCCTTCTACTTCCTCGGCGAGCATCCTTAAAAATTCGTGTATATGCAAAATAGTTTGCTGTGGTATTTTTATTTTTCCTTCTACCTCATATCCCATGCGCTTCTTTGATTTCTTTGCCCTTGAATGTCAAGACACTATGATCGTCTCTGTCGAAACTTGAGAGACCGCTTCATCATTTTGGATCCACTCCTTCATTATACAATGTGTTGTTATCCATATTCTCCTTCCTGCCCTTTGGCTCATACCATACCGTTGTAAATGTTGTTGCTCTCCCTTGGTCATCTCTTTGCACATCAACTACTTTTGCAACCCAAAACTTCACATTCTCATATTCATCATCTGATGGCCGAACCACAACAAAATAATCGACCTCTATATCTACTTGTGGCATAATCTCTCTCTTCTTCAGTCCACAATATGGACGTGGGAGTAATGATACAAATTCATTTTCAAAGACTGGAGCTAGGCGCAAGTCGTTATGAACATTTGGCCAAAACATATTGCATTCTTCCTTGACATCCTTTGAGCCTCACATTCTCTTAAGGTCCTTTATTAAATTTCATGTCTTGTTAATTACAGTGGTAGTGTGTTCTCTCCAAGTAGCCTTTGAATCAGGATATCTCCGGAGCATTTCCTCTTTGTATGTAATAAATGCTTTTAATCCTTCTATTTCACAGTTAGACCTCTCATTGAATTCTTGTATAGGAGCCCATGTTGGATACCTTTCCTTGGTGGAAATTGAAGTTAAGAGATTGTAAGGTTCTTCAGGTTTCCATTTTGTATCATGAGAATACTATTGCCATTGCATTACAGGTTTTTCATCTTAAAAAAAAAAACGAAAGTAGTGTGGATTGGTATGACCTGTCAATGCATCACCACCCGTTTGTATGAAAGGTAGAATGAAGCTCTTCCAATCATACATTCTTTCGAGCCTCTCACATACTGTACTTTCCTTACAACCACCAACTTGCTTGCCACATTTTCTTACCAAGTCATCTATTGTCTCCATATCCTTGCATTTAAGCTCCCTTGAGACTGTGCTAAAAACCTGATTGATATCCTCATGTGTATGCCCAACATACAAAAACCCACATTCGACCTCATTGAAGATTCGATGAGCAACTAGCATGGAGCAAAATGCAAACATGAGTACATTCTTATTTTCTCGCCAGCAATTATCAACTTGTATTCTCAAAGTCGGTGGTAGGCGACCTTTTTCTGCATGCACATTGCGAATTGCCTTCATAATAGATGTTACAACTTGATTGCTATCATGTAGATGCAAGGAATCAATCCATATATCTGTAAAGAACTTAATTCCATGCACTAACACTCCACATAGATGTGTCTTTAGAAAGTGCTTTCCTTGTAATTTAGGTGGAGTGGCAATAAAACGAGGCAATGTTGTTGTATTCTGATCCATGCCATCTACAATAAGGCACATGTAGTCATCGAGATGCAAAATAGCTTTCTCCTTCCAAAATGCATATTTTTGTCTGGAATGTCGAATAAGGTCATGATGAGATTTTCAGTTTTTTTTGTATAATTCCCTTTGATTTGGACATGTTGCACTCTCAATCGCTCGCTTTAAATCATCACAGACATTGCACTTTGACATTTTTTGCCTCCTTGGGATTTTAACATATCCAAGTTCTTCTTCCAAAGAGTATACAAAGTATGAGAAGAAGCTACAGCATCCCCTCTTTGCCTTTGCTTTTCTGCAATAGAGTCAAATACTTCGAGCTTTGTCAAGCCCATTGGAAGGTGCATTTCAGTGATCACATCACCCTTAGGGAGTTTGGTAGATATATGGGGTTGAGGTAAAGCATTTTCATGTATGAAGTCTCGCAAAATTGCTGCTGCCCTGACAGTTGAGATTCTTGATTTGGACCTTCCTCTATTGCCGTGAATGCTAAATTTGTTGCTGCCCTTTGCCTTGGTGACTAAATCCCAATATGTACCATGGGATAATCCATTAATATTGCGATATGCCTTATTGCAAATCCTTTTTCCATTTACGAGAGGTTTTACCTTTTGTCTTGAACTTAGCCTTTTATTGCCATTCTGAAGAAAGCAAGAGAGACTTGTGAGAAGGTATTCATTTCTTTTGCTTCCTCTTCTTTGCCACACGTGTCCTCTACATTCCCTGATGTCTGCAAGATCAATGAAGCGCATGGATTCGCTTTCTCTTCATGCATATGTATGACCATTTTCGTTCCTCGTGCATGTTGTTATCTGTATTTATGCACTTCTTCTCCTTACATTTGTTTGTAACCAAGCATCCATGATTGGTCGTTGCATCCTTGGCCATATCACAATCAAAGTTAAATATTGAATAATTCTCTGTTGATCTCATCCTCGTTTTTAACATACTCTTAGGACCATTCAATGAATTCAATATTCTCCGAGAGTATTGAGAACCTTGAAACTCTTCCACTCCTAAGAGAACATCACTCATTGGGACATCTTGCATGGATTTCACAAATCCACAAGCTTGATTGACACCAGGTTTGTTAATATGCATGAACTCATCCACACTTGACAAGACATCGCTATTGAAACCTTTGCCCTTCTCACTGTGCGAGAATTCATCCACCCCAGATAAGGCTTCGCTTCTAAAATCATTTTGTTTCTCGGAACCAATTAACTCATCCACTCCAGATAAGATGTCACTTCTATAATATTGAAATCATCCACATTTGAAGTGATAGAGCCTGGCACATGGGCACACTTTTTAGGTCCTTTGATATTGTAGTATACCTTGTCTTTATCATTGAAAATCACGTGCCTCTTTCTCATGTTTAAAAATTGCATGCTCCATCTCATATTCTTGCCTACCTCATAGTAGGGATCACATAAGGATGTTATGTTATCAACCATACCATCATCAGTGACTTTTAGAATCCTCATCTGTGCAAATGACCATTGCTCCACTTGTTCAAATCCCAATACTTCACCTTTTGCTATAGTCTTATTTGCAAATGATCTCATTTGTAAAATGTCCCCTATAGTAAAATCCAAGGTGGTGCACTTTGTATTCTTGATAATGTCTATTGCATAAGTCTCATCTATGTCCCATGCTATAAATGATTTGTTGGATGTATTGTAGGGCATAACATCTCCAAGTGTTTCCATATCTCCACATTTATACTTTAGCTCAACATGTGCACTAAAAATCTTTGATACAGTAACTGCCACCTTATCTTTGCCAAGTCTTCCAAAAGTGGCAAACTGAATTGGGATCACTATCATGGATTGGAGCAAATGCAACTACTTCTCTTTTGCTACATAAAATCACATCCATCCCTGGAACAAAATCTATAGCCATCTCCTTTGTGAGAGTCCTTCGCAAGCAAGCTGCAGTAGCAACAATTACATAAATATTAGTCTCTTTTTAATAATCTACTCATTTATTATAATTTTTAATTAGTACTTAATTTATTGGTGGGAGAAGTTATCCGATCAAGTACTCATCAGATGGACATGCCAAGTTATCCTTTGCATGGTCGATCTAGCATTAAATACTCTTTTTGCTCTAGTGTCATGCACATCTAAGGCACATCTGTAAAAAAACATGAGCCTACTAGGTATGTTATCCGATCAAGCACTTATGGGATGAGTGTGCCACTTTGCATGTAAGTCAATTCCACCTAGTTGAAGGTGTGTGCAAAGTATTGTGCCCATCGGATATGCTTTGCATTGTCGATCAAGCATAAAACACCATTTTTGCCTTAGTGTCATGCACAACCATGAAAAAACACGGTCCTCAGTGTGTTAATCAAACAAGTACTTATCGGATGGGGGCTCCAATTTGCATGCAAGTTCTTTTCAACTACATTGAGGTGCGTGCAAAGTATTGTCACCATCGGATATGCTTTGCATGGTCGATCACGCATTATACAACATTTTTCCCGTAGTGATATGCACATCCGCAAAAAAACACGCCCTTAGGTATGTTATCTGACCAAGTACTTATCGGATGGGTGTCCCTCTTTGAGAACATTTCAATACCACCTAGGTTGAGACATACAAAAATTTTTGTGCCCATCGGATATCCTTTGCATGGTCGATCGAGCATTAAATACTATTTTTGCTCTAGTGTCATACACATCCGTAAAAAAACACACTGCTAGGTATGTTATCCGATCAAGCACTTATGGGATGGGCGTGCCACTTTGCATGTAAGTCAATTACACCTAGTTGAAGGTGTGTGCAAAGCATTGTGCCCGCCGAATATGCTTTGCATTGTCAATCAAGCATAAAACACCTTTTTTTCCTTAGTGTCATACACAACCATGAAAAAACATGGTCCTAGGTGTGTTATTCAAACAAGTACTTATCGGATGGGGGCTCCACTTTGCACGCAAGTCCATTTCAACTACGTTGAGGTGTGTGCAAAGTATTGTCACCATCGAATATGCTTTGCATGGTCGATCACGCATTATACATCATTTTTCTCTAGTGATATGCACATGCGTAAAAAAACACGCCCTTAGGTGTGTTATCTGACCAAGTACTTATCGGATGGGTGTGCCTCTTTGAGAACATTTCAATACCACCTAGGTTCAGGCGTACGAAAAGTTTTGTGCCCATCGGATATCCTTTGCATGGTCAATCGAGCATTAAATACTATTTTTGCTCTAGTATCATGCACATCCGTAAAAAAACACACTGCTAGGTATGTTATCCGATCAAGCACTTATGGGATGGGAGTGTTACTATGCATGTAAGTCAATTCCACCTAGTTGAAGGTGTGTGCAAATTATTATGCCCATCGGATATGCTTTGCATTGTCGATCAAGCATAAAACACCGTTTTTGCCTTAGTGTCATGCACAACCATGAAAAAACGCTGTCCTAGGTGCGTTAATCAAAGAAGTACTTATCGGATGGGGGCTCCACTTTGCACATAAGTCCATTTTAACTAGGTTGAGGTGCGTGCAAAGTATTGTCACCATCGGATATGCTTTGCATGGTCGATCACACATTATACACCGTTTTTTCCCTAGTCATATGCACATCCGCAAAAAAACGCGTCTTTAGGTGTGTTATCTGACCAAGTACTTATCGGATGGGTGTGCGTCTTTGAGAACATTTCAATACCACCTAGGTTGCCGTGTAGGAAAAGTATTGTGCCCATCGGATATCCTTTCCATGGTCGATCGAGTATTAAATACTATTTTTGCTCTAGTGTCATGCACATCCGTAAAAAAAACACACTGTTAGGTATGTTATCCGATCAAGAACTTATGGGATGGGTGTGCCACTTTGCATGTAAGTCAATTCCACTAGTTGAAGGTGTATGCAAAGTATTGTGCCCATCGGATATGCTTTGCATTGTCGATCAAGCATAAAACACCGTTTTTGCCTTAGTGTCATGCACAACCGTGAAAAAACACGGTCCTAAGTGTGTTAATCAAAAAGTACTTATCGGATGGGGGCTCCACTTTGCACGCAAGTCCATTTCAACTAGGTTGAGTTGCATGCAAAGTATTTTCACCATCAGATATGCTCTGCATGGTCGATTACGCATTATACAACGTTTTTCCCGTAGTGATATGCACATCTGTAAAAAAACACGCCCTTAGGTATGTTATCTGACCAAGTATTTATCGGATGGGTGTGCCGCTTTAATAACATTTCAATACCACCTACGTTAAGGAATAGGAAAAGTATTGTGCCCATCGGATATGCTTTGCATGGTCGATCAAGCATTAAATACCATTTTTGCCTTAGTGTCATTTACATCCGTAAAAAAACACGCTGCTAGGTGTGTTATCCGATCAAGTACTTATGTGATGGGAATGCCACTTTGCATGTAAGTTAATTCCACCTAGTTGAAGGTGTGTGCAAGGTATTGTGCCCATCGGATATGCTTTGCATTGTCGATCAAGCATAAAACACCGGTTTTACCTTAGTGTCATGCACAACCATATAAAAACACGACCGTAGGTGTGTTATTCAAACAAGTACTTATCGGATGGGGGCTCCACTTTGCACACAAGTCCGTTTCAACTACATTGAGGTGCTTGAAAAGTATTGTCACCATCGGATATGCTCTTCATGGTCAATCACACATTATACACCATTTTTTCCCTAGTGATGTGGACATCCGCAAAAAAACACGACCTTAGGTGTGTTATCTGACCAAGTACTTATCGGATGGGTGTGCCTCTTTGAGAACATTTCAATACCACCTAGGTTTCAGTGTAGGAAAAGTATTGTGCACATCAGATATCCTTTGCATGGTCGATCGAGCATTAAATACTATTTTTGCTCTAGTGTCATGCACATCCGTAAAAAACACGTTGCTAGGTATGTTATTCGATCAAGCTCTTTTGAGGAATGTCCTTGAGAACCCTCCTGATGATCTTCCGAAGTCGGTGAACTCGTATCAAGTATGCCCAACACTTAGTTTCATGATGACCACAACCTTTGCATTCCTTACAAACGATCACCCTCCTTCGTGGCTTGCGGCTTTGTTGGGGTGGCGCTTCCACTCGCGTCATGCGTGATTGAAATACAAGCTTCACGTGCCAAGAAATCAGCAACAAGATTTCGAGCTTGATGGATATGCTGAATTTTTATCTCTTCAAATTGGTTGCAAAGTTCCAAGGCTTGTTGATGTCGTGGAACCAAGCCTTTGCTCCGCACCTTCCACCTTCCACTAACTTGTTCACACACTAGTTGAGAATCTCCTTGCACCTCCAATTGCTTGGCATGATGTTCTTGTGCCTTTTGTAGCCCAAAAATGAGCACCGAGTACTCAGCTTGATTGCAAGTACTTGCGGGCGAAGACTTGCTGTAACAAAACTCCTTAGCACCCGGTGAAGTGAGCTTCACACCCATGCCAGCCGCCTTGGTCGAAGGTTTGTAGCTCCATCAAATTGAAGAATCCAAGATGTCATCACACCAAGACGAGAATTCGGACATCCCAAGTTTCTCGGTAGTCCAAAATAGGTAGGAGGAGAGGGTGGGGAGAATTCAACACTTGAGCCAAACGTTCAGCACCAAATAAACTTGCAATTCTTTGTTGATAGTTTATCTTAAGCCCAAAAAGAATTACAATTTGAAGCTCGAAATGAGGCACAAAAGGCTGATTAGGTACAAATGGATTCCTTGGTCGAAACATTACCAACCATAGCCAAGGCCTAGAAACCTTTGTAATGAGATTGTGAATAAACCATTCAGGACGAGCTTTTCCACAGGAATCAACAAGCAGATGCGCCAAATCTCCCCCCAAGCTTGGGGAGCATCCCACCCTTCAAAGAAGGAAACCGTTTTGATTACCTTTGAAGCAGCAAGTAGTTCGATCACCGCACAATGAGTAGAAGTAAAGTCAAAATCCTCCCAACGTATCAGTAGTTCGTCACCATGAATCATCCACGGTGTGTCATTCCACCCGTCATCACCATCAATAATGCACTAGATAATCAGCCGTTGAAGGTCGACATGAAGATCAAGGAAGACATCTCGTGCATTGGTAGCCGTAAGGTGCGGAGGAACAGGCACCAATTCCTTAAACGCGTCGAGAAGTGACATAAATGTCCACCCTTCTCGTGAGGCGTGCGTTCGTGAAATGAGCTTGGAGAAGTTCTGAATTGGCAATCTAGCAAGAGATGTGGATAGAGCACATAAAATAAAATATTTTTGCTTTTTACAGCAAGAGCAAACTCCTTATGGTTAGAGAGTTACAGGTCCCGCAATTTCAATATATGAACAAAAATCATTACATTTTTACCACTTCCAACTTGTTGGCCCAATGATAAGACTTTCTTTTGTGAAGGGGGAGGTCTTGGGTTCCAATCCTACTCTTTAATAAAAAGAGAGGAGAGGAGAGGAGAAGGAGAAGAGAAAGAGAAAGAGAAGAGATAGGGGGGGCGCGGGATCTGCTGTTACTCTTTTGCAGGGGCTCAGGAAACAGTCCACGACCAGAGCAGTCCAGAGAACTGTCCGCAACCAGAAGTCACGGCAGTCCAGAGAACTGTCACACAGGTGAGCGCAGAAAACTGTCCACAACCAGAAATTGCAGCAGTCCAGAGAACTGAAGCGCAGAAAACTGTCCGCAACCAGAAGTCGCAGCAATCCAGAGAACTGTCGCGCAGGAGACGCACGAACTGAATGCATGCGCAGTAGCTTAGAAAGAGCACAGATGGTATAGTTTTGTTGATGTAACCTGTACGAATAGAAGATTCGCCACCAGCCATGGAGATTTGTATCCCAGCAGCCACACCAAAACTTTTAGCTGGAAAAGTAATCGAAACCAGAGGCTAGAGGCTAAGTATGGCGACGCTCAAAGGCCATAGAGAAGAGGAGATCATGAGGGCGAAGGAATGTCATAGGGGTGAAAAAGGAATTAGAAATGGAGGGAAGGAAAAGGGAGACTATGACACAAGGGGAAAGGGAGAGGGGGAAGAGAAGCATGTACATGACAGGAAGAGGAATGTTGAGATGTAGACATCAAGGGAAGTGATCCATACTTTATTGGAAAGAAGGGATGAGAGGGAAATATCAAAATACTAGCTAGGTGGCTTTACAAGAATGAGCGTGTCTCATCAAGGAATAGCCCCTTCCTTTTATAGCCAAAAGAGGGGGTCTTTCCACATTAATGTATCCTCCCACATGCATGGTGTGTGTGGAAAAGTCTCCCATGTGGGCTAGGTAGTTACGCACTCTCAATTGTGTGCGACAACCCTTTGCCTCAATTTTCCACATAAATCAAGCCCTATATCTCAAGTCTATGATACTCCCTTGGTCTCTTTCCAATTTTATAATATGTTCAAACCTCTAGGAGGACAAGTGGAGGGTTGGCACAAGGAATCTTGCCACCTCATCCTACTTTCCCCATTATTTAACTAGCTCTCTTTGTCCTTCTATACCTCCCCCACATGAGCCTATCTCATATGGAGGGAATAACTCAATATAATAGCCATCTCCACCCATTTTATATTGCTTCTCCCATGGACTTTGAGCCATATCTCACTTAATGCATCCTAGGTGGAGGGGTGGCACATGGAGGAGCCATGCCACCTTGCATTTTATAATATTACTATTATGGATTATGTACAACACACCTTATGGGTCCTCTTACATGGAAGGGTGGCACAGTCATGCCCTGCCACCTCAACCTTGGGCCCTATGCACACCATATTTTATTATACTATTGCCACATATACAAACACACACACATATTAATGCCTTTTTCCTTAGACAATTTTATCCATAACAGTAGGGACCTGGCTACTAGGTTCCTGACTAGTAGGCTACTCTGGAGTCTGTAAGGTCATGGTTGAAGAACCATCTATGCCTCCTGGTAACTCCTCCTAGTCATGCTTTGCCTCTCGTCCATATCTTCTTTGAGTAAGGCTTCCTTGCTTGATCCACTTGCATGTGCTTCACCCAAGATCAAGTGTGCCTTCCTCACTTTTGATTTCAAGGGAAGTGCTTCCACCTCTTTAGCCTTACCTTTTCCTATGATGTGTTGTACTACTACTTCTTGCTACCACGAGCCTTCCTGTATGATGAGTGGAACCTCCTTGACTCTAGTTGACAATTGATCACCCTTATTCTTTGTGCGGATTTCTTCTTGGCATAATTCATCGGATGCAGAGCTTTCATCCTCATCATTACCTGAGCTAGAATCATCACCCTCAGACTCACTACCCTCATCTTCGACATTTTTCTCACTACCCTCTTCTTTGACATTTTCCTCTTCACAGAAGGTAGTGCAACTATAATATGTGTCAAAGAACTCAATTTGATGGGGGGTATCAATGACATTTACATTTCTACCTTGGTAGAGCAATTTCTTAGCAGCAAAACCCATTCGATACAATGCTACTTCCCACCCATCATTCAATAAATTCTTTGTCATCTCTAGTATCACATCAAGATCCATCGGCTTTCTGCAATCCACCATTGCTGCATCAAGCTTAACCTTATTGTCCTCAAAGTAATGAAGCTCAAGAGTCCTTAAAGGAATTTTGATTAGATTGCAACCACCCCTGGATAAGAAGCACATCAAGAAAGGTTGCAAGACTTGAATGGCAGTTAGATAGTCATATGATTGCGTAGGACTATACCATGGTATACTTTTGAAAGTAAATACCCAAATGCAGATGTCAAACTCGCATACAAGGCATCCCTTTGTGATTTTGTCATGAACAGGACCAACATTGATCTTTTCTTATCTACCATAGGACCTTCTATGATAAACCGCACAAGTTCAACTATCCGTGACACTACAAGGTCTTGCAATTCATCTATGAAAAATATGCATGGCTTCTCCCAAGCATGACCGCTCATTGTTATGAAATGCTCTGTATCAATGCCATTGATGTGTGCAAATTTTGTATCATTCTCTGATAGCAGGATATCATAGGAGAAGCTGAATGGAGAACCATCATCTAAACCACCAATTGCTCTATCTTGGGTAGTGGACTACAAGGCCTTTTTCTTGATGTCCATATATTCTGTCTCAACTTGTCTCAACTTTAGCTCTTAGATCCTTTGTTGATGTGGTATCTACATCCATTGAAGCCAACCACTTTCTAGCCCATGTATTATCAAGGATTCGACCTAGGATAAGTGCTTTCTTCTTATCCACATCAATTGACTTGCTAGCTAACTCATCATCAAATTTCAATAAAAACAATAGTGCTGAGAGAGCAGCCTCACTTTGAATCATTCGGGTGACCACTTCATCCAAGTTGCTATGCTTGCTCTTCTTTCCAAAGAAGCAGTCACCACTTAGGATCTTCTTGCATATTTCTTCTGTTATTGCATCTGGAACAAACCTTAATGCTCTGCACTAAACAATAGACATCGGTTTCTTTATTTCTTTCCTCTGAGTTGCAGTGTGCTTTGGTGTCTCAAAGGATATCTTCCCTGTTTCATATGCTTGGAAAACATCCACCATGCTTCGAAACACTGAGTCCTCATCGAAGACAATGCAAATAACATCCCTGTATCTTGCAACGGCAGTGTTCAAATCCTTTGCCTCAACCTTAGTACTTGGTATGCCTTGCGTATTGGTTACAACACCTTCCAAGCATCTATAGAACCGAGTCCTCTTTGCCATGTACTCAGATGTAGGTCTCCTGCCCTTCACTGTTTGTGGCTTTCCACATCCCACCCATAAGTCCCTTGCCCTTATCAAGATCTCAAAAAGAGAAGAGGTTTTTGTCAACTTAAATGGAGCAGAATTCATCCTTTCTGATTCTAGAATGTACTTCGAGTCATTGTTAAATATGCATACATGACAAATGACCCGTTGAAACTTTTCCATCGACTCAATCTGTGGCAAGTTTCCTTTTCTTTGTGAAGATTGTGGGAGAGAGGGAAGGAGTCTCACTTGAGGCTTTCTCACAATCACAATGGGGGAATACACACAAAGGTGGAGGCTGAAAACAGTTTTCCTCTTCTTAGTTGTGAAAGCCAAAAAAACTCTGGTACAAAGAAAAATAGAAGAACCCTATATGTGGGTCTCAAACCAAACTCAACTAACTAAGGTGGCATACTAACTGAGCCACAAACTAGAATAGATAAGGATAGTTGTCATCCAGCTATTATTCATGGGCGGTGTACCAACCGCATCTCCAGCTAACAGGTCGGTGACATAAATGCACAACAGTCACCCTGGCATATCGCGAGTGGAGCTTCTTATCTCAACACTCCCCCTCGAGCTCAATCCCAATTCCTGCACACCAAGCAGGTCTCTGAACTTGCGCAGCTTCTCTGCGCCCAATGCTTTCGTGAAGATGTCAGCTACCTGATCCTCTGTGCTGACATAAACTAGATCAATGAGACCTAGTAAAACCTTCTCCTGCACATAGTGATAATGCACCTCAATGTGCTTTGTTCTGGCATGAAAGACTGGGTTCTTTGCCAAATGTATACTACTCATGTTGTCACAATAAATGACAACTGGCCCATCTGTAGACTGATGCATATCATAGAGTAGCTTATGCAACCAAGCTACCTCACATGCAGCCATTGCTGCACCCCTGTACTCAGCCTCTGTGCTCGACAAGGCAACTGTAGGCTGTTTCTTGCTGCTCCAAGTGACTGCAGCACTCCCAAAAGAGAACACATATCCACTGGTAGATCGTCTATCAGAAATGCTACCAGCCCAATCAGCATCAGTGTATCCATGCAACTGTATCTGAACCCCAGCCTCATAAAATAGTCCATACTGCAATGTGGACTTCACATACCTGAGTATGCGTCTAGCCGCATCCAAATGCGGTTTCCTTGGAGCCTGCATAAACTAACTTACCAACCCAACAGCATAGCTCAAATCTGGCCTGGTAATAGTCATGTAAATCAAACTTCCTACTATGTGTCTGTACATAGTAGGGTCTTCCAGAAGCTCACCTGCATCTGTGCTCAGCTTCACATTCTGCTCCAAAGGAACTGAAATAGGCTTACAGCCTGTCATCTCATATTTGGACAGCATGTCCAATCCATACTGCCTCTGCAAGAGCTATATCCCACTTGGTGATCTAATCACCTCAATGCCCAAGAAATAACGCAGCTCTCCCAAATCCTTCATCTCAAACTTCTGCCTCAATAGCATTTTCACATGAAGGATATCTTCATCACTATCACCTGTGATGATCAAATCATCAACATAAATGACCAGCAGCATAATCCCTTTCTCTGTTTTTCTCATATAGAGTGAGAAATCTGCCTTGGAAATCTGAAAGCCAATATTGACAAGATACTGTCCTATCTTGTCAGACCATGCTCTAGGTGCTTGCTTCAAGCCATACAAGGCTTTCTTCAACTTGCAAACAAACTCAGGATGAATAGCATGAACATAACCTGCTGGCTGCTCCATAAAGACCTCTTCTTGCAAATCACCATGCAAGAAGGCATTCTTTACATCCATCTGATGTAAAGACCATCCCTTTGATGCAGCCATAGCAATGGCTGCTCTTACGGTTGCCATCCTTGCAACCGAGCTGAAAGTTTCTTCATAATCAATGCCATATGTCTGTGCATACCCCTTGACAACTAATCTTGCCTTGTATCTATTCACAGAACCATCTGCATTGTGCTTGATCTTATAAACCCACTTACAGCCAATTGCATTCTTGCCTTTAGGCAAAGGCATTAATTCCCATGTAGCATTAGCATCCAAGGCATCCATTTCTTCATCCATGGCTTTCTCCCATTTTTCATTTCCCATGGCTTGCTCAAAAGAAGTGGGTTCTGGTTCCTGTATCACTTTGACCATATAGGCATAGTGAATGGCTATAAATCCATCATATTTCAGCCTATCCACAGGATACCTAACCCTGGTAGACCTGTGCAAAATAAGCTCACTTCCAGGTGCTCTCAAAACATCCCTGGTCTTCCTTACTCTAGGTGTAACAACAGAAGGAATACCCAACTCATCATTAATGCTCTGTTCTGAGCCACTGGATTCACCATCCACATAAGAGTGACCTGCATTCACATCAAACATGGGCTGATCTACCTTCTCTTTTCCTTTTCGTGATACCTGCGTACCACTATCTGCATTGCTTTGAGGGGATTCTCCTGATCTCTGCCTGTCCATGGCGAAGTATGTGAACCACTGGTAGAGGACACTCCAGGTCCACTGATATTTTGTGATTGCTGCTGTGCATTCTGTGCACCATTACCATTTTGTGCATCTACATCAATCATCACATTTACTGGTTTATACCAGCTGCTCATCTCATCAAAAACAACATCTCTGCTCACTGTGAACTTACGTGTAGAAGGGTTATAGCATCTATACCCTTTCTGCTGCAGAGAATAACCAATAAAGACGCACTTCTCTGCTTTTGGATCCAACTTGGACCTCAACTCATCTGGCACATGGACATAAGCAATGCAACCAAAAATATTCAAATGAGAAATATCTGGTTTCCTACGAGTATACATCTCCTCTGGCGTCATGCCATGTATTGCTGCAGTGGGAGTCCTGTTCATTATATAGACTGCTGTAGCAACTGCTTCAGCCCAATAATAATCTGGTAGATCTTTTTCATTTAGCATAGCCCGAGACACCTCTCCAATATGCCTGTTTTTTCTTTCTGCAATTCCATTTTGCTGTGGGGTATGACTGCATGAATATTGCTGCTTTATACCATGCTCCTGCAAGAACCTTGCAAACTCATTTGAGAGGTACTCTCCCCCTCCATCTGACCTTAGGCATTTTATTTGCAGGCCTGTTTCTTTTTCAACCATAGCTTTGAAAGCTTTGAAGTGCCCAAACACTTCACTTTTCTTTTTCATAAAATACACCCACAGTTTTCTGCTGAAGTCATCAATAAATGTGACAAAATAGTGACAGCCTCCAATAGATGCAGCTTTTGTAGTCCTCACATCAGAGTGGATTAATTCCAATGGTTTTTTACTCTCTTGAACATGCCTAGGAAAAGGTTTGAATGTCATTCTGCTTTTTATAGCAGTCCTTAGCCATATGACCCATTTTGCCACAATAGTAGCATTCAATATTGCTGTTTGCATTTTGGCCTCTCTGCCATCCACCACGGCCTCTTTGGCTCCCCCTGCCTCTAGAGTTCCCACGTCCTCCTGCATAGGACTGGTTTTCTTGCATTTGCTGCATATTCTGATTTCTACCACGGCCTACAGATCGGCCTCCTCTACCTCTGCCTCTACCTCTGCCAGCATTTGAGTAGAAGGACAGTTTCTTTTGAAGTTCCTGTTGAAGAAGATGCACCCCCATTTCTCTGCTCTTCAGAAATTAGAAGAGCAATCAACTCCTCAAAATCAGGAAAGTTTTCACGGACGGCAATGGATGTCCGGAACTGTGCATAATCCTTTCCTAGACCATTCAAGGTCACAGAAACCAAATCGTCATCATCCACTGGCGACCCAATGGAAGCAAGTGCATCTGCAATTTTCTTCACTTTCATGTGGTAGTCATTTATGCTCAAATTTTCTCTCTGCACATTGTGCAACTCCCGTTTGAGTTGCATTTTCCTGGCTTGTGTATTTGTGCTATACATTTTTGCCAAAGTATCCCATGCCTCCTTTGGCGTATTTGCATCCTAAATATGCACAATCATGGAGTCCGAAATACTGATAGACAGCCAGTACATAACTTTCCTGGCTCTCTCATGCCATCCTTTGAATGCCTGCATTTCCTGTTGACTAGGAACATTAGGAAGAACAGGTTCTTCTTCATTTCCTGTAATGAATTCCCAATAGCCTTTTCCCATCAAGAAATTCATCATTCTAAACTTCCATGCCTGGAAGTTGTTCTTGTCAAGCTTTTCAGTGACAATCTGTGAAAGAGAATCAGATGCCATTACAGAACACTGCAAAATATTCTGTCACTGCAAAAAACCCAGCTTTTTGCCTCACACGGGCAGATCTGCAAAACTGACGAAAGTGGTATTTCACCACACAGTCACTTCCTAGTGACGATTTTGCATCAACAGGCATGAATCTGTAACTCCCAATATCTCTGCACACAGGCATACGATGCAATTTCCGTGGCACCTTTCCACCAACTAGCCGCGCAGTGGTCGCACAGCCAAAAACAGGGCCTTTTTCTGAGTGCCTGCGAAGAACTTCCGCCTTCAAAATGGGCCCCGAAACGGCCCTCCCTCGCAGCATATACTGCGCTCTCGCCACACCGCGAAGGGCGTCTCAATCTGAAACAGTGCACTCCTGCACTTCTGGCTGTGCTACCTGCAGAGATTTGCTCCCAAACTCGAAATAGGAAAGCAACACTGGTCCTCTTACCAGGACACCATGAATTTGGCTTGCTTTCTTGAGCTCCTTACCACGAACAAGGCTCTGATACCATGTGAAGATTGTGGGAGAGAGGGAAGGAGTCTCACTTGAGGCTTTCTCACAATCACAATGGGGGAATACACACAAAGGTGGAGGCTGAAAACAGTTTTCCTCTTCTTAGTTGTGAAAGCCAAAAAAACTCTGGTACAAAGAAAAATAGAAGAACCCTATATGTGGGTCTCAAACCAAACTCAACTAACTAAGGTGGCATACTAACTGAGCCACAAACTAGAGTAGATAAGGATAGCTGTCATCCAGCTATTATTCGTGGGCGGTGTACCAACCGCATCTCCAGCTAACAGGTCGGTGACATAAATGCACAACAGTCACCCTGGCATATCGCGAGTGGAGCTCGATATCTCAACATTCTTCCCTCATCAAGGGCGATCCTGCAAGCTTCACAAAAGTGTTGCCCATCAATGGGCTCAAACCTGCATCTTTCCAAGAATCTATTCTTTGCCAGCATGTACTCTTCTCGATGTTAGTCCCATATCAACTTTGGTACAAAGCTTCTCCACGAACAAAGTCACTCTTTCTAAAGTTCTCAAAAGCAACAAGAAAGTCCATGTGCTTTTGAAATGTGACATCAGGCAATGTAGGATCATCTTCTTGAAGTCTCTTAAACGCCATAGGACGAAGAGTGATATTAGTGGCAAGTGGAGTTCTTGTTTTCCTCGTATCTTCATACAATTCGCATGCAAATGTCTTATCTAGCTTTCTTTGATTTGTGAACAACGAAGCAGGATCAATAAGCATTGTGGCCACGCTGAATTGTGAAAATCCCCAAATGTACCCCTCATCCTGTGGAGGATGTAAGTCTACCACACTTATAGAAAAGTCTACGAGACTTGTATCTTCTTCTTGTAGATCCTCCAGTTCATCGCTATCCAATTTTTCACTTGGTTTTAAATAACCTGCACTTGAACAATCTGCACGTGGAGTAGGAGTTATTTTTGCTCTCTTTCTGGGAATAGCTGTAGAACTTGAATCTACTCCACGATCACTCCTTGTTCCTATAGTTGTAGTAGTCGATGGTGTAGGTACAGTTAGGGATACAGTAGTTATTGCCGTAGATATTGTAGTTACTCTTGCCAAAGTTACCGTAGTTATCACCACAGATATTGGCGATACAGCTTGAGGGTTACATGTTATAGATGTACTTACTGCTGTTGAATGTACAACACCACCACTTGGAAATGCATCCCACATTTTCTTCAATGCTTTTAAGGCACTAAGTAATACTTGGGATCCCTCAATTGAATCTGGTAAGGGCTTTAAGAAGTGCTTGTGCGTAACTCGTAACTTGTAAACCACCTCGTCATTCTTCCCTTTACACACAACTTCTATCAAATTGTTTTCTTTAATGTTGATGTTTGAGACCATGCCACCATTTCTTACTGCCTCTCGAGAATATTTCACGCTTGACACATTCTCTGTAGTGATCACCAAAAAATACTTTGATTTACACTCCATAAAATACCAAGCATGTTCAAGGTATTTGAAAGACACCTTGGAACCAAAACTGGAAGACATAGTTTTCTAAAAAACAATCAAAAATTAAAAATGAGAATTACAATGATTTTCAAACTCAAAATATTAAAAAAATTCCTAATTAGATATTGTTTTAAGTTTTATTTATTTTTAATTTTTAAAATTAATTTAATTTAATTTTTTTCCATTTTTTTATTAATTATTTTATTTTATTTTAACTAATTTATTTATTTTTATATTTAAAATTTAATTTAAATTTTTTAAAAAAATTTAAGTTTTATTTCTTTATTTATTTTAACTTTGTTATTTTTTAAACTAAATTAAGTTAATTAATTTTTTTCTTTTTTAAATTAAATTAAAAATTTTTTTTGTCTTTAAAAAATAAAATAAAAATTTAAAGCTCCTTTGGGGGCTTAGGGTAGGGGAGGGGATTAACCCCCAACCTGTTGCGTGCGCAACAGGTTGGGGGTTAACCCCCCTCCTCCCTCCTTTTCTCCCGCCTCCCTGCCCTCCCGCCTCTCCCTTCCTCTTCCTCGCCTCCCCCTCCCGTCTGCGCCCTCCCGTCGGCCCCCTCCCCTCCCTCCCACCTCCCCCTCTCGTCTACGCCCTCCCCTCCCTCTCGTCTCCTTGCCTGCCTCCTCTCCCTCCTTCCTCTCGCCTCCCCGCCTACCTCCTCTCCCTCCTCCCTCCTGCCCTCCCGCCTGCCTCCTCCCTCCCGTCCACCCTCTCCTCTCCCTCCTCCCTCCCCTCCCGTCCTCCTCACTGCTCCTCGCCTTAAAAAAGAGGGAGAAGAGGGGGAGAAGCAGTAGGAGAGGGGAAGGGAGCGGAGAGGGGGAGCAGGGGGAGGAAGGGAGGGGGCCGACAAGAGGGGGAGGCAGGAAAGGGGGAAGGGAGGCAGGGAAGGGAGGGTGGGGAGGGGGCGACGAGAGGGCAGGAGGAGAGGAGGGAGGGGGGGTTAACGGCCGACGGGAGGGGGAGGCAAGGAAGGGGGAGGGGAGGCGGGGAAGGGAGGACAGGGAGGGGGCGACGGGAGGGCGAGAGGAGAGGAGGGAGGGGGGTTACCCTCCCTCCCTCCCTCCTCTCCTCTCGCCCTCCCGTTTAACCCCCATCCCTCCTCTCCTCCCGCCCTCCCGTTGCCTCCTCTCTCCTCTCCTCCTCCCTCCCTCTTCTCCTCCCACCCTCCCGTCGCCCCTTCCCTGCCTCCCCTCCCCCTTCCCTGCCTCCCCCTCCCCTCCCTCCCTCCCGCCTGCGACCTCCCGTCGCCCCTTTCCTGCCTCCCCTCCCCCTTCCCCCCCTCCCTCCTCTCCTCCTACCCTCCCGTTGCCCCTTCCCCACCTCCCCTCCTGCTTTCCCGCCTCCCTCTCCTATCGACCCCCTCCCCT
Organism: Dipteris shenzhenensis; assembly: GCF_047967505.1. Classification (NCBI taxonomy): domain Eukaryota; kingdom Viridiplantae; phylum Streptophyta; class Polypodiopsida; order Gleicheniales; family Dipteridaceae; genus Dipteris; species Dipteris shenzhenensis. Next base: position 30,045,893 of record NC_141614.1, on the reverse strand, counting down.
CCCTCCCTCGCACCTACGACCTCCCATCTACAACCCCCTCTATCTCTCCTCCTCCTCACCTCACCTTGCCTTAAAAAAGAGGGAGAAGAGGGAGAAGAGGGGGAAGCAAGAGGAGAGGGGAATGGAGCGGAGGGAGGGGAAGCGGGAGGAGAGGGGAGGAAGGAAGGGAGGAGAGGGGAAGCAAGGGGAAGGGGAAGGGGGAGGAGGGGGAGGATAGGGGAAGGGAGGGGGAGGGGAGGGCAAGGGAGGAGAGGGAAGTGGGAGGAGGGAGGGGGGAAGCGGGAGGCGAGGGGAAGGGAGGGGAGAGAGGAAGCAGGAGAAGAGGCGGGGAAGGGGAAGGGGGAGGAGAGGGGAAGGGAGGGGGAGGGGAGGGCAAGGAAGGGGAGAGAGGAAGCGGGAGGAGGGAGGGGGAAGTGGGACTAGAGGGGAAGGGAGGGGAGAGAGGAAGTGGGAGGAAAGGGGATGGGAAGTAGGAGGGGAGGGAGGAGGGGGAAGGGAGGAGAGGGAGGGAGGGAGTACCTGTTGAGAGTTCACGCTCAACATCATGTGATCATGTGTGCATAGCACCATCACGTGATCATATGTGCATAGCACTAATCTTATAGAGTGCTATAAAGGAAAGGGTTAGATCCCCTAACCCTAACCCTAAAAGGGTTTGTATATATTCTATTTTTTCAACTAATTCTAGTGTACAGTTAGTCATTTGTGGTGTGCTCTCTAGCTGTGCCCTCTCTCCTCATCTCCACTCTTCTCCTCTCCCCTCTTCATATTTTGTCAGGTATCAGAGCTCCCTTGTCTTCCGCTGAGACATTGTGATTCTTGAGAGTGAGAGAGATTGTGAGATTGAGAGTTCTCTTGAGTGATTGTGAGATCCTTCCCTTCACTTCCATTTGAGAGAATTCCGTCCATGACAGATTAAGAGAAGATTTCCGTCCATTGATTCCTTTTGTGATATTGTGAGAACTATTTTGTGATAGAGAGGTTGAGTGTTAGTTCATTGAAGAGTTCTTTGAGAGAAATTTGTATCCTTGATGATTGGGAGAGAGAGGTTCTGGCCGGTCTTCATCAACAAATCTACCCGTGCAACTCTTCAACGAGGTCCATCATAGCCCTGCACTTAACAAACGACCAAGACTAGCAACTAGGCTTGGCATGCTGTAACAAACTTGGCTCTTGGCTCATCTACGTAGTCCAATCTACTATGAGGCTTCAACGACTCAGCCCCTGCTTAAGCTTCGCTTTGACAGCCATGTTAAGCTTTCCCACTTGGGACCAACCACAGAGCAATTTGAGGAACTTCAGCCAAGGCCTCGACTTGCTTCTATCTCCATCTAGAAGTCGGCGGACTACTCTATCCTCCTACGTGAATCTGCTTCTTCAACATCGACTAAGTTGACAACCATCTACAACAAATTCTCCGCTCTGTGCTTCAGCCACTCGCCAGCAAATGGGCTCTTGAGCCGCTAAGCCGCTCCAATTGAAGGATGGACTATGAGCCTCCAACGGCTGCACCAACGGGCCTCCTTTCACAAGCCTCACAACCTACTACAAGGCATCGACTACTAGCGCTCCAACGAACTGCATCTCCTGCAACAAGACTCCTCCAACCAAAGCTCTAGCCGTTCAAATTGCATACGAAGCTAGGAAGCAGTTTCTGGAAGAGAAGATTTGGATGATCGACGACGACGAAGAAGAAGAAGCCGAAGAAGACGAGGATGAATCTCTCCAAAAAACTCTTCTCATGACACTTTATTACAAATTTCTCTCTCAATTTCAAAACCACTCAAACCTCCCTACCTATTGCCTACACAAAAACTTCAAAACAAAATTTAATCATAGATCTCTCCAAAAAACTCTTCTCACGATACTTTATTAATATAAGAAATTCATTTATAATATTTTTACTCCATAATATAATAAATTTTTGTTAACTAATGTTAAAATATAATTTTGCTACAAATATATATTATTAATCTATAAATTAATATGAATATTATATAAATAAATATATAAATACATTAATTTAAAAAATATAACTTGAAAGGGAGGTCTCCTAGCATATGTGCTTTATATAATACTTTTTCTTAAAACAATGAAGAATTAGTGAATATATTGCTATTCTATACATTATTAACTTAAAAACTAATATAAATATAATTTAATTATTATATAAATTTAAATAAATATATAAATTATTAATATTATACATTAATAACATTTAAAATTATGTTTATACTAATAACCTTTCAATTTTAAAAAGTAGTCAATCAAAGAATCGAATTAATTTAAAAAATAAGAAAATATTAAAATTTACACACGTACTTTTTGCGTGTATGCTTTTCTTCCATGTGTATAATACTTGTTAGTTAGTCGAAGAATGAAAAATTAGATAATGTATTTGTAAGGTAGGTATTTAAAACCATAGAATGTAGAAGAGGTTTAGCATACTTACTTATCTTTGTTACTATGTGTAATACTTTGCACAAAACGACAGTATCATTGCATCCATATCATTTTTTTACTTTAGCAACCACCAGATATCCATGGTATGAATCCATGATATGGAATATATATTTCTTTTGAATATTTCTTATCACATACTTTTTCATTTCTTCTGATACACCATGCAGCATGAATGTAAGAAAATATGAATCGATGTGCTTTAATTAGCCTATGTACTTGTCCCTAATCAGTAGGATACTTTGACTAGGTAGACTTATAATTACTTAAGTAATGCCTTTGCAAAGTGTACTGTACCTTCTGATACATCATGCAGCATGAATGTAAGAAAATATGAATCGGTGTGCTTTTAGCCAATGTGCTTGTCCCTTATCAATAGGATACTTTGACTAGGTAGACTTACAATTACTCAAAGTAAAGCCTTTGCAAGTTTTCAAACTTGTATACTTTAAAAGTTGTACTTAATTTGACACCCTATAAACAAGAGTCTTTTTATTGTAGCCATATCCTAAACCTCCATGGCTATAGTAACATTCCTTGTAATGTAGCTGCCACACCATTGTATATCTTTGTAGCACATGCACTTACAACACACTTTCCCCAGTGGTACTCTTACAAAGAAGGATATTGTCTAACCCATTGGGCACTTTTCAAAAAATTATTAACCCACCCACCAGGGAAGGATCGCTCATGTTTCTTTTTTTTGGTCATAGCCTTTTGTAAAGACCCTATAATTGTGTTCACTCACACCCATGTGGGGATTCAAATCTCTCTATGTTGGCTAGGATGCAAGACATTACCATGTTGCCAAAACTCCTTTGGGTACCCCTTTTTGGATTTTATTCATATGAACTTTAAGATAATGTGAGAGTGTGTGTTAGTCTAGGAACAAATTGCAATTAACAAGTGACTTGACTTTGTGTGTGTGTGTGTGTGTGTGTGTGTGTGTGTGTGTGCACACGCGCACATGTGCATTTGAATGTGTGTTGCATGTGCGTGTGCGTGTGCATGTGGGTGTGTATGTGTGTGTGTGTGTGTGTGCATGCCCCTCTAAAGTATTCTTTTAATAGTTAGAGACAACCAATTATAGGAACAAGTGGATAGAGTAAATGGTGACAATGGAGCAATGTTAATTCAGCCTAAAAATTTTGCGACTAACACCTATTTCATTAATTTTGGACTCTTGCACTGTCCAAATTCATTTTGTGAGATAATTCTGGATAAAACATTTCAAAAAAAGAGGCTCTTATAAAACAAAACATTGAGTCAAAAAGGAAGATTTAAAAAAATCAAATTAGAAAAAATGACGTGAGATGTTAAAAATAGAGTACATCACATTGTTAAAAGAGACAAAAAAGTAAGATTTTAAAAAATCAAATTAGAAAAAATGGTACATTTCAAAAAGAGCACATCACATTTGTAAAGAAGTAGATCATATTACTCAAAGCCATATGGTGCCAAAAAACACCTTAATACAGTCTCTCTTAACATCATCTTAACATCACATTTGTACAAGAAGTAGAGATTCATATTACTCAAAGCCATATGGTGTCAAAAAACACCTTAATACAAGGCCATATGGTGTCAAAAAACACCTTAATACAAAGCCATATGGTGTCAAAAAACACCTTAATACAGTCTCTCTTATCTAAGTCTAGAAGATCTGTACAAGAAGTAGAGATTCATATTACTCAAAGCCATATGGTGTCAAAAAACACCTTAATACAAGGCCATATGGTGTCAAAAAACACCTTAATACAAAGCCATATGGTGTCAAAAAACACCTTAATACAGTCTCTCTTATCTAAGTCTAGAAGATCTCATCATTGGTCTCTCTTATCTTCTCAACAACCCAATCCTTCACTGCCTCCACAGCTGTATCCTCAACATAATTACATGAGAAGAAGAAGTTTAAGCAATCACAAATTGTTTCTTTATAATTTCTCTGAGAGGCTCTTATTGTTCTCTCAGCATCCGCATCAAATCGCCCATGACGAGAGCTACGATAACGCAGGTTACTTAAGAAATCTAATAGATCTTGTCGTGCTTTTATCATACGTCTTAGAAGTCTTTCACTGTCTGCTATCTTGAGAGACTCCTCCCTCTCTGCGTGCCTTTGTGCAGCAAATTCCTCTCTCTCCATGTGTGTCAAAGGAGAACCTTGTCGAATTCTGGCCTCTCTCTGTGCTCCTTGGTCAGCAATCCATTCTTTGAGATTGTTAATTCCGAACTCCACGTCTTCGACAATGCCAAGGACATCCATGGGTGGGGAGATGATAAAGAAAGGGAGATGGACTACGATGCAAGAAAGAAGAGAGTGTCTGTTTGCGGAAGGACTAGGATAGAAGAATACAAGTTACTCAGAAGGATACTTGGTTATCAGGATGGATGAAAGAAGACTCTGAGAGTGTTTGCGGAAGGACTAGGATTGAAGAATACAAGTTACTCAGAAGGACTAGGATGTAAGAAATAAGAGAGTGTTTGTGGAAAGACTAGGATGGAAGAATACAAGTGCACTAAGGCACGATGTGTTCACTACGATAAGGATAAGGGTTGGAATAAAGTGAGTGGCACGATGTGTTCACTATGATAAGGGTTGGAATAAAGCGAGTGGAGATTGAATGCTCTACTTTAAGTGAGTGGAGATGATAAGGATAAGGGTTGGAATAAAGTGAGAGAAGCATTGCGAATGCTCTACTTTAAGTGAGTGGAGACTGTCCAACTGAATAAAATTCTCATTACACAAGGATTTATTTCCAAATAATCACATCATCACACATTCATATCATAAAATTGTGTGCATGAAGAAATATATTACAAATATTACATCATCACATATTCATATCAAAATTCTCATCACACAAGGATTTATTTTCAAATAATCACATCATCACACATTCATATCATAAAATTGTGTGCATGAAATAAATATATTACAAATATTACATCATCAAATATTCATATCAGAATTCCCATCACACAAGGATTTATTTCCAAATAATCACATCATCACACATTCATATCATAAAATTGTCTGCATAAAGAAATTATATAAATATCATGATTATGCCACTTAAGTAATAAGTCACAAATTGGTGTATAATCAACAAAAACTACAAACACAACATCATACATGCATCACAACTCTTGTGATGCTTCTAGTGGAGACTCTGGCAACTCTTCGGACGCTTCCAATGGAGGCTGTGGTACTGTAGATGTACACTCGGTCTCTACTTCTTTTGTAGTATGTAGTGCTTTCGGAGTAGACTCAGTATCCTCTTCCTTAAATGCAAGCGGAGGCGGTGGCAACTCTTCTGATGCTTCCAGTGGAGGCTGTGGTGCTGTAGGTGTACATTGGGTCTCTACTTCTTCTGTAGTATGCAGTGCTTTCATAGTAGACTCAGTCTCCTCTTCCTTAAAGGGAAGCTCTGGTATTGCTTCAGTTGCACGTTGTATTCTAATGGTAGCAATTAGGTCTCGAATGATTTCAGCCCTAAACAATTGTATATCCTCCTCTGAATATTTGAGCTCCAAAGAGTCTTCCGATGAGTTCTGTGGCATAAGTGAGAAAATTTCTTTGAAAATCAACATGCAGTTGTAGGCAACTCTCCACCCACAACTATGCCCATCTTCCTGCTCTACTACTAAACGCTTTTGGAAGTCTACCGAGTCTTTGTACTGTCCTGTTTCTTTGATAGCAGATACCAACTTCTCAATCGACCTGCTCATCGTGACATATTAAAAAAACTTAGTGTATCTATCACATAAGGTACATAATATAGAAGTAACAACAGATTAATAGAATACTTACGTTTGCACTGAGCCATGAAAGCCTGCAATGGAGTTAACAAACCAACAATAGTTGTCTTCAAGGTTCCAAACCACCAGACTCCAATGTTCCCTACACGAATAATTAAGAACCATTATTATTTAACACAATGTTGCCAGTACAAGATGAAAATAAAGGTTGCCATGATACTTACATCTCATGATATGCCATAAATAGGACTCGCACGCCATGTAAATGTAAAGGCTGTAATAATTTACAAACATCGGCTATTGTCTTTCTGCTATCGCTAAGTATAGGAGAAAGGAGGGAATCCAACATATACGCACGATTTTGTACGACTCTACCAAATCGTGAGATAACTATACTGCACCAACAAATAAATGAATATTAGCTTATTAGATTTAATCAAAATAAATGAATATTAGCTTATTAGCTTATTAGATTAAATCAAAATATTGAATTATCAAGTAGAGAAAAAGTTTGTATCGAACCTGAGAATGGCCATCATAACGTTGTTATTGACCTCATTTGAAGCTCTAGAGAGAATTGAAATCTCTTCTCCCCCAAATTCAAGATACTGAGGTCTATGTTGAATCATAACCCTAACATTAAAAGAGCTTCCCAATTCTTTTAATGAGGCCATGTTTGTAGAGTTGAGGTCATCTATCCTCTTTGACTCTTTGATGGCATTCATTTCGCAATCAATGATTGCTCGAATGGTACATGTTATAAATGCATAGAGATGCAAATTCGTATATGTTGATAGTGTGGTGTCACTTTGCATCTCAAAAATTTGACCAAGTACCAAAAAGCAATTGTAGCCCACCCTCCATCCACAATTATAGATGTGGCTATTATCTTGATGTGATACCTGACATGTTATATACTCTATTTGTTGTGCCAAGTCACATTGCCGCATTACTATGTCGATAGCATCTACTAATTTTCGAGCTGATCTGCATATCAAAACATATAACAACAGTGAATATGTGCATTGCATATCAATCTACATGTCAAGAAGTGACAACAAGTGTAGTCTATACTTACTCTAACACATTGCCATGGACGGATGTTATTGAGTTTGCAAAGAAGCACTTCTTCGCAAGGATGTCCACGACTACCAGACTCCAATGTGAGCTGCATTATCAATAAAGAATAATTACTGTGTTTGAGACAATTCTAGCAAATGCAATAGGAAAAACAAGTAGGGTTTGATGCTTACTTCTCATAATATGCTGTAAAAATAACTCGTGCGTCATTCATAGGAATGTGCTTCAACCACTTGCAAACATTCTCTATGGTTTCTTCTTTGTTGATAAGCACTTCCGAAATACGAGGATCGAGCATATATGAAACGCTTTGTATATTTTGCGGAAAGTTTGCTATAACATTGCTATATTTAAAAAAAAAGTATTAGCTTCTTGGGTTTAATCAAAATAAGCAAAGTATAAAGCCAAGGAAAAGGCTGCATCAAACCTGAGGATGGTTGTAATGACTTTGACATTAACCTCATTCTTAGGATTCAAGAGGATTGAAATCTCTTCTTCACCAAATTCAAAAAAATGAGGTTGTTGTCGAATTAACAACATAGCAGTGAATGAACTTCCAATCTGCTCCAATAGATTCATATTTTTATGACTCATCTGATTGAGGGAGTAGTCTACATCGTATTCTTCTTCACTTGCTATGTCCTCCATATCCTCCTTCTGCCATAAAAATATAAAAAAGTTATGCGATGTACACATCCCAAATAAAGGCTTAAACAAGCAGATAAGGTTTCATATATGCTTTCATTAGTGTAAGTCTCTCCTCTGCTTGGAGCAAAAATTTAAAAAGGTTTCGTACACGCTTTCATTAGAGTGAGTCTCTCCTTCTCTTGGATGAAAAATTTAAAAAGTTATGAGATTTACACATCCCAAATAAAAATAATGGTTTAAATAATCATAGAAGTATAAAGATAGCATGCTTTCATTAGACAAGTTATGAGATTTATACATCCCAAATAAAATTAATGGTTTAAATAATTATAAAAGTATAAAGATAGTATGCTTTCATTAAACTCATTCTCTTCTCCTTTTGGAGGAAAATATAAAAAAGTTATGAGATTTATACATCCCACTTAAAGGCTGGAACAAGTATACAAGTATAAAGATAAGGTTTTATACATGCTGCAATGTAGTCATATTTTCATGTTGTTTCCCAATGGTAGTAATTAGATGCTGAATACTCTCAGCCCGAAATGCTAGCAGATCAGCTTCTGTATATGATTCCATTTTGACTGGTAACTCCAGATCAAAAATCTCTCTAAGAAACAACATGCAGTTGTAGGCGACTCTCCACCCACAACTGTGTCCATCTTTTTGCTCCACTGGCAGACGTCTTTTAAATTCTACTTGATCTTGTTGCTCCGTGGTTGTTCTGACAGCAGATACTAGCCGATATGCAGCACTGTCCAGCATGACATATGAAATATATTAATATGTCATGATCATAAGATACAAAATAAGAAAGTATCAAAAATATTAAGAGAATAATTACCTTGGGGAGTTGGCATGATAGCCTTCTATTGAATTCACAAACCATAAATGGTTGAGTTCAAGGTCCCAGAAGATCAGACTCCAATGTGAGCTACACAACCAGAATAAAAATGATTATTGTTTTACACAAACTTGCCAAAGAAATAGTAAAAATAAGGTTAGAGTTGATACTTACGCCTCATGATAAGGCATTAAGATGACTCGCACCCCATCTAAATTCAAAGGGCTTAACCAGGTACAGACATCTTCTATAGTCTTTTGAGGAGAGCTAAGAATAGAAGAAAGGAGAGCATCGAGCATGTAGACACGATGCTGCACTGTACTAGGAAGTTGAGAAATAACTACACTGCACCAAGAAATAAACAAACATTAGCTCATACAATTGATTTGCATTCTGCACTAGGAAACTGATATATAACTGAACTGTGAATAAATAAACAAATGTTAGCTTATTGAAGTAGCAATAAATAAATAAACATTACCTGAGAATGGCCAAGATAACATTGTCATTAACCTCTTTTAAAGAATTGGAGAGGATTGAAACCTCCTCTCTACCAAAGCTAATATACTGAGGTTCTCGTTTCAAAACGATCTTAACTTGAAATGAGCTCTCCATTTTATCTAATGCAGCTAAATTTGATTTTTCAATCAAATTTAGAGGTGGTTGCATTGTTGAAGTGGAAGGGAGTGCCTCCGTATTGACTTCATCTATTTCTTCTCCCTCTATTGCCTGTAAATAAATATGAGAGATTAGAGTCATTATCTTTAAATTTAAATCTTATTTAAAAAATTGTATTTAGTTGAGAAATAGAGAGTTCATACCGCTAAGTATTGTCGTAGTGGCCTTTTTTCATAACCCTGCGAGCCATAATTATCAAAGAGGGCATCATCATATTTGTCTTCATCCACCAACCTCTCTGTGAATGGGTCATGTAAGTCCATCTTTTCATCATTAACAACTGGGACATTATGATCTTCAAGGTAATCATCCATGTCATCGGTGTCCTTGTGGTCTATCTCTTTTTCATAGCCTGTGGTTAGATCTGCTTGAAGCTGGAAATAGGCCATGAAATGCTTATTTTCAATAATATTGGTGGAGTTGCCTTTTCTTAGGAGATCCTCAAATAAATATCCCATCCTGCACAAGGTGACCTCCCAACCTGCCGGCAGCAAATTCTCCATCATGGTAAGCAAGAGACTCCCACTTTTTGCAGGACTTCCGTAGTTGTTTTTTTGATAATGTATGGACCTGGGAATATCATGCTCTTCTAGCATCAATCTCAAATTATTTGAATTCCCTCTTATGTTCTTTTGTAAAGAGTGATCAGGGTTGGGACTCCGCATACATAGAAAGAATGATTCAAGAGTTTGAATCGCTATGCCACATTCTCTCTTGCCTCTCTTTGCTGCATAAACACCACTATAGATCTTCAAATCTGATGAATATGCTCGCTCTAGAGTAACCTGCATGGCTTCTTTGTCTTTTTTATCAACAAATATGACAATGTTACAAATCGCCACTTTGCTAATGGTGGTATATACTATTCTATCAATGAAGTTATGGATATCATCGCTAGAAACTTCATTGATAAAGAATAGTTGTGGCTTATCCCATGCTGACTCATTCTTAAAGAAGTCATCTTCTGAGACTCCCCTGAAGTTGACAAGCTTTCCAGACTCTGCCGTAACCTCTACATTGAATTGAAAGTTTTGGTGCATATCTGTTGGCATTCTTATCTCGCTGATTAATCTTTCCACATATGCAACCACCTGTTGTGGGATCTCTTTTCTCATATAAGAGGTTACTATTTCCGACCCATCTTCATCCTTTTTAATCCACCTGTTGGCCCATAGCTTTACCTTGGGTGTTGACAAAGAAGCTATATGCTTCACCACATTATAGTCAATGTTGCAATGAGTAAGTGGAATTTGTTTCTCTGACAGCAAATACTTGATGGCACTATGCACTGCATCACGCCTCACCTGTACATTGATGCATTCTTCCATGCAGTGGTCTTTGTCTTTTTTTCCAAAAAACCATTCTTTCTTTAAAATTCTTTGTGCTGCCATGGATGCATACTTATCAGGTAAGTACTTTACAGGCCTCCACATCCTTGCCGTCAACTCCTTCTTATCCATTACCTTTGACTTGCCGGATATAAACAAAGGAGCTTCATAGGTCAGCTGTCCACGCTCACAAGCAATGCACGTTTCAAGCATCTCATTGAACACTTCAACAGGACGAAAGATGATAGAAGTATAGTCGGCATATCTGTCCCTCACCACCTTGAGGCTTGTCATACTTTCTTCCCGCTCTTGGGTTCCCCTGGGCACAACTGCACTCAAAGAAGTATAAAAGTTTGTGAGTGTGTCGGCGTCTGCTTTTGTGACCTTTCGCTTCAAATCAGGATTTGGGGAACCAAATGTTGTCCATATCACCCTTGCCTTCTGTAAGACCTCTGATGTTGAGGATATCTTACGCTTTCCATGGACATAATGATTAAGTCTTTCGGACTCAATCAAATACTTAATCTCATGCTTGAATATACAGATCGTTGCAGGATAATAATGGAATGAGCTTATCTTTACAAATTGTTCTGGAGTGAGTCTTTTGCCCTCCTTTGCTTCCCTTGCGATCTGATTACAAGCATAAGCCCAATGTTGACCATCAATGGGCTGGAATCTGCAATGAAGGAGAAATTCCTTCTTGACTTCCTTTAGCATATTCTCTCCTTGTGCCTCTTCACCTCGTTCATGTGGAATATTTTTTAGAGTGTTTTTAAAGAATTGACTGAAGATCTCCTCGAAATGTGTAGGCCCTGTAAATGTTATTTGATCCAGAAAACTATTTTTGGTTGGACAAAACATTATTGGGCGCAAGACCACATTACTTGCCACAGGTTTCTTGCCATCTCTCAAAGCCTCGTATATTTGCATTGCATAAGATATATCAAGGCTTCGGCTATTAGTAAACAGAGCTGCAGCTTCCACATCTTTGGCATTCACAAACCACGTCCTTTGACCCCAGATATATCCCACATCATCATCTGTAACTGCTTCATTAAGACGCAGATTAAGATTTTTAATTGATGTGAGTTCATCTTGATCATCTTCAGCCTCGGATTCTGAGTCTTCTTCATCTTTCTCTTTTTTTGACCGTTTTTCATCCACATTATCTTTCTCTACAGTGGGACGATGTCTTTTCTTACTGCTTGGAACCGTGGCTCTTGCAGTACTAGCCTTTTGCATTTCACGTCGTGGCTTGCTAGCAAGAGCTTCTAGCATAACTGCAGTGGATCGACCTTGATCTTCTTCAATTTTTGCTAATTCCCGTGCACTCAAGGCTTGTTTTTCATCATCCTTAGTTACATTCACCATTTCTGGCTCTACAAGTTTGCGCTCATGTTCTACAGGTTTGTGACAGTGTGCCTGTTCTTCTTGTCCCTGCATTGAAGTCTGAGCTTTTTGATCTCCTTCATGTGATGATTCTTGCATATGGAGAGCATATTCTGCATCCTGAAAGTATTCAAGCATTATCTTTGCATGCATCCTTTTTGCCACCACACTAGGAAATTGCTCCCAAGTATATGAAAGAGTCTCCAATGCCCTTTGCAACTCTGGAAACTTTGATGGTTGAGGAGGAGGCATCACAAAGGTCTTTGCGTCTCTCCTTGACACAATAAAATGCATACCGCCAACTTCAGGATCTGAACTCTTTGTTAAAATATCCACAAAGGTGTCTTTTCGCTGAATTATTATGCCTACTACAAGGCTTGAAGTCATATCTTTTTTGAAGAAAGTAGCATCCCATGGATCTTCAACACCATTGAACTCCCTTTTTGACATAAGTAGAAAGAGTCTCTTTTCCTTTTGATGAAGAAACCAGGCTCTTCTACCCATGTGATATCGAGTCCACCTACCAAAGCCATTGGGGCTATATTCCTTTCCTTTGAAATTCAAAGTGACATCAGAAACCCATTCTCTGATCTCAGAGTCATCTAGCATAGCCATCACATTAGCTGATTGCTCCATAATCCTACAAGAAAAGATAATGAAGAATTTAGAAAAATACAAGTAAAGTACAATATACAACCCTTGATACAATAAATGTGGAAAATAGCCCAAAAGGCTTTACAAGGCTTCATATGGCAATAAATGTGGGAAATAGCCTAAAAGGCTTTACAAGGCTTAAATATTTGTACAAATGTAAAAGAATTAGCCAATAAAGCTTTACAAGTAATATAAAATGTCGTCTAGTGATAAAGCTTCAATCTTCGTGAAGATTCATGTAATCTGTCCATACATTGATATCTGAGCACTGATACCCAACTGTTGCAATCTATCCACTAGAAACTGTTCCACTGATATCCACTTATGCAGCCCACATGATATCCACTTATGCATCCCACTGATACTCGTTAATTAGTGAATGGTCGGGATGGTCGGGTTTATTACAAGGCGCTTCATATGACAATAAATGTAAAAAATAGCATAAAAGGCTTTACAAGGATTTTTATGACAATAAATGAGCTTAAATATTTATACAAATGCAATAAAAATAACCAGTAATCATCAAGCTCCAATATGTCCCATGACATGTAATCTGTCCACTGATATATGCAATCTGTCCACTGATATCTGCTCATGCAATCTGTCCACTGAAATCTGCTCATGCAATCTGCCCACTGATAAACTTCTTGGTAAATGGTAAAATGTCTTATTTAATAGCATGTTATGAGTGTTAAACCGCATGTGAGCGAAGGGACTGACAACGAATAGGAACTAGTTAGAAAAATTTGAGCATGGCTTCGATTGGCAACTTGGAGAATTGTCTCTCCTCTAAGGCAATCTAATCTATGCTAAACTATGCTAAACCAACCGTCGAAGCGAAGAAAAGCAATAAATAATTTCTTTTTCTGTGTTCATTTTAATGTGCTGGGGTTTAAGAGGCTTAAATATGCAAAAGAAGGGGTTGTGATGTAGAGGCTAAACCTGCATGTGATATAAATAAAGAACAAGTATCTAAAGAAAAGTTAACATTTTTCAATTTAAAAGATGAATATATATAAAAACATTATCTAACTTTCAAAACAAACCATAAATTCACTCTTTTATAATTTTTTAAAAGTATAATATAAAGTATGTAAATATATAAAACTCTCTTTACTTTCTCTCTCTCTCTCTCTCTCTCTCTCTCTCTCTCTACTTCTAAATCTCTTTGCAGCCATAGTCAAGACACCTCATTCTCTCTCTTAATCTCTCTCTCTCTCTTTATAACTCTTAAGTATTTTTCATTCCTCTCTCTCTCTCCCTCTCTCTCCCTCTCTCTCTTTCTCTCTCCCTCTCTCTCTTTCTCTCTCTCTCCCTCTCTCTCCCTCTTTCTTAGTCTCTCTCTTAATCTCTCTCCCTCTCTCTCCTCTCTCTTTCTTTCTCTCCCTACTCTTCTCTCTCATTTAAAAATATAATATAAAAGATGTAAATATATAAAACTCTCTTTACTTTCTCTCTCTCTCTCTCTCTCCTCCTAAATCTCCTTGTAGTCATAGTCAAGACACCTCATTCTCTCTCTTAATCTCTCTCTCTCTCTCTTTGACAACTCTTAAGTATTTTTCTCTCTATCCTCATCCCACTTATTCTCTCTCTCCCTCTCTCTCCCTCTAGCACAGAAGTTTTCTCGGCCCCCAGAGGACGGTAATACATTCTTCTTCTTCTTCTTCCCTCTCTCTCTCTCTCTCTCTCTCTCTCTCTCTCTCCCTCTCTCTCCCTAAGTCTCCCTCTTCTCTTCTCTCTCTCTCTCTCTTTTCCTCTCTCCTCTCGCCACGTTTCATTCCCATAAACTCTCTCTCTCTCTCCCTCTCTCTCTTTCTCTCTCTCCCTCTCTCTCTTTCTCTCTCCCTCTCTCTCCCTACTCTCTCCCTCCCTCAAGTAGCCACGGCCCCCAAGAGACCCCCTTCTCTCTCTTAATCTCTCTCCCCCTCTCTCCTCTCTCTTTGCCAGCTTCTCTCTCTTAATCTCTCTCCCCCTCTCTCCTCTCTCTTTACCAGCTTCTCTCTCTTAATCTCTCTCCGCCCATCTCCTCTCTCTTTCTTTCCCTCCCTACTCTTCTCTCTCTTAATCTCTCTCCGCCTCTCTCCTCTCTCTTTCTTTCCCTAGCTTCTCTCTCTTAATCTCTCTCCGCCTCTCTCCTCTCTCTTTCTTTCCCTCCCTACTCTTCTCTCTCTTAATCTCTCTCCGCCTCTCTCCTCTCTCTTTCTTTCCCTCCCTACTCTTCTCTCTCATTTAAGGAGCCCCTCTTCTCTGTGTGAATCTCCTCTCTCTTAAGGAGCCCCTCTTCTCCCCTCCCTATTCTCCCATTTCTCAAATTTACAAACTCGAATATAAATAAAAAACTAATTAAAATATAACTTAAAAACTCAAGTGTGAATCTCCTCTCTCTTAAGGAGCCCCTCTTCTCCCCTCCCTATTCTCCCATTTCTCAAATTTACAAACTCGAATATAAATAAAAAACTAATTAAAATATAACTTAAAAACTCAAATAAGAAACTAATTTAAAAAGAATTGTAATGCCTTCTAAAAGACCACCCTCCTCAAAAACTTTAAGAATAAACTAATTGAAAAAGAATTATAAGTAAAGAAAAAGAATTACAATACGAATTTTAAGAAATAGAACTCAAAAACCTTAACAAGAAACTAATTGAAAAGAATTGTAAGTAAAGAAATAGAATTACAAGACGAATAAAAAAGAATGCAAGTACCTGGAAAAAGTGAAAAAAGTAAGGCTCGGCTTATCCTTTCTCTTCCGCTCTTGGTTGCTTCAATGAAACGAGGAGAGAGTTAAAACTAGTCCACTCCTACACATAAATTTGAATTTTCAAAAAAGAGAGGGAAATTTGAATTTATTATAAATTTGAATTCAAATTTGTGTTCAACATTCTTCTTATACTTTCTTCTTATACGTTCCTTTTGAATTCAAATTTATGTTCAACATTCTTCTTGATACTTTCTTCAACATTCTTCTCGATTCTTGTAAGTCCTTTTCATTCTCGTACGTCCTTTTCATTCTTCTCGTAAATCAAATCTTATTTTTCGTTCTTGCTCGTGATAGTAAGTCAAATCCTCCTCTCCCATCTCTCTCTCTCCTTCTCTCTCTCTCCTCTCTCTCCTCTCCTTCCCTCCATCCATCCCTCGACCCAATCCTCTCCTCCAACCTCCTTCCCTCCCCTCCCCTTCCTCCGCCGCCAAAACTCCTCCCTTCCCTCCTCTCCCTCCTTCCCCAAAATCCCTCTCCCCTCT
Organism: Dipteris shenzhenensis; assembly: GCF_047967505.1. Lineage (NCBI taxonomy): Eukaryota > Viridiplantae > Streptophyta > Polypodiopsida > Gleicheniales > Dipteridaceae > Dipteris > Dipteris shenzhenensis. The sequence continues at coordinate 30,029,813 of NC_141614.1, read as the reverse complement.
TCCTCCCCTACCCCTTTTTCCCCCTACCCCCTTTTAACCTTCCTCCCTTTTCCCCACCCCCCTTGGCGACCCCCCCAACCTTTCCACCCTCTTCCCCACTCTCCCTTTGGCCCCCCCTCCCTCCTTCCTTGGCGACCCCCCCCTCCTCTCACCCAGCTCCCCCTCCGCCCTCCCTGGGACTGGCCGCCAGCCCCCCCCTCTCCTCACTCCCTGGGCTGGCGGCCGCGGCCGCCAGCCCCCCCCCCCCTCTCCTCTCTCCCCCCTCCTCTCACCCAGCCCCCCCCCCTCTCCTCTCTCCCTGGGCTGGCGGCCGCGGCCGCCAGCCCCTCCCCTCTTCACCCTCCCCCCCCTTCCCAACCCACCCATCCCGCTCCCTGGCTGGCGGCCGCGGCCGCCAGCCCCCCCCCCTCCTCTCACCTAGTCCCCCCCCCCCCTTCTCCTTCCTCTCTCCCTAGGCTGGCGGCCGCGGCCGCCAGCCCCCCCCCCTCCTCTCACCCACCCCCCACCCCTCCCCCCCTTCACCCTCCCTGGCTGGCGGCCGCGGCCGCCAGCCCCCCCCTCCTCTCCTCTCTCCCCCCTCCTCTCACCCAGCTCCCCCCCCCCCCTCTCCTCTCTCCCTGGGCTGGCGGCCGCGGCCGCCAGCCCCCTCCCCTCTCTCTCATCCTCTCACCCACCCCTCCCCCCCTCCTCTTTCTTCACCCTCCCCTCCCCCTTCCCAACCCACGCCCCCCCCTTCACGCTCCCTGGCTGGCGGCCGCGGCCGCCAGCCCCCCCCCCTCTCACCCAGCTCCCCCCCCCCTCTCCTTCCTCTCTCCCTAGGCTGGCGGCCGCGGCCGCCAGCCCCCCCCCCCCTCCTCTCACGCACCCCCCCCCCCCTCACACTCCCGCCCCCCCCCCCTTGACCCTCCCTGGCTGGCGGCCGCGGCCGCCAGCCCCCCCCCCCTCCTCTCACGCACCCCCCCCCCCTCACACTCCCGCCCCCCCCCCCCCCCTTGACCCTCCCTGGCTGGCGGCCGCGGCCGCCAGCCCCCCCGCCCCCCCCTCACACTCCCGCCCCCGCCCCCCCTTGACCCTCCCTGGCTGGCGGCCGCGGCCGCCAGCCCCCCCCCCCTCCTCTCACGCACCCCCCCCCCCCTCACACTCCCGCCCCCCCCCCCCCTTGACCCTCCCTGGCTGGCGGCCGCGGCCGCCAGCCCCCCCCCTCCTCCCTCTCTCTTCGCTCTCCCCCCCCCTTTACCCTGGCTGGCGGCCGCGGCCGCCAGCCCCCCCTCCCCTACTCTCACCCAACCCCCCCTCTTCACCCGCCCCCCCCCTCCTCCCTCTCTCTTCGCTCTCCCCCCCCCCCTTTACCCCGGCCGCCAGCCCCCCCCCCCCCCCCTCACACTCCCGCCCCCCCCCCCCTTGACCCTCCCTGGCTGGCGGCCGCGGCCGCCAGCCCCCCCCCCCCCTCCTCTCACGCACCCCCCCCCCCCTCACACTCCCGCCCCCCCCCCCTTGACCCTCCCTGGCTGGCGGCCGCGGCCGCCAGCCCCCCCTCTCCTCCCTCTCTCTTCGCTCTCCCCCCCCCCTTTACCCTGGCTGGCGGCCGCGGCCGCCAGCCCCCCCTCCCCTACTCTCACCCAACCCCCCCTCTTCACCCGCCCCCCCCTTTCGCAACCCCTCCCCCCCCCCCTTGACCCTCCCTGGCTGGCGGCCGCGGCCGCCAGCCCCCCCCTCCTCCCTCTCTCTTCGCTCTCCCCCCCCCTTTACCCTGGCTGGCGGCCACGGCCGCCAGCCCCCCCTCCCCTCCTCTCACCCAACCCCCCCTCTTCACCCGCCCCCCCCCTTTCGCAACCCCTCCCCCCTCCTCTCAGCTGCGCCCTCCCCTCCCCCTCTCAGCCGCTCCCCCCTCCTCCTCTCAGCCTCCCCTCCCACCCTCACACCCATCGCTCCTTCTTCCCCTCCCTTCCTCCTCCCTCCCGTCCCACCCTCTTCCTCCCCTCCCTTCCTCCCCCCTCCCTTCCTCCTCCCTCCCCTCCCCTCCCCTCCCATGAACCTTTCTCTCTCTAATTTCTCTCTCTTGAAATTTTAAAAAAGAAACTAGAAAAAAAAGTTTGCAAGTACCTGGAAACAGTTTGTAAGTTTGCTCTTTCTTGCTTTCTTGCTCTTCCTTCCTTGCTCTCTTGATCGTCCTTGCTTTCTTGCTTGAATGAAATGAGGGGAGAAAGAATGAATGAAGGAAGACTATATATAAGAAAAATTAGGTTTTCCTCCTCCTCTCCTATTGGCTTTCCATTCCTCCCCTCTCTCCTATTGGCTTTTCATTTATCTCCTCTCCCATTGGCTCCCATTACTCCCCCTCTCCTATTGAACCCCCATCCCTCATCCATTAGCCCTCCTCCCATCCATCCATTTCTTCTTCCTCCCCATTGCCACCACTCCCATCCCACATTTCCACCACGTCCCATTTTCCAAAATCCCATATTTCCCCATCTCACCCTCCTCTTTTTCATCCCCTATTAACTTCCTCACTCATTTCACTCCCTTATTAGCCTACTCCCCTATTACCTTCCCCTCTCCCATTCCATTCTTCCCTCCCCACTTTCACTTCCACTTCCCATTACTCCCTATCCTATTCCACTCCTCCCTCCTCATTCCCACTTCCACTTCCCATTACTCACTTGCTATACACATTTGCAAACTATTAATATATTATTACATGATTTTTTATACTATTTGTAAACTTACATATGGGCAAAATCACAGGTGTCAAAGCGATCCTATTGTGGTCATACAACAACTGTGCTTTTATTCAAGGGTATATTTATCCTCATCAACAAGCTTATTTACTCAAGGTATGAAGTGCATAATTTGTGCACTAGGTGTTTACTTTGTGCCAAAATTGTTTGCCACACACACACACACATATACATATACCGAGAATTTTCTAATATTATCGCATCTACATTTCTCCAATGGGCATAAATAATTTGTGCACTAGGTGTTTACTTTGTGCCAAAATTGTTTGCCACACACACACACACATATACATATACCGAGAATTTTCTAATATTATCGCATCTACATTTCTCCAATGGGCATAAAACTTTGTACACTCCTCAACCTAGGTCTTATTGACTTGCATACAAAGTGGTGCACCCATCTCATAAGTACTTGTTCGGATAACACACCTCCTATGTATTTTATGACGATTGTGCATAACACTAGGAACAAAATGGTGTATCATGTGAGACAGACTATGCAAAGCATATCCAATGGACACAAGACTTTACACGTTCCTCAACCTAGGCAGTATTGACTTGTGTGCAAAGTGGCATCCCCATCCGATAAGTACTTGTTCGAAAAATACACCTACGATCGTGTTTTTTGACGATTATGCATGACACTAAGGCAATAATGGTGTTTTATGCTTGATCGACAATGCAAAGCATATCCGATGGGCACAATACTTTGCACACACCTTCAACTAGGTAGAATCGACTTACATGCAAAGTGGCATGCCCATCCCATAAGTGCTTGATCCTATAACATACCTAGAAACTTGTTTTTTGACGGATGTGCATGACACTAGAGTAAAAATAGTATTTAATGCTCGATAGACCATGCAAAGGATATCCGATGGGCACAAAACTTTTCGTACGCCTCAACCTAGGTGGTATTGAAATGTTCTCAATGAGGCATACCCATCCGATAAGTACTTGGTCAGATAACACACCTAATGGCGTGTTTTTTTGTGAATGTGCATGTCATTAGGAAAAAAATGATGTATAATGCGTGATCGACCATGCAAATCATATCCGATGGTGACAATACTTTGCACACACCTCAACGTAGTTAAAACGGACTTGCGTGCAAAGTGGAGCCCCCATATGATAAATATTTATTTGAATAACACACCTATGGCCGTGTTTTTATATGGTTGTGCATGACACTAAGGCAAAAACGGTGTGTTATGCTTGATCGACAATGCAAAGCATATCCGATGGGAACGATACTTTGCACACACCTTCAACTAGGTGTAATTGACTTACATGCAAAGTGGCACGCCCATCGCATAAGTGCTTGATCAGATAACACACCTAGCAGTGTGTTTTTTTACGAATGTGCATGGCACTAAGGCAAAAATGGAATTTAATGCTCGATCGACCATGCAAAGCATATCCGATGGGCACGATACTTTGCACACACCTTCAACTAGGTGGAATTGACTTACATGCAAAGTGGCATTCCCATCACATAAGTGCTTGATCGGATAACACACCTAGCAGCGTGTTTTTTTACGGATGTGCATGGCACTAAGGCAAAAATGGTATTTAATGCTCGATCGACCATGCAAAGCATATCCGATGGGCATAATACTTTTCCTATACCTCAACCTAATTGTTATTAAAATGTTGTCAAAGAGGCACATCCATCCGATAAGTACTTGGTCAGATAACATACCCAAGGGCGTGTTTTTTGGCGGATGTGCATACCACTAGGGAAAAAATGGTGTATAATGCGTGATCGACCATGCAAATCATATCCGATGGTGACAATACTTTGCACGCACCTCAATGTACTTAAAACGGACTTGCGTTCAAAGTGGAGCCCCCATCTGATAAGTACTTATTTGAATAACACACCTATGGCCGTGTTTTTATATGATTGTGCATGACACTAAGGCAAAAACGGTGTGTTATGCTTGATCAACCATGCAAATCATATCCGAAGGTGACAATACTTTGCACACACCTCAAACTAGTTGAAACGGACTTGCGTGCAAACTAGAGCCCCCATCCGATAAGTACTAGTTTGAATAACACATCTAGGACTGCGTTTTTTTACGAATGTGCATGACACTAAGATAAAAACGGCGTTTTATGCTTGATCGACAATGCAAATCATATCCGATGGGCACAATACTTTGCACACACCTTCAACTAGGTAGAATCGACTTACATGCAAAGTGGCATGCCCGTCCCATAAGTGCTTGATCCTATAACATACCTAGAAACGTGTTTTTTGACGGATGTGCATGACACTAGAGTAAAAATAGAATTTAATGCTCGATAGACCATGCAAAGGATATCCGATGGGCACAAAACTTTTCGTACGCCTCAACCTAGGTGATATTGAAATGTTCTCAATGAGGCACACCCATCCGATAAGTACTTGGTCAGATAACACACCTAATGGCGTGTTTTTTTGTGAATGTGCATGTCATTAGGAAAAAAATGATGTATAATGCGTGATCGACCATGCAAATCATATCCGATGGTGACAATACTTTGCACCTACCTCAACGTAGTTAAAACGGACTTGCGTGCAAAGTGGAGGCCCCATCTGATAAGTATTTATTTGAATAACACACCTATGGCCGTGTTTTTATATGGTTGTGCATGACACTAAGGCAAAAACAGTGTGTTATGCTCGATCGACAATGCAAAGCATATCCGATGGGCACAATACTTTGCACATACCTTTAACTAGGTGGAATTGACTTACATGCAAAGTGGCACGCCCATCGCATAAGTGCTTGATTAGATAACACACCTAGCAGCGTGTTTTTTTACGGATGTGCATAGCACTAAGGCAAAAATGGAATTTAATGCTCGATCGACCATGCAAAGCATATCCGATGGGCACGATACTTTGCACACACCTTCAACTAAGTGGAATTGACTTACATGCAAAGTGGCATTCCCATCGCATAAGTGCTTGATCAGATAACACACCTAGCAGCGTGTTTTTTTACGGATGTGCATGGCACTAAGGCAAAAATTGAATTTAATGCTCGATCGACCATGCAAAGCATATCCGATGGGCACGATACTTTGCACACACCTTCAACTAAGTGGAATTGACTTACATGCAAAGTGGCATTCCCATCGCATAAGTGTTGATCGGATAACACACCTAGCAGCGTGTTTTTTTACGGATGTGCATGGCACTAAGGCAAAAATGGAATTTAATGCTCGATCGACCATGCAAAGCATATCCGATGGGCACAATACTTTGCACACACCTTCAACTAAGTGGAATTGACTTACATGCAAAGTGGCATTCCCATCGCATAAGTGCTTGATCGGATAACACACCTAGTAGCGTGTTTTTTTACGGATGTGCATGGCACTAAGGCAAAAATGGAATTTAATGCTCGATCGACCATGCAAAGCATATCTGATGGGCATAATACTTTACCTATACCTCAACGTAGGTTGTATTAAAATGTTGTCAAAGAGGCACACCCATCTGATAAGTACTTGGTCAGATAACATACCTAAGGGCGTGTTTTTTTGCGAATGTGCATGCCACTAGGGAAAAAACGGTGTATAATGCGTGATCGACCATGTAAATCATATCCGATGGTGACAATACTTTGCACGCACCTCAACGTAGTTAAAACGGACTTGCGTGCAAAGTGGAGGCCTCATCTGATAAGTATTTATTTGAATAACACACCTATGGTCGTGTTTTTATATGGTTGTGCATGACACTAAGGCAAAAACAGTGTGTTATGCTTGATCGACAATGCAAAGCATATCCGATGGGCACAATACTTTGCACACACCTTCAACTAGGTGGAATTAACTTACATGCAAAGTGGCACGCCCATCGCATAAGTGCTTGATCAGATAACACACCTAGCAGCGTATTTTTTTACGGATGTGCATGGCACTAAGGCAAAAATGGTATTTAATGCTCGATCAACCATGCAAAGCATATCCGATGGGCACAATACTTTGCACATACCTTTAACTAGGTGGAATTGACTTACATGCAAAGTGGCACGCCCATCCCATAAGTGCTTGATTGGATAACATACCTATCAGCGTGTTTTTTTTACGGATGTGCATGAGACTAGAGCAAAAATAGTATTTAATGGTCGATCGACCATGCAAAGCATATCCGATGGGCACAATACTTTGCACACACCTTCAACTAGGTGGAATTGACTTACATGAAAAGTGGCACGCCCATCGCATAAGTGCTTGATCAGATAACAAACGTAGAAGTGTGTTTTTTAACGGATGTGCATGGCACTAAGGCAAAAATGGTATTTAATGCTCGATCGACCATGCAAAGCATATCCAATGGGTAAAATACTTTTCCTATACTTCAACTTAGGTCGTATTAAAATGTTGTCAAAGAGGCACACCCATCCGATAAGCACTTGGTCAGATAACATACCTAAGGGCGTGTTTTTTTGCGGATGTGCATACCACTAGGGAAAAAACAGTGTATAATGCGTGATCAACCATGCAAATCATATCCGATGGTGACAGTACTTTACACCTCAACCTAGTGGAAACGGACTTGCATGCAAATTGGAGCCCTTATCCGATAAGTACTAGTTTGAATAACACATCTAGGACTGCGTTTTTTTACGAATGTGCATGACACTAAGGTAAAAACGGTGTTTTATGCTTGATCGACAATGCAAAGCATATCCGATGGGCACAATACTTTGCACACACCTTCAACTAGGTGGAATCGACTTACATGCAAAGTGGCACGCCCATCCCATAAGTTCTTGATCGGATAACATACCTAGAAGCGTGTTTTTTGACGGATGTGCATGACACTAGAGCAAAAATAGTATTTAATGCTCGATCGACCATGCAAAGCATATCCGATGGGCACAAAACTTTTCGTATGCCTCAACCTAGGTGGTATTGAAATGTTCGCAATGAGGCACACCCATCCGATAAGTAATTGGTCAGATAACACACCTAGTAGCGTGTTTTTTTACGGATGTGCATGGCACTAAGGCAAAAATGGTATTTAATGCTCGATCCACCATGCAAAGCATATCCGATGGGCACGATACTTTGCACACACCTTCAACTAGGTGGAATAGACTTATATGCAAAGCGGCACGTGCATCCCATAAGTGCTTCATTGGATTACATACCTAGCAACGTGTTTTTTGACGGATGTGCATGACACTAGAGCAAAAATAGTATTTAATGCTCGATCGACCATGCAAAGCATATCCGATGGACACAAAACGTTTCTTACGCCTTAACCTAGGTGGTATTGAAATGTTATCAATGAGGCACACCCATTCGATAAGTACTTGGTCAGATAACACACCTAATGGCGTGTATTTTTGCGGATGTGCATATCATTAGGAAAAAAATGGTGTATAATGCGTGATCGACCATGCAAATCATATCCGATGGTGACAATACTTTGCACGCACCTCAATGTAGTTAAAACGGACTTGCGTGCAAAGTGGAGCCCCCATCTGATAAGTACTTATTTGAATAACACACCTATGGCCGTGTTTTTATATGGTTGTGCATGACACTAAGGCAAAAACGGTGTGTTATGCTTGATCGACAATGCAAAGCATATTCGATGAATACAATACTTTGCACACACCTTCAACTAGGTGTAATTGACTTACATGCAAAGTGGCACGCCCATCGCATAAGTGCTTGATCAGATAACACACCTAGCAGCGTGTTTTTTTACGGATGTGCATGGCACTAAGGCAAAAATGGTATTTAATGCTCGATCGACCATGCAAAGCATATCCGATGGGCACGATACTTTGCACACACCTTCAACTAGCTAGAATCGACTTACATGCAAAGTGGCATGCCCATCCCATAAGTGCTTGATCCTATAACATACCTAGAAACGTGTTTTTTGACGGATGTGCATGACACTAGAGTAAAAATAGTATTTAATGCTCGATAGACCATGCAAAGGATATCCGATGGGCACAAAACTTTTCGTACGCCTCAACCTAGGTGGTATTGAAATGTTCTCAATGAGGCACACCCATCCGATAAGTACTTGGTCAAATAACACACCTAATGGCGTGTTTTTTTGCGGATGTGCATATCATTAGGAAAAAAATGGTGTATAATGCGTGATCGACCATGCAAATCATATTCGATGGTGACAATACGTTGCATGCACCTCAATGTAGTTGAAACGAACTTGCGTGCAAAGTGGATCCCCCATCTGATAAGTACTTATTTGAATATCACACCTATGGCCGTATTTTTATATGGTTGTGCATGACACTAAGGCAGAAACGGTGTGTTATGCTCGATCGACAATACAAAGCATATCCGATGAACACAATACTTTGCACACACCTTCAACTAGGTGTAATTGACTTACATGCAAAGTGGCACGCCCATCGCATAAGTGCTTGATCAGATAACACACCTAGTAGCGTGTTTTTTTACGGATGTGCATGGCACTAAGGCAAAAATGGTATTTAATGCTCAATCAACCATGCAAATCATATCGGATGGCCACGATAATTTGCACACATCTTCAACTAGGTGTAATTGACTCACATGCAAAGTGGCATTCCCATTGCATAAGTTCTTGATCGGATAACACACCTAGCAGCGTGTTTTTTTACGAATGTGCATGGCACTAAGGCAAAAATGGTATTTAATGCTCGATCGACCATGCAAAGCATATCCGATGGGCATAATACTTTTCTTATACCTCAACCTAGGTGGTATTAAAATGTTGTCAAAGAGGTACACCCATCCGATAAGTACTTGGTCAGATAACATACCTAAGGGCGTGTTTTTTTGCGGATGTGCATACCACTAGGGAAAAACGGTGTATAATGCGTGATCGACCATGCAAATCATATCTGATGGTGACAATACTTTGCACACACCTCAAACTAGTTGAAACAGACTTGCGTGCAAACTGGAGCCCCCATCCGATAAGTACTAGTCTGAATAACACATCTAGGACTGCGTTTTTTGACGAATGTGCATGGCACTAAGGCAAAAATGGTATTTAATGCTCGATCGACCATGCAAAGGATATCCAATGGGCACAAAACTTTTTTTACGCCTCAACCTAGGTGGTATTGAAATGTTCTCAATGAGGCACACCCATCCGATAAGTACTTGGTCAGATAACACACCTAATGGCGTGTTTTTGTGCGAATGTGCATATCATTAGGGAAAAATTGGTATATAATGCGTGATCGACCATGCAAATCATATCCGATGGTGACAATACTTTGCACGCACCTCAATGTAGTTAAAACGGACTTGCGTGCAAAGTGGAGCCCCCATCTGATAAGTACTTATTTGAATAACACACCTATGGCCGTGTTTTTATATGGTTGTGCATGACAGTAAGGCAGAAATAGTGTGTTATGCTTGATCGACAATGCAAAGCATATTGGATGGGCACAATACTTTGCACACACCTTCAACTAGGTGGAATTGACTTACATGCAAAGTGGCATTCCCATCGCATAAGTACTTGATCGGATAACACACCTAGCAGCGTGTTTTTTTTATGGATGTGCATGATAGGAGCAAAAATAGTATTTAATGCTCGATGGACCATGCAAAGCATATCCGATGGGCACAACACTTTTTGTACACCTCAACTAGGTGGAATTGACTTACATGCAAAGTGGCACCCGCATCCCATTAGTGTTTGATTGGATAACGTACCTAGTAGGCTCATGTTTTTTTACGGATGTGCATGACACTAGAGCAAAAATAGTATTTAATGCTTGATTGACCATGCAAAGGATAACTTGGCATGTCCATCTGATGAGTACTTGACCATGCAAAGGATAATAAATAAGTAGATTATTAAAAAGAGACTAATATTTATGTAATTGTTGCCACTGCAGCTTGCTTGCGAAGGACTCTCACAAAGGAGATGGCTATAGATTTTGTTCCAGGGATGGATGTGATTTTATGTAGCAAAAGAGAAGTAGTTGCATTTGCTACAATCCATGATAGTGATCCCAATTCTCTTTGCCACTTTCGAAGACTTGGCAAAGATAAGGTAGCAGTTACTATATCAAAGATTCTTAGCGCACATGTTGAGCTAAAGTATAAATGTGGAGATATGGAAACACTTGGAGATGTTATGCCCTACAATACATCCAACAAATCATTTATAGCATGGGACAAAGATGAGACTTATGCAACAGACATTATCAAGAATACAAAGTGCACCACCTTGGATTTTACTATAGGGGACATTTTACAAATGAGATCATTTGCAAATAAGATTGTAGCAGAAGGTGAAGTATTGGGATTTGAACAAGTGGAGCAATGGTCATTTGCGCAGATGAGGATTCTAAAAGTCACTGATGATGGTATGGTTGATAATAACATAACATCCTTATGTGATCCCTACTATGAGGTAGGCAAGAATATGAGATGGAGCATGCAATTTTTAAACATGAGAAAGAGGCACGTGGTTTTCAATGATAAAGACAACGCATACTACAATATCAAAGGACCTAAAAAGCGTGCCCATGTGCCAGGCTCTATCACTTCAAATGTGGATGATTTCAATATACTCAATTATAGAAGTGACATCTTATCTGGAGTGGATGAGTTCATTGGTTCCAAGAAACAAAATGATTTTAGAAGCGAAGCCTTATCTGGGGTGGATGAATTCTTGCACAGTGAGAAGGGCAAAGGTTTCAATAGCGATGTCTTGTCAAGTGTGGATGAGTTCATGCATATTAACAAACCTGGTGTCAATCAAGGTTGTGGATTTGTGAAAGCCATGCAAGATGTCCCAATGAGTGATGTTCTCTCAGGAGTGGAAGAGTTTCAAGGTTCTCAATACTCTCGTAGAATATTGAATTCATTGAATGGTCCTAAGAGTATGTTAAAAATGAGGATGAGATCAACAGAGGATTATTCAGTATTTAACTTTGATTGTGATATGAACAAGGATGCAACGACCAATCATGGATGCTTGGTTACAAACAAATGTGAGGAGAAGAAGTGCATAAATACAGATAACAATGTGTACGAGGAACGAAAACGGTCATACATATGCATGAAGAGAAAGAGAATCCAGGCAGATCCACAAAAGCAACCAAAGAGGAAGAGAGTAATGAAGGAGGAGAACATGTTAAATGCATTGGGATATCTATGTTGCAAGCGAAGATGTATGCGCTTCATTGATCTTGCAGACATCAGGGAATGTAGAGGACACGTGTGGCAAAGAAGGGGAAGCGAAAGAAATGAATACCTTCTCACAAGTCTCTCTTGCTTTCTTCAGAATGGCAATAAAAGGCTAAGTTCAAGACAAAAGGTAAAACCTCTCGTAAATGGAAAAAGGATTTGCAATAAGGCATATCGCAATATTACTGGATTATCCCATGGTACATATTGGGATTTAGTCACCAAGGCAAAGGGCGGCAACAAATTTAGCATTCACGGTAATAGAGGAAGGTCCAAATCAAGAATCTCAACTGTCAGGGCAGCAGCAATTTTACAAGACTTCATACATGAAAATGCTTTGCCTCAACCCCATATATCTACCAAACTCCCTAACGGTGACGCGATCACTGAAATGCACCTTCCAATGGGCTTGACAAAGCTCGAAGTATTTGACTCTATTGCAGAAAAGCAAAGGCAAAGAGGGGATGCTGTAGCTTCTTCTCATACTTTGTATACTCTTTGGAAGAAGAACTTTGGATATGTTAAAATCCCAAGGAGGCAAAAAATGTCAAAGTGCAATGTCTGTGATGATTTAAAGCGAGCGATTGAGAGTGCAACATGTCCAAATCAAAGGGAATTATACAAAAAAAATCGAAAATCTCATCATGACCTTATTCGACATTCCAGACAAAAATATGCATTTTGGAAGGAGCAAGCTATTTCGCATCCTGAGGACTACATGTGTCTTATTGTAGATGGCATGGATCAGAATACAACAACATTGCCTCGTTTTGTTGCCACTCCACCTAAATTACAAGGAAAGCACTTTCTAAAGACACATCTATGTGGAGTGTTAGTGCATGGAATTAAGTTCTTTGCAGATATATGGATTGATTCCTTGCATCTACATGATAGCAATCAAGTTGTAACATCTATTATGAAGGCAATTCGCAATGTACATGCAGAAAAAGGTCGCCTGCCACCGACTTTGAGAATACAAGCTGATAATTGCTGGCGAGAAAATAAGAATGTACTTATGTTTGCCTTCTGCTCCATGCTAGTTGCTCATCGAATCTTCAATGAGGTCGAATGTGGATTTTTGTATGTTGGGCATACACATGAGGATATCGATCAGGTTTTTAGCACAGTCTCAAGGGAGCTTAAATGCAAGGATGTGGAGACAATAGATGACTTGGTAAGAAGATGTGGCAGGCAAGTTGGTGGTCGTAAGGAAAGTACAGTATGTGAGAGGCTCGAAAGAATGTATGATTGGAAGAGCTTCATTCTACCTTTCATACAAACGGGTGGTGATGCATTGACAGGTCATACCAATCCACACTACTTTCGTTTTTTTTTAAAAGATGAAAAACCCGTAATGCAATGGCAACAGTATTCTCATGATACAAAATGGGAACCTGAAGAACCTTACAGTCTCTTAACTTCAATTCCCAGCAAGGAAAGGTATCCAACATGGGCTCCTATACAAGAATTTAATGAGAGGTCTAATTGTGAAATAGATGGATTAAAAGCATTTATTACATACAAAGAGGAAATGCTCCAGAGATATCCTGATTCGAAGCCTGCTTGGAGAGAACACACTACCACTGTAATTAACAAGACACGAAATTTAATAAAGGACCTTGAGAGAATGCGAGGCTCAAAGGATGTCAAGGAAGAATGCAATATGTTTTGGCCAAATGTTCATAACGATTTGCGCCCAGCTCCAGTCTTTGAAAATGATTTTGTATCATTACTCCCACGTCCATATTGTGGACCGAAGAAGAGAGAGTTTATGCCACAAGTAGATATAGAGGTTGATTGTTTTGTTGTGGTTCGGCCATCGGATGATGAATATGAGAATGTGAAGTTTTGGGTTGCAAAAGTAGTTGATGTGCAAAGAGATGACCAAGGGAGAGCTACAACATTTACAGCGGTATGGTATGAGCCAAAGGGCAGGAAGGAGAATATGGACAACAACACATTATATACTAATTGTATAATAAAGGAGTGGGTCCCAAATGATGAAGCAGTCTCTCAAGTTTCGACAGAGACAATCATAGTGTCTTGGCATTCAAGGGCAAAGAAATCAAAGAAGCACTGGATGTCACCCAAGGGTCAAGGCTTGGCAAGACAACAGGGAGTTAATGTAGATGGCACCTGGCAAGGGACTATCGCATTGAGCAATAAGACAATGGGGAGTCAATGCACCCAAGGGGCAAGGCTTGGCAAGACAAGCCTAGGTCAAATTATGCAGATGGCAACTGGCAAGGGACTGTCGTGACATTGAGCAATAAGACAATGGGGTGTCAAATTATGCAGATGGCACGAATTGAGGCTCTTTAAGAGCAACAATTTAAATTGTAAACATATGTTCAATCTATATCATTTTGGATATAAAGACTGTAGCTAAGAGCAACGTCTCTCAATGTAATCATATACATAAAGCTACAATTGCTATTATCCCTCTTTGGTCTTATGGCATCATGTCTTCTTTCTATTTATTAAAAGTTTTGTTAAATTTTGTGCATATTGCCGAGTGTCAATGTTATTTTCATGAAATATTTAAGTCTCCTTTCATGGATTTATAAATTTATCATGTCAATGAAAAACGTCAAGGAAAAATATTTAAAATAATTAAATAACAAATAACTTAGATATAGCTAGAATTTCTAATATAGGATTATTTCAAATTCTTGCATGTTGGTGTAAAAGTATAGATTGAAAAAACAATATTTGTATGTGAATATGATAGAGCCACAAAGTGAACTTTTGATTTGGGAAGGAAAAACGTCAAGGAAAAATATTAAAAATAATTAAATTTACAAATAACTTAGATATAGCTAGAATTTCTAATATAGGATTATTTCAAATTCTTGCATGTTGGTGCAAAAGTATAGATTGAAAAAACAATATTTTTATGTGAATATGACAGTGCCACAAAGTGAACTTTTGATTTGGGAAGAAACTTTTTAGAAAGTAAAATTTTGATTTGGAAAGGATATTTTCATAAAGTAAAGTTTTTATTTGGGAAGGATTTTTGGGCTTCGTCCAAAAACAACACAAAAAGTCCAAAATTAATGAAATAGGTGTTAACAACACAAGCATAACCAATGATTACCCCAGAAGGGCATCATCCACAGTCAAAGATTTCAAGGGCTACAATGCAAAGAATTGATCGAGCATATGCACTACATGTAGCTATTATTGAGCAACTTCTTATCAAATCCATGGAGCATGATATTTGTGGTGCGGAGTATGGACTCCCGTTTTGCCGAAACTCCAACTTATGTGGTTGCCATCAAGGAAACACCTAGATGCGCATACTTTCAAGATAGGGTGGACAAGAAGAAGCCATGCTTGGCTTGCAAGCATATATACTTTGTATTTTTGAGGGTGCTTCATTTGGATGCAGACATGTATATGTTTGTGCATCAACGTATCCTAAGGGATCATGAGTTGCAGATTGCATTGGGTAGGGAAAATGTATCTTAGGGAAAATCTCACTTCTTTGTGCATCTCATGTTGACTATGGAAAAGTTATATCCTGAGGTCATATGTCATGTTGCACAAACATGCACATATATGCACTTACATATGTATATGTTTGTGCATCTTGCAACGAATGTTGGTTTAGGCAAAGATTTATGGACATTGGTTAGAACTCAATTGGAAGGACATAATACCATTTTGCTTAGACTTTTTTTGTATCTTTCTTGCAAAATCTACATGAGAAATGTGCAAAAAAATGGAGCGAACTATAAATAATGTAGTTATTTTTGTGTACATAATGCAGCTAAAGAATATGGATGGTTTAAGTATACATTTTAATGCTACTATTTTGGGCCTCAAATTATGCATGTTGGATCTTGAAATGGTAACTAGATGTTCAATATTTGCTTCCTATTTTAAATTTCAAAATCTCGCCTAATGTAAAATAAATTTGATGAAAATGTAAAAAATCTCGCCTAAATAGAAAAGTTCCCAAAAAAGCTCGCCTAAAAATTTTTCCCCTCATTAGGCTTGGGATGATATAATTCCATTGCCTTTTATATGATTGAAAATGAATGTAAGATGGTAGATATCGATTCAAATGGGGAGACTGTAAAGCGTTGATTACGAAGCTAGTGAGTGAGGAGGCATCACAACTCTCCAAGCATTGGAACTTTGCCAAGTTTTTGAATGATTTTCCTTTATCTGTGGTAAGCTTAATTTTTTATTGAGTATTTATGTGGAAAATGTTTTGCAACAATTTGGTATAGCAATGTATAATGCTCCCTCCTTATGATGGCTCTATTTTGCATAGCAATGTATAATGATGGCCTCCCTAACAAGGGAACCTCTAGCAGTCTCAGGGGTTTACAACAAGGATTTTCATGAACCCATCATTTGTTCTACTTATCTCGGTGTACCCTCTCGTGAGAACGTAGCTGGTTCGAATGGATTTATAGTAGGCTCGAGTTGACAGGCAACTTTTGCACAGCTGTTCATGCATTTTAAACAAGATGTGATAGATGCAAAAGATTTTGAGGAGTTGTTGCTACTAGTAGAGCAATTGCTCTATACATCCCTCTTTCATCAAGTATTTTGGCCATGGGTATTTCCTTTTAAAGATCTCTTTCTACATGCTCAGCATTCCCTGATAGCGTTATTGTGGTAGCTTGGTTTGGACTATCAACATCTGAAGTGGAAGGACACTACAAGGCATAGGCCCTTTTCCGATGGAAATACTAACCTTTTTTACACTACAAAGTTTTTTTTTTACAGACACAAAGGTCAGTATTTACGTCGCTATAAGCATAAAAAAAGAATGGTCACTATATAAGCGCTACTATATAGAGACACTGGTAAATGTCGCTATATAGTGACACTGGTAAACATCGCTATATAGCGATGATTAACAAAATCTTAAAAAAACATTAGTGGGGCTAAATAGGGCCACAACAAACCCTATTTTTCCCCACTAATGTTTTTTATTTAGTAAGTACAAAAGAATGGCTTTTTGTTACAAAAATTTCCTTATGGAAGGGTGATACAAAATCACTCAAATGAACCAAGTGACGGAACCATATACATGTTGAAGATATACAACATTGTTTGTTACAAAATTACCCTTTTGAAAAGGGTGATATAAATTTGCTCAAACGAGCCGATATACAAAAGCATATACTTGGCAAAGTATATGCAAACTATTACTAATACTACTACTACTACTACTACTCATCTGAATCGTTGTCCTCATCCTCGTCGTGCTGGCCTGATCCTGAGCTACGTCTAATCCCTGACCCTCATGTGTTGCGCCTGATCCCTGGCCCTCATCGAAGTTGTGTAAGCCTAATCCCTCATCATCACCGCTCACCTCCACTGATGGGACGTTTGAGCTTTGATTCTAAGAGTGAAACCATATTAATTGGAAATTAGACTGGAACTTAAAAAATAAAATAGTTTAAAAAGTGAGATTATAAGTAGGAGTAGACTTTTAGCATGCAAGCAGCCATCTCAGCCCAATTGACCATCGCTCCCAATGCCTCCTGCTCAACAAACCATGGCTTTATTACTACGTGAAATGCGTGTCTCGTCTCTATGTTTATAGGAAGGCGACCCATCGTAGCTTGTTGTGGGCCCAATTTACGAGAGTTAGATAAAGTGCATGCAATATGTAGTAAAATAAATAGAACAATACATTAAATGAGAAGAAGTAGACTTACCACAGTTGCCTCGAATGCCAACCGTCTGCTTGCACTAAAGTGTGAAGTACCTATGGAGTCCAGCCGTCTCCTCGCAACCCTCCTCTGACCCTCGAACAGTTCGGGATGGTCCTTGTACTACTTCTTAAAAAACTTCCAATTAGCTTTGTCTGTCCAATTGGGTTTAGCCTTCCCCTTTGTGATGGAAGTATGCAAGGTTGACCTATGATGCTTTAAGAGGACCCCCATGCACTCTTTCATGTAATCCAAATTATTGTATCTCTTGATCTAGGAAGAATTTGAGGGCGCTCCAAAAGGAAAATCGATTGATTTTTTGTGCTCTACATGCTCGTCACATCATGCGCACGTTTTGGTGCAAGTTACACTCACTTTTGAGCCTCATTGATAAATCCACTTCCTACATGCAC
Source organism: Dipteris shenzhenensis (assembly GCF_047967505.1). Taxonomy (NCBI): domain Eukaryota; kingdom Viridiplantae; phylum Streptophyta; class Polypodiopsida; order Gleicheniales; family Dipteridaceae; genus Dipteris; species Dipteris shenzhenensis. The sequence continues at coordinate 30,011,795 of NC_141614.1, read as the reverse complement.
ATCAACCTCTACATCGACGCATTTGATCCATGACATAAAAAGAACCAAAGAAAAGAAATTATTTGTTGTTCTTTCATCAATCGACGGTTGGTATAGATCTAGATTAGAGTAGACTAGATCGCCATAGAGGGGACGCTTTGAATTTTCCCAAGTTTCCAATCTAAGCCATGCTTGAAATTCCCGACTAGGCATAGGCATATGCTTATGAAAAGAAGAGAAAAAGAGAGGGAAAAAGAAGAGAAGGGAAGGAGAAGGAGAAGGAGAAGGAGAAGGAGAAGGAGACATATGCTCATGCATAAGCATAATTATAAGAGAAGAAAAAACATATGCATAAGACAAAAAGACAGAAAGCATATGTTTGAAAGAGCGAAAAAGAGATTGAAAGAGGGGAAAAAGAAGAGGGGAAAAGAAAAGAAGGAAGAGGGGAAAAGAGATTGAAAGAGGGGAAAAAGTAGAGGGGAAAAGAGCATAAGCATAAGAGAAGGAAGAGGGGAAAAGAGATTGAAAGAGGGGAAAAAGAGATTGAAAGAGGGGAAAAAAGATTGAAAGAGGGGAAAAAAGAAGAGGGGAAAAGAGCATAAGCATAAGAGAGGAAAAGGGGAAAAGAGATTGAAAGAGAGGAAAAGAGATTGAAACAAGGAAAAAAAGAAGAGGAGAAAAGAGCATAAGCATAAGAGAAGGAAGAGGGGAAAAGAGATTGAAAGAGGGAAAAAAGAAGAGAAGGAAGAGGAGCAAAGAGATCGAAAGAGGGGAAAAAGAAGAGAGGAAAAGAGCATAAGCATAAGAGCATAAGCATAAGAGAAGGAAGAGGGAAAAAGAGCATAAGCATAAGAGAAAAAGAAAGAAAGCATATGCTTATTCTTATGCATGAGTATATAAGCATAAGAGAAAAAGAGAGAAAGCATAAGTTTATGCTTATGCATGAGCATATGCTCATGCATAAGCATAAGCATAGGCAAATACATATGCTTATGAAAAGAGGAGAAAAATACAGAAAAAAAGAGAGTGGAAAATAAGAGAAGGAAGAGGGGAAAAGAGATTGAAAGAAGGAAAAAAGAAGAGAGGAAAAGAGCATAAGCATAGGAGAAGAAAAAACATATGCATAAGAGAAAAAGAGAGAAAGATTATACTTATGCTTATGCTTATGCATGAGCATATGAGGGAAAGAGGGGGGGAAAGAGGGAGGAAAAGAGAAAAAGAGGCGAAGAAGAGAGAATAAGAGAAGAGAGGGAAAGAGAGGGTTTCTATGCCCATCACTGTAGCTAGTGCTTAGGGCGTTAGCTAAAAGCCAATGCAAATAATAGAAATAACAAAAGGGAAAAAGAGAAAGCACTTTCTTACCTAGAAAAGTCCCGAACCGTGTTTCATGGACTAGCCCTACAAAAAAGAGAAAACATACTATTTTTTCAGATAAGTAGTTAGAGGAAGGAGGATTTGGAGAACCAACTATTCAAAGGGATTGGATAAGTTTGGAGAAGCCGACAAACAAGCTTGAGAAAGCATAAGCCTACAAACAAGGAGAAAGAGGAGGAAGAGAAATACCAAAAAGAGAAGAGGTGAGTCTTCTTTCTTTCACCAAATCTCGTTTTTTGTCCTTAACCTCTGAAAATCAAGCATGAAAATTAGCACGTAGCCTTAGCAATACAAGGAGAAACATGCTTCAATACTCACAAAATGAAATCTCACAAAAAATGAACCTACATTGCTTAAAGAGACCCACTTTCTTGAAAAACTTCCTTTCACACAAGTAGAGAGGGAGAAGGGTGGAGAGGGAGCACAAGTGTTGGGAGAGGGGCTGGGTAGGGGGGAGGAGTGGGGAATAGAGAGGAGGAAAGCGAGGTCGTCGAATATAAGGTGGAAGGAGAGATATTTGCTTTTCTCGCAATAGAGATGTGAAAGACGGTGTCATGCAGGGTTTCCGGTTTAAGTCCCTAGCGTCGCTATAGAGCGACACTGGTCCGTCACTATATAGCGATGTTTATATCCAAAAACCATCGCTATATAGTGATGAAACAAGGCAAAGCCTCGCTATATAGCGATGGTTTAGGGCACTTATTGTTAGAAGAGAGAAAAGGACCTCATGGGTGGCTATTTTTTGGATCTTAATTGATTTCCTTGTTGCAGCTTATGCTGTGATTTTAGAAGTGTGCAGATGGAAGGGATGAGTGGAAGCTTGTCAGATGATGCATCAACGCCCGAGAGCGTAGAGTGGCTTACAGAGAGGTTGTATTGTCATTACACTCATTGCAAGCGAGAAGTATGACATCAACACTGTATTGTCATGGACCACTTGCGGATGCATGGGGAGGAGCCCGAACCAGTACTCACCATTGGTGTTGCACATGGTGATGGATCATTGGTAAGTTAATGCTATTTGAGTTCGTGATATTAATATTAAATACCATTATGACACGAAATCTTGAGACAAGATCTTATATTTACACAAAATCTTGAGACAGGATGAGGAGGGTGGCGAAGGTGCACATATATCTTCATACTTTGAGCAAGACTATAGTCTCCTGGATGTGCTAAATGATGACAAGGGTATGGTGGACATGATGGATTCTATTTTTAGGGGCACTACATCACATGTATACGTGATGTCAGAGTCTGAGGTCAATATGCGAGAGTTGCAATCAACACAGTTGTATGAGGGTGCTAGGATTCTAAACTATGGGCTTGTCTCTCAATCTTGAATCTGCAAGCAAAGTATGGGTGGTCAGATACAAGTGTCTCGGCCTTAATGAGGTTAGATCATGTATTAATTTAACTCATTATTTGGATATTGTTTGTTTTGAGAATCATCATGTATGTTTGAGAATCATCATTATTCGAAGCCTATGTATGTTTGAATTGTGACTCTCTTTTATCCTTCTCTCTTTTATCCTCTCTTTTTGTCTCTTTTCTCCTCTCTTTTTCTCTCTTATCTCCTCTCTTTTTCTCTCTTTTTTCTCCTATCTTTTCCTCTATTTTCCTCTCTTTTCTCCTCTCTTTGATCCCCACTTTTTCTCTCTTATCTCCTCTCTTTTTCTGTCTTTTTTCTCCTCTCTTTTCTCCTTTTTCTCCTCTCTTTTTCTCTCTTTTTCTCCTCTCTTTTCCTCTCTTTTCTTCTCTCTTTCCTTCTCTCGTTTTCCCCACGTGAAGCTTCAATAGCCTACCATTGAGCAAGCAAATACAATCTTCTGTCACTCTAATTCAAAGAATGCAAGAGTTTGTAAATGCTTGCTCAATGCCACGCTATAAGATTCTAAGCTTGCTCAATGTCTTACAAGTATTCTAAGCTATAGGATTAGTGTACCGATAATCATGATGCGTTAGTGTAATTATGATTATGTTATATTATTGACATGACTTCTTTGTTTGAAAGAGGGAAAAAGAGAAAGAAAAGGGAAAAAGAGAGGCAAGAATCATCATATATGTTTAAGAATCATCATTATTCGAAGCCTATGTATATTTGAATTGTGATAGGTTGCTCTAGAAGATATTGCCTGCACCAAATACCATGCCCACATCAAGAGATGAAGTGAAGAAGATGCTAACAATGGTGGGTATGGATTATGATACCATCCATGCTTGCCGTAATGACTGTATTCTCTTTTGTCGTGAGCATGGAGATTTGGCTAGTTGTCCGAAGTGTGCAAAACAACGATATAGAGATGACTTGCAGGGTGAGCAGATACCAGTAACGGTCTTGAGACACTTTCGCATCATTGCAAGAATACAACACATGTTCCAATGCAAATCCATAGCGGAGTTGATGACTTGGCATGCATCTCATCGGTCCACTGATGACACATTGAGGATTCCCGTAGATTGTGTAGCTTGGAAGCACATAGACAATTAGTGGTCGGACTTTGCAAGGGAGCCACACAATTTACATCTTGGGCTCGCCATGGATGGCGTGAATCCTTTTAAGATTGAAGCAACATCAAGAATATTAGAGTCCAATAGCATTGCAAATAGGTCTTGCAAAGAGATAGGGAGCTAGAATATTATTTGAATGTCAGTACTCATTTTTGTATTGCTTTGAGAAATCAATATCTTGCACGCACTGATCACATAGGTTTCTTTGAATTTCTACATGCATGAAAGAATACATTGAACATAGAAGTAAAACCCACTATTAGCAAGTTTGCAAGATAACTTTTCTAGTTTTGAGGCAACAATCCCTTTGGGCACCATAGCCTTTTTGGTAATATATAGTTTTGCGAAGTTGCTTTTTTGACAGAATAGCTCATTTGGTAGAACAACTTTTTTTTTGGGGGCGAGAATAGTTGTTTTTGCAATATATGATAATTTCTCGATGGAATCTCTCTAGTAGATGTATCTTTCACTTCAAGAATTGAGAACAAAATCAATGCTTGAAATTCTATTTAGTGGTGTTAAGCTACCTCTTTTAAAATTTTGATCTTTGATCACCTCAATTTCATCAAGTTTTTGGAGAGTCTTTAGTTTTCCAATGCATTCTTCCACATTCATGTCATATAACATGACCATCTAACTCATCTTCAATCATCCTCATCTTGTATCAGTCCTTTACAGTTTTAAATGGATCACTTTGTTGCCCCTCTAAAAGTTATGCACAGTATTAAAAACATAAAAAATGGAAAAAATAACTAAAATAAGGGACACTTTTGAAATAATATTTCTTGGAGAAGTAGTTCTTCCATGCAAAGCTTTGATGGGAAGTTTTTTTTAAAAAAAAATTTCTATCTGAGATAACAGCCTTTTCACTGGCAAGGCAAAAAGCCCATTTGCAAGAAACCAAATGGGATTGCCACTAAGCCTAGTCTATGCAAAAAGATCAATGTAAGGATCAAGAAGGCTCAAAATACACAAGGAAATCCATAAGGGAAACCATACAAGATAGACATTCATCCTTATCTCTCTACCTCATGTCTTATCTTCTAAACTCTTCTCACCTCTCTCATCCAATACATGTCACAACAACACAAAGCAACTATAGACGCGCTTGGTAGACGCACAAAATAGCGGGCGCGTCTATAGGCGTTGCTTTAGTAGAGAAATTACGGGCGCGTCTATTAGCGCGGCTAAATGCTCATCTATTTGCGCGTCAATCAACACATTTATTTGCGCGTTAGACCTGAGAAAATACGGCCCATCTAAGATCCCGTCTATCAGCATGTCTATTTGCACGTGTATTTGCGCATTTATTTGCGCGTTTACACTGAGAATCAGATGCGCATTTAGACGCGGGGTTAGACGTGATCCAGAGAATACAGAAAGTGAGATTTTGGTGTACATCATTGCTTTCCAAACATTGCCCATGATTACCAAAGCACATAATTTTTTGCAAGCCCACATATACAAGAATTAAGGGAAATGAGGAGAATGAGACAATATGTAAAATAGTTTTGCCAATATCAATTGTGGGGCTACGGTTTAATCTCATCCTCAATGAGATCAACCCTTGCCAAACTATCTACTTCAAAATCCAAACAAGTGTTTAGATCTACAAATACATTCAACCCACTACTACTTGTGCCACTCATGTGCTCATCGAAATCAAGATCTCCAATGGTAGGCTCGTTCTCACGGGTAATGCCGGCGTCAATATCTATATCTCCTATCTCATGATCATCCTCCTCTCTTGTATCACGGTCATCATCACGTCCATGGGCATGATCATCCTCCATACGCTCCATATTAGTAAATGTACTATACATCACTTTGGAACGTGGCATAATAGGTATGACATGCCACCACCTATTATTATCCACCATTGGTTGATAGACAACCTAATTCAAACACAAATACAATCATGTTACTTTTCTTGCATCAAATATTTAAAAGCGAGTATTTTTATGTGTGTGCACTGTACCTGTTCACATTGTTGCGGTAGTATTAGTGTGTCCTTCCTACTTTGCCAAAACTTTGTGGAGTCAATAGTTATATCTCCTATCTCATGATCATCCTCCTCTCTTGTATCACGGTCATCATCACGTCCATGGGCATGATCATCCTCCATACGCTCCATATTAGTAAATGTACTATACATCACTTTGGAACGTGGCATAATAGGTATGACATGCCACCACCTATTATTATCCACCATTGGTTGATAGACAACCTAATTCAAACACAAATACAATCATGTTACTTTTCTTGCATCAAATATTTAAAAGCGAGTATTTTTATGTGTGTGCACTGTACCTGTTCACATTGTTGCGGTAGTATTAGTGTGTCCTTCCTACTTTGCCAAAACTTTGTGGAGTCAATAGTTACGAAGCCACTTGCATGGCGTTTGATTGTTGCATTAGGGCCTCTTTCTACCACGTCCTTAAACCACTTTACATCCAAAACATACACAAAGAAGCGTCGAAAGTCAAGCATAATGATATCTTGGATTATGCCACAATAATCATCCATGACTCCATTGGCTCCCTCAAAGCTAGCAATGACACCGCAATCTTGTGTGTTTCTCTTATCATCAATCCGTTGTGTTCGAAAATGCTTGCCCTCACACCATATAGCATTGAACATAGTGCACTACACCAAGAAAAAATTCAATTAAATAAGCAATCTAAATTATAGAAACCTCCTAACTTATGCATAACATTCTATATACCGACCTTGCTCATGCATCCCCTAGCATACTCCCATTCTTCCATTGTGATATGCATCCCCTCGTCTTTCTCTGCTTTCTCCATTTCATCAAGTAGCCAATCCACATGAATATCCTTTGGAAGTGCTCTTAGATGCTAAGGGTATGGCACACGAGATCCGTGGTGTGTACGAAAGAGGGCCCTTTCTTCTTGTCTTCTTGCCTTTGCATCCTCGTATCTTGTCACCCATCTTTTCATCACATCACTATTAAGCACGCAAAAGAGGTTGATACTATTATGCAAAACTCCGTGTCTATTACTTTGTTGCGTCCTCTTCCTTGAGGCACAGTAGAGGTCATCCTTAGGTCTTCATCATCTCTCCATAGTCGTGGGAGAGAGCTATCCACATCAACAAGAAACTCAAAAATATATACAAGTGACTCTTGTACCAACCAACCCTCGGCCATGCTACCTTCGGGTCTTGCATTTTGTCTCACGAAGCCCTTCAAGGTCTTCATGAAGCGCTCGAGGAAGAACAACCATCGTGCATGTATAGTACCGCATATAGCAATCTCATCCACTAAATGCACTATGAGATGTAGTTGGCTTGTGAGAATAGAACGTGGAAATGTCTCCTCCACTAAACAAACCACCTCCACTGACATAACTCGAGCATTCTCAAGCGTGGTGGGATCTATTTCCTTTGAGCTCACATACCTCACAAGCTCACCCATCTTGTAAATACAATCTTTCACGTCCTTTGATGCACTACGTGAAATGCTAGTAGGTAGTATGAACTGAACCCGCGAGGAGGTGGTTGATTAGTTGCTTATAGCTATTCACTCACAAATTTGAAAGGAAAAAGATATTATGCATATAAAATACTTACTTGGAGCATCTTGTGCCAATCATGAGATTTCAAGCCATATAATTGCTCTACACCTCTTTTCTTGCTCTTTGTAAAGGCTCCCTTCAAACACCTCATGCATCCAGTGGGAGTACGAATTGTAGTACGAATTGTAGTAATAGCATGCTTCACCATCGCCATCTCTAGCTTTGATAACATCCACGGTGCACGAGGTAAAAAAACACGCCCATTTGGTCTCTCTTGAGGCCAAGCTTCACGCATCCTCCCTATGGTACATAGATCCTCCCTTATGCCTACCGAATCTCGTGTCCCATTCAAATGCTCCCAGATGGTAGATGCCACATTCTTGAAGATATGCATGGGATCGAGCAGGTGATTGATCTTGAGGTGGGACCAATATGGTAAACGATAAAAGATGGAGTATCTAAACAAAATAAAGTGTTAGCGTGCAATCTTCACTTTCAACCAATATAGCCAATCTTTACTTCCAGCCAATAGTTACAAATCCTTACCGGCTCATGCCAAGTGGTGGAGGAGTCGTGGATCCGTCCCAAATTCTCATCCAATCTCCCGCGGTGAGTGATTGTGGGAGGACTTCATTCCAAGGGGCAACATATCTAGGATGATCAGGTGGGAGAAATCGATGGTGATTCTCATAGATGACCTTATTCAATGCGTCTGCCCATGAGGCAACTAGCGAAGGACCACAAACAGGACATGCATGGTAACCCGATGTAGTGAGACCTGTAACAATAGATGCAATTAAGAGTGGAAGGTGGGTTTAGGGTGCCACGTCCTTGCCTATTCATAATTAAAAAATGCAATTCTTACCTGAACACTCGCCATAGCCCTCGGGGGGGTCACTATGTATAAACCCTCTATATCACGTGCGTTCAAGGCCTATATTTAAAATCCCTTAATTGTAAATTTTTTCATTAATAAAATGTACCCCTTTTCTATACAAATCTGTAAATTTTTTCCAAAACTATTTTAAATAGTCCCTTATGTATATTTATTTCTGTAAATTTTAGGAATAAAAAATATCCTTCTGTCGAACTCACGTGATAGGGTTACATATGATGAGTAACCCCCCCGAGCCATAGCCTGGGAAGTCATGCATCATCCACATCAAGACTGCTTTGCAGTTGAAGTCTCGTGACGAGGGAGGCCTGCTCACATCATGCACCTCGATACCTCTCCAAAGTATCTCTAGCTCATCAATCAAAGGCTCCAAATAAACATCAGGGTTTTTGACTTTATGTTTCCCTGGAATTAGAAGGGACAGCATGACATGTCCTTTCTTAATAGCCATAGAGGGTGGAAGATTGTAATTCACCAATACCACTGGCCATACACTGTAAGACGTGCTTTTGAGACCAAATGGGTTCACACCATCCATACCCAATCCAAGTCTCAAGCTCCTAGGTTCTTCCTTGAAGCTTGGCCATGTGTCTTCAATATGCTTCCATGCAGGAGAGTCCGTGGGAGTTCTCCACTTGCCATTGGTTGATTGATGGGAGGAATGCCATGACATGAGCTCTGCAATAGATTTGCACTTGAACATATGTTGGATGCGAGGGATTATGGGAAAATGTCACAATACCTTACGAGGCACATCCAAGGTTTTGAGATGTGCTCTATATCTTGCCTCTCCACAAGTAGGACACTCTCTTGCATCCTTATGTAGTCCACGAAACAAAACGCAATCGTTGACACATGCATGGATGCGCTTGTAATCTAATCCTCCAAGAGAGGTCACATGTTGCCTTGCCATATCTCTTGAGGTCGGTCTTTTATTCTCCCTTCGAAGCATTTTACACAATAGCCTGCACGTGAAGACCATAAATGAGGAAAAGCATTCGAGTAATTGACCCACGCGCATAATTCATCATGTTTGCAAAATCGACTTTAAATTAAAGCTTACTTGAGTAATGCATTCAAACTTGCATTGCTCCATCCATAGATGGTTTGCAAGTTTAGTAACTCAAGGGAGGCACGTAGAACAGAGAATGTGCACCCCTCAAACAGTGGAGTCGATGCTGCGGTAAAAAGATCATCCTGCTCCATGCTATTATCCCTCCCTTGATGGACATATAAATCCCGCACCATATCATCAAACACCTCCTCCTCCACGGCTTCATGAGGTAATGGTGGAGGGCTACTATCTCCATCACTCCATGCATCCGTAACGGTCCCTCCTGAAGATCCCACCTCATATCGCCGACGCTTCGCCTCCTCACGACGGGCATAGGGTAACATGTGCGGGTGTGGCACTGCATCCTATATCAAATTAAAACGGGATCATTATAACTCAAACATATGAACACCCATAGGTATCTCAATCAACCTTAACTTACAAATCCTTACCCTGTTTACGGTCACATCCCATTCTCCATACTTTGAGATATGATTGAGCGTAATCCTGCGTGCACGATACATGTTTCCTCGACATCGATCACACAGACATTTGATTTTTTGCTCCAACCACATTTCACGATGGTGGATACGGAGGGATTCATCCTCACTGGAGCTGCTTGTTGAAGATGGAGACATCCTACAAACAAACAACCCACCAAATTTGCTCTTCTTCAAATGCTTAACTTAAAAACTCTGTGTCGCATCTAAATGCCCGTCTATCGCCGCGTCTATTGTCGCGTCTACTTGCACGTCTAAATGTCCGTCTACTCTGTGTATTTAAACGCACCTGTAGACGCGCTAATAGACGTGCCTATAGACGCGATTACTCTGTGTATTCAGACGCGATGATAGACGCGCTAATAGATGCGACTATACCCGCGACTTTTAAACCTGCTTTTCAGCACGCCGCTCGCTTTGCTTTTCTTTTAACTACTTAAACTTCGCGAGCGACTTTCTTCCTTCATTATTAGCAGTTCTATAGATTCGAAGCTTAAGAGAGAGCCTCGCATACACACACAGTTCCAAGCTTTCACTCAAGACAAAGGGACCATACCTACACAGCTTGCTTCCAAGCCTAAAGAAGAGGAGGAGTACGAATAAGGAGAAGAGGAGGAGAAGAAACAAGTTTGGAAAAGAAAGATCCTTCCATACCTTTTTCCAAGTAAGTCCTTTTGAAGTTGTTCTTGCTTGCTCTTTCCAGTTTTGTACTTTTTCGCATCCACGAAACGCAGCATCTAGGTATGAGCGACACGTTCTTTTATCGGGCGAAACGTCCTTTTCCACTTTTGAGTATTCTCGATTGTCGGAGCGCGTGTATACAGGCGTCTGAGGGCGCATCTAAACGCGCATTTACAGGCGCGTCTATTTGCGCGTCTGGCTTGCTACAGACATGCACAAACGCGGATATAGACGCTCAAATAGACGATCTGTTAAACGCACTGTTAGACGGATGTTTTGACGGTCTGTTAGACGTGGTGATAGACGCGCTTTTACTTGAACTGTTAAATGCTCTGTTAGACGCGTTTATAGACGCGAAGATTAGACGGGTCTATAGACGCGCTCTGACAGAGCCTCTTTTTTTTTTTTTCCCCTTTCTTCTCAGCTCCCAAAGTAATAAATTTGTTTATTTTTTTCCAGTTTAACACATTGTGGGGAGGAAGTGCTTCTAGCTCACTTGATCCGCGTGAATCGATATGGAAGGATTTATATAATATTTTGGGACACCCTCCTAGTCCTGCGGAGTTATACGGGTACATGACGGGTACCCTTAACACTCCCCAGGAGTCAGCAGTACAGACTCCGAGCCACCCCACACCGCCTGAGATCACCCCAGCGGAGTCCGCACAGCCGTCTTATGCCCCGTCTTATGCCCCTTTCCCCGTACCGTCTTATGCCTCTTCCCCCATGCCGTCTTATGTCCCTTCTGCCATCCCGTCTTATGCCCCTTCCCCCATGCCTTCAAGAGGTCCTTCTGCCTCAGCGAGCCGTCGACGTACTCCCCAGCCGTCGAGACTCGGTTCTCCAGCTACGAGTGGTCAGCGTAGTCCCGCGCAGTCCCCAGCTACGAGTGGCCAGCGTACGAGCTCGACACGACAGGGTGGCAGGCGTAGTAGCAGGGAGAGCGGTGGCGGATGCATGGCACAGTGCTTTGGGCCATGTGGCGGTGAGGCCGAGGATGATGATTCCGATGATTTAGACGTGCCTCTAGGTGATGGTACGATTTATTATGACATCACCCAGACAGGAGGCATCTTGATGGATGCGCGGGGGAAGGATGTAATGGCCTTCATGCGCTCTGTAATTGCTAACAATTACAGAGATTGCTTTATCCACTATAAAGACCACCCAAAGAGGTTGGCTGATGAGACCCTCGCTACTGTTCGCTCTTCTAGGTATCCTAACCCCCCCAATCGCCAGTTCACAGATAAATGGGCCAAGTCAAAGATTGTTACGATACTTAGCAATAAAAGATCTTCCCTTAAGAGGCAGGCACTAGCGGAGCTTGCCAAACTTGAGGCAGGTCAACCTCCAAGGGGCCCGCCCCACACCGCTCAGAAGCGTGAGTGGAAGAAGGCAATGAAGTCAGCGAGGGAGGAGCCCAGTCTGCAGCACATGGAGGCACGGAGGATCCAGATGGAGGAGTATGGGAGCGAGCATTTTGGAGCAGGGGGTGTTGAATCATGGGAGGCCCAATTTGTAAGTATCGATCTCAAATTATATTGCTTATGTAGTTTATTAGGAGGTTGGTTGTTTCTTTGTACTAATCCCTCCACAAAGTGTATCGCGGTCATGCAGCTTGAGATCGTGGGCAGATACCCTACTCCAGTGGAGACAGCCTACCACCGCCACCATCGCAGAGGAGATACATGGAGGCACTTCTATGATGACGGGTTGATTACTGAGGAGCAGTATACCCGAGCGACTGGACATGCCCCCCAGGTATTTGAAAGTAATTAAATAATGCCAAAATTATAAGTAAAGATTTGATTTTTCATACATTGATATATGTTGTCCCTTGTTTACAGGGCGCCCCTGCACAAGACGACGAGGAAGATGAGGAAGGAGGTGCAGAAGGGAGCGTAGAAGGCAGCGCATCAGGGAGCATGGAAGGCAGCGAGGATTAGTCGTAGAAGTAGTGCTACTATTCTTTTTTGTACTTAAAGCCATTGGCTTGGCTTCGTGCCTCTTGTATATAGACTCCTCTTATTTTTTGTACTTGAAGCCACATGACATGGCTTAGCTTCCTTATTTTTTGTACTTGGAGCCACATGACGTGGCTTAGCTTCTCGTGCTATATGTATATACAAGCACTTTTTGAGCTTTCAATTTTATTGCGTTTTGGAGTTGTAATATTTTATTTGGAATTGTAATTAAAATGAGGTTGGCTGTAAGAATTGAATTACAGAATGTGGATATGGGATTCTTGTAACTATATAGCATACACAACATACACAGTATTCTGTAAAATTAAAAAAAAAAAAAAGGTGCGTCTATCAGCGCGTTTACAAACGCATTTATATTCGCGTCTGTCTGTTCGATATGCGTCTATACGTGCGTCTATCAAAGCATTTATTTGCGCGTTTATTTACGCGTGTATCAGCATGTCTATACATGCGTAAGTCTGATATATAGACGCGCTAATAGACGCGGGTCTCTTGACGCCCAAATAGACACGCAAATAGACACGCCTGTAAGTTTTTTATTTAGTTCATGAAACGCATCTGTGCGCGCGTCTATGGGTGCTTTGTCTTGTTGTGTGTGTCTCCATCTCACTGACATAATCGCCTCCACCGATTACCACTGTAGTACCACTCTCTTTCATCCATACAATGTGCCTCTAGCATCACAAAATCAACTAAACTATTGTGCCTTTTAGCATCACCTTCTCAATACCCTCCTTGATGCTAGGCTGATCATAACCAATTACCTATTATCTTGGATACTTTTAACTTAGAGAACCTGAGTGTGTAGGCTAGTTTCTCAAGGGGCTCATTGCTTATAGATTTTTCTAACTTGGGAGAATACCCTCATATATGGGTTGTCCAAATAAATGCAACCACTTTATGCACACAAGGCAAGGGTAGGGCACCCACAAGAGTGGTGTTCATAGCAAAAATACATAGCTCACAAATGCCAATATTTGCCTATTATTTCAAGGCATACCATGGTGGGGAAAATAAGAAACATTTGCATAGGGGACAAAGTGCCTACACTCCATACAAATATATATAATAAGGGTCTAGCCCTTTGATTTGATATATAATAAAGGTCTAACCCTTGGCTTTGATAAAAATAAGAAGAATATAATAACATTATCCCCACCACAACTCAACCACCAGAGTCAATGTCTCTCTCCTTCTTTCAAAAGTATTTGCTACAGATTTGCAGTGTTTCTAGCTTCATGAAGTTGCACCTCCTTTCTCTTTTGGCTCTTCTCTTTCATTTTCATCCTTCTATTACTGCCTTTGTAGCCTTTGCTTCATTCTACACTTCACGAGCTACCTCTTTTCACATAGTGCTACTCGGCTATTAAACTCCTTGCCTCTATCTCAGAATTGTTTATTACATCTCTCGTTATATATAGAGTATTGTGTATTGATATGAATAATATCACACCCTTGCAACTCTTTTACATGAATATATTCTTTTGCATTTCATTGCAGGGATGTTTTTATCGAAGCTATTCTGATATATGGAAATTTTATTGAGGTAATTCTTTTAGTTTCACAATATTAATATAACATAGTATGCTTTTATATCTTTTCTTTTCAATTTTGAAGTAAAACATGCAAATCTTGGCGAAAACTTTATATACATATATATTATAAAGGCACTCTCTATAAGAGGTTTTTGTTATAATGTTCTCATGTGATGGAATAAGGGCCCTTCCACTAGATGTGAATCTTTAGGGGTTATGCCTAGCCCCACTAGTCTACATTACACAAGTGCCTGTAGAGCCATACTGGATTCACAAAGATCTGCCATCTCAATGTCCTGATTGCCTAAGTGTCGTGTTGTTGTTATGCTTGGACCGCTCAAGGAAGAATCCCAATGCAAAAACATGCTATCTTGAAAAATGCCATCCTCACCTTGTGACATTTCTAACTGCATGCAGCCCACATCATTAGAGTTACTATCTACCTCTAGCCATAGTTCGTGTAACTCTCTCCACACCTCCTTCATACTCTGTCTCTCCCTTGCCCTTGTTGCCAAGCAACTTATTGCTAGCCTCCCCGTGGTCAAAATTGATTCTTTCACAGCTTCAGAATTGTATACCTCCGTAAGAACTGGATCAAGTAGCCCCTGTAAATCCCCATTGTTGATGCAGGGAACTGCCATGTTTTGAAGATTAGCATCCTCACAACCTCTGCTAACATCGACTGTAGGTTGGGCAGAGATGAGCTCTAAAAGCACAATGCCAAAGCTGTAAACGCCACTTTTGTCATTGATTTAAAAGCTGGTATAATGTATCCAATAGTTCCTTGGATGGCAGCAGCTGAGATGTGAGTAGCCCCTAGAGGAGCCAGCTTGGAGATTCCGAAATCTGCTACCTTGGCATTTAGGTCTTCGTCCAGGAGAATGTTTGTGGACTTGACGTCCCTATGGTAGATTGGAGGATTGGTTGATGAATGAAGATAGGCTAGGGCATCTGCTGTTTGAATAGCAATGCAAAGGCGTTGCCTCCAACTCAATGCAGCTTTCTCCTTCTTCCCTTAAAGATGCTATAGAAGCGTGCCATTCGAGATAAATTCGAAGACAAGCACAGGGATCTTATTTTCCAAGCAGCATCCTAAGAGCTGCGTGCCGGTGATTCAACTGCGAAAGGATTCTTACCGCGTTTAGGAACTGTTGTTTGTCTTGTAGTGATCCCGCCCGCTTGCTCCTTTTAATGGCCACTCCGGTTCCATCAGTGAGTTTCCCTGCATAGACAGTTCCAAAGCCTCCCCCTCCTATTTGGCAGCTCTCAGCGAAGTTGGCCGTAGCTTTTTGGAGCTCCCGAAGAGGCATCAATGTGGCGGTCTCCTTGTTCATGAGTGTTTGTATCAAATCTATGTCTTGCTGATGCTTTCTAAAATACACACTCCATCGCCATCCAAGGAGTAAACAGCTCCCAACGGATACAAAGATAGATGCAACAACTACTGTCAAGAACAGCCGCAATCCTATGTGACTTGTGTTGTTGGGGGGACAAGTTGGAGAGGGCCACCACAAAGTGCAGGATTGTGAGAAAAGAAGGCGGCATTCCAAAGATTGGGAGGTAGAGGAGCAGGAAGTTGGCCGAAGAGATTATTGTAAGAGACATCGAGCTATGTCAAGTTGAGCATACCAGTGAAGCCAGGAGGAACATGCCGGCTCAGTCGATTGTTCGACAAATTTAAGAAGGACAAGGAAGGCAGGGACGTGGAGGTGAAGAGGTCAGGCGGCAATTCTCCCTCCAAATTGGTGTCGCTCAGATCCACAACTTCCAAGTCGCCAGAAAATGTCATGTTGAGTCTGGGAGGTAGGGTAAGGCCTGTCAGATTGTTGCCCGCCAGGCCAAGCTTCGAGAATGTAATGTTTCCTAGCAGCAGTAGTATCAGACCAAATCTCCGAAGGGAGCTCGCCTACCAAACGATTGGATGCCAGGTTGAGTTCTTGAAGGTTGGGCAGGTTCCCAAACCCGGACGGTATCCGTCCCTCTAGTTGATTGTTGTTGATGACAAGGTGCTGGAGACTCGTCAAACTTGGAAATTGAGACTCGGCAAACCGAGTAAGACTGTTGTTTTCAAGGTGGATGGCGATGAGCTTGCTGAGACCCTGCAGACTGGGAACGGGGCCAGAAACTCGATTGCTGGAGAGGTCCAAGCTGACAAGGGTGGTCAAGTTGTGCAGCTGAGGAATGGAGCCGGTGAGTTGATTGCCAGAAAGATGGAGGAACTGCAGGTCGGTGAGCTCATCCAGGATCGGGATGGAGCCTTCGAGGCTGTTGCCCTCCAGAGAGAGGTACCGCAGCCTCTTGAGCTGGCGCAGTGTCGACGGAATGCTGCCGGAAAGCTGGGCTCTTGAAAGATCTAGGTGCGTGAGGCCAGTCAAATTGCCCATCTCCGGAGGGATTTCGGAGTATAGAGAGTTCACCGACAAATCCAACTCCTTGAGGCTTTTCAAAGAGGCCAAACTGCACCCAAGACATGCAAGGAGGCCAAATTTTCTATAGAGCAAAAATCACACCCACACACACACACAAGCTTTGTTACTATAGCCATGCAAGATATGTATGTATGTATGTTGCAAACAAATTAAAAGCTTTGTTACTATAGCCATCGAGGATATGTATGCATGCATGTATACATACATACATGGGTATCAAACCATAGGTTCTTTTGCTTCCATTAGAGAATTAGTGTCATTTGCAAACATTTTCAAGGCAAGTTGTTGTCCAACAAAATCCAAATACCCGATATTGATAAGAAGTAGTGACCTTATACCTTACTATGTATAGGAGGGTTTTAGTAACCAATGCAAAAGCAAAGGTGCCAAGGGGATACTCACCACATTATCATCCACCATGACAACAACTTCGTAGCCTTAAAGAAAAGGGATTTAATAGTGGTGAGATATTTGACACCACAACACATTGCTTGAAGGACATTATCTATGAAGTCCCATCTTACTCTATCATATGCCCTATCAAGGTTTATGTTCAATAGTGACCATTGCCCAAGTCAACTAAGAGAAAAATCCATAGAAAGAGAAAGATCGAGGATGTTTTGGAAGGTGTGCCTTTCTTGGATGAACCGTACTACTCCTACCCAACCAACCTTTGAATTATCCATTTGAGCCTCAGAGCCAATGCCTCGGCCATAATCTTGTAGGCTATGGTTAACATTGTCAAAGGCCTCCAATCCCTCAAGCTCAGCTTATTAGGCCTTTAGGGAATAAATTTGATGAATCCTAAATTGACATTGGGAGGGAATATACCTCTTTCAAACACAACATTCACCATTTTCATTAAGTCTTTGCCAAGGCCAAGTACCTTCTCATCCTTTACGTTCTTGAGTGCTTCAAAAGATACTTCCTAAGAAAATGGTTTATCAAGTCTACCTTTTTCAAAAGGGAAAGTACCCTCTTGCAGAATGGATAACAAAGAACTTCCCATCTTTGGGGGACATTCCCCAAAAACGCCTTTGATTCTGGTTGAAAAATATAGTGACACCTATTTCATTAATTTTGGACTTTTTGTGTTGTTTTTGGACGAAGCCCAAAAATCCTTCCCAAATGAAAACTTTACTTTATGAAAATATCCTTTCCAAATCAAAATTTTACTTTCTAAAAAGTTTCTTCCCAAATCAAAAGTTCACTTTGTGGCACTGTCATATTCACATAAAAATATTGTTTTTTCAATCTATACTTTTGCACCAACATGCAAGAATTTGAAATAATCCTATATTAGAAATTCTAGCTATATCTAAGTTATTTGTAAATTTAATTATTTTTAATATTTTTCCTTGACGTTTTTCCTTCCCAAATCAAAAGTTCACTTTGTGGCTCTATCATATTCACATACAAATATTGTTTTTTCAATCTATACTTTTACACCAACATGCAAGAATTTGAAATAATCCTATATTAGAAATTCTAGCTATATCTAAGTTATTTGTTATTTAATTATTTTAAATATTTTTCCTTGACGTTTTTCATTGACATGATAAATTTATAAATCCATGAAAGGAGACTTAAATATTTCATGAAAATAACATTGACACTCGGCAATATGCACAAAATTTAACAAAACTTTTAATAAATAGAAAGAAGACATGATGCCATAAGACCAAAGAGGGATAATAGCAATTGTAGCTTTATGTATATGATTACATTGAGAGACGTTGCTCTTAGCTACAGTCTTTATATCCAAAATGATATAGATTGAACATATGTTTACAATTTAAATTGTTGCTCTTAAAGAGCCTCAATTCGTGCCATCTGCATAATTTGACACCCCATTGTCTTATTGCTCAATGTCACGACAGTCCCTTGCCAGTTGCCATCTGCATAATTTGACCTAGGCTTGTCTTGCCAAGCCTTGCCCCTTGGGTGCATTGACTCCCCATTGTCTTATTGCTCAATGCGATAGTCCCTTGCCAGGTGCCATCTGCATTAACTCCCTGTTGTCTTGCCAAGCCTTGACCCTTGGGTGACATCCAGTGCTTCTTTGATTTCTTTGCCCTTGAATGCCAAGACACTATGATTGTCTCTGTCGAAACTTGAGAGACTGCTTCATCATTTGGGACCCACTCCTTTATTATACAATTAGTATATAATGTGTTGTTGTCCATATTCTCCTTCCTGCCCTTTGGCTCATACCATACCGCTGTAAATGTTGTAGCTCTCCCTTGGTCATCTCTTTGCACATCAACTACTTTTGCAACCCAAAACTTCACATTCTCATATTCATCATCCGATGGCCGAACCACAACAAAACAATCAACCTCTATATCTACTTGTGGCATAAACTCTCTCTTCTTCGGTCCACAATATGGACGTGGGAGTAATGATACAAAATCATTTTCAAAGACTGGAGCTGGGCGCAAATCGTTATGAACATTTGGCCAAAACATATTGCATTCTTCCTTGACATCCTTTGAGCCTCGCATTCTCTCAAGGTCCTTTATTAAATTTCGTGTCTTGTTAATTACAGTGGTAGTGTGTTCTCTCCAAGCAGGCTTCGAATCAGGATATCTCTGGAGCATTTCCTCTTTGTATGTAATAAATGCTTTTAATCCATCTATTTCACAATTAGACCTCTCATTAAATTCTTGTATAGGAGCCCATGTTGGATACCTTTCCTTGCTGGGAATTGAAGTTAAGAGACTGTAAGGTTCTTCAGGTTCCCATTTTGTATCATGAGAATACTGTTGCCATTGCATTACGGGTTTTTCATCTTTTAAAAAAAAACGAAAGTAGTGTGGATTGGTATGACCTGTCAATGCATCACCACCCGTTTGTATGAAAGGTAGAATGAAGCTCTTCCAATCATACATTCTTTCGAGCCTCTCACATACTGTACTTTCCTTACGACCACCAACTTGCCTGCCACATCTTCTTACCAAGTCATCTATTGTCTCCACATCCTTGCATTTAAGCTCCCTTGAGACTGTGCTAAAAACCTGATCGATATCCTCATGTGTATGCCCAACATACAAAAATCCACATTCGACCTCATTGAAGATTCGATGAGCAACTAGCATGGAGCAGAAGGCAAACATAAGTACATTCTTATTTTCTCGCCAGCAATTATCAGCTTGTATTCTCAAAGTCGGTGGCAGGCGACCTTTTTCTGCATGTACATTGCGAATTGCCTTCATAATAGATGTTACAACTTGATTGCTATCATGTAGATGCAAGGAATCAATCCATATATCTGCAAAGAACTTAATTCCATGCACTAACACTCCACATAGATGTGTCTTTAGAAAGTGCTTTCCTTGTAATTTAGGTGGAGTGGCAACAAAACGAGGCAATGTTGTTGTATTCTGATCCATGCCATCTACAATAAGACACATGTAGTCATCAGGATGCGAAATAGCTTGCTCCTTCCAAAATGCATATTTTTGTCTGGAATGTCGAATAAGGTCATGATGAGATTTTCGATTTTTTTTGTATAATTCCCTTTGATTTGGACATGTTGCACTCTCAATCGCTCGCTTTAAATCATCACAGACATTGCACTTTGACATTTTTTGCCTCCTTGGGATTTTAACATATCCAAAGTTCTTCTTCCAAAGAGTATACAAAGTATGAGAAGAAGCTACAGCATCCCCTCTTTGCCTTTGCTTTTCTGCAATAGAGTCAAATACTTCGAGCTTTGTCAAGCCCATTGGAAGGTGCATTTCAGTGATCGCGTCACCGTTAGGGAGTTTGGTAGATATATGGGGTTGAGGCAAAGCATTTTCATGTATGAAGTCTTGTAAAATTGCTGCTGCCCTGACAGTTGAGATTCTTGATTTGGACCTTCCTCTATTACCGTGAATGCTAAATTTGTTGCCGCCCTTTGCCTTGGTGACTAAATCCCAATATGTACCATGGGATAATCCAGTAATATTGCGATATGCCTTATTGCAAATCCTTTTTCCATTTACGAGAGGTTTTACCTTTTGTCTTGAACTTAGCCTTTTATTGCCATTCTGAAGAAAGCAAGAGAGACTTGTGAGAAGGTATTCATTTCTTTCGCTTCCCCTTCTTTGCCACACGTGTCCTCTACATTCCCTGATGTCTGCAAGATCAATGAAGCGCATACATCTTCGCTTGCAACATAGATATCCCAATGCATTTAACATGTTCTCCTCCTTCATTACTCTCTTCCTCTTTGGTTGCTTTTGTGGATCTGCCTGGATTCTCTTTCTCTTCATGCATATGTATGACCGTTTTCGTTCCTCGTACACATTGTTATCTGTATTTATGCACTTCTTCTCCTCACATTTGTTTGTAACCAAGCATCCATGATTGGTCGTTGCATCCTTGTTCATATCACAATCAAAGTTAAATACTGAATAATCCTCTGTTGATCTCATCCTCATTTTTAACATACTCTTAGGACCATTCAATGAATTCAATATTCTACGAGAGTATTGAGAACCTTGAAACTCTTCCACTCCTGAGAGAACATCACTCATTGGGACATCTTGCATGGCTTTCACAAATCCACAACCTTGATTGACACCAGGTTTGTTAATATGCATGAACTCATCCACACTTGACAAGACATCGCTATTGAAACCTTTGCCCTTCTCACTGTGCAAGAATTCATCCACCCCAGATAAGGCTTCGCTTCTAAAATCATTTTGTTTCTTGGAACCAATGAACTCATCCACTCCAGATAAGATGTCACTTCTATAATTGAGTATATTGAAATCATCCACATTTGAAGTGATAGAGCCTGGCACATGGGCACGCTTTTTAGGTCCTTTGATATTGTAGTATGCGTTGTCTTTATCATTGAAAACCACGTGCCTCTTTCTCATGTTTAAAAATTGCATGCTCCATCTCATATTCTTGCCTACCTCATAGTAGGGATCACATAAGGATGTTATGTTATCAACCATACCATCATCAGTGACTTTTAGAATCCTCATCTGCGCAAATGACCATTGCTCCACTTGTTCAAATCCCAATACTTCACCTTCTGCTACAATCTTATTTGCAAATGATCTCATTTGTAAAATGTCCCCTATAGTAAAATCCAAGGTGGTGCACTTTGTATTCTTGATAATGTCTGTTGCATAAGTCTCATCTTTGTCCCATGCTATAAATGATTTGTTGGATGTATTGTAGGGCATAACATCTCCAAGTGTTTCCATATCTCCACATTTATACTTTAGCTCAACATGTGCACTAAGAATCTTTGATACAGTAACTGCTACCTTATCTTTGCCAAGTCTTCGAAAGTGGCAAAGAGAATTGGGATCACTATCATGGATTGTAGCAAATGCAACTACTTCTCTTTTGCTACATAAAATCACATCCATCCCTGGAACAAAATCTATAGCCATCTCCTTTGTGAGAGTCCTTCGCAAGCAAGCTGCAGTGGCAACAATTACATAAATATTAGTCTCTTTTTAATAATCTACTTATTTATTATCCTTTGCATGGTCAAGTACTCATCAGATGGACATGCCAAGTTATCCTTTGCATGGTCAATCAAGCATTAAATACTATTTTTGCTCTAGTGTCATGCACATCCGTAAAAAAACATGAGCCTACTAGGTACGTTATCCAATCAAACACTAATGGGATGCGGGTGCCACTTTGCATGTAAGTCAATTCCACCTAGTTGAGGTGTACAAAAAGTGTTGTGCCCATCGGATATGCTTTGCATGGTCCATCGAGCATTAAATACTATTTTTGCTCCTATCATGCACATCCATAAAAAAAACACGCTGCTAGGTGTGTTATCCGATCAAGTACTTATGCGATGGGAATGCCACTTTGCATGTAAGTCAATTCCACCTAGTTGAAGGTGTGTGCAAAGTATTGTGCCCATCCAATATGCTTTGCATTGTCGATCAAGCATAACACACTATTTCTGCCTTACTGTCATGCACAACCATATAAAAACACGGCCATAGGTGTGTTATTCAAATAAGTACTTATCAGATGGGGGCTCCACTTTGCACGCAAGTCCGTTTTAACTACATTGAGGTGCGTGCAAAGTATTGTCACCATCGGATATGATTTGCATGGTCGATCACGCATTATATACCAATTTTTCCCTAATGATATGCACATTCGCACAAAAACACGCCATTAGGTGTGTTATCTGACCAAGTACTTATCGGATGGGTGTGCCTCATTGAGAACATTTCAATACCACCTAGGTTGAGGCGTAAAAAAAGTTTTGTGCCCATTGGATATCCTTTGCATGGTCGATCGAGCATTAAATACCATTTTTGCCTTAGTGCCATGCACATTCGTCAAAAAACGCAGTCCTAGATGTGTTATTCAGACTAGTACTTATCGGATGGGGGCTCCAGTTTGCACGCAAGTCTGTTTCAACTAGTTTGAGGTGTGTGCAAAGTATTGTCACCATCAGATATGATTTGCATGGTCGATCACGCATTATACACCGTTTTTCCCTAGTGGTATGCACATCCGCAAAAAAACACGCCCTTAGGTATGTTATCTGACCAAGTACTTATCGGATGGGTGTACCTCTTTGACAACATTTTAATACCACCTAGGTTGAGGTATAAGAAAAGTATTATGCCCATCGGATATGCTTTGCATGGTCGATCGAGCATTAAATACCATTTTTGCCTTAGTGCCATGCACATTCGTAAAAAAACACGCTGCTAGGTGTGTTATCCGATCAAGAACTTATGCAATGGGAATGCCACTTTGCATGTGAGTCAATTACACCTAGTTGAAGATGTGTGCAAATTATCGTGGCCATCCGATATGATTTGCATGGTTGATTGAGCATTAAATACCATTTTTGCCTTAGTGCCATGCACATCCGTAAAAAAACACGCTACTAGGTGTGTTATCTGATCAAGCACTTATGCGATGGGCGTGCCACTTTGCATGTAAGTCAATTACACCTAGTTGAAGGTGTGTGCAAAGTATTGTGTTCATCGGATATGCTTTGTATTGTCGATCGAGCATAACACACCGTTTCTGCCTTAGTGTCATGCACAACCATATAAAAATACGGCCATAGGTGTGATATTCAAATAAGTACTTATCAGATGGGGGATCCACTTTGCACGCAAGTTCGTTTCAACTACATTGAGGTGCATGCAACGTATTGTCACCATCGAATATGATTTGCATGGTCGATCACGCATTATACACCATTTTTTTCCTAATGATATGCACATCCGCAAAAAAACACGCCATTAGGTGTGTTATTTGACCAAGTACTTATCGGATGGGTGTGCCTCATTGAGAACATTTCAATACCACCTAGGTTGAGGCGTACGAAAAGTTTTGTGCCCATCGGATATCCTTTGCATGGTCTATCGAGCATTAAATACTATTTTTACTCTAGTGTCATGCACATCCGTCAAAAAACACGTTTCTAGGTATGTTATAGGATCAAGCACTTATGGGATGGGCATGCCACTTTGCATGTAAGTCGATTCTAGCTAGTTGAAGGTGTGTGCAAAGTATCGTGCCCATCGGATATGCTTTGCATGGTCGATCGAGCATTAAATACCATTTTTGCCTTAGTGCCATGCACATCCGTAAAAAAACACGCTGCTAGGTGTGTTATCTGATCAAGCACTTATGCGATGGGCGTGCCACTTTGCATGTAAGTCAATTACACCTAGTTGAAGGTGTGTGCAAAGTATTGTATTCATCGAATATGCTTTGCATTGTCGATCAAGCATAACACACCGTTTTTGCCTTAGTGTCATGCACAACCATATAAAAACACGGCCATAGGTGTGTTATTCAAATAAGTACTTATCAGATGGGGGCTCCACTTTGCACGCAAGTCCGTTTTAACTACATTGAGGTGCGTGCAAAGTATTGTCACCATCGGATATGATTTGCATGGTCGATCACGCATTATACACCATTTTTTTCCTAATGATATGCACATCCGCAAAAATACACGCCATTAGGTGTGTTATCTGACCAAGTACTTATCGAATGGGTGTGCCTCATTGATAACATTTCAATACCACCTAGGTTAAGGCGTAAGAAACGTTTTGTGTCCATCGGATATGCTTTGCATGGTCGATCGAGCATTAAATACTATTTTTGCTCTAGTGTCATGCACATCCGTCAAAAAACACGTTGCTAGGTATGTAATCCAATGAAGCACTTATGGGATGCACGTGCCGCTTTGCATATAAGTCTATTCCACCTAGTTGAAGGTGTGTGCAAAGTATCGTGCCCATCGGATATGCTTTGCATGGTGGATCGAGCATTAAATACCATTTTTGCGTTAGTGCCATGCACATCCGTAAAAAAACACGCTACTAGGTGTGTTATCTGACCAATTACTTATCGGATGGGTGTGCCTCATTGCGAACATTTCAATACCACCTAGGTTGAGGCATACGAAAAGTTTTGTGCCCATCGGATATGCTTTGCATGGTCGATCGAGCATTAAATACTATTTTTGCTCTAGTGTCATGCACATCCGTCAAAAAACACGCTTCTAGGTATGTTATCCGATCAAGAACTTATGGGATGGGCGTGCCACTTTGCATGTAAGTCGATTCCACCTAGTTGAAGGTGTGTGCAAAGTATTGTGCCCATCGGATATGCTTTGCATTGTCGATCAAGCATAAAACACCGTTTTTACCTTAGTGTCATGCACATTCGTAAAAAAACGCAGTCCTAGATGTGTTATTCAAACTAGTACTTATCGGATAAGGGCTCCAATTTGCATGCAAGTCCGTTTCCACTAGGTTGAGGTGTAAAGTATTGTCACCATCGGATATGATTTGCATGGTTGATCACGCATTATACACTGTTTTTTCCCTAGTGGTATGCACATCCGCAAAAAAACACGCCCTTAGGTATGTTATCTGACCAAGTGCTTATCGGATGGGTGTGCCTCTTTGACAACATTTTAATACGACCTAAGTTGAAGTATAGGAAAAGTATTTTACCCATTGGATATGCTTTGCATGGTCGATCGAGCATTAAATACCATTTTTGCCTTAGTGCCATGCACATCCGTTAAAAAACACACTTCTACGTTTGTTATCTGATCAAGCACTTATGCGATGGGCGTGCCACTTTTCATGTAAGTCAATTCCACCTAGTTGAAGGTGTGTGCAAAGTATTGTGCCCATCGGATATGCTTTGCATGGTCGATCGACCATTAAATACTATTTTTGCTCTAGTCTCATGCACATCCGTAAAAAAAACACGCTGATAGGTATGTTATCCAATCAAGCACTTATGGGATGGGCGTGCCACTTTGCATGTAAGTCAATTCCACCTAGTTAAAGGTATGTGCAAAGTATTGTGCCCATCGGATATGCTTTGCATGGTTGATCGAGCATTAAATACCATTTTTGCCTTAGTGCCATGCACATCCGTAAAAAAATACGCTGCTAGGTGTGTTATCTGATCAAGCACTTATGCGATGGGCGTGCCACTTTGCATGTAAGTTAATTCCACCTAGTTGAAGGTGTGTACAAAGTATTGTGCCCATCGGATATGCTTTGCATTGTCGATCAAGCATAACACACTGTTTTTGCCTTAGTGTCATGCACAACCATATAAAAACACGACCATAGGTGTGTTATTCAAATAAATACTTATCAGATGAGGCCTCCACTTTGCACGCAAGTCCGTTTTAACTACGTTGAGGTGCGTGCAAAGTATTGTCACCATCGGATATGATTTACATGGTCGATCACGCATTATACACCGTTTTTTCCCTAGTGGCATGCACATTCGCAAAAAAACACGCCCTTAGGTATGTTATCTGACCAAGTACTTATCAGATGGGTGTGCCTCTTTGACAACATTTTAATACAACCTACGTTGAGGTATAGGTAAAGTATTATGCCCATCAGATATGCTTTGCATGGTCGATCGAGCATTAAATTCCATTTTTGCCTTAGTGCCATGCACATCCGTAAAAAAACACGCTACTAGGTGTGTTATCCGATCAAGCACTTATGCGATGGGAATGCCACTTTGCATGTAAGTCAATTCCACTTAGTTGAAGGTGTGTGCAAAGTATTGTGCCCATCGGATATGCTTTGCATGGTCGATCGAGCATTAAATTCCATTTTTGCCTTAGTGCCATGCACATCCGTAAAAAAACACGCTGCTAGGTGTGTTATCCGATCAACACTTATGCGATGGGAATGCCACTTTGCATGTAAGTCAATTCCACTTAGTTGAAGGTGTGTGCAAAGTATCGTGCCCATCGGATATGCTTTGCATGGTCGATCGAGCATTAAATTCAATTTTTGCCTTAGTGCCATGCACATCCGTAAAAAAACACGCTGCTAGGTGTGTTATCTGATCAAGCACTTATGCGATGGGAATGCCACTTTGCATGTAAGTCAATTCCACTTAGTTGAAGGTGTGTGCAAAGTATCGTGCCCATCGGATATGCTTTGCATGGTCGATCGAGCATTAAATTCCATTTTTGCCTTAGTGCTATGCACATCCGTAAAAAAACACGCTGCTAGGTGTGTTATCTAATCAAGCACTTATGCGATGGGCGTGCCACTTTGCATGTAAGTCAATTCCACCTAGTTAAAGGTATGTGCAAAGTATTGTGCCCATCGGATATGCTTTGCATTGTCGATCGAGCATAACACACTGTTTTTGCCTTAGTGTCATGCACAACCATATAAAAACACGGCCATAGGTGTGTTATTCAAATAAATACTTATCAGATGGGGCCTCCACTTTGCACGCAAGTCCGTTTTAACTACGTTGAGGTAGGTGCAAAGTATTGTCACCATCGGATATGATTTGCATGGTCGATCACGCATTATACATCATTTTTTTCCTAATGACATGCACATTCACAAAAAAACACGCCATTAGGTGTGTTATCTGACCAAGTACTTATCGGATGGGTGTGCCTCATTGAGAACATTTCAATATCACCTAGGTTGAGGCGTACGAAAAGTTTTGTGCCCATCGGATATCCTTTGCATGGTCTATCGAGCATTAAATTCTATTTTTACTCTAGTGTCATGCACATCCGTCAAAAAACACGTTTCTAGGTATGTTATAGGATCAAGCACTTATGGGACGGGCATGCCACTTTGCATGTAAGTCGATTCTACCTAGTTGAAGGTGTGTGCAAAGTATTGTGCCCATCGGATATGATTTGCATTGTCGATCAAGCATAAAACGCCGTTTTTATCTTAGTGTCATGCACATTCGTAAAAAAACGCAGTCCTAGATGTGTTATTCAAACTAGTACTTATCGGATGGGGGCTCTAGTTTGCACGCAAGTCCGTTTCAACTAGTTTGAGGTGTGTGCAAAGTATTGTCACCTTCGGATATGATTTGCATGGTTGATCAAGCATAACACACCGTTTTTGCCTTAGTGTCATGCACAATCATATAAAAACACGGCCATAGGTGTGTTATTCAAATAAGTACTTATCAGATGGGGGCTCCACTTTGAACGCAAGTCCGTTTTAAGTACATTGAGGTGCGTGCAAAGTATTGTCACCATCGGATATGATTTGCATGGTCGATCACGCATTATACACCATTTTTTCCCTAGTGGTATGCACATCCGCCAAAAAACACGCCCTTGGGTATGTTATCTGACCAAGTACTTATCGGATGGATGTGCCTCTTTGACAACATTTTAATAACAATTAGGTTGAGGTATAGGAAAAGTATTATGCCCATCGGATATGCTTTGCATGGTCGATCGAGCATTAAATACCATTTTTGCCTTAGTGCCATGCACATCCGTAAAAAAACACGCTGCTAGGTGTGTTATCCGATCAAGCACTTATGTGATGGGAATGCCACTTTGCATGTAAGTCAATTCCACCTAGTTGAAGGTGTGTGCAAAGTATCGTGCCCATCGGATATGCTTTGCATGGTCGATCGAGCATTAAATTCCATTTTTGCCTTAGTGCCATGCACATTCGTAAAAAAACACACTGCTAGGTGTGTTATCTGATCAAGCACTTATGCGATGGGCGTGCCACTTTGCATGTAAGTCAATTACACCTAGTTGAAGGTGTGTGCAAAGTATCGTTCCCATCGGATATGCTTTGCATTGTCGATCAAGCATAACACACCGTTTTTGCCTTAGTGTCATGCACAACCATATAAAAACACGGCCATAGGTGTGTTATTCAAATAAATATTTATCATATGGGGGCTCCACTTTGCACGCAAGTCCGTTTAAACTACGTTGAGGTGTGTGCAAAGTATTGTCACCATCGGATATGATTTGCATGGTCGATCACGCATTATACATCATTTTTTTCCTAATGACATGCACATTCACAAAAAAACACGCCATTAGGTGTGTTATCTGACCAAGTACTTATCGGATGGGTATGCCTCATTGAGAACATTTCAATACCACCTAGGTTGAGGCGTACGAAAAGTTTTGTGCCCATCGGATATCCTTTGCATGGTCTATCGAGCATTAAATACTATTTTTACTCTAGTGTCATGCACATCCGTCAAAAAACAAGTTTCTAGGTATGTTATAGGATCAAGCACTTATGGGATGGGCATGCCACTTTGCATGTAAGTCGATTCTACCTAGTTGAAGGTGTGTGCAAAGTATTGTGCCCATCGGATATGCTTTGCATTGTCGATCAAGCATAAAACACCATTATTGCCTTAGTGTCATGCATAATCGTCAAAAAACACGATCGTAGGTGTATTTTTCGAACAAGTACTTATCGGATGGGGATGCCACTTTGCACACAAGTCAATACTGCCTAGGTTGAGGAACGTGTAAAGTCTTGTGTCCATTGGATATGCTTTGCATAGTCTGTCTCACATGATACACCATTTTGTTCCTAGTGTTATGCACAATCGTCATAAAATACATAGGAGGTGTGTTATCCGAACAAGTACTTATGAGATGGGTGCACCACTTTGTATGCAAGTCAATAAGACCTAGGTTGAGGAGTGTACAAAGTTTTATGCCCATTGGAGAAATGTAGATGCGATAATATTAGAAAATTCTCGGTATATGTATATGTGTGTGTGTGTGTGGCAAACAATTTTGGCACAAAGTAAACACCTAGTGCACAAATTATTTATGCCCATTGGAGAAATGTAGATGCGATAATATTAGAAAATTCTCGGTATATGTATATGTGTGTGTGTGTGTGGCAAACAATTTTGGCACAAAGTAAACACCTAGTGCACAAATTATGCACTTCATACCTTGAGTAAATAAGCTTGTTGATGAGGATAAATATACCCTTGAATAAAAGCACAGTTGTTGTATGACCACAATAGGATCGCTTTGACACCTGTGATTTTGCCCATATGTAAGTTTACAAATAGTATAAAAAATCATGTAATAATATATTAATAGTTTGCAAATGTGTATAGCAAGTGAGTAATGGGAAGTGGAAGTGGGAATGAGGAGGGAGGAGTGGAATAGGATAGGGAGTAATGGGAAGTGGAAGTGAAAGTGGGGAGGGAAGAATGGAATGGGAGAGGGGAAGGTAATAGGGGAGTAGGCTAATAAGGGAGTGAAATGAGTGAGGAAGTTAATAGGGGATGAAAAAGAGGAGGGTGAGATGGGGAAATATGGGATTTTGGAAAATGGGACGTGGTGGAAATGTGGGATGGGAGTGGTGGCAATGGGGAGGAAGAAGAAATGGATGGATGGGAGGAGGGCTAATGGATGAGGGATGGGGGTTCAATAGGAGAGGGGGAGTAATGGGAGCCAATGGGAGAGGAGATAAATGAAAAGCCAATAGGAGAGAGGGGAGGAATGGAAAGCCAATAGGAGAGGAGGAGGAAAACCTAATTTTTCTTATATATAGTCTTCCTTCATTCATTCTTTCTCCCCTCATTTCATTCAAGCAAGAAAGCAAGGACGATCAAGAGAGCAAGGAAGGAAGAGCAAGAAAGCAAGAAAGAGCAAACTTACAAACTGTTTCCAGGTACTTGCAAACTTTTTTTTCTAGTTTCTTTTTTAAAATTTCAAGAGAGAGAAATTAGAGAGAGAAAGGTTCATGGGAGGGGAGGGGAGGGGAGGGAGGAGGAAGGGAGGGGGGAGGAAGGGAGGGGAGGAAGAGGGTGGGACGGGAGGGAGGAGGAAGGGAGGGGAAGAAGGAGCGATGGGTGTGAGGGTGGGAGGGGAGGCTGAGAGGAGGAGGGGGGAGCGGCTGAGAGGGGGAGGGGAGGGCGCAGCTGAGAGGAGGGGGGAGGGGTTGCGAAAGGGGGGGGGCGGGTGAAGAGGGGGGGTTGGGTGAGAGGAGGGAGGGGGGGCTGGCGGCCGTGGCCGCCAGCCAGGGTAAAGGGGGGGGAGAGCGAAGAGAGAGGGAGGAGGGGGGGGCTGGCGGCCGCGGCCGCCAGCCAGGGAGGGTCAAGGGGGGGGGGGAGGGGTTGCGAAAGGGGGGGGCGGGTGAAGAGGGGGGTTGGGTGAGAGTAGGGGAGGGGGGGCTGGCGGCCGCGGCCGCCAGCCAGGGTAAAGGGGGGGGGAGAGCGAAGAGAGAGGGAGGAGAGGGGGGCTGGCGGCCGCGGCCGCCAGCCAGGGAGGGTCAAGGGGGGGGGGCGGGAGTGTGAGGGGGGGGGGGTGCGTGAGAGGAGGGGGGGGGGGGGCTGGCGGCCGCGGCCGCCAGCCAGGGAGGGTCAAGGGGGGGGGGGGCGGGAGTGTGAGGGGGGGGGGGGGGGCTGGCGGCCGGGTAAAGGGGGGGGGGGGAGAGCGAAGAGAGAGGGAGGAGGGGGGGGGCGGGTGAAGAGGGGGGGTTGGGTGAGAGTAGGGGAGGGGGGGCTGGCGGCCGCGGCCGCCAGCCAGGGTAAAGGGGGGGGGAGAGCGAAGAGAGAGGGAGGAGGGGGGGGGCTGGCGGCCGCGGCCGCCAGCCAGGGAGGGTCAAGGGGGGGGGGGGGGCGGGAGTGTGAGGGGGGGGGGGGGTGCGTGAGAGGAGGGGGGGGGGCTGGCGGCCGCGGCCGCCAGCCAGGGAGGGTCAAGGGGGGGCGGGGGCGGGAGTGTGAGGGGGGGGGCGGGGGGGCTGGCGGCCGCGGCCGCCAGCCAGGGAGGGTCAAGGGGGGGGGGGGGGGGCGGGAGTGTGAGGGGGGGGGGGTGCGTGAGAGGAGGGGGGGGGGCTGGCGGCCGCGGCCGCCAGCCAGGGAGGGTCAAGGGGGGGGGGGCGGGAGTGGTGAGGGGGGGGGGGGTGCGTGAGAGGAGGGGGGGGGGCTGGCGGCCGCGGCCGCCAGCCTAGGGAGAGAGGAAGGAGAGGGGGGGGGGAGCTGGGTGAGAGGGGGGGGGCTGGCGGCCGCGGCCGCCAGCCAGGGAGCGTGAAGGGGGGGGCGTGGGTTGGGAAGGGGGAGGGGAGGGTGAAGGAAAGAGGAGGGGGGGAGGGGTGGGTGAGAGGATGAGAGAGAGGGGAGGGGGCTGGCGGCCGCGGCCGCCAGCCCAGGGAGAGAGGAGAGGGGGGGGGGGAGCTGGGTGAGAGGAGGGGGGAGAGAGGAGAGGAGGGGGGGGCTGGCGGCCGCGGCCGCCAGCCAGGGAGGGTGAAGGGGGGGAGGGGTGGGGGGTGGGTGAGAGGAGGGGGGGGGGCTGGCGGCCGCGGCCGCCAGCCTAGGGAGAGAGGAAGGAGAAGGGGGGGGGGGGGACTAGGTGAGAGGAGGGGGGGGGGCTGGCGGCCGCGGCCGCCAGCCAGGGAGCGGGATGGGTGGGTTGGGAAGGGGGGGGAGGGTGAAGAGGGGAGGGGCTGGCGGCCGCGGCCGCCAGCCCAGGGAGAGAGGAGAGGGGGGGGGGCTGGGTGAGAGGAGGGGGGAGAGAGGAGAGGGGGGGGGGGGCTGGCGGCCGCGGCCGCCAGCCCAGGGAGTGAGGAGAGGGGGGGGCTGGCGGCCAGTCCCAGGGAGGGCGGAGGGGGAGCTGGGTGAGAGGAGGGGGGGTCGCCAAGGAAGGAGGGAGGGGGGGCCAAAGGGAGAGTGGGGAAGAGGGTGGAAAGGTTGGGGGGTCGCCAAGGGGGGTGGGGAAAAGGGAGGAAGGTTAAAAGGGGGTAGGGGGAAAAAGGGGTAGGGGAGGAAGAGGGGAGAGGGATTTTGGGGAAGGAGGGAGAGGAGGGAAGGGAGGAGTTTTGGCGGCGGAGGAAGGGGAGGGGAGGGAAGGAGGTTGGAGGAGAGGATTGGGTCGAGGGATGGATGGAGGGAAGGAGAGGAGAGAGAGGAGAGAGAGAGAAGGAGAGAGAGAGATGGGAGAGGAGGATTTGACTTACTATCACGAGCAAGAACGAAAAATAAGATTTGATTTACGAGAAGAATGAAAAGGACGTACGAGAATGAAAAGGACTTACAAGAATCGAGAAGAATGTTGAAGAAAGTATCAAGAAGAATGTTGAACATAAATTTGAATTCAAAAGGAACGTATAAGAAGAAAGTATAAGAAGAATGTTGAACACAAATTTGAATTCAAATTTATAATAAATTCAAATTTCCCTCTCTTTTTTGAAAATTCAAATTTATGTGTAGGAGTGGACTAGTTTTAACTCTCTCCTCGTTTCATTGAAGCAACCAAGAGCGGAAGAGAAAGGATAAGCCGAGCCTTACTTTTTTCACTTTTTCCAGGTACTTGCATTCTTTTTTATTCGTCTTGTAATTCTATTTCTTTACTTACAATTCTTTTCAATTAGTTTCTTGTTAAGGTTTTTGAGTTCTATTTCTTAAAATTCGTATTGTAATTCTTTTTCTTTACTTATAATTCTTTTTCAATTAGTTTATTCTTAAAGTTTTTGAGGAGGGTGGTCTTTTAGAAGGCATTACAATTCTTTTTAAATTAGTTTCTTATTTGAGTTTTTAAGTTATATTTTAATTAGTTTTTTATTTATATTCGAGTTTGTAAATTTGAGAAATGGGAGAATAGGGAGGGGAGAAGAGGGGCTCCTTAAGAGAGAGGAGATTCACACTTGAGTTTTTAAGTTATATTTTAATTAGTTTTTTATTTATATTCGAGTTTGTAAATTTGAGAAATGGGAGAATAGGGAGGGGAGAAGAGGGGCTCCTTAAGAGAGAGGAGATTCACACAGAGAAGAGGGGCTCCTTAAATGAGAGAGAAGAGTAGGGAGGGAAAGAAAGAGAGAGGAGAGAGGCGGAGAGAGATTAAGAGAGAGAAGAGTAGGGAGGGAAAGAAAGAGAGAGGAGAGAGGCGGAGAGAGATTAAGAGAGAGAAGCTAGGGAAAGAAAGAGAGAGGAGAGAGGCGGAGAGAGATTAAGAGAGAGAAGAGTAGGGAGGGAAAGAAAGAGAGAGGAGATGGGCGGAGAGAGATTAAGAGAGAGAAGCTGGTAAAGAGAGAGGAGAGAGGGGGAGAGAGATTAAGAGAGAGAAGCTGGCAAAGAGAGAGGAGAGAGGGGGAGAGAGATTAAGAGAGAGAAGGGGGTCTCTTGGGGGCCGTGGCTACTTGAGGGAGGGAGAGAGTAGGGAGAGAGAGGGAGAGAGAAAGAGAGAGAGGGAGAGAGAGAAAGAGAGAGAGGGAGAGAGAGAGAGAGTTTATGGGAATGAAACGTGGCGAGAGGAGAGAGGAAAAGAGAGAGAGAGAGAGAAGAGAAGAGGGAGACTTAGGGAGAGAGAGGAGAGAGAGAGAGAGAGAGAGAGAGAGAGAGAGAGAGGGAAGAAGAAGAAGAAGAATGTATTACCGTCCTCTGGGGGCCGAGAAAACTTCTGTGCTAGAGGGAGAGAGAGGGAGAGAGAGAATAAGTGGGATGAGGATAGAGAGAAAAATACTTAAGAGTTGTCAAAGAGAGAGAGAGAGAGATTAAGAGAGAGAATGAGGTGTCTTGACTATGACTACAAGGAGATTTAGGAGGAGAGAGAGAGAGAGAGAGAAAGTAAAGAGAGTTTTATATATTTACATCTTTTATATTATATTTTTAAATGAGAGAGAAGAGTAGGGAGAGAAAGAAAGAGAGAGGAGAGAGAGGGAGAGAGATTAAGAGAGAGACTAAGAAAGAGGGAGAGAGAGGGAGAGAGAGAGAAAGAGAGAGAGGGAGAGAGAAAGAGAGAGAGGGAGAGAGAGGGAGAGAGAGAGAGGAATGAAAAATACTTAAGAGTTATAAAGAGAGAGAGAGAGATTAAGAGAGAGAATGAGGTGTCTTGACTATGGCTGCAAAGAGATTTAGAAGTAGAGAGAGAGAGAGAGAGAGAGAGAGAGAGAGAGAAGTAAAGAGAGTTTTATATATTTACATACTTTATATTATACTTTTAAAAAATTATAAAAGAGTGAATTTATGGTTTGTTTTGAAAGTTAGATAATGTTTTTATATATATTCATCTTTTAAATTGAAAAATGTTAACTTTTCTTTAGATACTTGTTCTTTATTTATATCACATGCAGGTTTAGCCTCTACATCACAACCCCTTCTTTTGCATATTTAAGCCTCTTAAACCCCAGCACATTAAAATGAACACAGAAAAAGAAATTATTTATTGCTTTTCTTCGCTTCGACGGTTGGTTTAGCATAGTTTAGCATAGATTAGATTGCCTTAGAGGAGAGACAATTCTCCAAGTTGCCAATCGAAGCCATGCTCAAATTTTTCTAACTAGTTCCTATTCGTTGTCAGTCCCTTCGCTCACATGCGGTTTAACACTCATAACATGCTATTAAATAAGACATTTTACCATTTACCAAGAAGTTTATCAGTGGGCAGATTGCATGAGCAGATTTCAGTGGACAGATTGCATGAGCAGATATCAGTGGACAGATTGCATATATCAGTGGACAGATTACATGTCATGGGACATATTGGAGCTTGATGATTACTGGTTATTTTTATTGCATTTGTATAAATATTTAAGCTCATTTATTGTCATAAAAATCCTTGTAAAGCCTTTTATGCTATTTTTTACATTTATTGTCATATGAAGCGCCTTGTAATAAACCCGACCATCCCGACCATTCACTAATTAACGAGTATCAGTGGGATGCATAAGTGGATATCATGTGGGCTGCATAAGTGGATATCAGTGGAACAGTTTCTAGTGGATAGATTGCAACAGTTGGGTATCAGTGCTCAGATATCAATGTATGGACAGATTACATGAATCTTCACGAAGATTGAAGCTTTATCACTAGACGACATTTTATATTACTTGTAAAGCTTTATTGGCTAATTCTTTTACATTTGTACAAATATTTAAGCCTTGTAAAGCCTTTTAGGCTATTTCCCACATTTATTGCCATATGAAGCCTTGTAAAGCCTTTTGGGCTATTTTCCACATTTATTGTATCAAGGGTTGTATATTGTACTTTACTTGTATTTTTCTAAATTCTTCATTATCTTTTCTTGTAGGATTATGGAGCAATCAGCTAATGTGATGGCTATGCTAGATGACTCTGAGATCAGAGAATGGGTTTCTGATGTCACTTTGAATTTCAAAGGAAAGGAATATAGCCCCAATGGCTTTGGTAGGTGGACTCGATATCACATGGGTAGAAGAGCCTGGTTTCTTCATCAAAAGGAAAAGAGACTCTTTCTACTTATGTCAAAAAGGGAGTTCAATGGTGTTGAAGATCCATGGGATGCTACTTTCTTCAAAAAAGATATGACTTCAAGCCTTGTAGTAGGCATAATAATTCAGCGAAAAGACACCTTTGTGGATATTTTAACAAAGAGTTCAGATCCTGAAGTTGGCGGTATGCATTTTATTGTGTCAAGGAGAGACGCAAAGACCTTTGTGATGCCTCCTCCTCAACCATCAAAGTTTCCAGAGTTGCAAAGGGCATTGGAGACTCTTTCATATACTTGGGAGCAATTTCCTAGTGTGGTGGCAAAAAGGATGCATGCAAAGATAATGCTTGAATACTTTCAGGATGCAGAATATGCTCTCCATATGCAAGAATCATCACATGAAGGAGATCAAAAAGCTCAGACTTCAATGCAGGGACAAGAAGAACAGGCACACTGTCACAAACCTGTAGAACATGAGCGCAAACTTGTAGAGCCAGAAATGGTGAATGTAACTAAGGATGATGAAAAACAAGCCTTGAGTGCACGGGAATTAGCAAAAATTGAAGAAGATCAAGGTCGATCCACTGCAGTTATGCTAGAAGCTCTTGCTAGCAAGCCACGACGTGAAATGCAAAAGGCTAGTACTGCAAGAGCCACGGTTCCAAGCAATAAGAAAAGACATCGTCCCACTGTAGAGAAAGATAATGTGGATGAAAAACGGTCAAAAAAAGAGAAAGATGAAGAAGACTCAGAATCCGAGGCTGAAGATGATCAAGATGAACTCACATCAATTAAAAATCTTAATCTGCGTCTTAATGAAGCAGTTACAGATGATGATGTGGGATATATCTGGGGTCAAAGGACGTGGTTTGTGAATGCCAAAGATGTGGAAGCTGCAGCTCTGTTTACTAATAGCCGAAGCCTTGATATATCTTATGCAATGCAAATATACGAGGCTTTGAGAGATGGCAAGAAACCTGTGGCAAGTAATGTGGTCTTGCGCCCAATAATGTTTTGTCCAACCAAAAATAGTTTTCTGGATCAAATAACATTTACAGGGCCTACACATTTCGAGGAGATCTTCAGTCAATTCTTTAAAAACACTCTAAAAAATATTCCACATGAACGAGGTGAAGAGGCACAAGGAGAGAATATGCTAAAGGAAGTCAAGAAGGAATTTCTCCTTCATTGCAGATTCCAGCCCATTGATGGTCAACATTGGGCTTATGCTTGTAATCAGATCGCAAGGGAAGCAAAGGAGGGCAAAAGACTCACTCCAGAACAATTTGTAAAGATAAGCTCATTCCATTATTATCCTGCAACGATCTGTATATTCAAGCATGAGATTAAGTATTTGATTGAGTCCGAAAGACTTAATCATTATGTCCATGGAAAGCGTAAGATATCCTCAACATCAGAGGTCTTACAGAAGGCAAGGGTGATATGGACAACATTTGGTTCCCCAAATCCTGATTTGAAGCGAAAGGTCACAAAAGCAGACGCCGACACACTCACAAACTTTTATACTTCTTTGAGTGCAGTTGTGCCCAGGGGAACCCAAGAGCGGGAAGAAAGTATGACAAGCCTCAAGGTGGTGAGGGACAGATATGCCGACTATACTTCTATCATCTTTCGTCCTGTTGAAGTGTTCAATGAGATGCTTGAAACGTGCATTGCTTGTGAGCGTGGACAGCTGACCTATGAAGCTCCTTTGTTTATATCCGGCAAGTCAAAGGTAATGGATAAGAAGGAGTTGACGGCAAGGATGTGGAGGCCTGTAAAGTACTTACCTGATAAGTATGCATCCATGGCAGCACAAAGAATTTTAAAGAAAGAATGGTTTTTTGGAAAAAAAGACAAAGACCACTGCATGGAAGAATGCATCAATGTACAGGTGAGGCGTGATGCAGTGCATAGTGCCATCAAGTATTTGCTGTCAGAGAAACAAATTCCACTTACTCATTGCAACATTGACTATAATGTGGTGAAGCATATAGCTTCTTTGTCAACACCCAAGGTAAAGCTATGGGCCAACAGGTGGATTAAAAAGGATGAAGATGGGTCGGAAATAGTAACCTCTTATATGAGAAAAGAGATCCCACAACAGGTGGTTGCATATGTGGAAAGATTAATCAGCGAGATAAGAATGCCAACAGATATGCACCAAAACTTTCAATTCAATGTAGAGGTTACGGCAGAGTCTGGAAAGCTTGTCAACTTCAGGGGAGTCTCAGAAGATGACTTCTTTAAGAATGAGTCAGCATGGGATAAGCCACAACTATTCTTTATCAATGAAGTTTCTAGCGATGATATCCATAACTTCATTGATAGAATAGTATATACCACCATTAGCAAAGTGGCGATTTGTAACATTGTCATATTTGTTGATAAAAAAGACAAAGAAGCCATGCAGGTTACTCTAGAGCGAGCATATTCATCAGATTTGAAGATCTATAGTGGTGTTTATGCAGCAAAGAGAGGCAAGAGAGAATGTGGCATAGCGATTCAAACTCTTGAATCATTCTTTCTATGTATGCGGAGTCCCAACCCTGATCACTCTTTACAAAAGAACATAAGAGGGAATTCAAATAATTTGAGATTGATGCTAGAAGAGCATGATATTCCCAGGTCCATACATTATCAAAAAAACAACTACGGAAGTCCTGCAAAAAGTGGGAGTCTCTTGCTTACCATGATGGAGAATTTGCTGCCGGCAGGTTGGGAGGTCACCTTGTGCAGGATGGGATATTTATTTGAGGATCTCCTAAGAAAAGGCAACTCCACCAATATTATTGAAAATAAGCATTTCATGGCCTATTTCCAGCTTCAAGCAGATCTAACCACAGGCTATGAAAAAGAGATAGACCACAAGGACACCGATGACATGGATGATTACCTTGAAGATCATAATGTCCCAGTTGTTAATGATGAAAAGATGGACTTACATGACCCATTCACAGAGAGGTTGGTGGATGAAGACAAATATGATGATGCCCTCTTTGATAATTATGGCTCGCAGGGTTATGAAAAAAGGCCACTACGACAATACTTAGCGGTATGAACTCTCTATTTCTCAACTAAATACAATTTTTTAAATAAGATTTAAATTTAAAGATAATGACTCTAATCTCTCATATTTATTTACAGGCAATAGAGGGAGAAGAAATAGATGAAGTCAATACGGAGGCACTCCCTTCCACTTCAACAATGCAACCACCTCTAAATTTGATTGAAAAATCAAATTTAGCTGCATTAGATAAAATGGAGAGCTCATTTCAAGTTAAGATCGTTTTGAAACGAGAACCTCAGTATATTAGCTTTGGTAGAGAGGAGGTTTCAATCCTCTCCAATTCTTTAAAAGAGGTTAATGACAATGTTATCTTGGCCATTCTCAGGTAATGTTTATTTATTTATTGCTACTTCAATAAGCTAACATTTGTTTATTTATTCACAGTTCAGTTATATATCAGTTTCCTAGTGCAGAATGCAAATCAATTGTATGAGCTAATGTTTGTTTATTTCTTGGTGCAGTGTAGTTATTTCTCAACTTCCTAGTACAGTGCAGCATCGTGTCTACATGCTCGATGCTCTCCTTTCTTCTATTCTTAGCTCTCCTCAAAAGACTATAGAAGATGTCTGTACCTGGTTAAGCCCTTTGAATTTAGATGGGGTGCGAGTCATCTTAATGCCTTATCATGAGGCGTAAGTATCAACTCTAACCTTATTTTTACTATTTCTTTGGCAAGTTTGTGTAAAACAATAATCATTTTTATTCTGGTTGTGTAGCTCACATTGGAGTCTGATCTTCTGGGACCTTGAACTCAACCATTTATGGTTTGTGAATTCAATAGAAGGCTATCATGCCAACTCCCCAAGGTAATTATTCTCTTAATATTTTTGATACTTTCTTATTTTGTATCTTATGATCATGACATATTAATATATTTCATATGTCATGCTGGATAGTGCTGCATATCGGCTAGTATCTGCTGTCAGAACAACCACGGAGCAACAAGATCAAGTAGAATTTAAAAGACGTCTGCCAGTGGAGCAAAAAGATGGACACAGTTGTGGGTGGAGAGTCGCCTACAACTGCATGTTGTTTCTTAGAGAGATTTTTGATCTGGAGTTACCAGTCAAAATGGAATCATATACAGAAGCTGATCTGCTAGCATTTCGGGCTGAGAGTATTCAGCATCTAATTACTACCATTGGGAAACAACATGAAAATATGACTACATTGCAGCATGTATAAAACCTTATCTTTATACTTGTATACTTGTTCCAGCCTTTAAGTGGGATGTATAAATCTCATAACTTTTTTATATTTTCCTCCAAAAGGAGAAGAGAATGAGTTTAATGAAAGCATACTATCTTTATACTTTTATAATTATTTAAACCATTAATTTTATTTGGGATGTATAAATCTCATAACTTGTCTAATGAAAGCATGCTATCTTTATACTTCTATGATTATTTAAACCATTATTTTTATTTGGGATGTGTAAATCTCATAACTTTTTAAATTTTTCATCCAAGAGAAGGAGAGACTCACTCTAATGAAAGCGTGTACGAAACCTTTTTAAATTTTTGCTCCAAGCAGAGGAGAGACTTACACTAATGAAAGCATATATGAAACCTTATCTGCTTGTTTAAGCCTTTATTTGGGATGTGTACATCGCATAACTTTTTTATATTTTTATGGCAGAAGGAGGATATGGAGGACATAGCAAGTGAAGAAGAATACGATGTAGACTACTCCCTCAATCAGATGAGTCATAAAAATATGAATCTATTGGAGCAGATTGGAAGTTCATTCACTGCTATGTTGTTAATTCGACAACAACCTCATTTTTTTGAATTTGGTGAAGAAGAGATTTCAATCCTCTTGAATCCTAAGAATGAGGTTAATGTCAAAGTCATTACAACCATCCTCAGGTTTGATGCAGCCTTTTCCTTGGCTTTATACTTTGCTTATTTTGATTAAACCCAAGAAGCTAATACTTTTTTTTTAAATATAGCAATGTTATAGCAAACTTTCCGCAAAATATACAAAGCGTTTCATATATGCTCGATCCTCGTATTTCGGAAGTGCTTATCAACAAAGAAGAAACCATAGAGAATGTTTGCAAGTGGTTGAAGCACATTCCTATGAATGACGCACGAGTTATTTTTACAGCATATTATGAGAAGTAAGCATCAAACCCTACTTGTTTTTCCTATTGCATTTGCTAGAATTGTCTCAAACACAGTAATTATTCTTTATTGATAATGCAGCTCACATTGGAGTCTGGTAGTCGTGGACATCCTTGCGAAGAAGTGCTTCTTTGCAAACTCAATAACATCCGTCCATGGCAATGTGTTAGAGTAAGTATAGACTACACTTGTTGTCACTTCTTGACATGTAGATTGATATGCAATGCACATATTCACTGTTGTTATATGTTTTGATATGCAGATCAGCTCGAAAATTAGTAGATGCTATCGACATAGTAATGCGGCAATGTGACTTGGCACAACAAATAGAGTATATAACATGTCAGGTATCACATCAAGATAATAGCCACATCTATAATTGTGGATGGAGGGTGGGCTACAATTGCTTTTTGGTACTTGGTCAAATTTTTGAGATGCAAAGTGACACCACACTATCAACATATACGAATTTGCATCTCTATGCATTTATAACATGTACCATTCGAGCAATCATTGATTGCGAAATGAATGCCATCAAAGAGTCAAAGAGGATAGATGACCTCAACTCTACAAACATGGCCTCATTAAAAGAATTGGGAAGCTCTTTTAATGTTAGGGTTATGATTCAACATAGACCTCAGTATCTTGAATTTGGGGGAGAAGAGATTTCAATTCTCTCTAGAGCTTCAAATGAGGTCAATAACAACGTTATGATGGCCATTCTCAGGTTCGATACAAACTTTTTCTCTACTTGATAATTCAATATTTTGATTTAATCTAATAAGCTAATAAGCTAATATTCATTTATTTTGATTAAATCTAATAAGCTAATATTCATTTATTTGTTGGTGCAGTATAGTTATCTCACGATTTGGTAGAGTCGTACAAAATCGTGCGTATATGTTGGATTCCCTCCTTTCTCCTATACTTAGCGATAGCAGAAAGACAATAGCCGATGTTTGTAAATTATTACAGCCTTTACATTTACATGGCGTGCGAGTCCTATTTATGGCATATCATGAGATGTAAGTATCATGGCAACCTTTATTTTCATCTTGTACTGGCAACATTGTGTTAAATAATAATGGTTCTTAATTATTCGTGTAGGGAACATTGGAGTCTGGTGGTTTGGAACCTTGAAGACAACTATTGTTGGTTTGTTAACTCCATTGCAGGCTTTCATGGCTCAGTGCAAACGTAAGTATTCTATTAATCTGTTGTTACTTCTATATTATGTACCTTATGTGATAGATACACTAAGTTTTTTTAATATGTCACGATGAGCAGGTCGATTGAGAAGTTGGTATCTGCTATCAAAGAAACAGGACAGTACAAAGACTCGGTAGACTTCCAAAAGCGTTTAGTAGTAGAGCAGGAAGATGGGCATAGTTGTGGGTGGAGAGTTGCCTACAACTGCATGTTGATTTTCAAAGAAATTTTCTCACTTATGCCACAGAACTCATCGGAAGACTCTTTGGAGCTCAAATATTCAGAGGAGGATATACAATTGTTTAGGGCTGAAATCATTCGAGACCTAATTGCTACCATTAGAATACAACGTGCAACTGAAGCAATACCAGAGCTTCCCTTTAAGGAAGAGGAGACTGAGTCTACTATGAAAGCACTGCATACTACAGAAGAAGTAGAGACCCAATGTACACCTACAGCACCACAGCCTCCACTGGAAGCATCAGAAGAGTTGCCACCGCCTCCGCTTGCATTTAAGGAAGAGGATACTGAGTCTACTCCGAAAGCACTACATACTACAAAAGAAGTAGAGACCGAGTGTACATCTACAGTACCACAGCCTCCATTGGAAGCGTCCGAAGAGTTGCCAGAGTCTCCACTAGAAGCATCACAAGAGTTGTGATGCATGTATGATGTTGTGTTTGTAGTTTTTGTTGATTATACACCAATTTGTGACTTATTACTTAAGTGGCATAATCATGATATTTATATAATTTCTTTATGCAGACAATTTTATGATATGAATGTGTGATGATGTGATTATTTGGAAATAAATCCTTGTGTGATGGGAATTCTGATATGAATATTTGATGATGTAATATTTGTAATATATTTATTTCATGCACACAATTTTATGATATGAATGTGTGATGATGTGATTATTTGAAAATAAATCCTTGTGTGATGAGAATTTTGATATGAATATGTGATGATGTAATATTTGTAATATATTTCTTCATGCACACAATTTTATGATATGAATGTGTGATGATGTGATTATTTGGAAATAAATCCTTGTGTAATGAGAATTTTATTCAGTTGGACAGTCTCCACTCACTTAAAGTAGAGCATTCGCAATGCTTCTCTCACTTTATTCCAACCCTTATCCTTATCATCTCCACTCACTTAAAGTAGAGCATTCAATCTCCACTCGCTTTATTCCAACCCTTATCATAGTGAACACATCGTGCCACTCACTTTATTCCAACCCTTATCCTTATCGTAGTGAACACATCGTGCCTTAGTGCACTTGTATTCTTCCATCCTAGTCTTTCCACAAACACTCTCTTATTTCTTACATCCTAGTCCTTCTGAGTAACTTGTATTCTTCAATCCTAGTCCTTCCGCAAACACTCTCAGAGTCTTCTTTCATCCATCCTGATAACCAAGTATCCTTCTGAGTAACTTGTATTCTTCTATCCTAGTCCTTCCGCAAACAGACACTCTCTTCTTTCTTGCATCGTAGTCCATCTCCCTTTCTTTATCATCTCCCCACCCATGGATGTCCTTGGCATTGTCGAAGACGTGGAGTTCGGAATTAACAATCTCAAAGAATGGATTGCTGACCAAGGAGCACAGAGAGAGGCCAGAATTCGACAAGGTTCTCCTTTGACACACATGGAGAGAGAGGAATTTGCTGCACAAAGGCACGCAGAGAGGGAGGAGTCTCTCAAGATAGCAGACAGTGAAAGACTTCTAAGACGTATGATAAAAGCACGACAAGATCTATTAGATTTCTTAAGTAACCTGCGTTATCGTAGCTCTCGTCATGGGCGATTTGATGCGGATGCTGAGAGAACAATAAGAGCCTCTCAGAGAAATTATAAAGAAACAATTTGTGATTGCTTAAACTTCTTCTTCTCATGTAATTATGTTGAGGATACAGCTGTGGAGGCAGTGAAGGATTGGGTTGTTGAGAAGATAAGAGAGACCAATGATGAGATCTTCTAGACTTAGATAAGAGAGACTGTATTAAGGTGTTTTTTGACACCATATGGCTTTGTATTAAGGTGTTTTTTGACACCATATGGCCTTGTATTAAGGTGTTTTTTGACACCATATGGCTTTGAGTAATATGAATCTCTACTTCTTGTACAGATCTTCTAGACTTAGATAAGAGAGACTGTATTAAGGTGTTTTTTGACACCATATGGCTTTGTATTAAGGTGTTTTTTGACACCATATGGCCTTGTATTAAGGTGTTTTTTGACACCATATGGCTTTGAGTAATATGAATCTCTACTTCTTGTACAAATGTGATGTTAAGATGATGTTAAGAGAGACTGTATTAAGGTGTTTTTTGGCACCATATGGCTTTGAGTAATATGATCTACTTCTTTACAAATGTGATGTGCTCTTTTTGAAATGTACCATTTTTTCTAATTTGATTTTTTAAAATCTTACTTTTTTGTCTCTTTTAACAATGTGATGTACTCTATTTTTAACATCTCACGTCATTTTTTCTAATTTGATTTTTTTAAATCTTCCTTTTTGACTCAATGTTTTGTTTTATAAGAGCCTCTTTTTTTGAAATGTTTTATCCAGAATTATCTC
Source organism: Dipteris shenzhenensis (assembly GCF_047967505.1). Classification (NCBI taxonomy): domain Eukaryota; kingdom Viridiplantae; phylum Streptophyta; class Polypodiopsida; order Gleicheniales; family Dipteridaceae; genus Dipteris; species Dipteris shenzhenensis. The sequence continues at coordinate 29,966,857 of NC_141614.1, read as the reverse complement.
ACAAAATGAATTTGGACAGTGCAAGAGTCCAAAATTAATGAAATAGGTGACAGTTCTAACATTTCTTTGTCAATATGATGTTGCTCAGCTTGTTGTTCTTGTTCACCACATCTGTTGCACCCATCTGCCCCTTGTCCTAATGTATTTGATGTTGTCTCTAGCTTGAACTCAACATTTATTAGCATGGCCACCTCCATCTGCATTAACAAAGTCCCCAACTATACTGGCCATGTGTGAGGCGGCACAGTTGCGGGAGCTAGAGTGATGTTGCTATCCACATTCCAAGTGTGTGCGATTAGAATTGCAAAACCACATTATTTGTGTTGTTGGCCTAAATATGGATGTTTTCGTGTAGCTAGAAAACAAGGGGCCAATGTGGGGGATCCGCTCTTTGCAATAATCTCATTGCACTTTCTTTTTTTAGGCGTCCAACCCAAACATTTTACATGGCTTACTGAGTTTTTCCTCCTAATTGCACAAAAATCATCATTGACCATCCTTTCTACAACAAGACTGCCATCTTGGGATGGTCCCAATCGAGTTTGCACTTCTTGAGAAGCATTAGTAGAAGAAGGCATACTTTGTGGAGTATTGGCTTGATCTACATTAAGAATAAGGATGACCTCTTCCTCCCCTTGGTTGGTTCACATACTCATATTTTGGCCTATGGCTACTCCCTTCAGTTGCCTCTACCACCCTTACTACCTTCCTTCTTCTATGCACAATCTCATTGTTGACCTCCACTTGTGCCCTTTGATTGTACAAAGGCATGCCACCTACAACTTCTCTAACAATTCATTGTACCTTCGAGGGGCTACCTCCTTTTGGATTATTTTCCCTTTCTTGAAGGGCACTCAAATTAGGGCCCTTTCCGATGTGTCATCCAGACTCATAGCTAAGCTGATGTGCACTTTGAAGGATAGCATTGAAAAGATCAGTACGTGCTACATCATATAAGGATATCTTGACCTTACCACCCTCAGTAGCTTGCCAGCTTTATGATGTTTTGTCTTTGACATATTCACCGACGCCATAGGAATTGCAGTTGGATCTTCAAAAACTTGAATGAAATTTGTTAGTATTAGTATGATCTCCACATAGAATTGTGAATTGAAAGAAAGTACCAAAATTAAATTTAAAATACTACAAAAATAATCTTAAAATTTTCAATAAATTTACATAATGAAATGTTATGCCCTTTTTAGATACAATTGGAAAAATAACTTTAAAAATATTCAAATTTTTTATTTCAAGATATTGTAAAAAAATATTTTGAGGTAATTTAAAATAATAATTTTTGAAAATTAATCTTATTTATTTGAATATAATTTGGTTGACTACTACTTATTAGTAAAATATCATTCTCAATCTTGAATATTCAAAATCTATATAAAATAAAATAAAAACTTATATTTTCTATGGGCTTGAACAAAGTTACAAAATATACAACCTTATAATTTCTAAAAAACCTTATTAACATAAATTATATTAAGCTATGCTTGCAACGTTATAAAATTGGGAACAAATCCATCCTAAATGGATCTAAGTACTCGTTATATATAGAGTATTGTGTATTGATATGAATAATATCACACCCTTGCAACACTTTTATATTAATATATGCTTTCGCATTTCATTGCAGGGATGTTTTTATCGAAGCTAGACTAATATACTGAAAGTTTATTCACGTAATTTTTTCACAATATAAATATAACATAGTATGCTTTTATATATTTTCTTTTCAATTTTGAAGTAAAACATGTGAATCTTGGCGAACACTTTTTTTTTGTATAAAAGTTTCTTATCTTGGCGAATGTTTTAGACAAATATTTTTACTAGGACATACAAACTTTCAACACCAATATAAAAGTTCTGCTTCTTAATGAAACTAGCAGGGAAAAATCATCCATGTTTTATTGATACCTTTAAAACTTAAATATGCATTTGCATTTGCTTGAACTTGTAAGTTTCTAAGTCTACTTCATTGCTATCTTACACTCATCACAAAGTAAGATGGAGAAGGATGGGAACCCACAACAGAGTGCTCAACGAATGATGGTGTAGTAGAGTTGAATTTGCATACAATAATAGATCCAAATGCAAGTGCTTTGTGTACGCTCCTTTAGCTTCCACACTAATCTTGTAATTATCTTGTTTAAGCATCCATAATATCTTCTCAAAGATGTCTATACAATAAAAAACTATGAATGCCATTGATCAGTAATCCTTGTGGATCATGGGTAGGTCGCAATCCTATGTGACTTGTGTTGTCGGGGGGACAAGTTGGAAGAGGGCCACCACAAAGTGCAGGATTGTGAGAAAAGAAGGCGGCATTCCAGGGAGGTAGAGGAGCAGGAAGTTGGCCGAAGAGATTATTGTAAGAGACATTGAGATATGTCAAGTTGAGCATACCAGTGAAGCCAGGAGGAACATGCCCGCTCAGTCGATTGTTCGACAAATTTAAGGACATGAACGTGAAGAGATCAGGCGGCAATTGTCCCTCCAAATTGGTGTCGCTCAGATCCAGAACTTCCAAGTCTCCAGAAAAAGTCACGTTGAGTCTGGGAGTAGGGTAAGGCCCGTCAGATTGTTGCCCACCAGGCGAAGCTTCCAGAATGTGTTTTGGCGAAGACGTTGCAGACGATTGGGGTATTTGGGTGTGCTTCTCATGGTCAGAGGGTTGTAACTAAGGTCCAGCGGCCAGCCGCATTAAATCCGTAGAATATTGGCATGTTCCATCAAGCATTCCCGTAATGTCAACAGTAAACATACTGCCTGCGTGTCGAACGTCCCGTGCGCCTGCGAGGGAGATGTCGAGTAGATGCTGAATATCATCCGAGATACGGTGGTTTTGAAGCCACAGAAGCTCGATCTGGGAATTTGCAGCAAACGTGGTAGGCAGCTCAAGTCGAGGGAAACAACGGTGAAATTAAGGCTGTCTTCTGGTAGCTTTCCGACTAGGAGATTATGCGAAAGATTCACAGCATACCATTGGCTTCCAGGGTGGCAGGAACGCTGCCACTGAGCCGATTTCCAGAAAAATCCACCCGCGAAGCAAGAGTAGTAGTAGTATTAGACCAAATCTCCGAACGGACCTCGCCTACCAAACGATTGGATGACAGGTCCAGTTCTTGAAGATTGGGCAGGTTCCCAAACCCGGACGGTATCCGTCCCTCTAGTTGATTGTTGTTGATGACAAGGTGCTGGAGACTCGTCAAACTTGGAAATTGAGACTCGGCAAACCCGATGGAGATGAGCTTGCTGAGACCCTGCAGACTGGGAACGCGGCCAGAAAGTCGATTGCTGGAGAGGTCCAAGCTGACAAGGTTGGTCAAGTTGTGCAGCTGAGGAATGGAGCCAGTGAGTTGATTGCCAGAAAGATGGAGGAACTGCAGGTCGGTGAGCTCATCCAGGATCGGGATGGAGCCTTCGAGGCTGTTGCCTTCCAGAGAGGTACCGCAGCCTCTCGAGCTTGCGCAGTGTCGACGGAATGCTGCCGGAAAGGTGGGCTCTTGAAAGATCTAGGCGCGTAAGGCCAGTCAAATTGCCCATCTCCGGAGGGATTTCGGAGTATAGAGGGTTGTCCCACAAATCCAACTCCTTAAGGCTTTTCAAGGGGGCCAACAACTGCACCAAAGACATGTTGTAATCGACGGAGACACCCCAGTTGGCGAGAGAGAGCGCGTCGACGCTGAGAAGTTTCGACGCATGGGGTTTTGTCGCTCGCATTCCAGCTCCCATAGTAGCTTCCGTCAGTGCTATTACTACCCTCTCGGAAGGTCCTGAGAAGTATCTGGCCGTCTTGCGATAGAGCTCCCACCGTAGAAGAATGGAAAAGCAAAGAAAGGATGAGGCAAGGCAATGAGAGGAACAACCAAAGCGAACTTTGAAGGTGAACCATTTTGCAAATGTTGGAGCGATTGCTCAACCATGCACACCTCAACATAATAACAAAGGTACATGACGCGCTACACTACTCCACTAAGTGCTACTAAGTTATATCATATTATTACATGCCTCCATGCTATTAGCTCTATCTTGATATCACTTGTTCCAACGTTTATTAGCCTCAGTTATGAACTGCTCATTCTCTACTATTTTCCAAAATTCTTCCAATAATAAATGAAGAACAAGGAAGAACTTATGGTGTGTTATTAGAATGGTACTTATTTCCTACATAGCAAAAATCGCACCCACACACACAGGCTTTGTTACTATAGCCATTGCTAGAACAATTTATGTTACGTTGGGAAGGAAGGCTTAGAATGCATCTCCCCAATTGTTATCCTTGTCATAATTACTTATAAAAAATTCACACTTAAAGATGTTTTGTCTAGTGTACATCCATTTTTTTAAAATCTTGTCTAGCATTTTGAATTTACAATGCAATAATACTAGGTATATCCCATTCTTTGCATCATCGAGTGTAGCTTGTCCAATGTCATTTTGTTCTTTTTGGATCCAATGTATTTTTCAATATGGCAACCTGTCTCGTGTTAAGCGTTTGAATGTCAAATTATGTTTGAAAGTCAATCCCTTTTTGTTTATCAAAAGAGGTTTCCCATTGTTAAATACCAACGAGAGGAAGTATAACGTCACCTCATAAATAAATATATATGTATATGTATATGTACACACACACACACATAGCTAGCTTTAAATATTCATCTCTTTAGATTAACAAAGCAAGAAGAAGAACCCAATAGAATCTAATACAAAGGTACATAAAACCTACACACACACTCACACCCCTATATATATGTATATGTATATATATGTGTGTCTGTGTGTGTGTATATATATATATATAAACTTTAAGAATACATAGAAGAAAAAATAAAAAAGATACAAAGTCCTTAAAAAAAAGAAATGCTAATAATATAATAATAGTTATTATTATAATTGTAATAATGAGCATACAAATAATTGGAAATAAACTTGAAGTCAACAATGAAAAGGCTAATAAATCTATATAAATTACAAAAATAGATCAAAATATATAATCTTATACAAACCACCAACAAACACATTAGGAAATAAAACACAAAATTTTCAAATCCACTAGATTGTTGTAAAGAAGGCACTAACACCTCAAATATTAGACTGAAAAAGGTTATAACATAAATAATAAAAGAATCATGGTTACTCTACTTAGACGATTTAGTTTAATGGTAAGTAAAGTAATGAATAAATTATCTATGTAATCATTAATTCTCAAGACAAATTAGAGAAGGTGTAAAATGTTATAAATACTAGTTTGTTAAAGCCATGAAAAAAATGTAATAGTGTACATCAATAAGCATACCATAGGATATGTAGATAATCTCAAAACATTAAATATAAATAGCCATCCATGTATAAATTCAAAAAAATATTATTATGCCTCATTTTATACATACACACACACACAGAGGAAAGCACACATGCACGCTTGCATGCACGCACACACATACATATAAAACTCTCTCTCTCTCTCTCTCTATATATATATATATATATAATATAGAAAAAAAAACCTAAGAGACAAGCTAGATTATCATGTATGTAAATATGAACATTTCTAACTTAACATTTTTATTTATTTATTTTAATATTATGTATATTTATATTGATATGTATTTATTAAAGAGAAAGTAACTGGCCATAAAGATATACTTTAGCAAGATATATAACAATTAACTCACTAAATTGATATAAATAATAGTAAAAACAAAGATTAGAGGCCTACTAAAAAAAATTCATAAGCCTATATAAAAATATTTCAACCCACTCTTGCCAGGAGAAAGTTTGTTCTAAACCACTACATCTACCCTTCAGTAATCTACTTTATTTCATACTAGTCCCCGTCAAAGAAAGCACTCAATCAGATCAATACACTCCTCAGGACCTTCCTATGGGGAGGAGACTTGGGGCTAAGAAAGACGACCAAGCTACAGTGGAGATTTCGCACAATACCCAAAGAGAAAGGAGGTTTGGGCATAGTAAATGTGGAAATGTTAGCGGCAAGATTCATGGCACAATGGATCATAAAGGCCTTTGAGGCACCTCACATTGACTAGGCCTTTCTAGTGAGAAAAAACATCAAGAATCTCAAACCCACTAGATGTAAACACTAGAAAGATCTCCCTAAAGGCACATCGATAAAGGTTCTTCATTATGGAAGTGGATGTGGAAAATATGGGAAACTCTCAAGCCACATCTCCTTTGGAAAGGTTTTTCGAGAAAAACACGAACCTTTTGTAGCTAGGACTTTGTCTGGTTTTTCGATTATCATAAATTTGTCTTCCACAGACGAATGCTCTATCAAAGGGGCCCTCCACCTTAACAAAAAAGGAATTAGATGCTAGCACGACTTGTGGGATAGGAAGTGGAAGAGTGATGAGGCGATCATAGTAATAGAATTCAAACTAAACCTGTTCGATACCAGCCTAATCAAGGAACGACATAATTTGTGGGATGTGGAATCTCTAGCATGGGTGGGAGGAAGGGTCAAGCCTTCAGTCAGAGAATTTAGATGGGCAGGGCAAAATCAACTTAGCCTAGTGCCCATCATTTAGGAACACCAAGAGGAACTAGTTGCACATCTCAACCAAAAATGGATAAGACAGGACTCGGTGGCAAAAGGAGAAAGGAGGTTTGAAAAGATGTGGGACAAGGAAATCCCAGAAAAATAATTGTGCTTGCTGTGACTCATTGTACACAAGGGAGTTTGGACAGCGAGCAGTTAAAGCTTGAAGAATTGGGCAAGGGGACGAGAAGTGTGCACGTTGCAAAAGGGAGACAAAGGATCTTCCCCACCTCTTCATGAATTCCATATATGCAACTAGGGTATCGGGGCACTGGCAAGTAGTACGAGCACAAGCGCTTTGGGTGTTATGGGCTCAGAGATGTTATGTTCATTTTCTAAATGATTTTATCAATGCTACTCTCATGTTACTAGCATGGTAGCTAAACATAGGAACGAAGAAAAATTTGGGAGGCACTGACAAGAAGACAAAGGAAGTAAAGGCAGGCCTTGAAAAGGAGTAGGCACTCACATACCAATAGTACCAGCTCCTCATGTGAAAGGCATGGGACCTCATTGCGACCTATACACATGAGATTTAGGAGAAAGAGAAGGTGCAGGAAAGCACCCAAAGGCAATAGAAATCCCCCCTCCAAATAGAACCAACGATGACCCCGCAGTCAACCGCACCAAGTGTAGCAATACCCTCTCCTATCTCTCCAAAAGGAAGCATCCATATGTGTAGTACAAGCAGCCTATGGCCTAAACCGATCCAAGAAGTGCTACTTATTACAGAGTTTAGAATGAGAGTAACTAGCAGAGTCAACAATGGCTCAATGCTTTAACTCAAGAAACATCGTACAGACAGGTTGAACTACAGCGTAATGTGGGGCAAAGAAACACACAGCAGGCACACCGAGCTTCTGACACTATTGTTGTATCTGTTACCTTTCATCCTGGCATGTCTATCCCAACTTGGAAGAATATTAGATTCTCTAAGCAATGATGGTCACACTATTTTTGAAAGGAACAGTTGTAATAGTTCACTTTCAGACCCAAGGAGAACAAGCAAATGAACACCAAAGTGCAATGAACATTGAAGCCCAAAGAGTGGGATCTTCATTCCATTGAGAGAGATCTCTCCAAATTCATTCAATTGGGACTTACATTACCAAGGGTCCCTTCTTCAGTCTCAGAATCCTTCTACTAGTGGTCCATTTTTATACCAAATCCAAGAATTCATCCACTACAATATCAAAGGTCTATTTTGGGATCCTAGATCTCATCTATTAGTACTTTGGTATTTTATTCTCATATTAAACCCACTACTCTTTTGGTATTTATTTGATATAAAGCTATAATCATGAGGATCTATTCTTGAATCTCTTAATCCACTTGGGGTTCAAAAATTATATATCCTAGATAGGCTCTCAAAAAAGTAAGGACCGAACTCTCTTGAGCCTTACTAAAAGTCATTTCCCCCAAAAGTGCATAGTAGTAAAGTGCAAGTCTCATCTAATCAAGATATCTCAAAACTTGTATGCATATATGGGAAAGGAGGGGAGGACATGTGCACTTGCATGCATGTGAACTTGCATATATGGGAAAGGAGGAGAGGACATGTGCACTTGCATGCATGTGCATGTATGCAAGCAAGTACATGCACACATACGCACATGTGCACATGCACACACAACACACACACACACACACACACACATTGCATGAAAAAATTGAAAGGACATACCAGGATACTACTAACCTCAAGATGGTATGTAGAAAAAGTGTGGGTACTTCAATACAAATACAAAAGAACATGACAAAGTGTGTGTCACAGGGTATGATGGATCAAACTCCACGTTAGGAATTTTTGCAAAGTTCAATGAACTTTCATCCTTCTCAAACCAATGACAGATGAATTCTCATGACATCCATCATGAACAATTTCTTTTTGCTTATTCCACAAAACAATTAATATGGATCACATATCGAATACAAATTTGATGAACATAAAGCTAGAAACATATTCCTTATCCATATTACTAATCCACATTATGCGATTTGGATATAGTTATGATTGTCTTACTGTGCTTATGTTTGGAGTACTTGTTCCTCTTATTTTGTTTTATTCTCTCTACTTCTATGATGAGTTCTTTAGCTCCTTCATTTTTGACTTTATGGCCTTATGGTATAAGTATTATTCACGGATGATGAATTTTACTCATCCTTTCATTTGCAAATGAAATTGATCTCCTTCCATTAGCTATAGTTTATGACATGTTTGTATGTGTATTGAGGTGTACAAGCCATATGATAATAAAGTCTTTTAATAGAAGTTAATAAAGTCTTCTATTTTATGTTCCTTTTTGCTTTACAAAGTGGTCTCTTTAGTGCCTTTTATGCTCTTTGTATGAACTATTGTTGATAGTGAAAAGTAGTTTTATATAGGTCGAATCTAGTTTTTGCATGTTGGATTTCTTGTAAGTAAAGCTTAGTTAATAGCCCTAGCAAGCTATTGATTGGTTATTGGTTTGATTGAGTTGATAGGTGGTTGTGGTGGAGGAGACCTTAGAGTGGTATGTTGGTCCTTTTAATGGTTGGGGTGGGAGAGAGGTTTGAGTGCTGAACTTACATGGGCTCTTGGGCTGACTGAGTTGGAGACCCTTTCTTTCCCTCTGTCAAAATCTGCAAGCATGGCTATGGTCTTTCGTTTGGTTTGTTGCCCAATAGTGTATCTCCTTGGCCTATCATGTGTGCATCCACAACATAGTGGTCACTGATTCATTAGGTGGGGATTTTGTACATGAGCCAATTCTCTACCTAGAAGCTTTCCCTCATCTGGTAGGTCTTTGGCTCATTGCTACTATCAACTGGTTACTAGTTTACTAGCTTGAAGAAGATCAAGTGGTGTGCTTGGCAAGGAGGTGATCTCATGTGATGTTTTTTGTCTTCGATAAATCTTAGAACTGATTGAGAGTGCTCTCAACAGAAGCAAGAACGGAAGAGGGAGAGAGAGAAACAGAGAGCCACACAAGTTTTGGTTGGTGTAGAACACCCTAATCTTCTTTTTCATTCATTTATATATGCATTTGAGTATTGTACATAACTAGGGTAAAGGCACAATGTCCTTTAACCCCCACAACCTCCCACTTAAAGGACAATATGCCTTTAAGGGAGAACAACCAGTGAGCATACTATCCAATGCCCATTAATACACGACAATACTCGAACCGCTGACTAGGTAGACTCTTCATTAGCATATCTACAGGGTTATCATCTTTATGAACCTTGATAAGCTCTATGCGCTTGTCCTCAAGTACCTCCCTGATGAAATGGTACCTGACCTCAATGTGTTTGGTCTTTGCATGAAAGATCAGATTCCGTGCTAGCTGAATAGGACTCATGGAATCACTATGCAATGTTAGTACACCTGTATGAATCCCCAAATCTCCCACTAGCCGATCAAGCCATATAGCCTCCTTGCAACCCTCTATGGCTGCAACATACTCAGCCTTTGTGGTAGACAAAGCAGCGCACTTTTGTGCGCGAGACATCCACGACACTGCACCACATGCAAACGTTAACACATAACCAGAAGTGGATCTGCTACTATCCACATGCCCTGCATAGTCTGAATTTGTGTATCCAAGTACATGCATGTCTCCTCTACCAAAGCAGATGCACATCTCCTTCGTACCCTTCATGTACCTCATGATGCACTTAACTACCTCCCGATGCCTCTTTCCTAGATTAGCCATATACCGGCTAACAACTCCCATTGCATATGCAATGTCTGGTCTAGTAGCTATCATAGCATACATAAGACTCCCAACCGCTAATGCATAAGGAACCTTGGCCATCATGGCCCTCTCGTCATCTGATTTGGGACTATCTATATGACTCAGTTTCACATATGGAGGCAATGGAGTACTCACTGCCTTCCCCCCCTCCATATTGAAACCCTGCAATACTTTTGTAACATACTCCTTCTGTGAAAGCCAAAGGAGTTTCCTACTCTGATCACGCATGATGCGCATACCAAGAATATGACCTGCAAGTCCCAAGTCCTTCATATCAAAGGCCTCATGCAACTTGTCCTTTAATGCATCTAGCTCATAAGTATTCTTGCTAGCCAATAGCATATCATCCACATATAGTACCAGGATTATCAGGCTATTATCCTTAGCCCTTTAAACCCTAGGACCAAATGAAAGCATTAAACTTCTGATACCATTCTCTAGGCGCTTGCGTAAGACCATAGAGACTCTTCTTCAGCTTGCAAACTAAATGTTCTTTGCCCTTTTCTTCAAAGCCTTCTGCCTGCACCATGTAAATTTCCTCTGCAAATCCCCATGCAAGAAAGCTGTCTTGACATCCATCTGCATAAGCTCCATATCCTCTGCTGCCACTAGTCCAAGCATGCATCTAAGTGTGGTCATCTTCACAACTGGAGAGAATATCTCATCAAAATCCACACCCTTCTCTTGTTTGAACCCTTTAGTGACCAAACCGGGCCTTGTACCTAGGCACATCATCACCTATGACCTTCATTTTGTAAACCCATCTACATGGCAATGCTTTCTTTCCATGTGGCAAAGAAACCAAGTCCCAAGTCTTATTTTTCATAAGTGAACTCATCTCTGATTGCATAGCATACTCCCACTTACGTTGATCCTCGCGCATCTGTAGCAAGAAGTCTCCCTGCAATCAGTAAGCATCACATAGTCTACCCTTGGAACAAACCTATCAGGCGGTCTAGACACTCTAGATGATCTTTTCAAGGGCATTTCAGCTTGCTGTCCCACCTGCATATCAGCCACATTTGGCTCATCATTTCCACCAATAGATGATCCATCATCTACCCTTGATTGTATACCTGTGGGAGTATTAGGTGGTACCATTTCTTGCACATTTGGCGCATGGACAGCTTGCTGTCTATCAACATATGCAGGTGGATTCACATCTTAGAAAGTGATTCTCCTTATTTCAACATCCCTCATGGGTGCCTTATGCATCTTCTTCTCATTGAAGACTACATCATGGCTGTGTATGATCTTCTTTGCTTTTGGATCCCAGAGACGATAGCCCATCTCTCCACTTTCACCAAACCTAGAAAGATGCATTTCCTAGACTTAGGATCTAGCTTCTTTCGAAGCTCTTTCGGCACATGTGCATATGCCTCACACTCAAATATACGCAAATGAGAGTAAGAGGGCTTCTTGCCACTCCATGCCTCCTCAGGAATACCACCATCCAAACTCTTACTAGGTGATCTATTGATCACATGCACTGCAGTCTTCATTGTCTCAGCCCAAAAACCACCAGAAAGAATTGCATTGGAAAGCATGCATTGCAACCTTTCTTGAATGGTACGGTTCATCTTTTCTGCAACTGGATTTTGCTCTGGAGTATGAGAGGATGTGAGCTCCCTCTTAATCCCACGTGTATCACACAAATGCTGAAAGTCATGAAAGAGATACTCTCCACCATTGTCAGTCCATAGGCATTTAAGCGTTCTACCTGACTGATTCTCAACCAAGGCCAGTCATTTTTGAAATACTTGGAACACATCACTCTTCCGAGCTATAGCATAAGCCCACACTTTCCTAGTTGCATCATCAATGAATGTCACATAGTATTCATCCCTGCCTAATGATCGTGTAGGCATGGGACCACATACGTCTGAATGTACCAAATCAAGCTTTTCAAACTCTTTCTTTAAAGATTTGTGGAAGAAACTGTGTGCCAATTATGAGAAGGAAACTGCCTCTAATAAATTTTACCTCATGAAGAGGTTGTTTCAGCTGCAGATGGAGGAAGGGGTCTCCATTGCTTCTCACTTGAATAAATTCAATATTATTTTCAGCCAGCTTTAGGCTCATAAGATGAATTTTGATGTGGAGACTAAGGCAATATTTCTCTTATGTTCATTGCCATCCTCATGGGATACCTTCCGTACAGCTGTTAGTAACTCTGCACTTGGTGGAGTATTGAAATTTGATGATGTTGTGGGTAGCTTGTTGGCCAAGGAGATTAGATGGAAGTCTATGGATGGCAAAAAGCAGGATGCAGCCTTAAAGGTGCGAAGGGGAAGATCACAGTTCAGGGGGAAGTCCCAAGAAAGGGGAAAGTCTCGTAGCAAATCTAGGGCACAGAACATTAAGTGTTACCACTATGGCAATAAGGGCCATATGAACAGGCTGAAAAGAGAGCAAAAGGATAAGAAAAAGAATCCAAATTGGGGTACAAATCAAAAGGAAGAGAGTCCAAGGGAGGACAAAGGAAAAGTGAAGATCGAGGAGATCAATGCAGTCACACATGATAGTGACAATGATGTTCTCTTCATGTCTACTTTATCTATAGAGTTGCTTACCACTTCAGATGATGCATATTCCCAGGATTGGATTTTGGATTTTGGTGCTTCATTCCATGTTGCTCCCCATGTGGAATGGTTCTCCTCTTATGACAGTGGAAAGACAAGTTGTGTGCATCTTGGAAATAACTATGCATGTGACATAGTGGGAGTAGGTGACATAAAGTTTTCTTTTGCAAATGGGTCTGCATTTATTTTGAAACATGTGAGACATGTGCCTGAGTTGACCAAGAGTCTTATTTCAGTGGGTCAGCTAGATGATGCTGGTTTTCACACCACTTTTGGCTTTCAGAGTTGGAAAATTCAGGGGCTCTATGCTTTTGGCCAGGGGTGCCAAGTGTGGGACTTTGTATCCCTTACATGTATTAGGGGTATTTGATCATGTTGTTGCAACCGAGCAGCCAAGCACCTCTTTGTGGCATTGTAGGTTGGGGCACATGAGCTAGAATGGAATGAAACTCTTATGCCATTTGGGTTATGTACCGCATTTGAGTTTCTCTGATTTTGAATATTGTGAGCACTGTCTCTATGGGAAGTAGACTAAGTCAGCACAAGACACCCAACAATCTCCAAGCATGCACTTTCACAGTCCTTACGTGAAAATAAGAAGTTGATTTGAGCACATCATATGATATTAATGCAAATCAATACAAAAATAGGTACACTCTACTCAAGGTTATTGACATGATCAAATATAAAAAATTCAGCCATGGGCTCCAAAGCCATAGTCCTAAGCCTCATCATCAATTACCTAATCCTTTTCTCTCTTACGCTTTCCTCTTAACAAACAATGAATAAGAGACATACATTCTATACAACTAAGAATATAGCAAGTAAAAGAATATGTATTTGTGTGCCAAATTTGATGCCTAACAATGTAATCAAACACAAGGCCTCTCCATGCCATGTACACGACAAAGGGTCACTAAATATGGGCAAGCGGCCCATTGCAGAGCAAATTATTGAACCTGCCACTAAAGCATGACGATGAGACAAAGATGCATAGGGTTCTTTATCTAAGGCCATGACATCACCATCCGAGCCAATGCTACATCATGCCCCATTTAAAATTGGTCGTTCAACAGACGAGGTAGGTTTAAATTTTACTGTGGTTTGAACACATGGATAACCAAAAGTTCAAGTATGGATTCATTGTATCAATGTGAATTTCTTTTTGGATTTAAAATTCATTTTGTATGTAGTATTGTCTTCATGCTTTCTTATATATATGCACTTATATATGTGTACTTACACATATGTACATCTATAGTTATATATATGAATACCTATGCATGTGTTCATACATATATGTGTATGTAGCTAAATAGCTATCACTAGAAGAGCTACAATTAGCTTTACTTGGTGAAGAACTCTGGACTCAGGCCATTCATGCATGCAAAGGTCGTTCCAATGATCAAGCATTCATAGCTTCAGATAGGAGCAGAGGCAAAGGTAGAGCATTTCAACAAAGTGGTCATCATCTCTATAGTTAAGTGCACTGAAATCATCCAAGTTTGAGGAGACAGCACAAATGATATCTTTATCTTTCTCGACGTGTGTGAATTCATCGACTCTAGATAAGACATCGCTTCTGAAGTCTTTTGCCTTCATAGTACCATTGAACTCATCCATGATATCTTTATATTTCTCGATGTATGTGAATTCATCGACTCCAGATAGGATATCGCTTCTGAAGTCTTTTGCCTTCACAGTACCACTGAACTCATCCATTCTTGATGATAAGATGTCACTTCTATAGAGGATTGCATTGAAATCATCTAATTTTGAAGAGACAACACTTTTGATGCCTTTGACTTTCTCAATATGCAAGAATTCATCCACTCCAGAGTAGGCATTGCTTCTTAATTCTTTGTCTTTCTCGGTATCAATAAACTCATCCACTCCTGACAAGATGTCACTTCTATACTTGAGTTCATTGAAATCATCCATGTCTGAAGGGACAAATATCTCCCACACTGAAATCCAAAGAATTGCACTTTGTATTCCCAATGATATGTGTTGGATAAGTCTCATCTCTATCCCATGCAATAAATGATTTATTGAAAACATCTCGAAGTACTTCCATATCTCCATACTTATGCCTTAGCTCAACATGTGCACTAAGAATCTTTCATACAATAATTGTAACCTTATCTCCGCCAAGTCTTTGAAAGTGACAAGAGAATTTGGATCACTATCATGGATTGTAGCAAATGCAACTACTTCTCTTTGGCAATATAATATCACCTCCATCCTAGGATTGAAATCTATTGTCGTTTTCCTGTGGAACAACAATGCAAAGCCTATCCGATGGGCATAATAATTTTCTCTATGATCGGCATGTCATCCGTATCTATCCACTTTGATGGTATGGCGGCCTCTATTTGCTGAATCCTGACTGCACTCCCTCTAAGGTGGCCAACTGATAAGAGTCTCTCGTCCTCTCAAGGCTTCCTAAAAGCCTTCCAGGCACCTATTGTGGAAGAAGTTCCCCTCTTGCGTCTAGACCACCGCATGTAATGTGACACTCCTAGTGATCTGCCATGCTCATCCAAAATAGAGTCATTCCACATGACTGGCTGCCTATCTATTTCTTCGCAAGAGGAGGGTGGAACTTTCCGAAGAGTGCCTCTGAATCTACCCCAAGCTTTCAGAATGGCAACCATGAGAGGGTAAGAGGGAGATATAAGATGGGCTCAAGTAAAGATCCACATCTCGAGTTGTCCATCCAATCCCCCCATGCACATGCATCCACCTAGGTGGTATTTACTTGCATGCAAAGTGGCAAATCCATCCCATAAGTACTTGTTTGCATAACACACCTGGAAGCACATTTTTTTACGGTTGTGCATAACACTAGGGGGAAAACAGTTCATAATGCATGATCGACATGAAAAGAATATCCGATGGGCACAATACTTTGAACACACATCAACCTAGGTGGTATTGATTTTCATGCAATGTGGGGTGCCAATCCGATAAGTACTTGTTGGAATAACACACCTAGGAGAGTGTTTTTTTATGCTTGTTTGCGACACTAAGGCAAAAAAGGAGTTTAATTCTTGGTTGCCCATGAAAATCATATCCAATGGGCTCAATAATTTGTACAGGCCTCTATACAAGTGGTATTGACCTACATGCAAAGTGGCACACCCATCCCATAAGTACCTGCTCAGATAACACACCTAGGAGCACATTTTTTTACGGTGGTGCATAACACTAGGAGGAAAACTATGCATAATGCATGATCGAGCATGCAAATCATATCCAATGGAAACAATACTTTTCATGCATCTCATCCCAAATGTTATTGACTTTCCTACAAAGTGGCATGCCCATCCGATAAGTACTTGTTCGGATAACACACCTAGGGCATGTTTTTTGACGGATGTACATCACACTAAGGCAAAAACGGTGTTTAATGCGAGAATACCATGCAAGTCATATCCGATTGGCACAATAATTTTCACATGCCTCTATTTAGGTTATATTGACCTGCATACAAAGTGGCATGCCCATCCCATAAGTACTTGTTCGGATAACACTCCTGGAATTGTGTTTTTTGACTATGGTTTATAAGACTAGGAGGAAAATGGTGTATAATGTGTGATCGAGCATGAAAATCATATCTGATAGACACAATACTTTGCATGCAACTAAAACTAGATGGTATTGACTTGCATGTAAAGTGGAACACCCATCCAATAAGTACTTGTTTGGATAACACACCTAGGAGCATGTTTTTTAATGGATGTGCATCACAGTGAGGTAAAAAAGTTGTTTAATGTGAGAATCGACCATGCAAAGCATATTGGATGGGAATAATACTTTGTACATGCCTCAAACTAGGTGGTATTTAATTCAATGCAAAGTGGCACACCCATCCCATAAGTACTTATTCAGATAACACACTTGTGGAGCGCATTTTTGATGGTTGTGCATAGCACTAGGGGAAAAATAGTGTATAATGAATGATCGACCGTGCATAGCATATCCGATGGGCACAATAATTTTCACACACCTCAAACTAGGTGGTATTGAGTTGCATGCAATGTGGCTTGCGAATCTGATAAGTATTTGTTGGAATAACACACCTAGGACAATGTTTTTGAATGCTTGTGCATGACACTAAGGCAAAAGCGGAGTTTAATGCTTGGTCGACCATGCAAATCATATTAGATGGGCTCAATACTTTGTGTAGGATGCTATCCAATGGGTATTGACCTGCATGCAAAGCTGCATGCCCATCCCATTAGTACTTGTTCGGATAACACACCTGGGAGCACTTTTATTGACAGTTGTGAATAACTCTATGAGAAAAACGGTGTATAATGAGAGATCGAGTATACAAATCATATCCGATGGACACAATACTTTGCATGTGTCTCAACCTAGATGTTATTAACTTGTGTGCAGAGTGGAGCACCCATCCGATAAGTACTTGTTTGGATAACACACCTAGGAGCGTGTTTTTTGACGGATATGCATCAAACTGACGTAAAAACGATGTTTAATGCCTTATTGACAATGCAAAGCCTATCCGATAGACACAATACTTTGATGAACCTCAAACTAGGTGTTATTTACTTGCATGCAAAGTGTTGCACCCATCTCATAAGTACTTGTTTGCATAACACACTTGGGAGCGCGTTTTTTTTACAGTTGTGCATAACACTAGGGGGGAAACGGTGCATAATGCGTGGTCGACTAGGAAAATCATATTCGATGGGCACAATACTTTGCACATGCCTTTATCCAAGTGGTATTTACTTGCATGCAAAGTTGTGCACCCATCCCATAAGTATGTTTTCATATAATACACCTGGGAGTGCATTTTTTGACGGTTGTGCATAACACTTGGGGGAAAATGGTGTATAATGTGTGATTGACCATGGATATCATATTAGATGGGCACAATAATTTGCACGCACCTCAACCTAAGTGGTATTTACTTGCATGCAAAGTGGTACGCCCATATCATAATTACTTGTTTGCATAACACACTTGGGAGCACGTTTTTTTACAGTTGTGCATAACACTCAAAGGAAAACGATGCATAATGTTTGATGGACGATGCAAAGCATATCCAATGGGAAAAATACTTTGCACATACTTCAACTTAGGTGGTATTGAGTTGCATGCAATGTGGAATGCCAATAGATAAATATTTTTTGGAATAACACACCCAAGATAATGTTTTTTTATGCTTGTGCATGACACTAAGGAAAAAATAGAAATTCATGCTTGGTCGACCATGCAAATCATATCCAATGGGCACAACAATTTGGTCAAGCCTCAACCCAAGTGGTATTAATATGCATGAAAAATGGCATGCCCATCCCATAAGTACTTGTTAGGATAACACATCTGGGAGGGTGTTTTTTGATGGTGGTGCATAACACTAGAAGAAAAACAATGTATAATGCGTGATCGACCATGAAAAGAATATCCGATGGGCAAAATACTCTGCACACACCCCAACCTAGGTGGTATTTAGTTGCATGCAATGTGGCACATCCATCTGTAAGTACTTGTTTGGATAACACACCTAGGAGTGGGTTTTTTTATAGATGTGCATCACACTAACGCAAAAACGGTGTTTAATGCTTGATCAACAATAAAAAACCTATCCGATGGGCACAATACTTTGCACACGTTTCAAGCTAGGTGATATTGTGTTGCAGGCAAAGTGGCACCCCCATCCAATAAGTACTTGTTAGAAAATAATACACCTAGGACCGTGTTTTTATATAATGGTGCATAACACTAGAGGAAAAGGACATAACAGCTTATCTCTTTCCCTCCCAAAGAAAATGATATATCAAAAAACACCTATTTCACGTCCATGAAGAAAATACATA
This sequence comes from Dipteris shenzhenensis, assembly GCF_047967505.1. NCBI lineage: Eukaryota > Viridiplantae > Streptophyta > Polypodiopsida > Gleicheniales > Dipteridaceae > Dipteris > Dipteris shenzhenensis. The sequence continues at coordinate 29,948,118 of NC_141614.1, read as the reverse complement.
ATGCGATTTGATAATAAGCATACCTCACAATACCACAGATCTTGAATATAGCATTTCTAACATCTTCTTGTAAGCACTCTTTTATTGTAATTGGGAGGATGAACTATCAAAGCAACAATGAAGTCATGTCAACAATATAACATAATAATAATTACGCTAACGCATCACGATTATCGGTACACTAATTCTACTTAGAATACCTGTAAGACCTTGTGCCAATCATCGGACCCACTAAGCTTATTGTCCTTTGAAAATGCTCCTTTCAAGTAATGCATGTACCCTGTCAGTGTTTGAAAAGAGGTAATGTCTGCCTTGACCGTTGCCTCCTCCCTCATAGAGAGGATCCACGTTGCCTTTGGGAGGACAACTTTTCCCGAAGCATGCACTTGGGGCCACAAACGAGACATCCTATTCATAGCACGCAAGTCTTCTCGCACTCCTCTTGAGTCCTTGGAACCAACCAAGTGTGCAAATGGTATATAATGTGTGATCGACCATGCAAACCATATTCGATGGACACAATCCTTTGCAAGCATCTCAACCTAGGTGGTATATACATGCGTGCAAAGTGGCATGCCCATCCAATTAGTACTTGTTGGAATAACAGACCTAGAACCATGGGCTTTTATGGTTGTGCATGACACTAAGGCAAAAACAATGTTTAATTCTTGATCAACCATTTAAAGCATATGCTATGGGCACAATACTTTGCACGCATCTCAACCTAGATGGTATGGACTTGCATGCAAAGTGGAGCGCCCATACAATAAGTACTTGTTCAAATAACATACCTAGGACCATGTTTTTTTATGGTTGCGCATGACTCCAAGGCAAAAACAATGTTTAATTCTTGATCGACCATACAAAGCATATTTGATGGGCATAATATTTTGCACACACCTCAAACTAGGTGGTATTGAGTTGCATGCAATGTGGCACATCCATCTGATATGTACTTATTTGGATAACACACTTAGGAGCGTATCTTTTACGAATGTGCATCACACTGAGGCAAAAATGGTGTTTAATGCTTGATCGACATGCAAAGCTTACCTAATCGACATAATATTTTGTAGGTGCCTCAACCTAGGTGGTATTGAATTGGGTGCAAAGTGACACCCCCATCAGGTAAGTACCTTTTGCGATAACACACCTAGGAGTTTGTGAAGTTAGTAGTTTAAAAAAAGGCGTAAAATAGCGGGCGCATCTATAGGAGTTGCTTTAGTAGAGGAATTATGGGCGCATCTAAATGTGCGTCTAAAAGCTCATCTATTTGCACGTAAATTACTGCGTCTAAGTGCGCGTCTAACCTGAGAAAATACGGGCCCGTCTAACATCCCATTTATTAGCACATCTATTTGCACGTGTATTAGCACGTTTATTTGTGCGTTTACATTGAGAATCACACGCACATTTAGACACGTAAATAGACACAAACCAGAGAATATAGAAAGTGAGATATTGGTGTACATCATTGCTTTCCAAACATTGCCCATGATTACCAAAGCACATAATTTTTTGCAAGCCCACATATACAAGAGTTAAGTGAGATGAGGAGAATGAGACAATATGTAAAATAGTTTTGCCAATATCAATTATGGGGCTACGGTTCAATCTCATCCTCAATGAGATCAACCCTTGCCAAACTATCTACTTCGAAATCCAAACAAGTGTTTAGATCTACAAATACATTCAACCCACTACTACTTGTGCCACTCATGTGCTCATCGAAATCAGCATCTCGAATGGTAGGCTCATCCTCATGGGTAATGGCCTCAATATCTGTATCTCCTATCTCATGATCATCCTCCTCTCTTGTATCACGGTCATCATCACGTCCATGGCCATGATCATCCTCCATACGCTCCATATTAGTAAATGTACTATACATCACTTTGGAACGTGGCATAATAGGTATGACATGCCACCATCTAATATTATCCACCATTGGCTGATAGACAACCTAATTCAAACACAAATACAATCATGTTACTTTTCTTGCATCAAATATTTAAAAGCAAGTATTTTTATATGTGTGCACAGTACCTGTTCACATTGTTGCGGTAGTACTAGTGTGTCCTTCCTACTTTGCCAAAACTTTGTGGAGTCAATAGTTACAAAGCCACTTGCATGGCGTTTGATTGTTGCATTAGGGCCTCTTTCCACGACATCCTTAAACCACTTTACATTCAAAACATACACAAAGAAACGTCGAAAGTCAAGCATAATAATATCTTCGATTATGCCACACTAATCTTCCATGGCTCCATTGGCTCCCTCAAACCTAGCAATGACGCCGCAATCTTGTGTGTTTCTCTTATCATCAATCCTTTGTGTTTGAAAATGCTTGCCCTCACACCATATAGCATTGAACATAGTGCACTACACCAAGAAAAAATCAATTAAATAAGCAATCTAAATTATTGAAAGCTCCTAACTTATGCATAACATTCTATATACCGACCTTGCTCATGCATCCCCTAGCATACTCCCATTCTTCCATTGTGATATGCATCCCCTCGTCTTTCTCTGCTTTCTCCATTTCATCAAGTAGCCAATCCACATGAATATCCTTTGGAACTACTCTTAGATACTGAGGGTATGGCACATGAGATCCATGGTGTGTACGAAAGAGGGCCCTTTCTTCTTGTCTTCTTTGCATCCTTGTATCTTGTCACCCATCTTTTCGTCACATCACATTATGCAACTCTATGTCTATTACTTTGTTGCGTCCTTTCCCTTGAGGCACAATAGAGGTCATCCTTAGGTCTTCATCATCTCTCCATAGTCGTGGGAGAGAGCTATCCACATCAACAAGAAACTCATAAATATATACAAATGACTCTTGTACCAACCAACCCTCGGCCATGCTACCTTCGGGTCTTGCATTTTGTCTCAGGAAGCCCTTCAAGGTCTTCATGAAGCGCTCTAGGAAGAACAACCATCGTGCATGTATAGTACCACATATAGCAATCTCATCCACCAAATGCACTATGAGATGTAGTTGGCTTGTGAGAATAGAACGTGGAAATGTCTCCTCCACTAAACAAACCACCTCCACTGACATAACTCGAGCATTCTCAAGCGTGGTGGGATCTATTTCCTTTGAGTTCACATACCTCACAAGCTCGCCCATCTTGTAAATACAATCTTTCACGTCCTTCGATGCACTACATGAAATGCTAGTAGGTAGTATGAACTGAACCCGCGAGGAGGTGGTTGGTTAGTTGCTTATAGCTATTCACTCACAAATTTGAAAGGAAAAAGATATTATGCACATAAAATACTTACTTGGAGCATCTTGTGCCAATCATGAGATTTCAAGCCATATAATTGCTCTACACCTCTTTTCTTGCTCTTTGTAAAGGCTCCCTTCAAACACCTCATGCATCCAGTGGGAGTACAAATTGTAGTAATAGTGCACTTCACTGTCACCATCTCTATCTTTGATAATATCCACGGTGCATGAGGTAAAAAAACATGCCCATTTGGTCTCTCTTGAGGCCAAGCTTCACGCATCCTCCCTGTGGTACGTAGATCCTCCCTTATGCCTACCGAATCTCGTGTCCCATTCAAATGCTCCCAAATGGTAGATGCCACATTCTTGAAGATATGCATGGGATCAAGCAGGTGATTGATCTTGAGGTGGGACCAATATGGTAAACGATAAAAGATGGAGTATCTAAACAAAATAAAGTGTTAGCGTGCAATCTTTACTTTCAGCCAATATAGCCAATCTTTACTTCTAGCCAATAGTTATAAATTCTTACCGGATATCTCAAATATCTTACATATGCATGGACATGTGAAATAGGTGGATATCTCAAAAAGAGATTTCTATATCGAGCATCGAGAAGGCTAGGGTGGAATCCATCGAAGCCGTATGCTTGCTTGAGAAGCACTTTCCCTCGAGCATTATGACAACTCAAGTCCACTTGCTTGTGCACATAGTTGATGAGGTGGCTATAGCAGGTACCGTTCATAGTCAATGGATGTTTTTTCTTGAGCGGTTTATGAAAACTTTAAAGGGGTTTGTAAGACAAAGAGCAAGACCGGAAGCAAGCATGGCAAAGGGATGGCTTGTGCAAGAGTCATTAGTATATATCATAGAGTTTCTTGCATCCACGAATCCTGATATGCCGCAAGCTTGGCACAACAAGGATGATGATCACATCATTGGCGAGGTTCCCCAAGGAAAAGGGATTGAAAGAAAGATGAGCGAAGAGCAAATGGAGAAATTCAATAAGTTTTGTATCCTCAATAGCCCTGAGATGCAGAAGTGGATTGAGAGATATGAAGTGGCCAAAGCAGAAAGAATAAATGCAAGGACGAGATTCAGAGTAATGTACAGGTGATCACAACCATATCCGCGAGATCTGGCTCTTCTCCCTACTCACATGTCACTTGATTGGCTACAACTGGCTATACGTAAAGCCAAACGTGATGGAGAGACAATAAATGAGTATGAGTGAGAGTTATCATCTGGATGTATGGTGCATGTAAGTTTCTTACCTCTTGATGTAATTAAGTAATTATTTGTGGCAATATATGCTATAAAATAGATGCATCTTCATTGTTTTAATGATGCTCTTTTATAGTACAAAAAGTATAGTGCATTATGGTCATACGGATGACATTTTTGCGTGGAACGCATCGATTCAAAGAGAGTCACGTATGATTGTGGAGTCATGGCTGACTTCACACAAGATAGCCAAGCAAGTGCTTCAGATACCAATCTTCTCTCCTCATAGTTGGATTATTGTGGAACCATACGCAACATCTATGAAATCGATTTCAGACGATTTACTATTTTCATTCTTGATGTAAAATGGTTTAGAACTACTTACAACAGTCCCCATGCGACAGTGCGAAAAGATAGTAGCGGTCTCTTTGCAATAGACTCCACCAAACATTGGACCAATGAAAGTGATACTTTTGTTCTTCCCGAGCACTATGAGCAGGTACATTCTAATGATTTAATTAGTCAAAGCTTTTGTTTTTAAAAACCATTGATACATGTACTTGAGCATAATTTCATATATATAATTGATGACATTTGGCACCCATCTTCAATATAGGTGGTTTTTCATCCAGATCGTTCTGATCCAAGATGGTGGTACGTGATCCAAGTGGCACCACGAAGTAAGCAAATTTTTGAAGATCGAGATGTGGATATGGAGATGCCACTACCCACGCCGGATCCAATTGATGAATCTAGCAAAGAAGATGTAGATCACCATATGAGCCAAGAGGAAGATGCGCATAATGACATCGCACGGGAGGAGGATGGAGATCACGATATTGATGAAGAAGACAACAATCATCAAGATCAATCACCACACTTAAGCTTTATTGAAGAAGATGATCAAATACTTTTAAGTGAATGTACGATGCTAGAGTACGATGATGATATAGGAGATCAACTCGGTATAGAGTTGGAGATAGACTTGCTTGGTGCCTTAGACTTGGCTCAAGATGAAACAGTTGATGTAAATGCTTTTATTTGATTTTTCTCATCTCAACCTTGGACATGAATATATGAGCTTCAAAGGCTTGATGTACATGCTCTCATTTTTTTATTCTCTATGAGCTCAAACATGTATGAAAGTTTAAAAAAATTTATCATTGGAAAAAACTAACTTTTAAGGCCTATTAAAAAAAAAAACCTTTGTAAAAACGTCGCTATAAATTTGTATATCAGTGTCGCTATATAGCGACTTTTAATAACAGTCGCTATATAGCGACGATTTAGGAAACCCGCTTTTCATACTGATGATTAACACTAAGCGTGTGCTAAACGTCGATAAGTAAACATCGCAATAGGATCTGTGTGTAGTAGTGAATACTTGCAACTGCCTAATTGGGAGGTCACCTTATTATAGATGGGTTATCTTTTTGAAGATCTTCTTAGAAAAGGATATTCCACCAATATTATTAAAAGAAAGTCTTGCATGGCACATTTCCACTTGCAAGTTGATCTAACTGTCAGCTACGAGAAAGAGGTGCAACATAAGAGGATTGGAGATGATGGCATGGAATATGGCTCCCAAGATAAGGATAAAGGTGATGCACAGATGAATGATCTTCCTAGATCACAAGATTATGCAAAGAAATCGTAGACACATATCCTATATTGACCCTTTACTTTTCTTTTACAAGCATTACATTTAACTATAATCTTTCAATCTCACAAGATTTTGTCTTTTTTATAGACGGCAGAGGGGAAGGAAAAAGAAATGAGTTCACTTGGATTTGAAGTCAAGAAGGCCACACTATTCCCTTCAAGTTTAATCGATATGGTGATTGCTGGAAAACCTGAAAGTGAACTATTTAAGACAATAAAAGGATCACTGAAAGACTTTCCTAACATAGACAATCAACTACATCGCTTATATGGGAAGTCAAAGCATATGATGATGGCATAGCTCATGCTGAAGAATTTTGAAGACTTGTCTAAGCTACAAGAAATAGCAAGCAACTTTGATGTTCAGGTTGAGATTGGATAGCGACCTCAATATCTATCATTTGGTGCAGAAGAGTTTCGAATCTGAAGATATCGAGGGAAAGAGGTTAATGATAAAGTTATAATCGCCACCCTCAAGTTTGATACAAACTTTATCTTGGCTTAGTATTTATATATTGATTAAAATCTAAGGAGCAAATGTTTGGACCTTCCTCCTCTTCTCAAGCTTACTCCTTCCATCTTGCCCACAGCCTTATAGCCAAACTGTTCTTTTGCTTTTCTCTCATTACCTTCCTCCTCTCCTCAAGCTTACTCCTTCCATCTTGCCCATAGCCTTATAGCCAAACACTTCTTCTACTTTGCTCTCGTTACCTTCCTCCTCTCCTCAAGCTTACTCCTTCCATCTTGCTCACGGTCCTACTCTAGAACTTGAGTCTACTCCCATATCATTATTGCACTCATCTCATATCCTTGCTCTCAAACTCTTCTTCCATCTCGCCTTACTCCCTCACTATCTCTTGCTCCTGTGGTCCATATTGTCATAGCTTAAAGCTTCATGGATCTTTTTGAAGTCATCAATTCCATGAAGGAAGCCATTAGCACCAACAAAGATTGGATCGTTGAGAACGAGGCGAACAGAGAGCAAAGAAAGTGATAGGGAGCTCCATTAACCCAAGATGAGAAGGACAAGTTTTTTGCTCAAAAGCGCCTAGAGAAGGAGGAGAGAGGGAAAATAAGTAGGTCTACTAGTGAAATAGATAGATTACATTTATATCAGAGAGAGCTAACATACTATCTAATTGAGTTTACTTCACGTGTGGCTTGTTAGGGGATATTTCCACCCCAGGAAGCACAAGCCATACGGAATCAAGAAAGTGCTATACAGGATAAAATTTATAAATCCTTAGTTTTGTTCTGTAGTTTTAACTACATCGACCATGATGAGATGGTCTCAACTCTTGAATGGGTTGAATCTAGGATATCAATTGCAAATATTAATGCCTTCCAGTGAGAGGCTTATTGTAACTTTTGGTTAACACCATTATAAATATTGTGAGAGTTTGCTTAATATTGTAACTTTTGAAGGTGTTTGTTGACACCTTTATAAATATTACAAGAGTTTACAATTGTTGAATCTTATCTTTTGGTGTAACTTATCTTTGTCACATTAAATTTTATAATTTTGAATTCATCTCCTTTAAAAATCTCTAAAATTTTGCTTCTTTTTATGATTTCATCTGTGCTTTTAAAAGTCAGTTTTTTCTTAAATTTTATCCAAAAACTAGTCCAAAAGTATATGTAAAAATGAATTTGTACATTGACAAGTCCAAAATTAATGAAATAAGCGTTAGGTGCAGTTTAGCATTGTTAAAGGTCTCCAATTTTTAAGTTCATCCTTGGGGCCCTCTTTTGGATCAACTTAATAATGCCCCCATTGGCCTGAAGGGGGAGAGCACCTTTCCCGGCCCAAGCTTTCTTGCCATAGTACAAAAGATAAGGGCCAACTAGCTCCCAAAAAGTCTTATAAAACTCAATAAGTAGCCCCTCCTCACCTGGTGTCTTGCCATTTGCCATAACTAAAACTGCTTTCTTCAACTCCTCTAATGTGAAAGGCCTCTCTAGATAGGGTAGATCAAAGTGTTTGACAGCTTTCTCAGTGTCATTTGGAGTAACTACAATAGAAAGTAAATTCTAAAAATGTTGACAAGCAAATATGATTCATGCATTCAATTAAAACAAAACCACGTAAACTAGAAAGGGGGTTGTTGTAAGATATATTTGGGCAAAACCCCCTTATCTTTGCTCTTTCTTGCCTTTTGTCCACATTGCCTCCACTGGCCATAGAGCTGCTAAGTATCCAAAGGCCATTACTTCCCTTAGTTGCAAGGCTCCTATGGAAAGCTTCTCCTTAATTAAATTTATCAGCTATGAGAGTGCTCTAACCGGAAGTAAGAACGAAAGAGGGAGAGAGAGAAACAGAGAGCCACACAAGTTTTGGTGGGTGCAGAACCACCCCAATCTTCTTTTTCATTCATTTATATATGTGTTTGAGTATTGTACATAACCGGGGTAAAGGCACAGTGGCCTTTAACCCCCACAACCTCCCACTTAAAGGACAATGTGCCTTTAAGGGAGAACAACTAGTGAGCATACTATCCAATGCCCATCAATACATGACAATACTCAAACCGCTGATTGGGTAGACTCTTCATTAGCATATCTGCAGGGTTATCATCTGTGTGAACCTTGACAAGATATATGCGCTTGTCCTCAAGTACCTCCCTGATGAAATGGTACCTGACCTCAATGTGTTTGGTCTTTGCATGAAAGACCGGATTCCGTGCTAATTGAATAGCTCTCATGTAATCACTATGCAATGTCGGTACACCTATATGAATCCCCAAATCTCCCACTAGCCGATCAAGCCATATAGCCTCCTTGCAAGCCTCTGTGGCTACAACATACTCAGCCTCTGTGGTAGACAAAGCAATGCACTTCTGTGCACGAGACATCCACGACATTGCACCACCTGCAAAGGTGAACACATAACCAGAAGTGGATCTCCTACTATCCACATGCCCTGCATAGTCTGAATCTGTGTACCCAAGTACACGCATGTCTCCTCTACCAAAGCAGATGCACATCTCCTTGGTACCCTTCATGTACCTCACAATGCACTTAACTCCCTCCCAATGCCTCTTTCCTGGATTAGCCATATACTGGCTAACAACTCCCATTACAAATGCAATGTCTGGTATAGTAGCTATCATAGCATACATAAGACTCCCAACCGCTAATGCATAAGGAACCTTGGCCATCATGGCCCTCTCCTCATCTGATTTGGGACTATCTATATGACTCAGTTTCACATATGCAGGCAATGGAGTCATAGATGATTTTTTCCTATCAGTTTCGTTAAGAAGCGAAACTTTTATATTGGTATCGAAAGTTTGTATGCCCTAATAAAAATAAAGGTTTGAAAAATTCGCCAAGATTTGAAACTTTTATGAGAAAAAAATTAAAGTTTCGCCAAGATTTATAACTTTTTCTTTAAAATTCAAAAGAAAATATATAAAATTGTAATATGCCCTACAAATATTGTGAAACTAAAAAAACTAGCTTGATAAACTTTCGCCAAGATTTTATATTAATATATAAGTATAGATTCGATAAAAACATCCCTGAATGGAGTACTCACTGCCTTCCCCCCTCCATATTGAAACGCTGTAATACTTTTGTAACATACTCCTTCTGTGAAAGCCAAAGGAGTTTCCTACTCCGATCACGCGTCATGTGCATACCAAGAATATAACTTGCAAGTCCCAAATCCTTCATATCAAAGGCCTCATGCAACTTGGCATTTAATGCATCTAGCTCATAGGTATTCTTGCTAGCCAATAGCATATCATCCACATATAGTGCTAGGATTATCAGGCTATTATCCTTAGCCCTTTTAGTGTAGAGGCAGTGATCAATTTCACTCCTAAAACCCTGGGACCGAATGAAAACATCAAACTTCTGATACCATTCTCTAGGGGCTTGCTTAAGACCATAGAGACTCTTCTTCAGCTTGTAAACTAAATGTTCTTTGCCCTTTTCTTCAAAGCCTTCTGCCTGCACCATGTAAATTTCCTCATGCAAATCCCCATGCAAGAAAGCTTTCTTAACATCCATCTGCATAAGCTCCATATCCTTTGATGCCATTAGTCCAAGCATGCATCTAAGTGTGGTCATCTTCACAACCGGAGAGAATATCTCATCAAATTCCACACCGTTCTCTTGCTTGAACCCTTTAACGACCAAACGGGCCTTCTACCTAGGCACATCATCACCTACGGCCTTCATTTTGTAGACCCATTTACATGGCAATGCTTTCTTTCCATGTGGCAAAGAAACCAAGTCCCAAGTCTTATTCTTCATAAGTGAACTCATCTCTGATTGCATAGCATACTCCCACTTGTGTTGATCCTCGTGCATCATAGCCTCTCTGTAGCAAGAAGGCTCCCCACAATCAGTAAGCATCACATAGTCTACCCCTAGAACAAACCTATCAGCTGGCCTAGACACTCTAGATGATCTTCTCAAGGGCATTTCAGCTTGCTGTCTCATCTGCATATCAGCCACATTTGGCTCATCATTTCCACCAATAGATGATCCATCATCTACCCTTAGGTGTATACTTGTGGGAGTATTTGGTGGTACCATTTCTTGCACATTTGGTGCATGGAAAGCTTGTTGTCTATCAACATATGCAGGTGGATTCACATCCTAGAAAGTGATTCGCCTCAACCCAAAAACCACCAGAAAGACTTGCATTGGAAAGCATGCATTGTAACCTTTTTTGAATGGTATGGTTCATCTTTTTTGCAACTGGATTTTGCTCTGGAGTACGAGGGGATGTAAGCTCCCTCTTAATCCCACGTGTATCACAGAAATGTTGAAAGTCATGAGAGAGATACTCTCCACCATTGTCGGTCTGTAGGCATTTAAGCATTCTATCTGACTGATTCTCAATCAAGGCCAGCCATTTCTGAAATACCTAGAACACATCACTCTTCCAAGCTATAGCATAAGCCCACACTTTCCTAGTTGCATCATCAATGAATGTCACATAGTATTCATCCCCGCCTAATGACCGTGTAGGCATGGGACACATACGTCGAAATGCACCAAATCAAGCTTTTCAAACTCTTTCTTTCCCCTTCTTTTATGGGCTGATTTAGTCTCCTTCCCATAGAGACAGTGCTCACAAAATTCAAAATCAGAGAAACTCAAATGCGGTACATAATCCAAATAGTATAAGAGTTTCATTCCATTTTTTGTCATGTGCCCCAACCTGCAATGCCACAAAGAAGTGTTTGGCTGCTCGGTTATTGCAACAACATGATCAAATACCCCTGATACATGTAATGGATACAAAGTCCCACACTTGGCACCCCTGGCCAAAAGCATAGAGCGCTTCTGAATTTTCCAACTCTGAAAGCCAAAAGTGGTGTGAAAACCAGCATCATCTAGCTGACCCACTGAAATAAGACTCTTGGTCAACTTAGGCACATGTCTCATATGTTTCAAAATAAATGCAGACCCATTTGCAAAAGAAAACTTTGTCACCTACTCCCACTATGTCACATGCATAGTCATTTCCAAGATGCACACAACCTGTCTTTTCACTGTCATAAGTAGAGAACCATTCCCTATGTGGGAATATGCATTATCTGAAGTGGTAAGCAACTCTGCAGATAAATCAGACGTGAAGAGAACGTCATTGTCACTATCATGTGTGACTACATTGATCTCCTCAATCTTCACTTTTCCTCTGTCCTCCCTTGGACTCTCTTCCTTTTGATTTGCACCCCAATTTGCTTCTTTTTCTTATCCTTTTGATCTCTTTTCAACTTGTAGCAATCCTTTTTCATATGGCCCTTCTTGCCACAGTGGTAACACCCAATGTTCCATGCCCTAAACTTGCTATGAGACTTCCCTCTTTCTTGGGACTTCCCCCTGAACTGTGATCTGCCCCTTATTTAAGGCTGCATCCTGCTTGTTGCCGTCCATAGACTTCCGTCTAATCTCCTCGGCCAACAAGCTACCCACAACATCATCAAATTTCAGTACTCCACCAGGTATGGAGTTACTGACAGCTATACGGAAGGTATCCCATGAGGATGGCAATGAACATAAGAGAAATATTGCCTTAGAATCCGCATCAAAATTCATCTTCTGAGCCTGAAGCTGGCTGGAAATAATATTGAATTCATTCAAGTGAGAAGCAATGGAGACCCCTTCCTTCATCTATAGCTCAAACAACCTCTTCATGAGGTAAACTTTATTAGAGGCAGTTTCCTTCTCATAAGTGGCACACAGTTTCTTCCACAAATCTTTCGTAGTCTGCTCATTTACTACTATGAAATAAATGACTTTGCAAGATGAAGTCTAATAGTAGACTTTGCTAATGCATCCAACTCATTCCAGTCATCCTCAAACATATTTGCAGGCTTAGCTTCAATCCCTGCCAAGGGTTTAATCTGCTTCTTTTGAATAAGCACATCCCTTATCTATTATTTCCACAAAGAAAAGTTTGTCCCATCAAACTTTTTAATGCTGAAAAACTCCTCTTTAGACATGGAAGAGGATGCCATGACGCAAATGAAGCCAAATGCTAGTGCCTGTAAGAGAGAATCACACCAAATACCAAGTGCATCCAAATGTGTATGCCACAATAGACTGAAATATCACCAAAAATCAAAGCTCAAAGCATAAAAAGATGCAGTTGACTCATGTGCATGTACTATGCATCTGTATGAGCAAATCTGGCCCAAAAGAAAATGCCAACTGCAATGGCAATCCAAAATGCCAATGAGTGCCAAATGGCTCAAGCATAAACACCATCCATGGTCATATGCATCAACAATATCTCATCCAAGAGAGCATAACACTATCACTGCATCACCTGCAATGTGTCAAAGCTGTCCCTCAGCATATAATAGCATCCACGTCCAAAGCATCCATAAAAATAGCATCCCACAAGGCAATTTGGGCCTATCAGTGCATCTAATAAGGATCGCAATGCATCCAAATCATCCACTGCAACCCAATGCACACCACAAATGAATGCACATGGCTCAAACTGCAACCAGAGTGATTTGCATAAGGTATGCTCAAGAAATCATGGTCCTACGGAAAAGACCGCTACTGAAAATAACATGAGATGACTCAAAACATGGGCGCCATTGCATAATCGGACTCAGCAAAAAAATTTGCAAATATCTCTCTTCTGTCGGAACTCCAAAATCCCAACCGATGAGTGAGAAATGGGAGTCAACACTTATCCATTGCCATGTGGCATAAATCTAAGGTTTCAAAATCTTAGAATGAAACATGCATAACAGAGAGATGAAATCAAATACACAGAGATCTATAACTCTGAAAACACTCCACCGAATCATGCAAGAACCAGCTAGGGGTTTTTGGGCATCCGAAATGCAATGGGACAGACGGTTTTGGAAATCGTGGTCTCAATCATTAGGTCCAACACATAGACTGAAAAACGTTTTTGGAAACAAAGCTATTTGTAAACTCCACTAGAGTGCGAATGATTGAGCAACATAGAAGTTTTAGGACCTCCTGAGTCCACCGGAACTGACAAATCTACAAATGGTTGCTCCAAACTTGAGTTCCAACACCCAGGCAGAAAAACACAGAAACTGACAAAGTGAGCCAGAAATCCAATGAAATGATCCCATATTCAAGAATGAAGGTGTTTCCAAGCTCCTGAAGTGAAGTGGATACCAAAAGCAAGCAATAGTTGCCTCTACAAGTCAATACGGAGTCTTTGTCATCGAACGGAATAGGAAAAAGCTCAAAAAACGACTTTTTTCTTTGAAAACACTTAACAGGCTCTCAAAACCACTTCGCAAAGCCAAAGTGACTTTTCCAAAGGTTCCTCCAAGGTCTCTGCACACTCAGATTCAAGTAAAGTCACCCACAGAGCTTCTCCTTCCTCCCACAAAGCTGTTGAGCTTCCAAGCATTCACGCACGCTCAGCTAGATCACCCAGGCTCTGATACCAGTTGAGAGTGCTCTCAACAGAAGCAAGAACGGAAGAGGGAGAGAGAGAAACAAAGAGCCACACAAGTTTTGGTGGGTGCAGAACCACCCTAATCTTCTTTTTCATTCATTTATATATGTGTTTGAGTATTTACATAACCGGGGTAAAGGCACAGTGACCCTTTAACCCCCACACGCTGCTTGCTATCGACATATTTTTGGAATGAACATCAGTAGTATCGGCAAGATCTCAATGGGGATTGCAGTGTCTCCACATTAATGTTCTTCAACAAATCAAGTTTGATACTTACATGCATGCAGTACATTCAATCCAAACGACCATTTTAACATTTGGGCACTTGGATTTTTAAATCTCAGAGGTTAAGAGTGAATCTATAGATTTCTACTTCTGTTGGAAATACCATTTTACGATTCTTCTCTTACTGGACTTTCTTTGGATTTTTTACAACAGTAAAGTGTGCCCATTTTTTACCTCGAACATGAACTTTTTGTTTGTGTTTTGCATAGGTTTAGAACAATTCTACTGGCAAAATTGCATTGCTGCTTGGATTTCACAAAAGGAGATTGTCGAAATTTTTTGTTACAAATTGATTGCTTCAAAGCATATCATGCAATTTATCCCAATGCCTGCAAAAGGAGAAATAAAGAGCAATCATGAATCCAGCAATGATCTTACTATCAATGGAGCTATATTGATAGAGGATACCGAATGGTGTCTATAGAAAGATGATAATGTGCTTTTCACATATCATTGTCTTTGTTCTAAACCGATCTTACGATACGATTTCTACAATACCCATGCGAAGCACAGGTTCACAACTAGTCTAGTGAATAATGATATGCAATATACATCGACTTCTATCACACAAATCCGTTTGTTGAAAGGTATTGGCTAGACACAGAGCAACATTGCGATTGGCGAGGTGTTGAGCCCAAGGATGAATATCTAAGCAAGCAAAAGGTACAAATCAAATAGTTGGTTGCCCATCTGCAACCCCCATGGACTCATGCACTTCGGAAGATAAGCACTGATGCTAAGATTTGCAAAACTTTTTTACATTTTTGGTGATGCATAGTTTCTGCCCACAAGCCTCGGATCTTCGAACGCAACATGGAAAATCATGCTTGAACATCATCCAATCCAATCGGTGGGCAAGCATGGCAACACAACAGAACTAGTGGAGCAAGTATATCCATTTCTCAAGGTGAAGAGAGTTGATTTCATTCTTGGTTCAAGGAATACTTGAGTCCGATCCAAAGCAAAAGGTTGCTTGCAAATGATTCTTATGCACGTCGAGCAAATGAGCAAGAAAACAACATGGATCTATACGTGAATGGGCACGATCCTTGTTTGGAACACATCTAGTGTGCGCTTCTACGCGCTTCTACAATGAATTAATTCTCTGCTTGTCCATAAAGCTGATTATAATTTTTTATTTTTCGTTGTTATTGGGGCTAATACTATAAGCTTATACCACCTCTTACTCTACATAGCACACTTGAATGACTTCTAATATTGTGTTGGTCCTATCTTTAAGGTTCCATGCACAAGGCATGCATACAAATAGGAATACCTAATAGTACAACATGCTTGTTAGACTATTATGTTGCGTAACATTAAGGTATGTGCAAAAAATTTCGAAGGGATGAGAGAGAGTCTTATTGAGACATTAGTCCTAACGAGCACACTTTCGTATGCATCAAGAAGGTTGCTCTCACTTCAAGCATTGGCTTATGTGGCAAGTGACTCGATCCTCCCTCAAGGGTGCCAGCACGCTCGCGTTAGCCTACAATCCCCACACACTTGGCTCCCTCTTCCCTCGAGGGGGTCACTCAACCATATGTGACTTTATATCACGTGAGTGCAACATAAAGGTTATTTAATTCCATTGTCTCACATTTTCAAATACAAAAAGGTGCTACAAAAAATATCTTTGAAAAAAATTTACAGGTTGAATTAAAAAAAGGTTTATTTTATTAATGCAAAATTCACGAAGTAAAGGATTTTATAAATAGGCCTTGAATGCACGCGATAGAGGATTAATACATAGTGTCCTCATCAACAACCCCACAATCAATTTTTTACATGCCGCTATAATAGTGCCCTCGTTCATGTCTCTTCTTCGCCTCGATTGAGAGAGACAGACAGAGAGACAGAGAGACAGAGAGAGAGAGAGAGAGAGAGAGGAAGAGATGATTTGTTTGAGTTCATAAGCCATTAATTTTAAAAGTAAGCATACAAATCCATAACTCCTTGCATTTCACAAGTAAAGGATTTTATAAATAGGCCTTGAACGCACGTGATAGAGGGTTTATACATAGTGTCCTCGACAACAACCCCACAACCAATTTTTTGCATGCCGCTATAATAGTGCCCTCGTTCATGTCTCTTCTTCTCCTCCATTGAGAGAGAGAGAGAGAGAGAGAGAGAGAGAGAGAGAGAGAGAGTTTTTTACTTCATAGGAACAATCCCAAGGAGCCAAATCTGACTTATCCGAAGTCGACCACAAAGGATCGAATACAACATACACAATGACACAAACCAGAGCCTCAACCACCAAGACCCACATGGGTTTTACTAAACTTGATGGGGAAGGATGGCTTATACATGGAGAGAGAGAGAGTTTTTTACTTCGTAGGAACAATCCCAAGGAGCCAAATCTGACTCATCCGAAGTCGACCACAAAGGATGGCTTACAGAGAGAGAGAGAGAGAGAGAAGGGGGGGGGGGAGGGGGGGTGAGAGAGACGCTTTGTTTGAGTTCATAAGCCGTTGATTTTAAAAGTGGGCATACAAATCCATAACTCCTTCATTTCACAAGTAAAGGGTTTTATAAATAGGCCTTGAACGCACACGATAGAGGGTTTATACATAGTGTCCTCATCAACAACCCCACAACCAATTTTTTGCATGCCGCTATAATAGTGCCCTCATTCATGTCTCTTCTTTTCCTCCATTGAGAGAGAGAGAGAGGGAGAGAGACGCTTTGTTTGAGTTCATAAGCCATTGATTTTAAAAGTGGGCATACAACTCCATAACTCCTTCAAGAAAAGATGCATTGTGTTTTTAAATTAAAGGGCACTTTTTATTAGAAAATAAATATTTGGCCTGCCCGGAGGGAAAGGCTATAGTAATCGTTTTGGGGAAAGATGATAAAATCCTAATTTTGGGTGGATGAGGGGCAGTTTTGCATGGGTTACGTTAATCGTTTTTTGAGTCATGCAAGGGTGTGATTGGTTGTCAACACAAAGCACGTGCTGGTCCTATTGCGCCGTTGTGTTCTTGGCAGGTGTCTGTTTATACCATGATCTGCTACTGCCAGGTAAACTCTCACGTCATTTGGTAGTTGTCCTCCAATCAGGCAAGAAGCTGCACTCCAAACAGAAGGAGAGGCACATGCTCCATCTTCTCGGTATCCAGGCACGATGAAAACGAGCCAGTGCTTCAAGCAAGAACATACCAATTGCCGTGCGTCGATGCAGGTCACATGTCGACGAATGAAAGTCCAAGGTTTTCCAGCTTTTCGTGGAGGTGAGAGTCGATTGGCAGCTTAGACGTTGAAGAATGAATTAAAATCGAAGGTTTGGTAGCTTTTCGTGGACGTAAGAAGCCGTGAATACTATGAGGGGGAGAGGCCACCTACTTTGTTGGGTTATCCCTGCTTTTCCGTTCGGAGGTGTCCATGAATGGATGGAGCTGCCAGCACTAGTGTTGGATCTCTTGTTATGTGTCTGTGTTTGTGCCATTCATCTATTGGTAGAACCTTGCTCTTGCCAGCAGCAAACATCGACCTATGTGGTTTTGTCTTCCAAATCGGGATGGTACATGGCGGTCGACTTTGCGCGTTGGATTTGCGATGAGCTACTTGAAGATCCTCTCGACAAGCACAGATATAAAAGGGAGTGCCTCGCTTACGAATTGTCAGTCCATACACCTTATTCTACAGTCGTTACGTTGCCTCCAAATCGACTTTTGATCTTCAGAAATATGTTGCATATCCTTGTGATGGCCCTGGAGCTAGTTATCCCTTCAGAATCCATGGACAGTGATAGCATGAAGTTTGAAGAGGGTAGTTTGTCTTTGAACTTCATCTTCTTTCTCCTTCCTTCAGATAAACGCTTCAATGCAGAGTCTGATATCTGTTTCTCTTTCCTTCCTTGTAGAATTTGAAGAGTACTTGGAATCTGGTAACATACGTCCCGTTGGCGAATAAAAAGTGGAAGATAGAATTGGTGGGATTCGTCATACGCGTGTAGTTAGAAGGCAGTAATCTTAGCAATCTCGTGTAATTATATATGGTATTTAGCTTACAAATTTCTTTGCGATTGTGTAGGTGGAGAATTATTGGTTGAAGTCAAGCAGGAAGTACAGGATCCTGATTTTCGGATGAGTGATGTGCCAAACGAAGCAAGCTTGATTGCAGTGAAAGAAGAAGTCGACGACAATCTGCTTGCAGTCAAGGAAGAATTTGACAGTTCCCAATTCTGCATCAATGATTCTGAAGACTCTGAGCGACGTTATGCAAGAAACTCATGACAGTGGTGAGAATTCTCATTGGTAGATTCAGTATTACCAAAGCGCAGAGGGATTCCTACTTGTTGAGTTACTAGCCAATTTAAAATAGTCCAAATAAAGTAGTATGTAGATTATAAGAGAACGCTGTGCAGGAAGCTCTTTGATTGAGCTCCATTTCTGTTAGCATTAGTTTTTCGCCTCATCGTCTCAATTTCTTTCTATTTCTTTGCTTGACACCACAGTCATGATTTCATTCAATTGAATGCAGCGCCCTTCTACGATCCTGCTGCTACAAAGGCTAAACGAATGGAAGTCTGATTGGGGAAGCATCCGGCTAACGAAGGTGCTCGCTTCACAGGCAACAATCAAAGGTATTTATTTTTCATAGCTACATTGTAAATGTTGCAGCCCTTTGCATTTTACAAGCTTCGCCTACGTACTTTGCCTTTTAATTCACATCTTTACCACAGCTTCCCCTACCTACTTTCATCCACTACACCCTGTCAATGGGATTGGAGATCGGAAAACTCCAAATGCTTTGCCTACACATGGGACAAAAGCTCAACAGAAGGTTGCGCAGGGTAGAAAAGACAAGCAAACATTAAAGAGATCGTTTCAGAGTGCTATAAAATTTGCCTATGAAGAAGGTATTAGAGCTTTCGTCGCTCTTAACTATCATGTTGTCTTTGACATAGATTCAGTATGCATGTCTTTTCTCTATACTCGAGAATTCAGCAGGGTCAAGACTATGGTGTAGTCGTCCTTACAATGCATATAAGCTAAATGATTAAAAGCTCCCCTCAGCAGCTTAGTAAGGAAGATATGCCATCTCTTGATGGAACGACTATTGTCCAAAATATGCCAAAAGTCCCAGTCCACAATAGCTTGACGTCTTGTAGTGGCTCTACTAGCAGTCTTTGCATAATCTGCTGCAGTTATCTGCCCATCATCTTGGGATACAAGCCATTGTTCTAGAAACAAAGAAGATAGGAAAACACATTAAATGTGAGAAATGTACAGAAAGATTAAGTTTTGCAAGAGATCCAAACAAATGAGTCGTCTGGTTCAACTCTTTGTTCTTCACGTTTCTGTAGCAGTGTTTTATTCTTTAAATATTCTTTATGGCTAGTAAATGTTTGCGTTTCACCTACATGCTACTTCTTTAAAAATCGCCGTTTATCAGCATACTGTACCACGCACAATGGTTGTTGTCATGTGCTGACAATTTTGTAATCGTTCAAGATGTCCATTATCATTACCAAAGTTTAGTATACAGTGGTTATCACAACATAAAGCAGTCACAGCTTTTTGTAGTTTTGATATGATGTACTGCTAGTTGCAACTTTTATGAAATGAAGGAAATATGCAAGACACTTAATATCAATTTCTTTAAGTTCTCTTATGCAATGCTTGCAACATTAAATTTTGTTTTTAGTACTGATTATTATGTGATGTAATTATTTCTCTTCTTATGTTGGTTACTTCTTTTATCCCATCTAAAAACGAAATGAATTATTTCAAACCTTTTTAAATTTTTGCATCATACAATTTCAAAACAATTATCTCGATAGTAGAGTTTCATAGCAACTTCTCACAGTTTTTTTTTGTGGGCCCGTTCTCAGCATCAAAAAGGCCATGCATAAAAGTAGACATACATGATGACATAACTTTGAGCCCACCAATCAGAGAAAGGGTATCCAATATACCTCCTTACTACATAGTAGGCAATCTAGTGCTGGTCCCATTGTGCCTTTAGGTGAGAACTTTGTTGGCGAAGGAAACTCACTTCCCACACTATCCATAGACCTTCTATCTGAGTTCATATGACACCGTTTTGCCTTTAAGTACAAGCTGTTAGCTAAGTATGGCACATTCAGAGCACGCAATCCAAATTACCCTATATGCATTCGTGTTGATTTAACTGATTGCCGCAACTGTGACACTACAACCTCATTGTTCCTCATGCATTTGTAGAACAATATAGAGATTACTTAGAGCTAGACTGTTTCTACCACATTGAGGGATCAACCATGCTACCAAAGGCTATTGGAGAGGGTGGGACAGCTAGCTACTCTCTACACATTAATGCCACACCGTAGTCATTCATGGGCAGCCTTTTGAGGTTAGTATTGCCTTTCTTCCAGAGACGACCGTTGCATTATATTTCCCTTGGCCTTCATCGACTATAAAGTCTAGTTCAGGCAATATTTCCAGTGTTGCTAGGACGATTGCATTTGTGGTGATCAAGGTCGACTCAAAGGGTGGCTCAAATGATCAAATTATCATTGCGGATGGACCTCGCAACAATGAAGATAGAGCAATCATAAGTTCATTGAACTACTTCTGCTTGTTCATTGACACTTGTGTATTCTTTGTTGCTACATTCCTCTTGAAGACAGTAGTCCTGCTTTACTAAACTAATATAGTTTCTTTGAATAGTTGGCATTTGTAAATGAATGTAGGAGTGTTCAAGCACAGCTTATTCAAGAATTCCACGATAATGGCATAGCTATGCACACTCTGAGAAACATCTCGTACATGCATGTTCGTGATTCATTATATGTCTTTGACTTCACGATATTGGGAGATGTTCCCAAAGGCGATCAAAGGGAGGAACCACAGCAAGTGTTTATCAACCAAGTCTCTGGACTAGGATATGGTCGAAGGGTAATATTTGATTTGATGTTTCTAAATGCCAACACATTGTTTTACTTCCCACTCTTATGGACATTAATTTCTTGCAAGGTCCATGGTATTCTACATTTCACTACTTTAAATGGCCAACTAGTGGACTATGTTTGCTCTATATGCTCTGGAAGCCGTGTGAGCAGGGATCCAACCAAGCCTTTTTGCTTCACATGCGATTCACCACATGAAGTTTTATGCACAGCATCTTTGAAGGGAAAAATCCTTATGGAAGGCGGTTTGGACATCGCAGTACAAATCAGAGGCTCGCATGTTGATGATGTCATGTCTCTGGAAGTTCCATTCATAGCCCTCTATGACAACAACATCATGTGCATCCGATCAATGCTTCTAGAGCTAAAGCCCACTGGCTACTTCACCATAAATAGTTTTGGACATGGCATAACTTTTGATGCTGAGTGACTGCTTTGAAAACAACTTCATGCTTTCAGTTTGCTAGCTTTGACTGTGTGGAGGAGCCACTCACGCCCTCATTTTGTTTTTCATTACCTGCAAAGCTTTCGATGTACTTCTCTACACCTTGTAAATACAATAAATAAGTTTTGAGTGCCTCAAATTGGCTTTCACCTACCAATTTCTTTCCCAAGACCATTCATTTTCACCAAGTGTCTGGTGTATTTGTTTTAAAAAAACTGCATCTACAAAACAACATCTTGGCCAACATGAGTATACCATTTGCAACACATTTGCATAGATTTGATCTTGATCAAACAAAAACATTTAATGGCCATAATGAACTTAACAAAGACATCATTAAGTGCATTCAACAATTTGCTCCAAATAACACGTACGAACAATTGCTTGACATCTTGTATAACACATCGATTTTAACATCAACAACCTTGTTAGAGTCTCCATGGTTCCTCTTTAGTAGAGTTCTGCGTGATCTGCAACCCAACTCAATAACGCGACATGATGTTGCCTTTCTAGTTTTACTACTACATCATCTTCTCGTTCTATATTTCATGATTCACTTGTCCATTTCTCACAAAAACTTCAAATTCAATTAGACGTGCTTCTAGCTAATGATACAAAATTAGTGACACTTTTTAAGGTTGGGGCATCACCAATGATAAAGTCCCATGTACTCTTACTTGATGAAACAGTGTCTCCTATAAGAATCTATCCTCTCTTTAACAAAAGCAACAAAAGAAAGTATGTCATATGGATAGCCAAAGATGAAGAACATTTAAACCAATTAGTCCCATGTACTCTTACTTGAAACAGTGTCTCCTATAACAATCTATCCTCTCTTTAACAAAAGCAACAAAAGAAAGTATGTCATATGGACAGCCGAAGATGAAGAACATTTAAACCAATTAGTGCATGCTTCCATGCAAAACTCAGCAAAAGACATAGGTTTGAAGTTCTTATCAATGTCTACAACGTCCACTCATTCTCTTGCTGCAATAATTAATAAAATCTACAAGGTCAAAAATAGTATAGCACCTTCATATGCAACCAACACGGATTTTGGACACTATCCAATGAAAAGGAAAAAAATTGTGTTAGTATCTGATCAACAACAACCAAAGACTAAACAATTACTCATAGAAGGGAGAGAAACTACAAAGAAACTGAGGCAAAGACATTCTACAAATGAACTAGATAATAATAAAGTTAAGGACACCCCCCAATATGTATGTGCATGCTGTAACACGCTAACTTTCAAAAGAAAATTGACGTCACTGACAAGTAAAAAAATTGAATTGCTACAGTTGCATCAGATCATCCCGTACGCAAGTATTGACAGCAAGCACTGTTTGTGTAGCCTTTGTTCAAAGACGACAAGTTCCAACATTTAATAATGCAAGCATGTGCATGTCCCCGCGAACTCATTATGTATCATTACTAAACAACATTGAAGCCCGCCTTATATCAATCAAAATACCATCCTCGCAAATACAAGAGCTATCTATAAGGGCAATATGGAATGCGAGGAAGTATTGTAAATGTCTTTGCGGATGTTGAAAGGGCACAAACAGTTTTTCCACGTTTTATTAATGACACCGCAACAGTCATGGTTTCGTTAAAGTGAAAGTTAGAGTGCAATCACAACTACCTATGTGGGCTAGTACGTCCATCATTGACAATGCGTGCACTAAACAAGCTATTAAAGACACTATTGTATGAGAAAAACAATGTAACATTAAACTCATGTTGGTTTCAACACACTGTTGGCCTGCAAAAGAATTGCAGCAAAGACCATGCTGATAACAACGCTAGTGTTGTAGATGAAGCTGACATGGACATCAACACATACACTATGGTCCACGACATTTATACAAGCCAAGTAATTGATTTTGAAGATAAGGTTAGAGTAAGGTCATCAACGTTGCGCCTTCTAAGGGTTACTCTCCACTAGGCTTTTTGAAAGACAAATATTACAAGGAGCTTGCTTTTCCTAATTTATTTGTTGGCCAACCCAAAAAAATATAATATTCTGACAAGCACATCATATCAAACCATTGCACAATGGGAATTCAATCAAACATCGAGTACAAAGACTTCGTGTGCTTGCGAACATCAATGGACTACAAAAATAAGCTGAAGAAAAACCTCTTCGCAATGATACGTCAGTTAGGTGGGCCAACTTTCTTCGTCACGCTATCAGCAACAGAAAGGTTGTGGGATCCATTGGTAAGGTGCCTAAAAACTACATAATCCCATGTTAACATTGCAAAATCCAAAAAACGCAACACAATTGTGCGACTTAATACGCTCAGACCCTGAGACGACAACACAATACTATGTCCATCGGTTTGAAGCACTAAGAAACTTCTTCAAAAGAATGACATGATCATCAATGAGGTGATAAATGCTTCATAATAGAGTTCCAAAATAAAGGAAGCCAACATAACCGTGGATTGTTATGGATAAGCGACACATCATCTTTAACCGATTCTACGATGGGAGAAGTCATAAAGTTCATAGACTCCTACATAACAACTGATATTACATTGTTGGATCTTCTAGAGAGAAATCCAAAAACACAAGCATAGAAAGGGTTGTCTAAAGAGAAATAAGCTATCATTAATTTGGATTTCCAAAGCCACGAATGAGAAACGAATATCTTACCTCTCCCCAAAGACGACACATGGCCAACTTTAAAAATTTTGAAAAGGCTCTAAAAGAACCAAACACATTAAACCTAAACTTCAAAGCTTTTTTGCAACTCGGATTCACTGAGAATGAATATGTACGCACACTGTGTTGTAAAATAACACAACCAACAGTGTACTTACGCCGCCACCCCAAAGACATTTACACAAACAACTTCAATCCATGAATTTCAACACTGTGGAATGAAAATACTGATGTCCACTACTCAACCCACATGGACCTGTAGCATATTGTACATCGTACATGGCGAAAGTTGACAAGGCTACAAACACTACAGTGAACGATGCCCTCACACAATCCATTAAAATAGGAGCTCTTGCCGATGAAAGAGTGCACTGGATGAACAACGCAATCCTTAATGCACAACACATTAGCGCATAGTAGGCAATTTATATTACACTCTCCCTACCACTTACAAGTAGCACTAGAGAGTTCACATACATTGACACAAGTGAATCCGATGAACGCACTTTGACGCTAAAACGACAAAAACTTCTAGAGAAAGTGTCCAGATGCAAAGGTATTTTGCGATGACATTATCACAAAGTATAAGAACAAACAACACAGTGTGTCCGAAATCTGCTTGGCAAAATTTTGTAGTAGCTACAAATCACTATACAAAAAATAACCCAAAAAAAAAAAAGAGAATCATATGCTTCAACAACTACAATCAAAATAAGGACCCCAAAAATCACTATAGAGAACTTTGTTTGTTGTACCTTCCCTTCATATCAAAAGAACATAAATCAAAAAAACCAAATGGTAACTAGCACGACTTGTACATGGTAAACAAGGCAACAATAGAAAATAAGGCAAATTAACAAAACCATACTACCACTAAATAAAAGAATCAAACCAAGCATTGAATCAGATACATCATCGTTGAGAACTTTATTGTACCTTCCATTCATATCAAAAGTACGAGTCACAAAAACCAAATGCTAACTGACATGACTTGTACATTGTAAACAAAGCAACAATACAAAATAACAAGGCAAAGTTTAACAAAACCATACTACCACTAAATGAAAGAATCAAACCAAGCTTTGAATCAAATACATCATCATCGACAATACAACAAACACCACCACAACATTATGATCTAGCATTATGCAAATACCACAAAAGAAGAAAACAACCGCTACAACAATGTGCAAAACATACAAAATAATAAACTTTAACGACTACCATGAGCTATACGAAAAACTAAACCCCAAACAATGTTTAGTCATTGATGATATTGCCCTAAAGAAAAGAACCAAGCCAACAAAACCAATCAAACTATTCCTTTCAGGAAACGCTCCTAGTACAAATGCTACTTCGACACTGAGTCGACACTACACATAAACATAGACAAATCCAAAGTCCTATTACTAGCATATGCAAGCAAGGTAGCATATAACATTGGAGGTTTTATAATACACTCCACAATTCATCTACGATGACCTTTACCAAGCAAGCCCAACCAAAGACAATTGGATCTTCACACAAAAAGCAAGAGAGTTAAACACCAACAAATACCATTTGGAGATGACACATCAAATACTATGAGCTCAACAAACTGATGCAACAAGAACACAGAATACATTCAAATTCTAAACAAAGCAATGTAAGACGTTTAAACAAGCAATATCAACAAAAATCACATACAAAACAACATTGCAACTTTAAACAAGCAATATCCACAGCAATCACATAGCAAACAACACACTCCCTCACTTATTCTATACAAATGTACTAAAAGATAAACACAATAATGAAGTTTTCAACATTCTCCAAGGAAAAACCTTATTTGCTCAATGCAAGACAAAACATATAACGCATGCAACAAATCCATAAAAATACCAACAGACTCAAAATGCACAAGGCTTAATTCTCAAATATGCTTGAAAGAGATGATCATTGAAATTTGCTCTAGTAATCTAGACATATTAGATGGAATTGTGAACAAGGCCGATGGATTATTCATGGGATTTAGTAACAAGGAAAAAACCTACTCTCTAGATACTCTTTACAGATAAGAGTACTGGAAGCAAAACACACTACAATAACAAAGACCTTTATATTATAAGGAAAGCACACCACCAACTTGCGATCACTTGCTCACCAATTACACAAATACAAATGAAGTTCCAAGCTAGAAAAAACCAACTAAACACAATGACAAGAACACATTGTGATACACATCGATCACTCGAACACCAATTACACATACAAAGGGAGTTCCAAGCTGAAAGAAAAAAACCAACTAAACACAATGACAATACAACCCAACATCCGCTAGAACAATTCATCGACCACTTGGGACTCCAATTACACATTGGAGGTTTTATAATACACTCCACATTTCATCTACCCTTACTAATAACAAAGCATACAAGCTTCTCTAGAGAAACAAGAACTAGCGTCGCTATATACAAAGCTAGAACTACTGGTCATTGATGAGATTTCATTCATAGTACAAAACACATTCAAAGTGATAGACATGCGCAAGCATGAAATCAAACACAACCATTTAGAACCATTTAAAGAGGTGGACATATAGACATGCACAAGCATGAAATCAAACACAACCATTCAGAGCCATTTAAAGAGGTGGACATCATCTTCTATGGTGACCTTTGCCAAGCAAGCCCAACCAAAGACAACTAGATCTATGGCAACCTTTGCCAAGCAAGCCCAACCAAAGACAACTGGATCTTCACATTGAATGCATTCAAATTCTAAACATGAACACTATAAGATATTGCAACTTTAACAAGCAATATCAACTAGATCTTCACACAAAAAGAAGAGTTTACTACACCAACACTACACATCAAATACTACGAACTCAGCAAACCGATGCAACAAGAACACAGAACGCATTCAAATTCTAAACATAACACTATAAGATATTGCAACTTTAACAAGCAATATCAACATCAATCACATAGTTTTCAACACTCCAAGAAAAAACCTTATTTGCTTATTTGCTCAATGCAATAAACATAAAACATTACACATGCAACAAATCCATAAAAATACCAACCGACTCAATGCACAACAAGACTTCATTCTCAAATATGCTTGAAAGAGGGAATGATTATTGAAATTTGCTATGTTAACCTAGACATATTAGATGGAATTATGAACAAGACCGATGGATTATGCATGGGATTTAGCAATGCAAGGAAAAAACCTACTATCTAGATACTCTTTAGACATAAGAGTAAGTGGAAGCAAAACACACTATAATAACAAAGAACTTTATGAAAAAAGCACGCCTACAAAACAAGGTCATATAAAAATGCTCAAACAATGTGCAAATTAAATATGACTCCATTAATCAATTCAGTAACAACTATGTATGGATCCACTTTAGACCATATTTGGACAAATAACAACACACAGAACATTATCCATGGAACAAACTTTGCCTATTGGTCTGATCACTCGATCGTGTGTCCAAATAACAACACACAAAACATTATCTATGGAACAAACTTTGCCACTTTGCCTATTGGTCTCATCACTCAATCGTGTACACATCATTTTAATTTTACATTAAAACCATGAGGGCAGGCCAAGCGAATATAATACATGCCCTCCAGCGAATATAATACATGCCCTCCCGGCGAATATAATTCACCTTGTTTTGTTGGGCAAGAGAGCTTATTACCAACACAAGGGGGGTGGGTAGTCCCCTAAAAACCCTACAGAAAGGTGGCCAGAAAGACAGGACAAAGCCACGGCCAGCACACAAACAGTGAAGAACCTAGTTACACGACTTCACACGCTTTAGCCACGGATACTTTCATGGGCGGGCATTCATGGCTGCGGCAACATCCTCAGCTGGGATGATCGAGGAGCCCGCGAGATACTCAGCATACGCGATAATAGCCGAGCTTCTCAGGCGGTAAGTGGCAGCTGATATGTAGAAATAATCACTAGTGTCAGTAGTAGTTTTAAAGACCCCGTTCACCACGTCGCGGGTCATTCCCACGATACTGAAGCAGAGTGCAGTAGTCGGGTCTCGGTTAGAATTCTGACCGGCCACGGGAGCCGGCAGATTCACATTCTGGTAGCCAACATTATACACGCTATTGGAGGAGCTGGAGCTGGTGACGTACTCCGCAACTGCCTTGACGGTATTCTGGATGCGCTCAGTCAAGCCTTGGCCAGCGGCTCCCAGAGCCGCCTCAACGACGGCAGACACAGCATTGAGAAGGGTGGCGCAGTCGTGCCTTGTGTTTTGGATGCGTTGGGTCTCCATCCCCTCCAGATTGACATACGCGTAGTACTGGTCCACCTCTTCCAGGAAGCCGAGGAACGCATCGTGCTGCTTTGTGGCCTCTGCTATGTTGGTCCCATTTCCGGGCCCGGTAGCTGGGCTGTAGCCCGCCGTCACTCGAGCGGTCTCCAGGATGGTCGACAACACATCCGGGTGGTTTTCCACGTCAAGAAAGTACTGCACACCAGGGGTCTGGCCTGCCGGCGGTGGTAAGATCCTTGCGTTCGTCGTGAGCATGCCGGAGGCCCCTGCACGCTCCACTACCAGTCCCGACCGCGCCAGAGCCTCTGTGCCATACATAGAGCGAAACACGGAGGCTGGAGAGATCAGCGGCTTGCTTGGACAATCGCCAGCAGCACCGGGAGCGCGCAGAAAGCGATCCCGATTCTCTACAGCCCAAACTGGGACCTGCAACAACAACGCACGAGAGTTAGAAACAAATCCGCTGGTGCAGTGACCTAAACTGCCTCACGTAGTTCGTATGTAAGCTCGTTGATTACATACACACCTGGAAGCCGGCCATCTTCAATGAGCGAGAGAGAGATCTGCAGGGATGGAGGAGGAAGGAAGGGCTTGTTGGAGCTGCTGAGAAATGGTTGACGTTCATAGGTATTTAAACGAAGCAAAAACCACCCCCCAAAAAAAAACCAAAAAGCAAAACAGCCGGCGAAACCACCTTCTTGGGGACGTTGGCCCCCCCGCCCCAAAAAAAATAAAAACAACCAAAAAGCAAAACAGCCGGCGAAACCACCTTCTTGGGGACGTTGGCAAGTGGCCGCGTAAGGTACTGAGTGTAGATGTGCTGTACAATCTGAACATGTTTGAAAATTTGAATGACACGAACCCTAGTACCAGTGCCCCACAAGCCTAGCATGTTGTACAGCAGTAGCTGAAAACCTATTCGAATGACTCCACGTCGATGCGGTACAAACACATAGCAATCACACGCCGACTGTGCTCTCTCTCTCTCCTTTCCTTTTGGTGTGTGTGTGTGTGTACTCTTCCTTCTTATAGACTTAATTTGGCTTTCCCAAATTTTGTTGCAGGTCCCACACTGCGCTTTGGAGAATCGTTTTCTATCCATCCCGCCCAAAGGACGTACTGCAGCACACACAGCCTGCTTTTCTCTGGAAATTACATGTCCTTGATCACACTGACTCGTGCGGTGGGCATGGGCCTACTCAGCACCTGTAATAGCTGGACAGCCTCCTGCTGGTGTTATTATGTATGAATAAGCAGCTCCTAATCGCTATCTATGATGATTATAGTTTTTCAGTAGACGAATTCCCGCTACCTGAATTTCCCGACTTTTGTAAGTTTGTTTTTGTGCAAGAATCAATCAATCAATCGTATATGCATCTGCATAAGTATATATATGCATGCATATGCATAAGACGGTGCTCGCACGGCGGAGGAAGGTAAGTGTTATAGAGTTACCCCCCCATGTGTTAGCGTGCATTTATGTTGATGTTGGACCCCTTCATAATGCTCTTACTCCTATAGGCTTTCACGATGTAAGCAGGGTTAGGGAAAAAATATTTAGGGAAAAGGAACTAAATCCTCTTCACGACTAAATGAGAAGGAAATTACCATTTTTTAGAGGGCATTTTCTATATAAACCTAAAAGATATAACTAAATTTTGTAAAATTTGAAAGGTATTCCTTCTCACAAAAAAATGAGAAGGATTTTCCCCAAGTTGAACAAGTTCTAGGCTAAAGCGAACCCGTCTTTTCCCAATCCCTAGATGTAAGTGATGGCCATAATGTTTGGATAGAGACCCATTGCATGTGTTGAAGAAGACACACCACTTTGATTATTTCAGAGTTGAAGTGAACATTCCCCACTTTTATTCTACGTACATGGTCACTCAAGCATCCAAGCACCTCCAAAATGTGAAATGCAGTTAGCATATATATACCACATAAATCTTGCTCTTCTTCATCTCTGGGATGAGGGATGTAGAAAGATGGCAATCTTCACAAAGATGAACATTCTTTGCAACATGTTCATTCATAAGTGCACCTTCAAGTGTATTTACAAAAGCACATTCAATGGCCAGTTTCTCACTATGCGCACATAGCTCATCTTCCACCATCCATAATGTTTATCAATATCTTTCAATTTTTCATTAATAGCCCTAGCTATCAAGATGTCCCTAATCTACCAAATCAAATGAGTAATCATTTCTACTTACATCTATCCACAACAATGTGTTGCTATTTTTCCAAGCACCTCTTTTCCTTCTTAACACTTTAACTTTGTTTGTTTCTTCCTGCATGCTAGTAGCTGCATATACATATCTCATGAAGACATGAACTTCTCATCCATCTATATATATCTTATGCATGCCAATAAGTGCATGTACATATCTCATGCAAACATGTTGTGAATATTAAAGGCGATAGCATCCAGGGAGAGGTGCTTACCTTGTAATATATATCCAAACCACCTTAGAGCATCATCATTAAGCCTGGCCTCCTAGGCATATCCACTAATTTGCATAGTGCA
Source organism: Dipteris shenzhenensis (assembly GCF_047967505.1). NCBI lineage: Eukaryota > Viridiplantae > Streptophyta > Polypodiopsida > Gleicheniales > Dipteridaceae > Dipteris > Dipteris shenzhenensis. The sequence continues at coordinate 29,916,960 of NC_141614.1, read as the reverse complement.
TTCCAAGTTACAACATTCTTAGCTATAAGCATGTCAAATACTTGTTGTCCTTTTCAAGCACTAAGGGAGGGAAAATCAGCCCAGTGGCCTCTACACTGAACCAACCACCGAAAACCTCTGAAAATGGGGCAAATTCTGGGCACCACCTAGATTGTGCCACTAGTATGCAATTGCATACATGCTGCGGAATAGATAGAGTGGTAGGCTTGGGAAGAAAGTGATGATGAATCATGGGGAACTACAAAAAGAGATGGGCAGCGTAGTCATCAAACCTGTGCATTGTGGCTCGTGTTGAGGAGAATGCTTCAGTGATGGGAAGGGGCACTGGTAGGGGTCATGATGGTTAGTATGTTAGGAGAGAGCCTAGGAAGTCTAATTACTTTCTCTATGACAAAGAAGGCCACTTTGTTGTGGATTGTCCTGAGACGCCACCCAGGGAACCATTTGCATGACTAATCTTGAAGGAAATTGAAGAGCCAGCTGTGCAGGTAGTAATGACTTGCACACAGAGGAAGGCTAAAGAAGAGAAAGCAAAATTCACCCAAGAGGAACTACATAGAACCAGTGTAAGGGATATTTGCAAAGGGAAAGACACTGGTAAGAAGAAGAGACTAGAAAGTCCTCTGGTGCCAATGAAGAAGAAAGCTAGTGTTAAAATCAACAATATCGGTGAGAGCAGTGAAGAAAATGAGTGGAGAGAACAAAAGATGCTTGCAGCCAGTATTACAAAGAAGTTGGACAAATTTTAGCCAGACAAAGGGCAATACTCACAAGTGAAAGATAAAGGGAAAGCTCTAGGAATTGGATAGCTGAAATCATAGAAAGAGGCAAGAAGAGCCTAAGCCAGTGAAAAGGAAAAAAGAGCTTGAAGAAGAAAAGGCAAACCAAGACAGGGTAGAGCAATTATCAAAAGCACCAGTGGAGCCAGTGGAGAGGCGAGTGGAGATTACTATAGCAATATTAGTACCATCACAGCTACTGCTACCGTAGAAGCAGTATCAAAATCAGAGGCACAGTAGAAGCCAAGAAGGACAGAATCATGAAAGGAACACCTACTAATACGCCTTGAAGGTGGGTAAAGAAGGATACACAAGATGCTAACGATAATTAAGAGAAGAAAGACAAGATTGAAATTGGAGGGAGTTCTAATATTAGCTTAACCTTGCCCTCATCAGCTGATATCCCATTTTTTGACACAATGTGACCCAAAATCACACCCTATTTGACCCAAAATTGGCATTTGTGGGGGTTTAAGGAGATTCGATAATAATGACACTTTCCAAAGACTCTGCAAAGGCATGCTAAATGATCAGCCCATGTTGAGTGCACACATAGGTCTTCAAGGAAAACTTCTAGGAATTGTCGCAAAAATTCCTTGAAGGCATGGTTCATAAGTCTTTGAAAAGTGGTGGAGGCATTCATTTAAAGGTGAAGACTCCATACTCATGGTGAAGCCAGCTTTTGACTGCTCTTCTTCTGTGATGGAAATTTGATTATAGCCCGAATATCCCTCCAAGAAACTATAGGGTTCCTTGGCCACTCTCTCTAAAACATTTCACTAAAGGGGAGAGGATAGTGGTCATGGCAAGTGGCATTTACCTTCTTAAGATCAATGCAGACACTGAGCTTACCTTTCCTCTTGGGCACCACTATGATGGGTGAGACCCAAGTCGGATGCTCAATTTCATATATGAAACCGCACTCGATGAGCTTGTTGATCTCTTCTTGGAACTCTGCTGCATACTTAGACTTGGAGTCGGGATCTGTTATGGTAAGTTCCTTAGGTAGATTCTCATCAGGTGATTCTTGGAAAGACTCTTATTGTGACAGTCGGTCGAGGGGATCTTCTTGAAGGCTCTCAAGATTCATGGCTAATTCATCATTGAAGAACGAATGCAGAGTTTCTGCCAGTTTCGGATCCCCTTTCAGTTTGATCAACATAGTGGTGGTGATGGGCATGCCTAAGAAGCTCATGAGTTTCCGAACATTTAGTTGGGCAAACATCACATTGTGTCCTTCTGACTGGGTTTGGGGTGGGAATGGCATGTCCCATTATTCTTGCGCGTCTTTCTCTAAGGATGGGTTTTCCTTAAGATCCTCATGTCGGCGTTGATGGTGTTCATTCTTAGACTCAGGCCTCTGCACCTCTTGAGTTTTGTTGTGCATCGGTGGGGATTGTTAAGGATGTCCTGATACCATTGCTTAAACTGTGCCAGCTTTAGATTTTTCAACGACCACACTAGGCACTTGTAGAGGTTTGCCCATTTGAGTGGGTCTAAAGAGAGATGTGGGGAGTTTCCATGCATCGAGGATAGGTTTGGAAGCCAGTTCCAGGGCGGCCTAAGTTTCTTGAACTAAATCGATGGCATGTTGGAGCTTATTAATCTCCTTTTTTGGTGCTGGATAGACACCAGGTTTGCTCATTTTAATCTTCTCATGGGTTCGTGCAGTAGCCATTGTATGGTCTACTGCTTTTGTAACTCTTCGGTGATAGATTCTGACAACAACGAGAGGTCATCTGAATCTTCGCTTGCGTCCTAAGTCATGATGGGATCTGTTGTTGTGCCTATGGTCTTCTTTTTAGAATTTTTATCTTAGTTTTCTTTTTATTAGGTGGGCTGCTCTGAGCCTCCGATTCATTCTTGGTAGTAGCCAAGACCGAATTGGCCTGGGCTTGCAACCATGTGAGTGCGATGAGGCTAGGAAGGTACTAGGTCTCATGCTCATAAGAAATCTTCCCAACATGTTCAGGGGGTAATGACCGCACCATTAGATGGCTTGTGAGGGCACTGAGCATGTAAATGATCAACTCCACAACCACTACATGTAGGCTGTGAGGGGTTAGTCAGTGGTGCATTGTTACCTTGCTTGTAGGGGCAATCCGCAACCTTATGGGGCTCACCGCATTCATAGCATTGTAGGGGTTATCGATCAGGGCACTCACTAACCTTATGTCATTTACCACACTTATAATAGCACGGGGGTGGTTGACTTCAAGGGGTGTTCATATATTGCCCCCTTCCAAAAGCAAACACCTAGTAAACAAGCCTTGGTCCATTGGAGTCTTCGATATAGTATTCGGGAGAGATTTTGTATTCCTCATCCTCCTCTTAGGGGTCGTAATTCATTGTGGGCTCTTCCTCAACTAGCATTTGGTTTACAAGTGCTATCTTCAGTTGAGGGGGTACGATTGTTGGTGGGTACGGTGTGTACGACTTATATGGGCGGTTTTGGTGCTATGAGCTTGATGGCTAGGCGGGGACGATGGCTGTGGACTGTGAAGCGGGTGGTGGGGCTAGTAGAGCTAGTGTAGCAGTTGCTTGCCTAGGGGCATAATTATAGGAAGGATGGTATCTGATATTGTTGCCCTTGTAGTTTTTTTGTTGGGCTTGGTAACCCCGTTGTTGAAGTTGGGTCGCAATGTGGGGCATTCGCTGGTTGGATGATCCCCATTACAATTAGAGCATATCACTAGCTCAGGGATAGGTTCCTTTCGAGGGTGAGTTTGAATCAGCTTCTTTACTCGGGGGGTTCACCTAAAATATATGTAAGTTACCACGTGAGTTCAAATGAAAGGGGTTTTAAATTCAATATTTTAAGGTAAATTTACAGAAATACATTTACATAAGGGGTTTTTAAAATCAAATTTGAAAAAAAACCGTAAGTTTATAAGAAAAAGGGGTCATTTAATTCATGAAAACTTTTAAGGTAAGAGGTTTTTTAAATGCCCCTTGAATGCATGTTATACATAGGGTTTCTTAATAGTGCACCCCCCTAACTTCTTTAAGTATTAGGCCACAATGCGCTCAACTGAGGAGGAATCACCCTCAGCCAATTTAGGCCATGCGGTGTTATTACTGGGAGCGTCAGCTGGGGCATCATTTATCTCTAAGTTATCTTCCATTTGAATGACAATCATGACAGTGTCATCCCACGTGGTTATCCCTCGCGTGATCAGGCAATTGAACAATTCTCTATGATTCATGCCATTGACGAATCAATCTAAGAGTTGATCATCGCAGAACCACTCATGAGGTCGACATCGAGAGTTAAGGTGCTTGAGATGGTAGATGAAGTCTCGCATGGACTCACCCTTTTTCTGCACGGCCGAATGTAATTGGGATGCAAATCCCCAATTTTGGCCTTGTTTAGCAAAGGCTCTGATGAAGGCTACTTTTATAGTGGCCATATTTAGGGTCTCAAATACTTGTTCAAAGATCTCTAGGTGCTTCCTACGATCTCCATCGCTCGTAAATTTGCTCATAAGCTTTGCTATATCAACAGGGCGTTGAGAATCAAATTTATTAACCTCCCTTGGCCTTGGTGCAAGATGGTTAGCCATAGCTCTTCCTACAGCAATGGCTACATCAATTGGATCTACGGGAGCCACTGCTAGGCCTGGTGAGTAGTAAGTGTAACTAGCTATGAGGGAGGCAATGCAAATCCCGCCATAGGTGCAGGTGCATAGGGGGAAAATCTTGGATGGGTAGTAGAATGTGTAGGGGTGGTCGTAGGCAACACAAATCCGGGCCCTATGGCAGGCCAGAGGATCCATGTCGCATACGTGGGTGGTCTAGGATCGGAGCCTAGAGTAGCGGGTGGGCTGCTAGTGAAAGTGTAAGTGGGTCCAGTGTGCGGCATAGTCAGTGTAGGCATTGCATTAGTGACTGGAGCAAAAATATTACTGCTAGGAGTAGCACTTGGGATAGGTGGACGTAGTCCCATGGCCTCATAAGGATCATAGCTCATTGGAAGCTCGCCTAGTTAGCCTTATAACCTGCAGTGGGGCCTAGGGGAGGCTTAGGTTGGTCCTCATAGTACCCTGGTGAGATTGTCATTGGAGGATCAATTCTACTCTTCAAAGGTGTTTCCATCTCTTCCAAGGTTGGCCCACGAGATTCATTGTAGCTAAGATGCGTGATGAGGCCTTCACTGGGGTAATTAACTCGCCACTTTTATATATATATATGTATGTATGTATGTATTCTCTCTCTTTCTCTCTCTCTCTATATATATATATATATTCTCTCTCTCTCTCTCTCTCTCTCTCTCTCTCTCTCTCTCTCTTTCTCTCTTTCAAATCTCTCCACGGTCGATACGGTACAAACACATAGCATGTGACTATTACATCACAATCACATGCTTGAATGACGCCGCCTCGTAGGTCCCCCCCCTCCTCAAAAAATAGAAGCATGAATTCCTCTAACAAAATAGAACTTAGCTCTCTCTCTATCTATCTATATATATATACACACACACACACACTCTCTCTCTCTCTCTCTCTTTCGAATCTCTCCACAGTTGATACCATACAAACACATAGCATGTGACTATTACATCACAATCACATGCTTGAATGACGCCACCTCGTAGATCCCCCCCCTCAAAAAATAGAAGCATAAATTCCTTTAACAAAATAGAACTTAGCACTCTCTCTCTCTCTCTATCTCTCTCTCTCTCTCTCTATATATATATATATAGAGAGAGTAAAAAAATTCTTTACTCTCTCTTTATATATATACTCTCTCTCTCTTTCTCTCTTTCAAATCTCTCCACGATCGATACAGTACAAACACATAGCATGTGACTATCACATCACAACCGCATGCTTGAATGACACTCCCTCGTAGGTCCCCCCCCCCCATCAAAAAATAGAAGCATGAATTCCTTTAACAAAATACAACTTAGCTTTCTCTCTCTCTCTCTCTCTCTCTATATATATATATATATTATCTCTTTCTCTTTCCTTCTTTCGAATCTCTCCACGGTCGATACGGTACAAACACATAGCATGTGACTATTACATCACAATCACATGCTTGAATGACGCCGCCTTGTAGGTCTCCCCCCCCCTCTCAAAAAATAGAACCATGAATTCCTTTAAAAAAATAGAACTTAGCTCTCTCTCTCTCTCTCTCTTTCTTTCGATACGATACAAACACATAGCATGTGACTATTACATCAAAATCACATAGTTGAATGATGCCGCCTCGTAGGTTCCCCCCCCTCAAAAAATACAAGCATGAATTCCTTTAACAAAATAGAACTTAGCTCTCTCTCTCTCTCTCTCTATATATATATATATATATATATTCTCTCTCTCTCTCTCTCTCTCTCTCTCTCTCTCTCTCTCTCTTTCGAATTTCTCCATGGTCGATACGGTACAAACACATAGCATGTGACTATTACATCACAATCACATGCTTGAATGACGCCGCCTCATAGGCCCCCCCCCCTCAAAAACTACAAGCATGAATTCCTTTAACAAAATAGAACTTAGCTCTCTCTCTCTCTCTCTATATATATATATATATATATATATATCTCTCTCTCTCTCTCTCTCTCTCTCTCTCTCTCTCTCTTTCAAATCTCTCCATAGTCGATACGGTACAAACACATAGAATGTGACTATTACATCACAATCACATGCTTGAATGACGCTGCCTCATAGGTCCCCCCCTCCTCAAAAAATAGAAGCATGAATTCCTTTAACAAAATAGAACTTAGCTCTCTCTCTCTCTCTCTCTCTCTCTCTCTCTCTCTTACTCTCTCTCTCTCTCTATATATATATATATTCTCTCTCTCTCTCTTTCTCTCTTTCAAATCTCTCCAAGGTCGATACGGTACAAACACATAGGATGTGACGATTACATCATAGTCACATGCTTGAATGACGCCGCCTCAAGCATGAATTCCTTTAACAAAATAGAACTTAGCTCTCTCTCTCTCTATGTATATATATATATATAGAGAGAGAGAGAGAGAATATATATATTCTCTCTCTCTCTCTCTCTGGAATCTCTCCACAGTCGATACGGTACAAACACATAGCATGTGACTATTACATCACAATCACATGCTTGAATGACGTTGCCTCATAGGTCCCCCACTCCTCAAAAAATAGAAGCATGAATTCCTTTAACAAAATAGAACTTAGCTCTCTGTCTCTCTCTGTCTCTCTCTCTCTCTCTCTCTATATATATATATATATATTCTCTCTCTCTCTCTCTCTCTCTCTCTCTTTCGCATTTCTCCATGGTCAATACGGTACACACATAGCATGTGACCATTACATCACAATCACGTGCTTGAATGACGCCGCCTCGTAGGTCCCCCCCCCTCAAAAACTACAAGCATGAATTCCTTTAACAAAATAGAACTTAGCTCTCTTTCTCTCTCTCTCTCTCTATATATATATATATATATATATTCTCTCTCTCTCTCTCTCTTTCGAATCTCTCCACAGTCGATATGGTACAAACACATAGAATGTGACTATCACATCACAATCACATGCTTGAATGATGCCGCTAGTAGGTCCCCCCCCCTCCTCAAGAAATAGAAGCATGAATTCCTTTAACAAAATAGAACTTAGCTCTCTCGCTCTCTCTCTCTCTCTCTCTCTCTCTCTCTCTCTTTCTCTCTTACTCTCTCTCTCTATATATATATATTCTCTCTCTCTCTCTCTTTCTCTCTTTCAAATCTCTCCAAGGTCGATATGGTACAGACACATAGGATGTGACTTAATTACATCACAATCACATGCTTGAATGACATCGCCTCATAGGTCCCTCCCCCCCCCCTTTAAAAAAATAGAAGCATGAATTCCTTTAACAAAATAGAACTTAGCTCTCTCTCTTTCTCTCTCTCTCTCTGTATATATATATATATATATATAAAGAGAGAGAGAGAGAGAGAGAATATATATATATTCTCTCTCTCTCTCTCTCTCTTTTGAATCTCTCCACAGTTGATACGGTACAAACACAGCGTGTGACTATTGCATCACAATCACATGCTTGAATGACGTCGCCTCATAGGTCCCCCCCCTCCTCAAAAAATAGAAGCATGAATTCCTTTAACAAAATAGAACTTAGTGCGTTCTCTCTCTCTCTCTCTATATATATATATATTCTCTCTCTCTCTCTCTCTCTCTCTCTCTCTCTTTGGAATATCTCCACAATCGATACGGTACAAACTTATAACATGTGACTATTACATCACAATCACATGCTTGAATGACGCTGCCTCGTAGGTCCCCCCCCCTCTCCTTAAAAAATAGAAGCATGAATTCCTTTAACGAAATAGAACTTAGCTCTCTCTCTCTCTCTCTCTATATATATATATATATATATATTCTCTCTCTCTCTTTCTCTCTTTTGAATCTCTCCACGGTCGATACGGTACAAACACATAGCATGTGACTATTACATCACAATGACATGCTTGAATGACGTAGCCTCGTAGGTCCCCCCCCTCAAAAAATAGAAGCATGAATTCCTTTAACAAAATAGAATTTAGCTCTCTCTCTCTCTCTGTCTTTGTCTCTCTCTTTCTCTCTCTCTTTAAAATCTCTCCATGGTCGATACGGTACAAACACATAGCATGTGACTACTACATCACAATCACATGCTTGAATGATGCCGCCTCGTAGGTCCCCCACCCCCCCCTCCTCAAAAAATAGAAGCATGGATTCCTTTAATAAAATAGAACTTAGCTCGCTCTCTCTCTCTCTCTTTCGAATCTCTCCACGGTTGATACGGTACAAACACAGCATGCGACTATTACATCACAAGCACATGCTTGAATGATGCCGCCTCGTAGGTCCCCTCCCTCAAAAAATAGAAGCGTGAATTCCTTTAACAAAATAGAACTTAGCTCGCTCGCTGTCTCTCTCTTTATATATATATATATATATATATATATATATTCTCTCTCTCTCTCTCTCTTTCGAATCTCTCCACAGTCGATACGGTACAAACACACCATTTGATTATTATATCACAATCACATGCTTGAATGATGCCGCCTCGTAGGTCCCCCCCTCCCCTCTCCTCAAAAAATAGAAGCATGAATTCCTTTAACAAAATAGAGCTTAGCTCTCTCTCTCTCTCTCTCTCTCTATCTCTATATATATATATATATTCTCTCTCTCTCTTTCTCTCTTTCGAATCTCTCCATGGTCGATACGATAGCATGTGACTATTACATCCTAATCACATACTTGAATGACGCCGCCTCGTAGGTCCCTCCCTCCCCCCTCCTCAAAAAATAGAAGCATGAATTCCTTTACACTAATAGAACTTAGCTCTCTCTCTCTCTCTCTAGAGAGAGAATATATATATATTCTCTATCTCTCTTTCTTTCTCTGTTTAGAATATCTCCATGATCTATATGGTACAAACACATAGCATGCAGCTATTACATCACAATCACATGTTTGAATGACGTCGCCTCGTAGGTCCCCCCCCTTAGCTCTCTCTCTCTTTATATATATATATATTTTGATGGGGGGGGGGACCTAGGAGGCTAAGTTCTATTTTGTTAAAGGAATTCATGCTTCTATTTTTTGATGAGGGGGGAGGACCTACGAGGCGACATCATTCAAGCATGTGATTGTGATGTAATAGTCACATCCTATGTGTTTGTATCGTATCGACCCTGGAGAGAGAGAGAGAGAGAGAGAGAGAGAGAGAGAGAATATATATATATATAGAGAGAGAGCGCAAGCGAGCTAAGGGCCGTAGCACATGGATGGGGCTAGCATGGATTTAGGATGGGATTATTTTTGTCATCATTACTCCCATCCTACACCAAGTGGTCTAGGATGGATTTAGAATGAGAGTAGTCACTTTTTCTCCCCATCCTGGACCATGGCCTCTAGACCTTGGCAACCAGAATGGGTTCCCCTTTTTTAGGGATTCAAAAAGATGGAAGGATGACATGTGTCCTTGTCCCCAGAAGGTTCCCACCTCTTAAACACTTGAAATGATGCCATGTGTCCTCTTCCTCATAAACCCATCCCTAATTCTTTTTTTGTTAGCACATGGTGGGATGGGAATAGGATAGAAATATGCATGGGACCACTTGGGACCACCTTTTCCCATTCCCATCCTATTTCTTCCCATGTGCTAAGCCCCTAAGTTCTATTTTGTGAAAGGAATTCATGCTTCTATTTTTTTGAGAGGGGGATCTACGAGGCGGCGTGATTCAAGCATGTGAATCCCTGCTGCTGATGTGGCACAATCTCATGCTAGGCTTGTGGGTACTGATTGTACGGCACATCTACACTCGGTGCCTTACGCGGCCACTTGCCAACGTCCCCAAGGAGGTTTTGGCATTTGCCCGCTGTTTTGCTTCCCGTTATTTTGCTTTTTGTTAGGATTTGGTGTGTGTTGGGGGGGGGGCTGCTTCTTTTAAATACCTATGAACGTAAACCATTTTTCACCAGCCCAACGAGCCCTTCTTCACTCTTCCATCCCTGTACATCCCTTCCTCGCTCATTGAAGATGGCCGGCTTCCAGGTGTGTATGTTATCAACGAGCGAAGTAAGGCAGTCTAGCTTCTAACTTTCGCGCGATGAGCGAGCAGCAGCATGCCGACTTTGCTCTGTCTCTCTCTCTCTCTCTTTTTTCCTTCTTACAGACTTTGGGCTTTCCTAAATTGTGTGTCTGTGTGTGTTTGTGTGCACTCTTCTTTCTTACAGACGTAATTTGGCTTTTTCAAATTTTGTTGCAGGTCCCACACTGGGCTTTGGAGAATCGTAAGCGTTTTCTATCCATCCCGCCCAAAGGACGTACTGCAGCACAGTACCACCACCACCCCCTGCTTTTCTCTGGAAATTACTCGTCCTTGATCACACTGACTCGTGCGGTGGGCATGGGCCTTCTCACTACGACTCCCAGGCCAGATCCCCCAAGCAATGAAGCACCTGTGGAAGCCGATTACTTTCGTGACGTGCGCAACCATCCCGACGTGCTGGCCACCATTCTTGACTCCGCTCGGCTCACGGCGAACTACGATCCGGCAAGCGGCGGAACTGGCCCCTTCGATGATGCACAGAAGGCGACGCAGCTACACCATGCTTTCCTCAACTTCATACAAGAGCTCGATAGCTACAGTGGCTACATCGTTCTTTCCAACGCCTCCACCAAAATCGAAAACAACCCCTCGGAGCTAGACCTCCTAGTTGAGCTTGTTGTGTCAGAGATCGGGGATCGTTCCGACGAGATGAAGTCCAAAGTCTCAGCCACCATTAGGTCTGCAGTCGACTTCGTGATCGGTCCTAGGGAGAATTTCACTTCTTCATTAGATGTGAGTTTGCAAATGGTGGCCCTGCCTGCGGTGTTGGAGGACGAGGAGGAGAGCAGTAGCAGTAACGTGAATCCTTCTGCTCGAGTCTGGCACTGTGTTGCGACCTTATCCCCCGAAGCCCCAGTTGAGCCAGCACCCACTACTGGCCCTATAAGCTCCGGTGTGACAGTCCAGAGCTTCTCTAGTACATCTGCCTCTTTTCGCCTGGTAAGCTCTGCTATAGTTGCTTATGCTCCTTTTCTCGCAGGCACCGTTATAAAAACTGCTGAAGAGCTTGAACAAACCCTCAACAGCCGGCCGGCCTTGAAGGACCCCCTATGTATTTAGTGTCCACCCTGTGTGCATTACATGGCCTCCCTTGTAATAGCTATGCACACATGGCCTCCCTTGTAATTTAGTGTGCACCCTGTGTGCATTACATTGCCTCCCTTGTAATAGCTGCACAACCTGCTGCTGGTGGTTTTTTTTTTTTGCAAAAAAGGATAAATATATTTTCTGTCAACCTGCTGCTGGTGTTATTATGTATGAATAAGCAGCTTCAAGCAGCTTCTAATCGCTATCTATGATAATTATAGTTTTTCAGTAGGCGAATTCCCGCTACCTAAATTTCCCACCTTTTTGTAAGTCTGTTTTTGTGCAAGAATCAATCATATATGCATCTGCATGTGCATAAGACGGTATTCGCACGGCGGAGGGGGGTACTGTTTCCCCCATGTGTTAGCGTGCATTTATGTGAATTAGCACATAGTACATGAGTTGTGTTGGGACCCCTTCTTAATGCTCTCACTCCTGTACAGGCTTTCACGATGTAAGCAGGGTTGGGGAAAAACAATTAGGGAAAAGGAACTAAATCCTCTTCACGACTAAATGGGAAGGAAATTACCATTTTTTAGAGGACATTTTCTATATAAACTTAAAATTTAAAGAGAAGGATTTTCCTTAAGTTGGACAAGTTCTAGGCTAACGCGAACCCATTTTAAGAAGAGAAGGATTTTCCTCAAGTTGGACAAGTTCTAGGCTAACGCCAACCCATCTATTCCCAAACCTTGGACGTAAGTCATGGCCATAATGTTTGGATAGAGGCCCATTGCAACTTTGATTATTTAAGAGTTAGAAGTGAACACACTTCTATTCTACGTACATGGTCACTCAAGCATATCCAAGCACCTCTAAATGTGAAATGCAGCTGGCATGTATATACCACATGGGTGAACATTCTCCACTTTTATTCTACATACATGGTCAGCATCCAAGCACCTCTAAAATGTGAAATGCAGTTGGCATGTATGTACCACATGAATTTTGCTCTTCATCTTTGGGATTGAGATGAGGGATGTAGAAAAATGGCAATCATGTATATACCACATGAATTTTGCTCTTCATCTTTGTGATTGAGATGAGGGATGTAGAAAAATGGCACAATTGCCACAAACATGAACATTCTTTGCAACTTATGAACATTCTTTGCAACAGGTTCATAAGTGTACCTTCATTCTTTACAACTTATGAACATATATACCACATGAATTTTGCTCTTTATCTTTGCGATTGAGATGAGGGATGTAGAAAAATGGCAATTGCCACAAACATGAACATTCTTTGCAACTTATGAGGAACATTCTTTGCAACATGTTCATAAGTGTACCTTCATTCTTTGCAACTTATGAACATTCTTTGCAACATATGTTCATCACAAGTATTACCTTCTGCAAAAGCAAATTCAATGGCTAGTTTCTCACTATGTGCACATAGCTCATCTTCCACCATCCATAATGTTTATTAATCTCTTTCAAATTTTCATTGATAACCCATTTCTACTTGCATCTATCCACAACAATATGTTAGTATTTTTCCAAGCACCTCTTTTCCTCAACACTTTTAACTTTGTTTGCTCCTTCTTGCAATGCTAGTAGTTGCATATACATATCTCATGAGGACATGCACTGCAAAAAACTTCTCATACATCTATATATATCTTATGCATGCCAACAATTGCATGTACATATCTCATTAAAACATGTGTATTAAAGGTGATGTGCTATTAGGGAGAGGTGCTTTCCTTGTAATATATATCCAAAGCAGCTTAGAGCATCATCATCAAGCCTGGCCTCCTCGGCATATCCACTAATTTGCATAGTGCATTCCAAGTTACAACATTCTAAGCTATAAGCTTGTCAAATACTTGTTGTGCTTTTTTTTTTTTCAAAAACTTGTTGTGCTTTTCAAGCACTCAGGGAGGGAAAATCAGCCCATTGGCCTCTACACTGAACCAACCACCCAAAACCTCTCAAAATGGGTCAAACTCGGGGCACCACCTAGATTGTGCTATTAGTATCCAATTGCATACATGTTGAATAGATAGAGTGGTAGGTTGGGGAAGAAAGTGACGAGGAATTGTGGGGAGCTGCAAAAAGAGACGGGTAGCATAGTCATTAAACCTACGCATTGTGGCTCGTGTTGAGGAGAATGCTTTAGTGATGGGAAGGGGCACTGGTAGGGGTCGTGGTGGTCAGTATGTTAGGAGATAGCCTAGGAAGTTTAATTGCTTTCTCTACGACAAAGAAGGCCACTTTGCTGTCGGTTGTCTTGAGAGGCCACCCAGGGAACCATTTGCATGACTAATCAAGCTGTGCAAGTAGTAATGACTCACACACAGAGGAAGGCTGAAGAAGAGAAAGCAAAAGTCAGTGAAGAGGAACTACATAGAACTAGTCTCGAACCAGTGTAAGGGATACTGGCAAAGGGAAAGACATTGGCAAGAAGAGACTAGAAAGTCCTCTGGTGCCAATGAAGAAGCTAACTGGTGTCAAAATCAACGATATCGGTGAGAGAGAAGTGAAGACAATGAGTGGAGCGAACAAAAGATGTTCAGAGCCAGTATTACAAAGAAGTTGGACAAATTTGAGCCAGACAGATGGTAGTACTCATAGGTGAAAGATAAAGGAAAAATTCTAGTAATTGGACAGCTGAAATTAGAGAAAGAGGCAAGAAGCTAGTGAAAAGGCAAAAAGAGCTTGAAGAAGAAAAGGCAGACCAAGACAGGGTAGATCAATTATCAAAAGCACCAGTGGAGCCAGTGGAGAGGTGAGTGGAGATTACAGCAACAATATTAGTACCATCAACTGCTACCATAGAAGTAGTATCGAAATCAAAGGCACCAATAGAAGCCAAGAAGGAAAGAATCAAGAAAAGAACACCTACTTATATGCCAAGGTGCGTAAAGAAGGACAAACAAGATGTTGATGACAAGGAAGAGAAGAAAGACAAGATTGAAACTGGAGGGAGTTCTAATATTAGCTTAACCTTGCCCTCATCAGTTGATATCCCATTTTTTGACACAATGTGACCCAAAATCACACCCTGTTTGACCCAAAATTGGCATTTGTGGGGGTTTAAGGAGATTCGATAATAACGGCACTTTTCAAAGACTATGCATAGGCATGTTAAATGGTCAACCCATATTGAGTGCACACATAGGTCATCAAGGAAAGCTTCTAGGAATTTTCGCAAGAATTCCTTGAAGGCGTGGTTCATGAGTCTTTAAAGAGTGGCGGGCACAACAACACAAAGCAACTATAGATGCACTTGGTAGACGCGCAAAATAGCGAGCGCGTTTATAGGCATTGCTTGAGAAGAGGAATTACAGGCGTGTCTAATAGCGCGTCTAACAACTCATCTATTTGCGCGTGTATTAACACGTCTATTTGCACGTTTAAACTGAGAAAATATGGGCCCGTCTAACATTGCGTTTATCAGCGCGTCTATTTGCGCATGTATGAACACGTCTATTTGCACATCTAAACTGAGAAAATACTGGCCCGTCTAACATTGCGTTTATCAACGCGTCTATTTGCACGTGTATTAGCGCGTTTATTTGCACATTTAAACTGAAAATTAGACGCGTATTTAGACACAAACCAGAGAATACAAAAAGTGAGATTTTGGTGTACATCATTGCTTTCCAAACATTGCCCATGATTACCAAAGCACATAATTTTAACAAAAACAACAATGCTTTTTTGCAAGCCCACATATACAAGAATTAAGTGAGGTAAGCGAGGAGAATGAGACAATATGTAAAATAGTTTTGCCAATATCAATGATGGGCTATGGTTCAATCTCATCCTCAATGAGATCAACCCTTGCCAAACTATCTACTTCAAAATCCAAACAAGTGTTTAGATCTACAAATACATTCAACCCACTATTACTTGTGCTACTCATGTGCTCATCGAAATCAGCATCACCAATGGTAGGCTCGTCCTCACAGGTAATGGCCTCAATATCTGTATCTCCTATCTCATGATCATCCTCCTCTCTCGTATCACGGTCATCATCACGTCCATGGCCATGATCATCCTCCATACGCTCCATATTAGTAAATGTACTGTACATCACTTTGGAACCTGGCATAATAGGTATGACATGCCACCATCTATTATTATCCACCATTGGTTGATAGACAACCTAATTCAAACACAAATACAATCATGTTATTCTTCTTGCATCAAATATTTAAAAGCGAGTATTTTTATATGTGTGCACAGTACCTGCTCACATTGTTGCGGTAGTACTAGTGTGTCCTTCTTACTTTGCCAAAACTTTGTGGAGTCAATAGTTACAAAGCCACTTGCATGGCGTTTGATTGTTGCATTAGGGCCTCTTTCCACCACGTCCTTAAACCACTTTACATCTAAAACATACACAAAGAAGCGTCGAAAGTCAAGCTTAATAATATCTTGGATTATGCCACAACAATCATCCATGGCTCCATTGGCTCCCTCAAAGCTAGCAATGACGCCACAATCTTGTGTGTTTCTCTTATCATCAATCCGTTGTGTTCGAAAATGCTTGCCCTCACACCATATAGCATTGAACATACTGCACTACACCAAGAAAAAATCAATTAAATAACCAATCTAAATTATTGAAAGCTCCTAACTTATGCATAACATTCTATAAACCGACCTTGCTCATGCATCCCCTAGCATACTCCCATTCTTCCATTGTGATATGCATCCCCTCGTCTTTCTCTGCTTTATCCATTTCATCAAGTAGCCAATCCACATGAATATCCTTTGGAAGTGCTCTTAGATACTGAGGGTATGGCACACGAGAACCGTGGTGTGTACGAAAGAGGGCCCTTTCTTCTTGTGTTCTTGCCTTTGCATCCTCGTATCTTGTCACCCATCTTTTCATCACATCACTATTAAGCACTCAATAGAGGTTGATACTATTATGCAACTCCGTGTCTATTACTTTGTTGCATCCTTTCCCTTGAGGCACAATAGAGGTCATCCTTAGGTCTTCATCATCTCTCCATAGTCGTGGGAGAGAGCTATCCACATCAACAAGAAACTTAGAAATATATACAAGTGACTCTTGTACCAACCAACCCTCGGCCATGCTACCTTCGGGTCTTGCATTTTGTCTCACGAAGCCCTTCAAGGTCTTCATGAAGCGCTCAAGGAAGAACAACCATCGTGCATGTATAGTACCGCATATAGGAATCTCATCCACCAAATGCACCATAAGATGTAGCTGGCTTGTGAGAATAGAACATGGAAATGTCTCCTCCACTAAATAGCCATAGAGAGTGGAAGATTATAATTCACCAATATCACTAGCCATACACTCACAACAAGACAAAGCACCCATAGACGTGTGGACAGACGCGTTTACTGAACTAAATAGAAAACTTACGGGTGCGTCTATTTTTGCGTCTGGAGACCCGCATCTAATTGCGCGTCTATATATCAGACACACGCGCGTATAGACGCACACTTAGATGCATAAATAAACGCGTTTATTGACGCAAATATAGATGCAAGTCGAACAGATAGACGCGTATATAAACACGTTTTTAAACGCACTGATAGATGCGCTTTATTTATTTTTTTTAAATTTTACAGAATGCTGTGTATGTTGTGTATGCTATATAGTTACAAGAATCCCATATCCACATTGTGTGATTCAATTCTTACAGCCAACCACATTTTAATTACAATTCCAAATAAAACATTACAACTCCAAAACACAATAAAATTGAAAGCTCAAAAAGTGCTTGTATATACATATAGCATGAAGCTAAGCCATGTCATGTGGCTTCAAGTACAAAAAATAAGAGGAGTGTATATACAAGAGGCACAAAGCCAAGCCAGTGGCTTTAAGTACAAAAAAGAGTAGCTAGCACTACTTGTATGACTAATCTATGTTCTCCAGGTCCTCGCTCCCTTCCACGCTCCCTTCTACGCTCCCTTCTGCGCCTCCTTCCTCCTCTTCCTCATCGTCTTGTGCATGGGCCTCTAAACAAGGGACAACATATATCAATGTATGAAAAATCAAATCTTTACTTATAATTTTGGCATTATTTAATTACTTTCAAATACCTGGGGGCCCGCTCCAGTAGCCCGGGTATACTGCTCCTCAGTAATCAACCCGTCATCATAGAAGTGCCTCCATGTATCTCCTCTGCGATGGTGGTGGTGTTGAGATATCGAGCTCCACTTGCGATATGCCAGGGTGATCGTTGTGCATTTATGTCACTGACTTGTTAGCTACAAATGCGGTTGGTACACCGCCCACGAATAATAGCTGGATGACAGCTATCTTTATCTACTCTAGTTCGTGGCTCAATTAGTATGCCACCTTAGTTAGTTGAGTTTGGTTTGAGACCCACATATAGGGTTCTTCTATTTCTTTGTACTTGAGTTCTTTTGGCTTACACAACTAAGAAGAGGAAAACTGTTTTCAGCCTCCACCTTTGTGTGTATTCCCCCATTGTGTATGTGAGAAAGCCGCAAGTGAGACTCCTTCCCTCTCTCCCACTATCTTCACATGGTATCAGAGCCTTGTTCGTGGTAAGGAGCTCAAGAAAGCAAACCAAGTTCGTGGTGTCCTGGTAAGAGGACCAGTGTTGCTTTCCTATTTCGAGTTTGGGAGCAAATCTCTGCAGGTAGCACAGCGAGAAGTGCAAGAGTGCACTGTCTCAGATTGAGACGCCCTTCGCGGTGTGGCGAGAGTGCAGTATATGCTGCAGGCCATTTAGGGGCCCATTTTGAAGGCGGAAGTTCTTCGCAGGCACCCAGAAAAAGGCCCTGTTTTTGCTGTGCGACCACTACTCGGCTGGTCGGTGAAAAGTTGCCGCAGAAATTGCATCGTATGCCTGTGTGCAGAGATATTGGGAGTTGCAGAATCATGCTTGTTGCCTGTTGATGCAAAATCGTCACTAGGAAGTGACTGTGTGGTCCAATACCACATTCGTCAGTTTTGCAGATCTGCACGTGTGAGGCAAAAGCTGTGTTTTTCGCAGTGACAGAATATTTTGTAGTGTTTTGTAATGGCGTCTGATTCTCTTTCGCAGATTGTCACTGAAAAGCTTGACAAGAACAACTTCCACGCATGGAAGTTTAGAATGACGAATTCCCTTATGGGAAAAGGCTATTGGGAGTTCATTACAGAAAATGAAGAAGAACCAGTTCTTCCTAATGTTCCCAATCAACAGGAAATGCAGGCATTTAAAGGATGGAATGAGAGAGCCAGAAAAGTTATGTATTGGCTGTCTATCAGTATTTCAGACTCTATGATTGTGCATATTCAGGATGCAAGTACGCCAAAGGAGGCATGGGACACTTTGGCAAAAATGTACAGCACAAATACACAAGCCAGGAAAATGCAACTCAAACAGGAGTTGCACAATGTGCAGAGAGAAAATTTGAGCATAAATGACTACCACATGAAGGTGAAGAAAATTGCAGATGCACTTGCTTCCATTGGGTCGCCAGTGGAAGATGATGATCTAGTTTCTGTGACCTTGAATGGTCTAGGAAAGGATTATGCACAGTTCCGGACATCCATTGCCGTCCATGAAAAATTTCCTGATTTTGAAGAGATGGTTGCTCTTCTAATTTCTGAAGAGCAGAGAAATGGGGGTGCATCTTCTTCAAGCAGAACTTCAAAAGAAACTATCTTCTACTCAAATGCTGGAAGAGGTAGAGGCAGAGGTAGAGGAGGCCGATCTGCAAGCCGTGGTAGAAATCAGAATATGCAGCAAACTCAAGAAAACTAGTCCTATGTAGGAGGACGTGGTAACTCTAGAGGCAGGGGGAGCCAAAGAGGCCGTGGTGGATGGTAGAGAGGCCAAAATGCAAACAGTAATGTTGAATGCTACTACTGTGGAAAAATGGGACATATGGCTAAAGACTGCTACAAAAAGCAGAATGACATTATGAATGGAAAATTGCAGCAAGGCAATTATGCATCTTCTAGTAGATAGGGTGATGACAGAAATGAGCATCTATTTATGGTGCAACATATGACCAATTCTGTGACAAGTGCAGAAGAACGAAATGATGTGTGGTATGTTGACTCAGGTGCATCAAACCACATGACTGGTCATGTAGAATGGATGCAGGATGCAAGGAAAATGGAAAAACCAGGATTTGTGGAGACTGGTGATGATACTGCACATCCTATTGTGCAGATTGGTAAAATTCCTTTGTCTATGCAGGATGGGAAAAAGAAATACCTGTCTGATGTATTTCATGTCCCAAACATCACCAAGAACCTGGTTTCTGTTGGTCAAATGGTTGAGCAGGGCTTGCAGGTCAGATTTAATCCTCATGGATGCTTTGTTGAGGATATGAAAAATAATGGTCGCTTGATAGCAAAAGGAAAGAAGAAGGGCAGGATGTTTACGTTGGATGCAAACATGCCTGAATTGAGTGCAGCAATGTTTGCACATGGGACCGGTGTAGTTGTAGATATTGATATCTGGCATAAACGCATTGGTCATGTTAATATACAGCGACTTAAATCAATGCAAGCCCAAAATATTGTTGCAAGATTGCCTAAATTTAAGGTTGCAGAAATGCATAAGTTTTGTGAAGCCTGTCAATTTGGAAAACAGGCAAGGAAACCATTTCCTAGGCATGTTCAAGAGAGTAAAAAGACATTGGAATTAATCCACTCTGATGTGTGGACTACTAAAGCTGCATCTATTGGAGGCTGTCACTATTTTGTCACATTTATTGATGACTTCAGTAGAAAACTTTGGGTGTATTTTATGAAAAAGAAAAGTAAAGTGTTTGGGCACTTCAAAGCTTTTAAAGCTATGGTTGAAAAAGAAACAGGCCTGCAAATAAAATGCCTAAGGTCAGATGGAGGGGGAGAGTACCTCTCAAATGAGTTTGCAAGGTTCTTGCAGGAGCATGGCATAAAGCAGCAATATTCATGCAGTCATACCCCACAGCAAAATGGAATTGCAGAAAGGAAAAACAGGCATATTGGAGAGGTATCTTGGGCCATGCTAAATGAAAAAGATCTACCAGATTATTATTGGGCTGAAGCAGTTGCTACAACAGTTTATATAATGAACAGGACTCCCACTGCAGCAATACATGGCATGACGCCAGAGGAGATGTATACTGGTAGGAAACCAGACATTTCTCATTTGAAAATTTTTGGTTGCATTGCCTATGTCCATGTGCCAGATGAGTTGAGATCCAAGTTGGATCCAAAGGCTGAGAAGTGCGTCTTTATTGGTTATTCTCTGCAGCAGAAAGGGTATAGATGCTATAACCCTTCTACACGTAAGTTCACAGTGAGCAGAGATGTTGTTTTTGATGAGATGAGCAGCTCGTATAAACCAGTAAATGTGATGATTGATGTAGATGCACAAAATGGTAATGCTACACAAAATTCACAGCAGCAATCACAAAATATCAGTGGACCTGCAGTGTCCTATAGCATTGGTTCACATACTTTGCCATGGACAGGTAGATTGAGATAAGGAGAATCTCCTCAAAGCAATGCAGATAGTGGTACGCAGGTATCACGAAAAGGAAAAGAGAAGGTAGATCAGCCCATGTTTGATGTGAATGCAGGTCACTCTTATGTGGATGGTGAATCCAGTGGCTCAGAATAGAGCATTGATGATGAGTTGGGTATTCCTTCTGTTGTTACACCTGGAGTAAGGAAGAACAGGGATGTTTTGAGAGCACCTGGAAGTGAGCCTATTTTGCGCAGGTCTACCAGGGTTAGGTATCCTATGGATAGGCTGAAATATGATGGATTTACAGCCATTCACTATGCCTATATGGTCAAAGTGATACAGGAACCAGAACCCACTTGTTTTGAGCAAGCCATGGGAATTGAAAAATGGGAGAAAGCCATGGATGAAGAAATGGATGCCTTGGAAGCAAATGCTACATGGGAATTGGTGCCTTTGCCTAAAGATAAGAATGCAATTGGCTGTAAGTGGGTTTATAAGATCAAGCACAATGCAGATGGTTCTGTGAACAAATACAAGGCAAGATTAGTTATCAAGGGGTATGCACAGACATACAGCATTGATTATGAAGAAACATTCAGTCCGGTTGCAAGGATGGCAATTGTAAGAGCAGTCATTGCTATGGCTGCATCAAAGGGATAATCTTTACATCAGATGGATGTAAAGAATGCCTTTTTGCATGGTGATTTGCAAGAAGAGGTCTTTATGGAGTAGCCAGTAGGTTATGTTCATGCTATTCATCCTGAGTTTGTTTGCAGGTTGAAGAAAGCCTTGTATGGCTTGAAGCAAGCACCTAGAGCATGGTCTGACAAGATAGGACAATATCTTGTCACTATTGGCTTTTAGATTTCCAAGGCAGATTTCTCACTCTATGTGAGAAAAACAGAGAAAGGTATTATGTTGCTTGTCATCTATGTTGATGATTTGATCATCACAGGTGATAGTGATGAAGATATCCTTCATGTGAAAATGTTATTGAAGCAGAAGTTTGAGATGAAGGATTTGGGAGAGCTGCGTTATTTCTTGGGCATTGATGTGATTAGATCACCAAGTGGGATATAGCTCTTGCAGAGGCAGTATGGATTGGACATGCTGTCCAAATATGGGATGACAGGTTGTAAGCCTATTTCAGTTCCTTTGGAGCAGAATGTGAAGCTGAGCAAGGATGCAGGTGAGCTTCTGGAAGACCCTACTATGTACAGACGCATAGTAGGAAGTTTGATTTATATGACTATTACCAGGCCAGATTTAAGCTATGTTGTTGGATTGGTAAGTCTGTTTATGCAGGCTCCAAGGAAACCACATTTGGATGCGGCTAGATGCATACTCAGGTATGTGAAGTCCACATTGCAGTATGGACTATTTTATGAGGCAGGAGTCCAGATATAGTTGCATGGATACACTGATGCTGATTGGGCTAGTAGTATTTCTGATAGACGATCTACCAGTGGATATGTGTTCTCTTTTGGGAGTGCTGCAGTCACTTGGAGCAGCAAGAAACAGCCTACAGTTGCCTTGTCGAGCATAGAGGCTGAGTACAGGGGTGCAGCAATGGCTGCATGTGAGGTAGCTTGGTTGCATAAGCTACTCTATGATATGCATCAGTCTACAGATGGGCCAGTTGTCATTTATTGTGACAACATGAGTAGCATACACTTGGCAAATAACCGAGTCTATCATGCTAGAACAAAGCACATTGAGGTGCATTATCACTATGTGCGGGAGAAGGTTTTACTAGGTCTTATTGATCTAGTTTATGTCAGCACAGAGGATCAGGTAGCTGACATATTCACAAAAGCATTGGGCGCACAGAAGCTGCGCAAGTTCAGAGACCTGCTTGGTGTGCAGGAATTGGGATTGAGCTCGAGGAGGAGTGTTGAGATATCGAGCTCCACTGGCGATATGCCAGGGTGACCGTTGTGCATTTATGTCACCGACTTGTTAGCTATAGAGAGTTGGTACACTGCCCACGAATAATAGTTGGATGAAAGCTATCTTTATCTACTCTAGTTCGTGGCTCAGTTAGTATGCCACCTTAGTTAGTTGAGTTTGGTTTGAGACCCACATATAGGGTTCTTCTATTTCTTTGTACTTGAGTTCTTTTGGCTTACACAACTAAGAAGAGGAAAACTGTTTTCAGCCTCCACCTTTGTGTGTATTCCCCCATTGTGTATGTGAGAAAGCTGCAAGTGAGACTCCTTCCCTCTCTCCCACTATCTTCACAGGCGGTGGTAGGCTGTCTCCACAGGAGTAGGGTATCTGTCCAGATCTCAAGCTGCATGACGACACACTTTGCGGAGGGATTAGTACAAAGAAACAGCCTCCTAATGAACTACATAAGCAATATAATTTGAGATCGATACTTACAAATTGGGCCTCCCATGATTCAACACCCCCTGCCCAAAATGCGCGCTTCCATATTCCTCCATCTGGATCCTCCGTGCCTCCATGTGCTGCAGACTGGGGTCCTCCCTCGCTGACTTCATTGCCTTCTTCCA
This sequence comes from Dipteris shenzhenensis, assembly GCF_047967505.1. NCBI lineage: Eukaryota > Viridiplantae > Streptophyta > Polypodiopsida > Gleicheniales > Dipteridaceae > Dipteris > Dipteris shenzhenensis. The sequence goes on along the minus strand of NC_141614.1, from coordinate 29,893,578 downwards.
CTCACGCTTGTGAGCGGTGTGGGGCAGGCCCCTTGGTGGTTGACCTGCCTCAAGCTTGGCAAGCTCCGCTAGTGCCTGCCTCTTCAGCGAAGATCTTTTATTGCCAAGTATCGTAACAATCTTTGACTTGGCCCATTTATCTGTGAACTGGCGATTGGGGGGGTGAGGATACCTAGAGCGAACAGTAGCGAGGGTCTCATGAGCCAACCTCTTTGGGTGGTCTTTGTAGTGGATAAAGCAATCTCTGTAATTGTTAGCAATTACAAAGCGCATGAAGGCCATGATGTCCTTCCCTCGCGCATCCATCAAGATGCCTCCTGTCTGAGTGATGTCATAATAAATCGTACCATCACCTAGAGGCACGTCTAAATCATCTGAATCATCATCCTCCCCACTGCCACATGGCCCAAAGCATTGTGCCATGCATCCCCCACCGCTCTCCCTGCTACTACACCTACTACCTTGTCGTGTCGAGCTCGTACGCTGGCCACTCGTAGCTGGAGACTGCACGGGACTACGCTGACCACTCGTAGCTAGAGAACCGAGTCTTGACGGCACAAGAGTACGTCGACGGCTCTACAAGACAGAAGGACCTCTTGATGGCATGGGGGAAGGGGCATAAGACGGGATGGCAGAAGGGACATAAGACGGCATGGGGGAAGGGGCATAAGACGATATGGGGAAAGGGGCATAAGAAGGGGCATAAGACGACTGTGCTAACTCTGCTGGGGTGATCTCAGGCGGTGTGGGGTGGCTTGGAGTCTGTAGTGCCGACTCCTGGGGAGTGTTTAGAGTACTCGTCATATACCCGTATAACTCTGCAAGACTAGGAGGGTGCCCTAAAAGGTTATATAAGTCCTTCCAAATAGATTCCCGGGGATCAGGTGAGCTGGAAGCGCTTCCTGGCCACATGTTGAACTGGAAAAGGAAAAAAAATCTATTACTGATGAGCTGAGAAGAAAGGGGAAGGGAAGAGAGGCTTACTATCAGAGCGCGTCTGATTTGCACATCTATAGACGCGTCCAACAGAGCGTCTAACAGAGCATCTAACAGAGCGTCTATCGACGCGTCTGTCTGTGTCTACAAACAGCTAGACGTGCATTTAGACGCCCCTATGGATGCGCTTTTAGATGCGCTCTGAGACGCGCCTATAGATGCGCTCTGACAGATGAGATTCCTAAAAAGTAGAAAAGGACATTGCGCCTGACACACAAACGTGACACTGATACCCAGATCATGTGCTTCTTGGATACGAGAAAGTACAAATCTAAAGAAAGCAAACTTCCAAACAAGATCAACTGCAAAAAGACTTACTTGGATAGAGGTATGGAAGGTTCTTCTTTCTTTTTCAAAGTTGCTTCTCCTCCTTGTTCGTCCTCCTCTCCTTTAAGCTTAGAAGTAAATGTGGGTGCCTTCCTCTTAAGTGTAAGCTTGGAAGTAAGTATGGGAGCCTTCCTCTTAAGCATCGAAACTATGGATCTGCTAATAAGAAAGGAAGCAAGCCACGCGAAGTATAAGTAATGTGAAGAAAAGCAAGCCGAGCGGCGCGCTAAAAAGCAGGTTTAAAAGCCGCGTCTATAGTCGCGTCTAATAGTGCGTCTATAGGCGTGTCTAAATACACAGAGTAGACACGCTTATAGACGTGCCTTTAGACGTGATTTTAGATGTGCTTTTATACGCGCCACAGAGTTTAAATTAAACATTTGAAGAAGAGCAAATTTTGTGGGTGGTTTGTTTGTAGGATGTCTTCATCTTCAACAAGTAGCTCCAGTGAGGATGAACCCCTCCGTATCCACCATCGCGAAATGTGGTTGGAGCAAAAAATCAAATGTCTGTGTGATCGATGTCGAGGAAACATGTATCGTGCATGCAGGATTACACTCAATCATATCTCAAAGTATGGAGAATGGGATGTGACCATAAACAGGGTAAGGGTTTGTAAGTTAAGGTTGATTGAGATACCTATGGGTGTTCATATGTTTGAGTTATGATCCCATTTTAATTTGATACAAGATGCAGTGCCACACCCGCATATGTTACCCTATGCTTGCCGTGAGGAGGCGAAGCGTCGGCGATATGAGGTGGGATCTTTAGGAGGGACCGTTACAGATGCATGGAGTGATGGTGATAGTAGCCCTCCGCCATTACCTCATGAAGCCATGGAGGAGGAGATGTTTGATGGTATAATGCGGGATTTATATGTCCATCAAGGGAGGGATAATAGCATGGAGCAGGATGATCTTTTTACTGCAGCATCGACTCCATTGTTTGAGGGTTGCACATTCTCTGTTCTACGTGCCTCCCTTGAGTTACTAAACTTGCAAACCATCTATGGATGGAGCAATGCAAGTTTGAATGCATTACTCAAGTAAGCTTTAAAGTCGATTTTGCAAACATAGTGAATTATGTTAGTGGGTCAATTACTCGAATGCTTTTCCTCATTTATGGTCTTCACGTGCAGGCTATTGTGTAAAATGCTTCCAAGGGAGAATAAACTACCGACCTCAAGAGATATGGCAAGGCAACATGTGACCTCTCTTGAAGGATTAGATTACAAGCGCATCCATGCATGTGTCACCGATTGCGTTTTGTTTCGTGGACTACGTAAGGATGCAAGAGAGTGTCCTACTTGTGGAGAGGCAAGATATAGAGCAGATCTCAAAACCTTGGACGTGCCTCGTAAGGTATTGTGACATTTTCCCATAATCCCTCGCATCCAACATATGTTCAAGTGCAAATCTATTGCAGAGCTCATGTCATGGCATTCCTCCCATTGATCAACCGATGGCAAGTGGAGAACTCCCGCGGACTCTCCTGCGTAAAAGCATATTGAAGACACATGGCCAAGCTTCAAGGAAGAACCTAAGAGCTTGAGACTTGGATTGGGTATGGACGGTGTGAACCCATTTGGTCTCAAAAGCACGTCTTACAGTGTATGGCCAGTGGTATTGGTGAATTACAATCTTCCACCCTCTATGGCTATTAAGAAAGGACATGTTATGCTGTCCCTTCTAATTCCAGGGAAACAGAAAGTCAAAAACCCTGATGTTTATTTGGAGCCTTTGATTGATGAGCTAGAGATACTTTGGAGAGGTATCGAGGTGCATGATGTGAGCAGGCCTCCCTCATCACGAGACTTCAACTGCAAAGCAGTCTTGATGTGGACGATGCATGACTTCCCAGGCTATGGCGAGTGTTCAGGTAAGCATTGCATTTTTAATTATGAATAGGCAAAGGATGTGGCACCCTAAACCCACCTTCCACTCTTAATTGGATCTATTGTTCAGGTCTCACTACATCGGGTTACCATGCATGTTCTGTTTGTGGTCCTTCGCTAGTTGCCTCACGGGCAGACGCATTGAATAAGGTCATCTATGAGAATCACCATCGATTTCTCCCACCTGATCATCCTAGATATGTTGCCCCTTGGAATGAAGTCCTCCCACAATCACTCACCGCAGGAGATTGGATGAGAATTTGGGACGGTTCCACGACTCCTCCACCACTTGGCATGAGCCGGTAAGGGTTTGTAACTATTGGCTGGAAGTAAAGATTGGCTATATTGGCTGAAAGTAAAGATTGCACGCTAACACTTTATTTTGTTTAGATACTCCATCTTTTATCGTTTACCATATTGGTCCCACCTCAAGATCAATCACCTACTTGATCCCATGCATATCTTCAAGAATGTGGCATCTACCATTTGGGAGCATTTGAATGGGACACGAGATTCGGCAGGCATAAGGGAGGATCTACGTACCACAGGGAGGATGCGTGAAGCTTGGCCTCAAGAGAGACCAAATGGGCGTGTTTTTTGACCTCGTCCACCGTGGATGTTATCAAAGCTAGAGATGGCGACGGTGAAGCGCGCTATTACTACAATTTGTACTCCCACTGGATGCATGAGGTGTTTGAAGGGAGCCTTTACAAAGAGCAAGAAAAGAGGTGTAAAGCAATTATATGGCTTGAAATCTCATGATTGGCACAAGTGCTCCAAGTAAGTATTTTATGTGCATAATATCTTTTTCCTTTCAAATTTGTGAGTGAATAGCTATAAGCAACTAATCAACCACCCCCTTGCGGGTTCAGTTCATACTACCTACTAGCATTTCACGTAGTGCATCGAAGGACGTGAAAGATTGTATTTACAAGATGGGCGAGCTTGTGAGGTATGTGAGCTCAAAGGAAATAGATCCCACCACGCTTGAGAATGCTCGAGTTATGTCAGTGGAGGCGGTTTGTTTAGTGGAGGAGACATTTCCACGTTCTATTCTGACAAGCCAACTACATCTCATAGTGCATTTGGTGGATGAGATTGCTATATGCGGTACTATACATGCACGATGGTTGTTCTTCCTGGAGCACTTCATGAATACCTTGAAGGGCTTCATGAGACAAAATGCAAGACCCGAAGGTAGCATGGCCGAGGGTTGGTTGGTACAAGAGTCACTTGTATATATTTCTGAGTTTCTTGTTGATGTGGATAGCTCTCTCCCACGACTATGGAGAGATGATGAAGACCTAAGGATGACCTCTATTGTGCCTCAAGGGAAAGGACACAACAAAGTAATAGACACAGAGTTGCATAATGTGATGTGATGAAAAGATGGGTGACAAGATACAACGATGCAAAGGCAAGAAGACAAGAAGAAAGGGCCCTCTTTCGTACACACCACGGATCTCGTGTGCCATACCCTCAGTATCTAAGAGCACTTCCAAAGGATATTCATGTGGATTGGCTACTTGATGAAATGGAGAAAGCAGAGAAAGACGAGGGGATGCATATCACAATGGAAGAATGGGAGTATGCGAGGGGATGCATGACCAAGGTCGGTATATAGAATGTTATGCATAAGTTAGGAGCTTTCAATAATTTAGATTGCTTATTTAATTGATTTTTTCTTGGTGTAGTGGACTATGTTCAATGCTATATGGTGTGAGGGCAAGCATTTTCGAACACAACGGATTGATGATAAGAGAAACACACAAGACTGCGGCGTCATTGCTAGCTTTGAGGGAGCCAATGGAGCCATGGATGATTATTGTGGCATAATCCAAGATATTATTATGCTTGACTTTCGATGCTTCTTTGTGTATGTTTTGGATGTAAAGTGGTTTAAGGACGTGGTGGAAAGAGGCCGTAATGCAACAATCAAATGCCATGCAGGTGGCTTTGTAACTATTGACTCCACAAAGTTTTGGCAAAGTAGGAAGGACACACTAGTACTACCGCAACAATGTGAACAGGTACTGTGCACACATATAAAAATACTCGCTTTTAAATATTTGATGCAAGAAAAGTAACATGATTGTATTTGTGTTTGAATTAGGTTGTCTATCAACCAATGGTGGATAATAATAGATGGTGGCATGTCATACCTATTATGCCAAGTTCCAAAGTGATGTATAGTACATTTACTAATATGGAGCGTATGGAGGATGATCATGGCCATGGACGTGATGATGACCGTGATACGAGAGAGGAGGATGATCATGAGATAGGAGATATAGATATTGAGGCCATTACCAGTGAGGACGAGCCTACCATTCGAGATGCTGATTTCGATGAGCACATGAGTGGCATAAGTAGTAATGGGTTAAATGTATTTGTAGATCTAAACACTTGTTTGGATTTTGAAGTAGATAGTTTGGCAAGGGTTGATTCTCATTGAGGATGAGATTAAACCATAGCCCCATAATTGATATTGGCAAAACTATTTTACATATTGTCTCATTCTCCTCATCTCACTTAATTCTTGTATATGTGGGCTTGCAAAAAATTATGTGCTTTGGTAATCATGGGCAATGTTTGGAAAGCAATGATGTACACCAAAATCTCACTTTTTGTATTCTCTGGTTTGTGTCTATCTACACATCTAAATGCGCATCTGATTCTCAGTGTAAATGCGCAAATAAATGCGCTAATACACGCGCAAATAGACGCGCTAATAAACGTGATGTTAGACAGGCCCGTATTTTCTCAGTTTAGATGCGCACATAGACGCGGTAATTTACGCGCAAATAGACGAGCTTTTAGACGTGCATTTAGACGCACCCGTAATTCCTCTACTAAAGCAATGCCTATAGACGCACCCGCTATTTTGCGCATCTATCAAGCGCGTCTATAGTTGCTTTGTGTTGTTATCACTATAAGAGGTGCTTTTGAGACCAAATGGGTTCACACCGTCCATACCCAATCCAAGTCTCAAGCTCCTAGGTTCTTCCTTGAAGCTTGGCCATGTGTCTTCAATTACAACAAGCTTATACCACCTCTTACTCTACGTAGGATGCTTGAATGACTTCTAATATTGTGTTGGTCCTATCTTCAAGGTTCCATGCACAAGGCATGCATACAAACAGGAATACCTAATAGTACAACATGCTTGTTAGACTATTATGTTGCATAACATTAAGGTATTTGCAAAAAATTTCGAAGGGATGAGAGAGAGTCTTATTGAGACATTAGTCCTAACGAGCACACTTTCGTATTCATCAAGAAGGTTTCTCTCACTTCAAGCATTGGCTTATGTGGCAAGTGACTCGATCCTCCCTCAAGGGTGCAAGCATGCTCGCGTTCGCCTACAATCCCACACTTGGCTCCCTCTTCCCTCCAGGGGGTCACTCAACCATATGTGACTTTATATCACATGAGTGCAACATAAAGGGTTATTTAATTCCATTGTCTCACATTTTCACATACAAAAACGTGCTACAAAAAATATCTTTGAAAAAAATTTACATGTTGAATTAAAAAAAGGTTTATTTTATTAATGCAAAATTCACAAAGTAAAGGATTTATAAATAGGCCTTGAATGCACGCGATAGAGGGTTTATACATAGTGTCCTTGTCAACAACCCCACAATCAATTTTTTGCATGCCACTATAATAGTGCCCTCGTTCATGTCTCTTCTTCTCCTCCATTGAGAGAGAGAGAGAGAAAGAGAGAGAGAGAGAGAGAGAGAGAGAGAGACAGAGAGAGACAGAGAGACAAAGAGAGAGAGAGAGAGAGAGAGAGAGAGAGAGAGAGAGAGAGAGAGAGAGAGAGAGAGAGGAGGGAGAGATGCTTTGTTTGATTTCATAAGCCGTTGATTTTAAAAGTAAGCATACAAATCCATAACTCCTTGCATTTCACAAGTAAAGGATTTTATAAATAGGCCTTGAACACACGCGATAGAGGATTTATACATAGTGTCCTCGACAACAACCCCACAACCAATTTTTTGCATGTCGCTATAATAGTGCCCTCATTCATGTCTCTTCTTCTCCTCCACTGAGAGAGAGAGAGAGAGAGAGAGAGAGAGAGAGAGGGAAGGAGAAAGATGCTTTGTTTGAGTTCATAAGCCGTTGATTTTAAAAGTGGGCATACAAATCCATAACTCCTTGCATTTCACAAGTAAAGGATTTTATAAATAGGCCTTGAACGCACATGATAGAGGGTTTATACATAGTGTCCTCATCAATAACCCCACAACCAATTTTTTACATGCTGCTATAATAGTGCCCTCATTCATGTCTCTTCTTTTCCTCCATTGAGAGAGAGATAGAGATAGAGAGAGAGAGAGAGAGAGAGAGAGACGGAGAGAGATGCTTTGTTTGAGTTCATAAGCCGTTGATTTTAAAAGTGGGCATACAAATCCATAACTCCTTGGAGAAAAGATGCATTGTGTTTTTAAATTGAAGGGCACTTTTTATTAGAAAAGAAAATTTTGGCTTGCCTGGAGGGAGAGGCTATAGTAATCGTTTTGGCCTTGGAAAGATGATAAAATCCTAATTTTGGGTGGGTGTGTGGCAGTTTTGCATGGGTTATGTTAATCATTTTTTGAGTCATGCAAGGGTGTGATTGGCTGTCAATACAAAGCACGTGCTGGTCCTACTGTGCCGCTGTATTCTTGGCAGGTATCTATTTCTACCATGATCTGCTACTGCCAAGTAAACTCTCACATCATTTGGTAGTTGTCCTCCAATAAGGGAAGAAGCTGCATGCATGCAACTTCTCCAAACAGAAGGAGAGGCACATGCTCCATCTTCTCAGTATCCAGCTCGGGGGGGTCACTATGTATAAACCCTCTATATCACGTGCGTTCAAGGCCTATATTTAAAGTCCCTTATCTGTAAAAAATTTCATTAATAAAATGTACCCCTTTTCTATACAAATCTGTAAAATTTTTCCAAACCTATTTTAAATAGTCCCTTATGTATATTTATATCTGTAAATTTTAGAAATTAAAAAAATCCTTCTGTTGAACTCACGTGATAGGGTTACATATGATGAGTGACCCCCCCGAGGTATCCAGACACGACGAAAATGAGCCAGTGCTTCAAGCAAGAACATACCAATTGTGGTGCATCGATGTAGGTCACACATCGACGAATGAAAGTCCAAGGTTTTCCAAGTTTTCGTGGAGGTGAGAGTCGATTGGTAGCTTAGACATTGAAGAATTGAACTCGACTTTGATGCTTTAGGAGTAGACCCCTTTAAAGGCTGTGATGGATTGAGAGTATATTGAGTCTCTACTTCCTCGAGAGTATTTGATGTAGACTTGGGTGTCTCAATTACTTTAATTGGAGATTAAGCAATTATGAATCGAATGGTATTAGCCACAAATGTATATAGTTCTACATCGAAATATGTAGACATTGAGGATTGTGAGCCCTTCACATCAAATATTTCATCAATGTAAGAAAATAATACGTCTGTGCTCAACAGATTATAGGATCTCGTATGCAAGAGAGAAAAACAGATAGTATGGAGAATCAAAAATTTGATTACTGTAGAACTGATACAATAGATGATGCTGCCTCCCAACCGTGTGCTCTTGTGAAAGAAGCTTTGATGGCAAGCTAGAAACAGTAGAGGACGGAGGCTGGATGCTAAGGAATCAGGGTTGCTGTAGCTAGTGATAAAATGGGCTTCACGGGCTTGCTCTTATATAGCCACCAGTCATAGTCGGTTAGGCCCAATATGGTGATCGACCTAGTCCACCCAAAACGGTCGACTGGGGGTCGGTCCCAAAATAGGCCACTGACCACACGATAGAACCGGTGTGCAAAACAAAGCAACTGACCTATGGACACCATTCGGCCCAGAGCCATCCGGGATCATCTGAGGCTCCAAACGGGCCCTGCAACCCGAGAGTGGTAACTGAGCTACTCAAATGCCTTCTCCTCATATGGGGGGTTTTCTGCACATCTGCTCGAGCACTGAAAGCTGAGAGTTTGTAGATATTGTTGCACCATGTACCTTTACCAATGACCTTCCCTTGAAGATCCAGAATTTGTGCACTATTCTTATCGAATTGAACTTTGAGGTCCCGATCCATGATTGCAGAAATGGACAACAAGTTCTTGTTGATATTTGGCACATAAAGAACATCGGACAACTGTTTTACAACTCCATCTGACTTGAGAGCAATTGTACCTTTTCATTTTGCTGGACATTTTGCATCATTGCCGACTACTACTAGGATGTCATTCCCTACCGGCTGTAGAGAGGTATACCAATCCTTCTGACTAGTCATGTGGTGCGATGCACCACTGTCAATGATCCATGATTCATCCGCAAGTACATGAACTACCTCCGTGCAAATCTCCTCATGAATTGCTACGAACACCTCTACTGGTACTACCTGCACACTGTTGCTGGACTCTTTCTTTACTCCGTTCTTCTCATCTGCAATCTTCTTTCGGCACTCATTCTGCTTGTGCCCTGCCTTGTTGCAATAGAAGCACTTGATCTTCTTCTTTCTCTTTTTATCATCAGAAGAAGATGGGTTACTAGAGTCCTTACCCTTACCTTTCTTTGATCCAGTCCAGAAAGCCGAATCTTCTCCAGTCCTCGTCTTTTGATGCATCTGCTCCTCTAGAAGCATTCCGCTGAAATCCTCAAAGTTGAGGGGCGGATTTCTATTCTGAGTATTCAGCACCGTAACAAGACCGTCGTACTTTGGTGGGAGAATCTGTATGCACCTCCGTGCTAGATTCTCACTAGTGATGGTGATGCCAATCACAGTCATCTGATCGCACAGATTCTTCACCATAGTGATGAACTTCTCTGCCACTTCAGACTCAGATAGTTTCTCGTTCGCGAGTTGAGTCTCTAGATTCTGAATCTGCATCTGGTTTGTGGTCCCATACTGATTTTTCAAGACCGTCCATGCCTCCTCCGCTGTGGTGACATGTTGAGTCACTGCCATGACAGAATCACTTACACTGCAGACAATAGAACATAGCGCATCTGCATTTCTTCTTGTCCACATGAGAATCTCATCCGTAGTTGGTACTATCTGTTGTTGTGCATTGGCTGCGCAACCGGCCTCACATCCACCCCAGTAGCAATGTCCCAAAGCTCGTATGTGCTTAGAATGGTCTTCATCTTGAACTTCCAGATTAGATAGTTAGAGCTGTCCAACTTTCCGCTTTCGCCGAATGGTGGGATTCACAGTCTTGCGGGCTGTGCCATCTCTCACAATCTGCTTGCAAATAGAAACACACCACCAAATCTTCTTGCTAGAGTCCAGGCTTTGATACCATGTTAGAAAAGAATACAACGTCTGTGCTCAACAGATAACAGGATCTCATATGCAAGAGAGAAAAACAGATAGTATGGAGAATCAAAAATTTAATTACTGTAGAACTGATACAATAGATGGCGCTGCCTCCCAACCGTGCACTCCTATGAAAGAAGCTTCGATGGCAAGCTGGAAACAATAGAGGACGGAGGCTGGATGCTAAGGAATCAGGGTTGCTATAGCCAGTGATAAAATGGGCTTCACGGGCTTGCTCTTATATAGCCACTAGTCATAGTCAGTTAGGCCCAATATGGTGACCAATCCAGTCTGCCCAAAACGGTTGACTGGGGGTCGGTCCCGAAATAGGCCACCGACCACACGATAGAACCAGTGCACAAAATAGAGCAACTGACCTACGGTCACCGTTCGGCCCCGCAACGCGAGAGTGGTGGGCTGCCCCGAGAAATGCTCCGTCTACCCTCAATGCGGTCAGTCATGGGATGCCTTCCCACACTTGCATGTAGCCTAGTTGGCAGTGTACCAACTCTATCAGAAGCTGTCTAGCCATCAGGCCACACATGGCCCCCATCTGGTGTCCAAACCAGGACCTACTGGATAACTGAGCTACTCAAATGCCTTCTCCTCATATGGGGGGCTTACAAGTAGAGTTAGCTAGTTCGTGCGTAGTTACACAAGAGTGGAGCATTGATATCTAACAATCAAGGAGCAACTTGCAGTTGTAGCACACTCTCCACTCACATCTGTATGGATCATTTTGCTCTACAACCTCACATCGTTGTAAGTCCATTGCTTCTTGCAAGTCACCATCATAGTTTGTGACTTGTTCAATTGCACTTATTAACCTTGATGTGGACCTATCCATCATAACATACAAGGGAATGAATAAGTACATCGCAAAAGATACATACCATGAAAGGAGCATGAAAGTTACAATGCATTAAGAGTAAGTGTACCACAAAAGTTACAATGCATTAAGAGTGTACTTACACTAACACATTGCCATTATATCTTGGCATTGAATTGGCAAAATTTGTGGGCAGTCATGGGTAGGGGCCCGACAAAATCTATTCCCCACTTTTGAAACGGATGGATGGACATCAATGGGTGATGTTGCCCAGGATGCAAATCCTTCCTACCAAAGAATTGGCATGATTCACAAGTTTTGCAATGCATAGTGACATCCTTAAACAAGGTCGGCCAATAGTACCCAGCATGTAAAATCTTCTTAGCTGTATAGTCACTAGCATAGGGGCCTCCACAAAATCCATCATGATAATGCTTCAATACCTTAGGTACTTCATCTGCATCAATGGCCCGTCTTAATACCCCATCCATGCCTTGACGGTACAACACTCCATCAAAGAGGGTGTAGCACCTACTATCTCTACGGGTCTTCTTTCTCTCATAGCTAGTACTTTCTGGAGGAAAGGAGAAAGCAGTCAGAAACCTGTAGATATCGCCATACCATGGATCCCCAACTTCTATGGCCGCTACAAGGGTTACATCAAGGCACTCCTCTAAATCAATCAAAGCATTCTTCAAGTTGGAACAACCCCCTTTTACAATTTTGAAAGAAAAATCATATTCTTGTAAAACTGCCAACCATTTGGCCAACCGGCCCATGGGATTTGGTGATTGAAGAACCTGCTTTGCAAGACCAGTGCTAGTGAGTATAATGAAGGATTTCCAACCACATAATGCTTAAATTTATCAATGTAGAACACCAAATACAAGGCATGCTTGTCAACCTCTGAGTAGTGTCATTTGGTGTCAAGCAATTGTTGAGAAGTAAGTGAACAGGATACATGAGCCGATCCTCCCCTTGCTAAAGAAGAATACCTGCCAGAGTGTGCTCACCAAACCTAGGAGTAATATAGAAAGTCTTTAACCAATTTGGATTGCGTAGAATGGGTTCTGCAGTGAGAGCATTCTTGATTTGTGCAAACCCATGATCACAATCCTCATTCCAAGAGAAATCAACCCCATCTTTCAATAGCATAGTCATGGGTTGTGTCAAAGCAGCATATTGATCAATGAAGCAGTGATAGTATCCTGCTAGATTGACAAATGAGCATACCTGATGCATGGTTGTTGGTGGGGAGAGCTTGAGGATAGCTTCTACCTTCTCGGGGTTAGGCTTGACACCATTAGATGAGACAATATGTCCCAGTAACCTCCCTTGAGTGGCTCCAATGGTGCATTTCTCAGGGTTGAGACTGCCATTCGCATCATTGACCCTTTGGAAGGCCAATCTAACCTTCATGACATGCTCCTTACGTGACGAGAATATATAGAAATCATCTAAAAACACCTCTAAGAAATCCCCCAAATAAGGAGCAAAGACCATTTGCATAAATATTTGAAAGGTAGTAGGAGCATTGGTGAGGCCAAATGGCATTACTTTGAATGCAAATGTCCCGCAGGGTGTGGCAAATGTGGTTTTAAGCACATCTTCTTCGGCAATTCTGATTTGATAAAACCAGGAGTAACCATCACAGAAATTATACATCTCATGACCACTTACCTTCTCAAGAATGAGGTCTTGAAAGGGAAGAGGATGATGGTCCCTCTTGGTGGTTGCATTGAGTTTCTTATAGTTGATGCAGACCCGCCACTTTGTTTTCTTTGGATTGACTACCACTAGTGAAACCCATTCAGTATTGTGAACTAGAATAATAAACCCAGCTTCTACAAGTTTCTGCAACTCTTAGCGTAAAGCATTGGTCTGTAGGGGCCCTAATCTCTGATACTTCTAAGCCACAGGCTTTGCATCAGGCTTTAGCTCTATCTTGTGCTCTATGGCAATCACATGGCAAAGGTGGTGGTAGCTAGTTGCGAAGAGGTCAGGGAAATCTTTGAACATTTCTAGGAACTCGTCTTTCTCACTTGCAGTGAGGTCTAGAGAAAGCATAGATTCAAGCTGTTGAGGACTATCTGTTACCTTTTCTGTAGGTGGGGGGTCAGAGACACCCCCATCATGTAACCTTTCTCCTCTGAGAACTCCTTCCCCCCGTCTGATCCTTCCATTGATTCAGACACCAAGGATGAGAGAGTATCACTATCTTGCTCCTCTTCTTCTTTTGGTTCCATGGCACGTGGTTGCACTGGGATCTTCTCCTTAGAAGCACCAAAAAACATGTGTCCTGTCTTCCAATAGCTGACTGCATCACTCTTTCTCAACCATGGTCTCCCAAGTATGGCTAGGTAACTCCTGCCTGTATCTTCGATATCCACTACATAGAAATTGATGGCAGTGGTCAACCCATTGACAGTGATGGACAAATCCTCAATGACTCCCAGGGTGGCGAGGCATCGACCATCTGCTACCTTGATTCAAGTGGAGGAACACCTTGTGCATTTTAAACTCAATTTCTTCATTATTCGGGGCAACATGATATTACATGCAGCTCCCCCATCAACACACACTTTTGACATGGCAGTTATCTATGATGACATCAACTGTATGTGGGTGCCGATCAACTTCTTTAGAGATAGAAGAAATCTCTCATACCTTTTCCTTTTTCTTGCTCTTCCTTGTTGAGAGCCCCTGCTACAACTCACATCTCACCTTAGGGCTTAAAGCTAATAGTTGAGGAAGCGTGATGCTCAAAGAACAATGAACAAGGTCCTGAACAACCGAATAGTCTTCTTGCCTTGAGCCGATAGGGAAATTCGAGGGCGACCACTTACTCCTGCGAGATCTTTTAGTCTTTCTGTTGGTGGGTCTACCATCTCAACATCGGAGGGCCCTGAGAAGGAGACCTTCTTCCTGGGGTGGCTTGGTCCATGGTTTGGAGAGGGGTTTGAGGTGGTACGACTTCTCTTCCTGAGGTCAAGGACCTATACATTAGAATCCTCGGAGCCTAATTCACTTAGAAGATTCACCCTTGGAATATTGTGACATTCGGTGTTATAATGATCCTTCTGGTGGCACTCGTAGCATACAACATTAGCACAGTCTCTTGGAGGCCGATTGGCTTGATTTTTAATGCCCACCATCTCAAGCCAAAGATCATTTAGGGCCTTGGATAGGTCATTGACTCTTGGATCTTTAGTAAAAAGGGCCGGGGGAGTAGGAAGGAGGGGGGCTCGTGGGCAAGGCTGGGAAAATCTTCCAAGTAGAGGGTGAGGATGTACACCTTGTTGAGGATAAGCATCTAAAGGAGGACCATACATTTGAGGTGGAGGCGGTGGATACATTCCTGATCGAGGGTGGGGGTATGCCCCTGAGTTGGACCCCTCAGGTTTTGTTGCAAGAATTGAGTGGGTTGCAGAGGGACAATCATCTTCTTTGAAGCGGGGTCAGAGACTGAACTTTATCAAACTTTTAAGCAATGTCATGTGCTAGCACCATAGTTTTTGGATTCTCTCATTTAAGCTTGAGGCAGAATTTGTCTAGCATTGTCCTCCTGTGTGGCAATTAAACGATCCAAGAGCATGGCTACTCGATCCACATATCGACGCGCCATCTCACCTTCTGACTGCTTCAAGTTTGCCACCTACAAGTACACATTCTCCAGCTCCTCTTCTTTGTTGAAATAATCAATCATCACTGTTGTTAACCTTGTCCAGCTTTGTTGAATGTCGTCGGCCTGCTTCTCATACCACACTTGAGCCAAACCCTCAAAAAATGTGGGAAAATCCAACAGCCATCTATCTTTAGTAAGAAGTTGAGAGAAACACATCGGTGCTTGAAGGCCACAAGATACTCATTTGGATTTTCTTCAACCCATCCACAGAACATGGCACTACAAGGCACAGACCATTTTCCGACGGAAATACCGACGCTTTTTACATTAAAAATTTTTTTTTTCACGGGCGCAAAGGTCGCTATAAAAGTCGTTAAAATCGTCGGAAAAGGAGCGTCGCTATAAACCGTCGCTATATAGCGATGCTGTTAATCGTCGCTATATAGCGACGATGCAAACGTCGCTATATAGCGACACTGTTAATCGTCGCTATATAGCGACGCTTATAGCGACACTGGTAAGCGTCGCTATATAGCGACGATTAACAGAAGTAAAAAAAAAGGGTTAGTGGGGCTAAACAGGGCTTGGCCCTGTTTAGCCCCACTAATCCTTTTTTTTTTTTGGTAATTACAAAAGAAAGTTTTTTATAACAAAATTTCCCTTGCTTGCAGGGTGATACAAAATTGTTCTTGTGAACGATGAGGAAGAAATGCATATACATATACAACTGTGTTTGTAACAAAATTACCCTGTGAAAGGGCGATACAAAATTGCTCAAACGAGCGGATATACAAAATGCTACTATCACTACTCATCCGAATCCGAATCCGAATCATCTTGTTGGCCTGTTCCTTGGTCCTCGACACCTGCGTCTTCTCCCTCGTCCCCGACACTTGTGTCTTCTCCCTCGTCCTCGGCACCTGCGTCCGATCCTTGCCCCTGTTGATCGCTCGTCTCTGATGATGGGACGCTTGAGCTTTGACCCTAAGAGTGAACCATATAAATCGAAAATTAGATTGGAACTTAAATTAAAAAGTGAGATTACAAGTAGGAGTAAACTTATACCGTGCGAGCAGCCACCTCAGCCCAATCGACTGTCGCTCCCATTGCCTCTTGCTCAATGAACCACGGCTTTGTTCCTATCCGAAATGCACGCCGTGTCTCTGCATCCGTAGGAAGATGACCCATCGTAGCTTGCTGTGGATCCAATTTATGAGAGTTAGAGTTAGCTAAAGTGCATGTAATATGTAAGTAAAACAAATAGAACAATACATTAAATGGGAAGAAGTAGACTTACCACAGTTGCCTCGAACGCATACCGTCCGCCTGCACCAAAGTGCGAAGTACCTACGACGTCCAGCCATCTCTTCGCAGCCCTCCTCTGACCCTCGAACATTTTGGGATGGTCCCTATGTTGCTTCTTGAAGTACTTCCAATCAGCTTTGTTTGCCCAGCTGGGTTTAGCCAACCCCTTTGTAATGGAAGTACGCAAGGTTGATCTGCGATGCTTTAGGACCAAACCCATGCGCTCGAGCATATAATTGTTATTAAACTCCACATTTGGCGGATTAGGATATCTTTGTTTTAACTCATCGATCACCGCCTGCTTCTTTTGGGCATCTTGATACCGCCAATCGATATTTATGCCGCTCTTGAAGTGATGACTCATCAACCTCCTCATGGCAGCCATCACTGCTTTGCCCTTCTGGTCTTCTATTATCTCTCCGGCAGATGTGTTTTGATAGGAGAGATCCCCTGATGAGTAAGGGGGACTGACGGTAGCAGAGTCTGAAGGAGTGGAAGCTGCGCGACCGCTTCCGGATCGAGGAGTAGCTGTGGGAGTAGGAGAGGGAAAGGGACCTGACTGATACTGTGTCTCCGAACCAAGTGGAGAGCTAAAGGAGCGTGAGTGTGCTGACTCGTCTACATTTCCTGAGTCAGCACAACATGAGCCGCCCATCCTACTCTTCCTTCCCTTGCAGGAGGCATGCGCAGGTGATGATCCCGCGGTCGAAGGGGCGCGAGGGGATGGCTGGGCAGTACGTCCACCCGTCGGTGTAGGGGAAGGAATTGCGGAGGTCCTTTGAGAGAGCAGAGAGAAGAATCTCGCTGCCTCCTCATCGCTCATCTGCGCTACAAACTCGTCGGGAGTCTCGACAAAGCCATACGCGGCTTGTAAAGGAGTCCCCTGAGGGGTAGTCGCAGTGCTACATGGAAGAGGGGTCGGACCAGGGGTAGTCACAGTGCTAGGACCGAGAGGAGTCGGACCAGGGCTACTCCTCGGGGTAGTCGCCTGAGAGGAATCAAAGTCCTCTGGAGCATATAGATCGTGAGCTCTCCTCCTGCGAGGCTGTCCGTACTCGTCGGATGAGCGACGTGATCCCATGTCTAACATAGACACAAACACGAAAACAGAAAACAAAAAACAAACATGAGCATTCTCATAGGCATAGGCATAGGCAAGAAGAAAGAAGAGGGAAAGGAAAGAAGAGGGAAAGGAAAAAGGGAAAAAAGAGGGAAAGATAAGAGGGAAAGAAGATGTAAAGGAAAGAAAAGAATGAGAATGAGGAATAGAGAATGAGAGAAGGGGGAAATAGAGAAGGGGAAAGAGATGAGGGAAAATAGGGAAGGAGAGAAGGGGGAAATGAGAGAAGGGGGAAATAGAGTGGGAAAAGGAGAATGAGCTTATGCATAAATAGAGAAGGAGCTTATGCTTCTCTCATTCTCTATTTCCGCATAAGCTCATGCATAAGCATGAGCTTATGCGGAAACTTAAGCATAAGCTCATGCACATGCATGAGCATAAGCATGAGCTTATGCTTAAGCATAGGCATCGGAAATAGAGAAGGAGCTTATGCATAAAATAGAGAATGAGTTTCCGCATGCTTATGCTCATGCGGAAAAAGAGAAGGAGCTTATGCGGAAAAAGAAAAAGAGAGAGGCTTATGCGGAAACTCATTCTCTATTCCCGCACAAGCTCCTTCTCTTTTTCCGCATGAGCTTATGCTTATGCTCATGGGTGAGCATGAGCTTATGCTCATGTTTCCGCATATGCTCACGCAAAAGAGAAAGAGAAAGAGCTTATGCGGAAAAAGAGAAAGAGCTTATGCGGAAACTTCCGCATAAGCTCATGCATGAGCATAAGCATGAGCTTATGCTTATGCTTATGCTTAAGCATAAGCTCATGCTTATGCTCATGCGGAAAAAGAGAAGGAGCTTATGCTCATGCGGAAAAAGAGAAGGAGCTTATGCGGAAAAAGAGAATGAGAGAAGCATAAGCTTCTCTCATTCTCTATTTCCGCATAAGCTTCTCTCATTCTCTATTTCCGCATAAGCTCATGCGGAAAAAGAGAAAGAGCTTATGCGAAAAAAGAGAATGAGAGAAGCATAAGCTCCTCTCATTCTCTATTTCCGCATAAGCTCATGCAGAAACTTAAGCATAAGCTCATGCTCATGCATGAGCATAAGCATGAGCTTATGCTTATGCTTATGCTTATGCTTAAGCATAAGCATAAGCATAAGCTCATGCTTATGCTCATGCGGAAAAAGAGAAGGAGCTTATGCGGAAAAAGAGAATGAGAGAAGCTTATAGCATAAGCTTCTCTCATTCTCTATTTCCACATAAGCTCATGCGGAAACTTATGCATAAGCTCATGCTCATTCTCTATTTCCGCATAAGCTCATGCGGAAAAAGAGAAAGAGCTTATGCGGAAAAAGAGAATGAGAGAAGCATAAGCTTCTCTCATTCTCTATTTCCGCATAAGCTCATGCAGAAACTTAAGCATAAGCTCATGCTCATGCATGAGCATAAGCATGAGCTTATGCTTATGCTTATGCTTATGCTTAAGCATAAGCATAAGCATAAGCTCATGCTTATGCTCATGCGGAAAAAGAGACACTACTACACACGCATCCTATTGCGACGTTTACGTACCGACGATTAGCGCCCGCTTAGCGTTAATCGTCGGTATAAAAATCGGGTGTCGTAAATCGTCGCTATATAGCGACTTTTAATAAACGTCGCTATATAGCGACGTTAGTAAAAGTCGCTATATAGCGACTTTTAAAAGTCGCTATATAGCGACGTTAGTAAAAGTCGCTATATAGCGACTTTTAAAGGTCGCTATATAGCGACACTGAGACACTAAATTATAGCGACGTTTTACAGAGAGGTTTTTTTTTTTTTTTAGCCTTAAAATTTATTTTCTTCCAATGACAAAATTTTTTAAATTTTCATACATGTTTGAGCTCTAGAGAATTAAAAAATGAGAGCATGTACATCAAGCCTTTGAAGCTCATATATTCATGTCCAAGTTTGAGATGAGAAAAATCAAATTAAATAAGAGCATTTACATCAACTGTTTCATCTTGATACAAGTCTAAGGCGCCAAGCAAGTCTATCTCCAACTCTATACCGAGTTGATCTCCTATATCATCATCGTACTCTAGCATCGTACATTCACCTAAAAGTATTTGATCATCTTCTTCAATTAAGCTTAAGTGTGGTGATTGATCTTGACGATTGTTGTCTTCCTCGTCAATATCGTGATCTCCATCCTCCTCCCGTGCGATGTCATTATGCGCATCTTCCTCTTGCCTCATATGGTGATCTACATCTTCTTCGCTAGATTCATCAATTGGATCCGGATTTGGTAGTGGCATCTCCATATCCACATCTCGATCTTCAAAAATCTGCTTACTTCGTGGTGCAACTTGGATCACGTACCACCATCTTGGATCAGAACGATCCGGATGAAAAACCACCTATATTGAAGATGAAAAATCACGTGCCAAATGTCGTCAATTATATATATATCAATGGACTTAAAAAACGAAAGCTTCGACTAATTAAATCATTAGTATGCACCTGCTCACAGTGCTCGGGAAGAACAAAAGTATCACTTTCATCGGTCCAATGTTTGGTGGAGTCTATTGCAAAGAGACCGCTACCATCTTTTCTCACAGTTGCATGGGGACCGTTGTAAGTAGTTCTAAACCATTTTACATCAAGAATGAAAATAGTAAATCGTCTGAAATCAATTTCATAGATGTCGCGTATGGTTCCACAATAATCCAACTGTGAGGAGAGAAGATTGGTATCCGAAGCACTTGCTCGGCTATCTTGTGTGAAGTTAGCCATGACTCCACAATCATACGTGACTCTCTTTGAATCGATGCGTTCTATGCGAAAATGTCGTCCATATGACCATAATGCACTGTACTTTTTGTACTGTAAAAGAGCATCATTAAAACAATGAAGATGCACCTATTTTATAGCATATATTGCCACAAATAATTACTTGATTACATCAAGAGATAAGAAACTTACATGCACCATACATCCAGATGATAACTCTCGCTCGCGCTCGTTTATTGTCTCTCCATCACGTTCGGCTTTACGTATAGCTAGTTGTAGCCAATCAAGTGACATGTGAGTAGGGAGAAGAGCCAGATCTCGTGGATATGGTTGTGATCGCCTATACATTACTCTGAATCTCGTCCTTGCATTTATTCTTTCTGCTTTGGCCACTTCATATCTCTCAATCCACTTTTGCATCTCAGGGCTATTGAGGATACAAAACTTATTGAATTTCTCCATTTGCTCTTCGATCATCTTTCTTTCAATCCCTTTTCCTTGGGGGACCTCGCCAATGATGCGATCATCATCCTTGTTGTGCCAAGCTTGCGGCATATCAGGATCCGTGGATGCAAGAAACTCTGTGATATATACTAATGACTCTTGCACAAGCCATCCCTCTGCCATGCTTGCTTCTGGTCTTGCTCTTTGTCTTACAAACCCCTTTAAAGTTTTCATAAACCGCTCGAGAAAAAACATCCATCGATTATGAACGGTACCTGCTATAGCCACCTCATCAACTATGTGCACAAGCAAGTGGACTTGAGTTGTCATAATGCTTGAGGGAAAGTGCTTCTCAAGCAAGCATACAGCTTCGATGGATTCCACCCTAGCCTTCTCGATGCTCGATATAGAGATCTCTTTTTGAGATATCCACCTATTTCACATGTCCATGCATATGTAAGATATTTGAGATATCCACCTATTTCACATGTCCATGAAGAAAATACATAATGCGAATTGATAGTAAGCATACCTCACAATACCACAGATCTTGAATATAGCATTTCTAACATCTTCTTGTAAGCACCCTTTTATTGTAATTGGAAGGATGAACTATCAAAGCAACAATGAAATCATGTCAACAATATAACATAATAATAATTACGCTAATGCATCACTATTATCGGTACACTAATTCTACTTAGAATACCTGTAAGACCTTGTGCCAATCATGGGACTTGAGGCCACTAAGCTTATTGTCCTTTGAAAATGCTCCTTTCAAGCAACGCATGTACCCTGTCGGTGTTTGAAAAGAGGCAATGTCTGCCTTGATCGCTGCCTCCTCCCTCGTAGAGAGGATCCACGTTGCTTTCGGGAGGACAACTTTTCCTGAAGCATGCACTTGGGGCCACATGGGAGACATCCTATTCATAGCACGCAAGTCTTCTCGCACTCCTCTCGAGTCCTTGGAACCAACCAAGTGTGCCCAAATGGTAGCCCCCACATTCTTAAAGATATGCATGGGATCCAAGAGATGATTGATTTGTAACTGACCCCAATAAGGAAGCTCGTGAAAGATCGATAGCCTCTTCATACCAGGAGGAGGTTCCTCTCCATTCTCCCTCCAAGCTTGAATCCAATCACTTGCTTTCAAATATGATGGTGGTGGATCAAGCTGACCTCCACGTGCGAGATGGTCGAGCGGAAGGTATCGAGCATGACCTTCATAAACATTTTTCCTCATGTGTTTGGAGTAGCGTGCAAGAGATTTCAGAGCGGGTCCACAAACAGGACAAGCATGGTACCCACTTGTAACAAGCCCTGCACGCGTGCATGAATATGTTAGTACAAGACATGCGTGCAAAAGAGAGTAAAAAAAGCATAATCCCTCATTGTACATGTAAAGACATAACCACGTACCTGCGCACTCTCCATATCCTGGGTAGTCATGCATGGTCCACATCAAGATACCCCTGACGGAAATATCATTGGTATGCCTAGGAGCTCTGGAAATATCAAAGACCTGCACTCCTCTCCATAATATCTGTAACTCCTCTATCAAAGGTGCCATGTACACGTCCATGTTTCTTGCCTTGTACTTTCCTGGCACAAGTAGTGCAAGCATGAGGTGTCCCTTTTTTATTGTTAGCCATGGTGGGATATTGTAATTCACCACGACTATGGGCCATGTCGACCAAGATGTCGAGCGTAACCCGAAAGGATTCACGCCGTCCATAGCTAGCCCAAGATGTAAGTTGCGTGGCTCTCTCGCAAAGTCCGGCCACTGATTATCTATGTGCTTCCAAGCCGCACAATCTGCGGGAATCCTCAATGTGTGATCAGTGGACCGATGAGATGCATGCCATGTCATCAACTCCGCTATGGATTTGCATCGAAAATGTGTTGTATTCTTGCAATGATGGGAAAGTGTCTTAAGACCTTTACCGGTATCCTCTCACCCTGCAAGTCATCTCTATATCGTTGTTCCCCACACTTTGGACAACTAGCCAAATCTCCATGCTCACGACGAAAGAGAATACAATCATTACGGCAAGCATGGATGGTATCATAATCCATACCCACCATTGTTAGCATCTTTTTCGCTTCATCTCTTGATGCGGGCATGGTATTTGGTGCAGGCAACATCTTTTGGAGCAACCTATGACAAAGACACTATCCAAATGATGATTCTCAAAACAAACAATATCCAAATAATGAGTCAATCAAATTAATGCAAGGCTAACCTCATTAAGGCCGAGACACTTGTATCCGACCACCCATACTGTACTTGTAGATTCAAGATTGAGAGACAAGCACGTAGTTTAGACATCCTAGCACCCTCGTACAATTGTGTTGATTGCAACTCTCGCATTTTCACCTCAGACTCTGACATCACGTGTACGTGGGATGTAGTGCCCCTAAAAATGGAATCCATCATGTCGACCATACCCTCGTCGTCATCTGGGAGACTATAGTCTTGTTGAAAGTGAGAAGGTATATGTGTACCCTCGTCACCCTCGTCATCCTGTCATAAGCTCATTCGTGTAAATAGAAGATCTTCTAATTCCGGGTATACAATAAGATTGCGAACTTAAATAGCTTTGACTTACCGATGATCCATCAACATGTGCAACACCAACGGGGGGTACTGGTTCCGGCTCCTCCCCATACATCCGCAAGTGGCGCATGATAATACGACGTTGATGTCGTACTTCTCGCTTGCAATGAGTGCAATGACAATATAACCTCTCCGTAAGCCACTTCGTGCTCCCGGGCGTTGGCGCATCATCGGATGAGCTTCCACTCGTCCCTTCCATCTACACTTATAAAACCAAAACATAAGCATGAAGAGGAGATGTACACAATTATGAGCATAGCATGTTTAATTTGAGCTTCTCTTGAGGCTATATAAAAAGAATGACATCGCTATATAGTAAGGATTGAAACAAAAAATCCTATATAGTAAGGCTATGTAGTAAGAGGAGATATTGACAATTATAGGCATAGCATGTTTGAGTCACAAGAGGCCTCATTAAAAAATAAACAGTAAGCGTTGCTATATAGCGACGCTCTGTTCCATCGCTATATAGCGACGATTTTAATTGAAAGCGTCGCTATATAGCGACGCTTTCAATTAAAAACGTCGCTATATAGCGACGAATAAGCGTCGCTATATAGCGACGCTGTGGGTTAAAACCCGAAACGCCGAAACCCGCGGCGTTTTGCTCAAAGATTTCCTAATCTCTCAAGTAAGCTCTCCAAAATCTCCTCCCACCTATTTTCACTGACCTCCCATCTATTCCAAGCAACCTCCTACCCTATTTCCCACTCCTCACCCTCCTCCTACCTCTTGTGCACCCTCTCTCTCCTGTTTCCCTCTTTGGTTTCCAGAAAGAAAGTTCTTCAAAAGGTGAGTTTCTTTCAACAATGTAGGTTGTTTGTTTGTTAGCTTTGGTTTTGTGAGTGTTTCTACTTGTATTGCTAAAGTTTTAAACTAGTTTTCATGCTTGATTAGAAAGGATTCAAACAAAAAACGAAATTTCAAGAAAGAAAGAAAGAAACTCACCTCTTCTTCCTGTATTTCTCTTCCTTCTCTTCCTTCTCTTCTCCTCAATCTCCTCCTTTCCTTGTCTCCTCAATCTTCTCTTTCCTTGTCTCCTTTCAAGAAGTTGCTTTTGTGATCTCCTCTTTCCAGTAACATCTTATTTGAAAAAATGGGTTGTTTTCTCTCTTTTGTAGGGCCAGTCCACTACACCGAGCGGGACATAGTCTCTCTTTTGTGGGCCCAGTCCACTACACCGAGCGGGACATACTTTTACAGGTAAGTGCTTCCTCTTCTTTCCATTTAAGCTTTTTGTTATTTGCATTGGCCTGCAGCTAGCGCCTTAAGCGCTAGCTGCAGTGATGGGCGTAGGAACCCTCTCTTCCCCCTTCTCTTTTTCTCATTTTCCCCCTTCTCTTTTTTCCCTCTTCTCTTATTCTCTCTTTCCCCCTCTCTCTTTTCCCTTCTCTCTTTCCTTTCCCCCTTATTCTCTATTTCCACATCCCTCTTATTCTCTTATGCTTATGCTTCTCTCATTCCCCCTTCTCTCATTCGCATAAGCTCTTTTTCCGCAAGAGCTTATGCGGAAATAGAGAATGAGAGAAGCATATGCTTCTCTCATTCTCTTTTTCCGCACAAACTCCTTCTCTTTTTCCGCATAAGCTCCTTCTCTATTTTCGCATGAGCATAAGCATAAGCATAAGCTCATGCTTATGCTCATGCATGAGGATGAGCTTATGCGCAAGTTTCCGCAAGAGCTTATGTGCAAGTTTCCGCAAGCATAAGCATAAGCTCATGCTTATGCTCATGCATGAGCATGAGCTTATGCGCAAGTTTCCGCAAGTTTCTGCAAGTTTCCGCAAGTTTCCGCAAGTTTCCGCAAGCATAAGCATAAGCATAAGCATAAGCTCATGCTTATGCTCATGCATGAGCATGAGCTTATGCGCAAGTTTCTGCAAGAGCTTATCCGCAAGTTTCCGCAAGTGCTCCTTCTCTTTTTCCGCATAAGCTCCTTCTCTTTTTCCGCATGAGCATAAGCATGAGCTTATGCTTATGCTTATGCATAAGCATAAGCATAAGCTCATGCTTATGCTCATTCATGAGCATGAGCTTATGCGTAAGTTTCCGCAAGAGCTTATGCGGAAATAGAGAATGAGAGAAGCATATGCTTCTCTCATTCTCTTTTTCCGCATAAGCTCCTTCTCTCATTCCGCATAAGCTCCTTCTCTATTTCCGCATGAGCATAAGCATGAGCTTATGCTTATGCTTATGCTAAAATCAGCGGATGAGTTGTGGTTAGGGGTGAAATGCCACTCGAACCCAGAGCTAGCTGGTTCTCCCCGAAATGCGTTGAGGCGCAGCAGTTGACTGGACTATCTAGGGGTAAAGCACTGTTCCGGTGCGGGCTGCGAGAGCGGTACCAAATCGAGGCATGCATAAGCATAAGCATAAGCTCATGCTTATGCTCATGCGGAAATAGAGAAGGAGCTTATGCGGAATGAGAGAAGGAGCTTGTCATGAGCTTATGCGCAAGTTTCCGCAAGAGCTTATGCGCAAGTTTCCGCAAGAGCTTATGCACAAGTTTCCGCAAGTTTCCGCAAGTTTCCGCAAGCATAAGCATAAGCATAAGCATAAGCTCATGCTTATGCTCATGCAAGTTTCCGCAAGTTTCCGCATGAGCTCCTTCTCTTATTCCGCATAAGCTCCTTCTCTTTTTCCGCATAAGCTCCTTCTCTATTTTCGCATGAGCATAAGCATAAGCATAAGCTCATGCTTATGCTCATGCATGAGCATGAGCTTATGCGCAAGTTTCCGCAAGAGCTTATGCGCAAGTTTGCGCAAGTTTCCGCAAGCATAAGCATAAGCATAAGCATAAGCATAAGCTCATGCTTATGCTCATGCATGAGCATGAGCTTATGCGCAAGTTTCCGCAAGAGCTTATGCGCAAGTTTCCGCAAGTTTCCGCAAGTTTCCTCAAGCATAAGCATAAGCATAAGCATAAGCTCATGCTTATGCTCATGCATGAGCATGAGCTTATCCGCAAGTTTCCGCAAGAGCTTATCCGCAAGTTTCCGCAAGTGCTCCTTCTCTTTTTCCGCATAAGCTCCTTCTCTTTTTCCGCATGAGCATAAGCATGAGCTTATGCTTATGCTTATGCATAAGCATAAGCATAAGCTCATGCTTATGCTCATTCATGAGCATGAGCTTATGCGTAAGTTTCCGCAAGAGCTTATGCGGAAATAGAGAATGAGAGAAGCATATGCTTCTCTCATTCTCTTTTTCCGCATAAGCTCCTTCTCTCATTCCGCATAAGCTCCTTCTCTATTTCCGCATGAGCATAAGCATGAGCTTATGCTTATGCTTATGCATAAGCATGAGCTTATGCTCATGCTTATGCTCATGCATGAGCATGAGCTTATGCGCAAGTTTCCGCAAGAGCTTATGCGCAAGTTTCCACAAGTTTGCGCAAGTTTCCGCAAGAGCATGAGCTTATGCTTCTCTCCTTCTCTATTTCTGCATATGCAGAAACATGAGCATAAGCTCATGCTCACCCATGAGCATCCGCATAAGCTCATGCGGAAAAAGAGAAGGAGCTTATGCGGAAATAGAGAATGAGTTTCCGCATAAGCTCTTTCTCTTTTTCCGCATAAGCTCTTTCTCTTTCTCTTTTGCGTGAGCATATGCGGAAATAGAGAATGAGAGAAGCTTATGCTTCTCTCCTCCTCTATTTTCGCATATGCGGAAACATGAGCATAAGCTCATGCTCACCCATGAGCATAAGCATAAGCTCATGCGGAAAAAGAGAAGGAGCTTATGCGGAAATAGAGAATGAGAGATGCTTCTCTCCTTCTCTTTTTCTGCATAAGCTCCTTCTCTTTTTCCGCATGAGCATAAGCATGCGGAAACTCATCCTTCTCATGCTTATGCTCATGCATGTGCATGAGCTTATGCTTAAGTTTCCGCATAAGCTCATGCTTATGCGTGAGCTTATGCGGAAATAGAGAATGAGAGAAGCATAAGCTCATTCTCTATTTCTGCATAAGCTCATTCTCTATTTCCCACTCTATTTCCCCCTTCTCTCATTTCCCCCTTCTCTCATTCTCTATTTTCCCTCATCTCTTTCCATTTCTCTCATTCTCTATTTCCTCATTCTCATTCTTTTCTTTCCTTTACATCTTCTTTCCCTCTTATCTTTCCCTCTTCTTTCCCTCTTTCCTTTCCCTCTTCTTTCCTTTCCCTCTTCTTTCTTCTTGCCTATGCCTATGCCTATGAGAATGCTCATGTTTGTTTATTTGTTTTCTGTTTTCGTGTTTGTGTCTATGTTAGACATGGGATCACGTCGCTCATCGGACGAGTACGGACAGCCTCGCAGGAGGAGAGCTCACGATCTATATGCTCCAGAGGACTTTGATTCCTCTCAGGCGACTACCCCGAGGACTACCCCTGGTCCGACTCCTCTAGGTCCTAGCACTGTGACTACCCCTGGTCCGACCCCTCTTCCACGTAGCACTGCGACTACCCCTCAGGGGACTCCTTTGCTAGCCGCGCATGGCTTTGTTGGGACTCCCGACGAGTTTGTAGCGCAGATGAGCGATGAGGAGGCAGCGAGATTCTTCTCTCTGCTCTCTCAGAGGACCTCCGCAATTCCTTCCCCTACACCGACGGGTGGACGTACAGCCCAGCCATCCCCTCGCGCCCCTTCGACCGCGGGATCATCACCTGCGCATGCCTCCCGCAAGGGAAGGAAGAGTAGGATGGGCGGCTCATGTTGTGCTGACTCAGGAGATGTAGACGAGTCAGCACACTCACGCTCCTTTAGGTCTCCACTTGGTCCGGAGACACAGTATCAGTCAGGTCCCTTTCCCTCTCCTACTCCCACAGCTACTCCTCGATCTGGAAGCGGTCGCGCAGCTTCCACTCCTTTAGACTCTACTACCGTCAGTCCCCCTTACTCATCAGGGGATCTCTCCTATCAAAAAGGGCAAAGCAGTGATGGCCGCCATGAGGCGGTTGATGAGTCATCACTTCAAGAGCGGCATAAATATCGATTGGCGGTATCAAGATGGCCAAAAGAAGCAGGCGGTGATCGATGAGTTAAAACAAAGATATCCTAATCCGCCAAATGTGGAGTTTAATAACAGTTATATGCTCGAGCGCATGGGTTTGGTCCTAAAGCATCGCAGATCAACCATGCGTACTTCCATTACAAAGGGGTTGGCTAAACCCAGCTGGGCAGACAAAGCTGATTGGAAGTACTTCAAGAAGCAACATAGGGACCATCCTGAAATGTTCGAGGGTCAGAGGAGGGCTGCGAAGAGACGGCTGGATGTCGTAGGTACTTCGCACTTTGGTGCAGGCGGACGGTATGCGTTCGAGGCAACCGTGGTAAGTTTACTTCTTTCCATTTAATGTATTGTTCTATTTGTTTTACTTACATATTACATGCACTTTAGCTAACTCTAACTCTCGTAAATTGGATCCACAGCAAGCTGCGATGGGTCATCTTCCTACGGATGCAGAGACGCGGCGTGCATTTCGGATAGGAATCAAGCCGTGGTTCATTGAGCAAGAGGCAATGGGAGCGACAGTCGATTGGGTTGAGGTGGCTGCTCGCACGGTATAAGTTTACTCCTACTTGTAATCTCACTTTTTAATTTAAGTTCCAATCTAATTTTTGATGGGTCAAAGCTCAAGCGTCCCATCATCAGAGACGAGCGATCAACAGGGACAAGGATCGGACGCAGGTGCCGATGACGAGGGAGAAGACGCAGGTGTCGGGGACGAGGGAGAAGATGCAGGTGCCGAGGACCAGGGAACAGCCCAACAAGACGATTCGGATTCGGATTCGGATTAGTAGTGGTAGTAGCATTTTTCATATCCGCTCGTTAGAGCCATTTTGTATCGCCCTTTCACAGGGTAATTTTGTTTCAAACACAGTTGTATATGTATATGCATTTCTTCCTCATCGTTCACAAGAACAATTTTGTATCACCCTGCAAGCAAGGGAAATTTTGTTATAAAAAACTTTCTTTTGTAATTACAAAAAAAAAAAAAGGGTTAGTGGGGCTAAACAGGGCCAAAAGGAAGCCCTGTTTAGCCCCACTAACCCTTTTTTTTAACTTCTGTTAATCGTTGCTATATAGCGACGTTTACCAGTATCGCTATATAGCGATGATTAACAGAGTCGCTATATAGCGACGTTTGCATCGTCGCTATATAGCGACGTTTACATCGTCGCTATATAGCGACGATTAACAGCGTCGCTATATAGCGACGGTTTATAGCGACACTCCTTTTCCGACGATTTTAACGACTTTTATAGCGACCTTTGCGCCCATGAAAAAAAAAAATTTTAATGTAAAAAGCGTCGGTATTTCCATCGGAAAATGGCCTATGCCTTGTAGTGAGAAGGAGCTTATGCTCATGCGGAAAAAGAGAAAGAGCTTATGCTTATGCAGAAAAAGAGAATGAGAGCCACATAAGCTTCTCTCATTCTCTATTTCCGCATAAGCTCATGCGGAAACTTAAGCATAAGCTCATGCTCATGCATGAGCATAAGCATGAGCTTATGCTTATGCATAAGCATAAGCTCATGCTTATGCCCATGCGGAAAAAGAGAAGGAGCTTATGCTCATGCGGAAAAAGAGAAGGAGCAAAAAGAGAAAGAGCTTATGCGGAAACTTACGCATAAGCTCATGCTCATGCATGAGCATAAGCATGAGCTTATGCTTATGCTTATAAGCATAAGCATAAGCTCATGCTTATGCTCATGCGGAAAAAGAGAAGGAGCTTATGCGGAAAAAGAGAAGGAGCTTATGCGGAGAAAGAGCTTCTCTTTTTCCGCATGAGCATAAGCATGAGCTTATGCTCATGCGGAAAAAGAGAAGGAGCTTATGCTCATGCGGAAAAAGAGAAAGAGCAAAAAGAGAAAGAGCTTATGCGGAAACTTACGCATAAGCTCATGCTCATGCATGAGCATAAGCATGAGCTTATGCTTATGCTTATGCTTATGCTCATGCTTATGCTTAAAAGAGAAGGAGCTTATGCGAAAAAAGAGAATGAGAGAAGCACAAGCTTCTCTCATTCTCTATTTCCGCATAAGCTCATGCGGAAACTTAAGCATAAGCTCATGCTCATGCGGAAAAAGAGAAAGAGTTTATGCGAAAAAAGAGAATGAGAGAAGCATAAGCTTCTCTCATTCTCTATTTCCGCATAAGCTCATGCGGAAACTTACGCATAAGCTCATGCTCATGCATGAGCATAAGCATGAGTTTATGCTTATGCTTATGCTTATGCATAAGCATAAGCATAAGCTCATGCTTATGCTCATGCGGAAAAAGAGAAGGAGCTTATGCTCATGCGGAAAAAGAGAAAGAGCTTATGCGGAACTCATTCTCTTTTTCCGCATAAGCTCATGCGGAAACTTACGCATAAGCTCATGCTCATGCATGAGCATAAGCATGAGTTTATGCTTATGCTTATGCTTAAGCATAAGCATAAACATAAGCATAAGCTCATGCTTATGCTCATGCGGAAAAAGAGAAAGAGCTTATGCTCATGCGGAAAAAGAGAAAGAGCTTATGCGGAAAAAGAGAATGAGAGAAGCATATGCTTCTCTCATTCTCTATTTAAGCATAAGCTTATGCGAAAATAGAGAATAAGAGGGAAAGGAAAGAGAGAATAAGAGGGAAAGGAAATAGAGAATAAGAGGGAAAGGAAAGAGAGAAGGGAAAAGAGAGAGGGGGAAAGAGAGAAGGGGGAAAGAGAGAATAAGAGAAGAGGGAGAAAAGAGAAGGGGGAAAAAAGAGAAGGGGGAAAAATGAGAAAAAGAGAAGGGGGAAGACGGAAAGAGAGAGAGGGGAAGAGAGGGTTCCTACGCCCAATACTGCAGCTAGCGCTTAAGGCGCTAGCTGCAGGCCAATGCAAATAACAAAAATATTAAATGGAAAGAAGAGGAAGCACTTACCTGTAAAAGTATGTCCCGCTCGGTGTAGTGGACTGGCCCCACAAAAGAGAGAGTATGTCCCGCTCGGTGTAGTGGACTGGCCCTACAAAAGAGAGAAAACAACCCATTTTTTCAAATAAGATGTTAGTGGAAAGAGGAGATCACAAAAGCAACTTCTTGAAAGGAGACAAGGAAAGAGAAGATTGAGGAGACAAGGAAAGGAGGAGATTGAGGAGACAAGGAGAAAGAGAAGGAAGAAATACAGGAAGAAGAGGTGAGTTTTCTTTCTTTCTTTCTTTCTTGAAATTTCGTTTTTTGTTTCAATCCTTTCAAATCAAGCATGAAAACTAGTTTACAACTTTAGCAATACAAGTAGAAACACTCACAAAACCAAAGCTAACAAACAAACAACCTACATTGTTGAAACAAACTCACCTCTTGAAGAACTTTCTTTCTAGAAACCAAAGAGGGAAAAAGGAGAGAGAGGGAGTACAAGAGGTAGGAGAAGGGTGAGGAGTGGGAAATAGAGTGGGAGGTTGCTTGGAATAGATGGGAGGTCGTCGAAAATAGGTGGGAGGAGATTTTGGGTTGCTTACTTGAGAGATTAGGAATGGCTTATGCAAAACGCCGCGCGTTTCGTCGTTTCGGGTTTTAACCCACAGCGTCGCTATATAGCGACGCTGTTTCGTCGCTATATAGCGACGTTTTTAATTTAAAACGTCGTTATATAGCGACGTTTTAAATTAAAAACGTCGCTATATAACGACGAAATAGAGCGTCGCTATATAACGACGCTTACTGTTTATTTTTTTGTATAGCCTCTTGTGAAGCTCAAACATGCTATGCTTATAATTGTCAGTATCTCCTCTTACTATATAGGATTTTTTGTTTCAATCCTTACTATATAGCGACGTCATTCTTTTTATATGGCCTCAAGAGAAGCTCAAATTAAACATGCTATGCTCATAATTGTCAATATCTCCTCTTCATGCTTATGTTGTGGTTTTATAAGTGTAGATGGAAGGGACGAGTGGAAGCTCATCCGATGATGCGCCAATGCCCGGGAGCACGAAGTGGCTTATGAAGAGGTTATATTGTCATTGCACTCATTGCAAGCGAGAAGTACGACATCAACATCGTATTATCATGCGCCACTTGCGGATGTATGGGGAGGAGCCGGAACCAGTACCCCCCGTTGGTGTTGCACATGTTGATGGATCATCGGTAAGTCAAAGCTATTTAAGTTCGCAATCTTTTTGTATACCCGGAAATAGAAGATCTTCTATTTACACGAATGAGCTTATGACAGGATGAGGAGGGTGACGAGGGTACACATATACCTTCTCACTTTCAACAAAACTATAGTCTCCCGGATGACGACGAGGGTATGGTCGACATGATGGATTCCATTTTTAGGGGCACTACATCCCACGTACACGTGATGTCAGAGTCTGAGGTGAAAATGCGAGAGTTGCAATCAACACAATTGTACGAGGGTGCTAGGATGTCTAAACTACGTGCTTGTCTCTCAATCTTGAATCTACAAGTACAGTAGGGGTGGTCGAATACAAGTGTCTCGGCCTTAATGAGGTTAGCCCTTGCATTAATTTGACTCATTATTTGGATATTGTTTGTTTTGAGAATCATCATTTGGATAGTGTCTTTGTCATAGGTTGCTCCAAAAGATGTTGCCTGCACCAAATACCATGCCCGCATCAAGAGATGAAGCGAAAAAGATGCTAACAATGGTGGGTATGGATTATGATACCATCCATGCTTGCCGTAATGATTGTATTCTCTTTCGTCGCGAGCATGGAGATTTGGTTAGTTGTCCAAAGTGTGGGGAACAACGATATAGAGATGACTTGCAGGGTGAGAGGATACCGGTAAAGGTCTTAAGACACTTTCCCATCATTGCAAGAATACAACACATGTTTCGATGCAAATCCATAGCGGAGTTGATGACATGGCATGCATCTCATCGGTCCACTGATCACACATTGAGGATTCCCGCAGATTGTGCAGCTTGGAAGCACATAGATAATCAGTGGCCGGACTTTGCAAGAGAGCCACGCAACTTACATCTTGGGCTAGCCATGGACGGCGTGAATCCTTTCGGGTTACGCTCGACATCTTGGTCGACATGGCCCATAGTCGTGGTGAATTACAATATCCCACCATGGCTAACAATAAAAAAGGGACACCTCATGCTTGCACTACTTTTGCCAGGAAAGTACAAGGCAAAAAACATGGACGTGTACATGGCACCTTTGATAGAGGAGTTACAGATATTATGGAGAGGAGTGCAGGTCTTTGATATTTCCAGAGCTCCTAGGCATACCAATGATATTTTGGTCAGGGGTATCTTGATGTGGACCATGCATGACTACCCAGGATATGGAAAGTGCGCAGGTACGTGGTTATGTCTTTACATGTACAATGAGGGATTATGCTTTTTTTACTCTCTTTTGCATGCATGTCTTGTACTAACATATTCATGCATGCGTGCAGGACTTGTTACAAGTGGGTACCATGCTTGTCCTGTTTGTGTACCCGCTCTGAAATCGCTTGCACGCTATTCCAAACATATGAGGAAAAATGTTTATGAAGGTCATGCTCGATACCTTCCGCTCGACCATCTCGCACGTGGAGGTCAGCTTGATCCACCACCATCATATTTGAAAGCAAGTGATTGGAGGGAGAATGGAGAGGAACCTCCTCCTGGTATGAAGAGGCTATCGATCTTTCACGAGCTTCCTTATTGGGGTCAGTTACAAATCAATCATCTCTTGGATCCCATGCATATCTTTAAGAATGTGGGGGCTACCATTTGGGCACACTTGGTTGGTTCCAAGGACTCGAGAGGAGTGCGAGAAGACTTGCGTGCTATGAATAGGATGTCTCCCATGTGGCCCCAAGTGCATGCTTCAGGAAAAGTTGTCCTCCCGAAAGCAACGTGGATCCTCTCTACGAGGGAGGAGGCAGCGATCAAGGCAGACATTGCCTCTTTTCAAACACCGACAGGGTACATGCGTTGCTTGAAAGGAGCATTTTCAAAGGACAATAAGCTTAGTGGCCTCAAGTCCCATGATTGGCACAAGGTCTTACAGGTATTCTAAGTAGAATTAGTGTACCGATAATAGTGATGCATTAGCGTAATTATTATTATGTTATATTGTTGACATGATTTCATTGTTGCTTTGATAGTTCATCCTTCCAATTACAATAAAAGGGTGCTTACAAGAAGATGTTAGAAATGCTATATTCAAGATCTGTGGTATTGTGAGGTATGCTTACTATCAATTCGCATTATGTATTTTCTTCATGGACATGTGAAATATGTGGATATCTCAAATATCTTACATATGCATGGACATGTGAAATAGGTGGATATCTCAAAAAGAGATCTCTATATCGAGCATCGAGAAGGCTAGGGTGGAATCCATCGAAGCCGTATGCTTGCTTGAGAAGCACTTTCCCTCAAGCATTATGACAACTCAAGTCCACTTGCTTGTGCACATAGTTGATGAGGTGGCTATAGCAGGTACCGTTCATAATCGATGGATGTTTTTTCTCGAGCGGTTTATGAAAACTTTAAAGGGGTTTGTAAGACAAAGAGCAAGACCAGAAGCAAGCATGGCAGAGGGATGGCTTGTGCAAGAGTCATTAGTATATATCACAGAGTTTCTTGCATCCACGGATCCTGATATGCCGCAAGCTTGGCACAACAAGGATGATGATCGCATCATTGGCGAGGTCCCCCAAGGAAAAGGGATTGAAAGAAAGATGAGCGAAGAGCAAATGGAGAAATTCAATAAGTTTTGTATCCTCAATAGTCCTGAGATGCAGAAGTGGATTGAGAGATATGAAGTGGCCAAAGCAGAAAGAATAAATGCAAGGACGAGATTCAGAGTAATGTACAGGCGATCACAACCATATCCACGAGATCTGGCTCTTCTCCCTACTCACATGTCACTTGATTGGCTACAACTAGCTGTACGTAAAGCCGAACATGATGGAGAGACAATAAACGAGCACGAGCGGGAGTTATCATCTGGATGTATGGTGCATGTAAGTTTCTTATCTCTTGACGTAATTAAGTAATTATTTGTGGAAATATATGCTATAAAATAGGTGCATCTTCATTGATTTAATGATGCTCTTTTACAGTACAAAAAGTACAGTGCATTATGGTCATATGGACGACATTTTCGCGTGGAACGCATCGATTCAAAGAGAGTCACGTATGATTGTGGAGTCATGGCTAACTTCACACAAGATAGCCAAGCAAGTGCTTCGGATACCAATCTTCTCTCCTCACAGTTTGGATTATTGTGGAACCATACGCGACATCTATGAAATTGATTTCAGACGATTTACTATTTTCATTCTTGATGTAAAATGGTTTAGAACTACTTACAACGGTTCCCATGCGACAGTGAGAAAAGATAGTAGCGGTCTCTTTGCAATAGACTCCACCAAACATTGGACCGATGAAAGTGATACTTTTGTTCTTCCCGAGCACTGTGAGCAGGTGCATACTAATGATTTAATTAGTCGAAGCTTTCATTTTTAAAGTCCATTGATATATATATAATTGACGACATTTGGCACCCATCTTCAATATAGGTGGTTTTTCATCCGGATCGTTCTGATCCAAGATGGTGGTACGTGATCCAAGTTGCACCACGAAGTAAGCAAATTTTTGAAGATCGAGATGTGGATATGGAGATGCCACTACCAATGCCGGATCCAATTGATGAATCTAGCGAAGAAGATGTAGATCATCATATGAGGCAAGAGGAAGATGCGCATAATGACATCGCACGGGAGGAGGATGGAGATCACGATATTGACGAAGAAGACAACAATCATCAAGATCAATCACCACACTTAAGCTTTATTGAAGAAGATGATCAAATACTTTTAGGTGAACGTACGATACTAGAGTACGATGATGATATAGGAGATCAACTCGGTATAGAGTTGGAGATAGACTTGCTTGGCGCCTTAGACTTGGCTCAAGATGAAACAGTTGATGTAAATGCTCTTATTTGATTTTTCTCATCTCAAACTTGGACATGAATATATGAGCTTCAAAAGCTTGATGTACATGCTCTCATTTTTTGATTCTCTATGAGCTCAAACATGTATGAAAATTTAAAAAATTTTGTCATTGGAAAAAAATAATTTTTAAGGCCTAAAAAAAAAAAAAAACCTCTGTAAAAACGTCGCTATAATATTTTGACTCAGTGTCGCTATATAGCAACTTTTAAAAGTCGCTATATAGCGACATTTACTAACATCGCTATATAGCGACTTTTAGCAAAAGTCGCTATATAGCGACGATTTACGACACCCGATTTTTATACCGACGATTAACGCTAAGCGGACGCTAATCATCGGTACGTAAACGTCGCAATAGGATGCGTGTGTAGTAGTGTGGGAATGTCAGCCATGCTTGGAAAATGGAAAAGAGAGAGAGACAAAATGAGACTTATCTATGGGCAAACAATGGAAAGAGGTAGCTTGAACTAAAAATCAGGTGAAGATACATCCACAAAGCAACATAGGCAGGGTAGGGTGTGACTGGTGTATTGTGAAATACTACATAGGAAGAATCTTTAGCATAAAATAGCTCATAGACAATCTTAAAAGGACCAACCCTTATGATATCGCACCCATCTTTACAAGCGAGGGTTAGAGACACGGTGTTGCATGAGGTTGTTCATCAAGTCAAACAAGAATGCCATGACAAATGTCAATAGTTGGAGAGCTTTCACATCACCTTCAGCTTCTTCCAGTTCTTGTAATCGCCATGCTATTTCTTCGAGGGGTGTGCAGTCTGGCATCCTTCTTTTGAGCAATGTCCTTGAGGACCTTTCTGATGATCTTCCAAAGTCGGTAAACTCGTATCAAATATGCCCAACACTTAGTTTCATGATGACCACAACCTTTGCATTCCTTACAAATGATCACCCTCCTTTGTGGCTTGCGGCTTTGTTGGGGTGGTGCTTCCACTCACTTCATGCGTGATTGAAGTACAAGCTTCATGTGCCAAGAAATCAGCAACTATATTTTGAGCTCAAGGGATATGCTGAATTTTTACCTCTTCAAATTGTTGGCACAGTTCTAATGCTTGTTGATGTCATGGAACCAAGCCTTCGCTCGGCCTTCCACCTTCCACTAACTTGTTCACACACGAGTTGAGAATCTCCCTGCACCTCAAGTTTCTTGATGTGATGCTCTTGTGCCTTTTGTAGCCCAAAAAATGAGTGCCAAGTACTCAACTTGGTTGCAAGTACGCATGGGTGCAAACTTGCTATAACAATACACCTTCCCCCCCGATGAAGTGAGCTTCACACCCACACCAGCAGCCTTGGTCGAAGGTTTGTATGCTCCGTCAAATTGAAGTAGCCAAGATGTCATCACACCAAGACCAAAATCCGAACATCCCAAGTTTCTTGGTAATCCAAGATAGGTAGAAGGAGAGGGTGGGGAGAATTCAACACTTGAGCAAGACGTTCAGCACCAAATAAACTTGCAATCCTTTGTTGATAGTTTATCTTTAGACCAAAAAGAATTACAACTTAAAGCTCAAAATGAGGCACAAAGGGTCGATTACGTACAAAGGGATTCCTTGGTTGAAACATTACCAACCATAGCCAAGCCCTAGAAACCTTTGTAGTGAGATTGGGAAGAAATCATTCAAGACGAGCTTATCCACTAGAATTAAAAGCAGATGTGCCAAATCTCCCTCCAAGCTTGGGGAACATCCCACCCTTCCAAGAATCTCACCCTTTTTAATACCTCTGATGCAGCAAGTAGCTCGATCACTGCACAATGAGTAGAAGTGAAATCAAAGTCCTCCTAGTATATCACCAGTTCTTCACCTTGAATCAACCACAGTGTATCATTCCACCCATCATCTCCTTGAACAATGCATTGGACAATCTGACGTTGAAGGTCGACATGAAGATCAAGAAAGAGATCTTGCCAATTGGTAGCTGTAATGAGCGGAGGACCAAGCACCAAATCCTTGAACTCATCCAGAAGTGACATAAATATCCACCCTCCTCGTGTGGCATGCATCTAAGGAGTGAACTTGAAAAAGTTCTGAATCGGCAATCTAGTAGTAGATGTGAATAGAGCACATGAAATGAAATACTTTTGCTTTTTATAGCAAGAGGAAACTCCCCACGGTTAGAGAGTTACAATTCTCGAGATTTCAATATATAAGCAAAATCATTACAGTTTCATCACTTCCTATTTGCTGGCCCATTGATAAGTCTTTCTTTTGTGAATGGGGAGGTCTTGGGTTCAATTCCCACTCCTTAAGAAAAGCAAAAGAGAAGAGAAAGAGAAGGAGAAGAAGAAGAAGATAGAGATAGAGGAGAGGGGCGCGATGTGAGGATCTGTTACAGTTTTACAGAAGCTCAAAAAATGTGTCACGACCAGAAGACATATCTGTCAGCGGCCATAAGATGTGCGCCACACACGCGAATGTGCCAGTCACAACAAAGAGATGTGCAGGTGCAACCAGGAGATGTGCGAATGCACGCACAGGAACCCAGAGGAAGTGCAGATGTTACAGTTTTGCAGATGCGACCAGTACGCCTAGAAGATTGGCCAACTAGAAGATGCGCCAAAACTGCAAGAAGACTAGAGTTGCAGAAGTAGGGATGCGTAGATGCACAAAAACTGCGATCAAAAATAGATTAGAGGCATAGAAGCTAAGAATCGTAGATGGAAGGTGTTGCAGAATCACACCCAGTCATAGGAGAAATGAATTTTATGCCACTAGCCGTGGAGATTTTGATCCCAACAGCCACAACAGTTCTGTTACCTAGAAAAGAAATCAGGACAAGAGGCTAGACACTAAGCATGGCGACGCTCAACGGCCATAGAGGAAAGGAGAACGTGAGGGCGAAACATTATCATGGGTGGGAAAAAGCGATTAGAAGGGGAGGGAATGAAGAGGGAGACTATGGCACAAGGGGAAAGGGAGAGGGGAAAGAGAAGCATTTACATGATGGGAGGAGGAATGTAAAGATGGAGACATCTAGGGAAGAGGGCCATGCTTTATTTGAAAGGAAGGGAAGGGGGAAATCAAAGTACTAGCTAGGTGGCTTTACAAGAATGAGCGTATCCCATCAAGGAATAGCCCCCTCCTTTTATAGCCAAGAGAGGGGGTCTCTCCCAATAAATGCATCCTCCCACATGCATGGTGTGTGTGGAAAAGTCTCCCATGTGGGCTAGTGGTTAGACACTCTCAATTGTGTACGACAACACTTTGCCTCATTTTTCCACATAAATCAAGCCCCATATCTCAAGTCTATGATACTCCGTTGGTCTCTTGTCAATTTTATAATATGTTCAAACCTCTAGGAGAACAAGTGGAGGGTTGGCACAAGGAATCTTGCCAGCTCATCCTATTTTCCCCATTATTTAACTTGCATCCTTGGACTATCTATACTCCCCCCACATGGGCCTATCCTACATGGAGGGAATAATCCAATATAATATCCATCTCCACCTATTTTATATTACTTCTCTCATGGACTTTAGGCCATATCTCACTAAATGCAGGCATGGGACCGCCTAGGTGGAGGGGTGGCACATGGAGGAACCATGCCACCTTACATTTTATAATATTACTACCATGGATTATGTACATCACACCTTATGGGTCCTCTTATGTGGAAGGGTGACACATGGTCATGCCCTGCCACCTCAACCCTGGGCCCTATGCACACCATATTTTATTATACTATTGCCACACATACAAACACACACACATATTTACGCCTTTTTCCTTAGACAAATTTATCCATAACAATGGTCAAGTGTATAGGCAAAATTTGAGAAATTATCTTGCATGTAAAGGATGAGATCTGAGAAGTCATCCTTGGCTCGCATATATGTGCCTAGGACTCTAAAGTCCTATCAAACACTAAAAAATAGCTCTTCCTCACGATCTACAAATGCAATTCGTGAGATGGAGTCATGGAACGTAGTTCTAGCTGTATCCATGGCAAATAGCAGTTGATGGAGGGAGTAACTTCTGAGGATGAGAGTTTCTATGGCTCTCTAAATGTGATGTGAAAATGGCTCTTACCCCTTAATATATATCAAAACCCTAAAAATTAAAATTAATCCTAAAATTCCCAAACTTTTTGAAAAACATTTACCATGAAATAACATTTCAATTTAATTGTCCATCATCTTTTGAAGCAATAACTAGGATTTGATAGACAAACCATTAATTGTTGTACTAGTCAAACACATTGTTAGCAATCTTCAAAGTTGTAGGAGGAATGAAATTGGCACTATGCATGCACTTCTCAAGGGGGTCACTATGTATAAACCCTCTATATCACGTGCGTTCAAGGCATATTTCTAAAATCCCTTATCTGTAAATTTTTCATTAATAAAATGTACCCTTTTTCTATACAAATCTGTAAATTTTTTTGAAAATTGTTTTAAATACTCCCTTATGTAAATTAACTTTTGTTAAATTTAGATATTAAAAACATCCTTGTGTTAAACTCATGTGATAGGCTTACATATAATGAGTGACCCGCAGCAATAGAGAGACAGGAGAGGGAGAGGGAGAGGGAGAGGGACAGAGCAACAGCAATAGAGGCACAGGAGAGGGAGAAGGAGAGGGACTGAACAGCTTCAACAGAGGCATAGGAGAGGGAGAAGGAGAGGGACAGAGCAGCTCCAACAGAGGCATAGGAGAGGGAGAGGGGAGAGAGAGAGAGAGAGGAGCTGTAGCAAGCAGGCAATGCATGGGATTTGATTCAAATCTGAGTGATTTGGCAGGTTGGACCAGAATAGTGGGGGGCAGAGGCCCTAGAAAGAGGGAGGGGAGAAGGAAAATTCACCATTTGGGCCCTACCATCTCTTTGAATGCAGTTTTGGGCTCATGTGGGAGAGGTGCACCTGGTAGGAGGGTCAAACATGGGTTAAGAGGGGGGGGTATGGTTTGGGTGGTCCCTAGTGTAAGGAGAGCAACCAATAGGGGCTCTTTGCAGGCCTGCCCACCCTCCACCTCAACATACCATTGCCCCACACCTTCTAGCACTCTCATTGGTACACCTCAAATCACTCTCTAATCCCTTGAAATTATGAAACACTAATTGGAGGCCCTTTTGAGACCCCAATTCTCCCCTAATGTCAAATGACCAAGAAAAAGGGCCTCCCCTTTTTTTTGGGGAAAGGGGTGTAAACCTAACCTAACCTAATGTACTATAGTTATGTTTTCTAACTCAATTCCTAACCTTCTCTCTCTCTCTCTCTCTCTCTCTCTCTCTCTCTCTCTCTCTCTCTCTCTCTCTCTCCCCCTTCTCTCTCTTATCTCTCTCTCCCTCTCTCCTCTCTCTTCCTCTCTCACTCTCCTCTCTCTAACTCTCTTTGCTTTGGTCCCTTTCTTGTCGGGTGGTGGATCGCGGGTGGTGTATCGGTGGGGTCATTGAATGGCAGGGAGAGCGGCATGTTTGCGGGGGATGTGGATTGGGTCGATTGGGTTGGGTGGACAATCGCACTACCACCACTGGGCGAGCGGGTGTCGCTACCTCTATTGGCAATAGGCAGACGGTCACCACTTCCCTTGGTGGTTTTTGCTTGACAGGCTTGGCATCGTCTCATCGCCGTCACCGCAATGCAACAAGGGGGACAGGGGAAGAGAGAGATTGAGGCTAGAGAGAGAGTGGAGGGAAGAGAGAGATGGAGGGGATGCAGTGTAGAGAGACATTGAGTGAGTGGAGAGAGTGTGGGGGAAAGAGAGAGATGGGGGTGTGGGGTGTAGAGAGAGATTGAGAGGTTTGAGAGAGAGTGGAGGGAAGAGAGAGATGGAGGGGGTTTGGTGTAGAGAGAGATTAGAGGGGGGGGGTAGAGAATGGAAGGGGAAAGGAGGTAGAGTGGAAAGGGGGTGAGGGAGAGAATGCAAGGGTATGTTGGAGAGAACGGCCAAGGGATGGAGTGAATGGAATGAAAGAGGGGTAGTGGAGAGAGGAAGGGGAAGATAGGGGTCAAGATGGGAAGGGGGTGGTGGTGGTGGTGGTAGAAAGGGGGGGGGGATGGTAAAGTAGGGTAGAAAGAGGAAGGGGGTGTGGTGTGGAGAGAGGTAGGGGGATGGTGGAGGTGGAGTAAAGAAGAGGGCATAGAGAGAGGTAGGGGGATGGTGGAGTGGAGAGAGGTAGGGGGATGGTGGAGGTGGAGTAAGGAAGAGGTGTGTAGAGAGAGGTAGGGGGATGTTGGAGTGGAGAGAGGTAGGGGGATGGTGGAGTGGAGAGAGAAAGGGGGTGTAGAGAGAGGTAGGGGGATGGTGTGGTGGAGAGAGGTAGGGGGATGGTGAGGTGGAGAGAGGTAGGGGGATTACCTTGAGTGGTGGAGGTGGAGGTGATGGCGATGGAGGGTGGGGGAGGAGGTGGTGGAGATGGGTGGTGGAGGTGGAGGTGATGGAGATGAGTGGTGGTGGTGGAGGTGGGAAGGAAGATGATGGGAGGTGGAGATGTAGGGGGGGAGCTTGACGGGAAAAGTGGTGTTGGACTAGATGGTGCAGTGGGAGGTGGAGGGCATGCATGATGGGAAGTGATGGTGGGGGTGGAGGGGGGGGGGGGGGGGGGGGGAGATTTACAAAAATAGGAGTGGTGGAGGGGGGGCGATTGACAAGGTGGGGGGCAGGGTTGTTTGTATAGGATGTGGGGGGTTTAAGGGTTAATTTTTTGTGACTAGTGTATTAATGTGCTTATGTAAGTCAACATTATTTAGGATGTAAATATCATCCTTTTGCACCAATTGGAAGCATTTTTGCACTCCTTTGCCTTGAGGGATGTGTCTTAAATGGTTTTTTGAAGGGCCTTCTTCTTCACCTATGCAAATACATGCTCCGCTTTTGCTGTAGGTGCTAACCTCCCTAGAAATGGTGCCAAAATGTTATCACTGTCTCTCCCAAGTCTAGGTACTGAGAGTGTTGGTCACTTATAGTCATGCCATTGCTCATTGTAGCATAGGTTTTCACAAGTGTAGCATAGGTCCTCAAGTTGTATTTTGGTGAGAGGTATAGGTTGATGCATGGAGTGAAGCTCTCGTACTCACATAGGTGAGAAGAGGGGTAGATCGCAATGATGGGTGGAGGCTCTTACCTTTATGGGAGTTCAAGGGTTTAGAAGGGAGTTGCAGGGTTCAGGAGGGGGATAAGGTTGAGGGAGCTAACTAGGAGTTCTAGGGTTTAGAGAGGGTTGCAACGTTTAGGAGGAGTCCAACATTAAGGGGTTGAGAGCTAGGCCCTTTGTGACTTCAAGGGGTAAAGGGTTGAGAAGGAGCATCAAGGGAGGAAGGAGGAGGTAGGGGGAGGATGAGGATGAGGAAGATGGAGGAGGAGAAGGGAGGAGGAGGAGGACAAGTGAGGAAGAGGAGAAGATGGGGGGAGGATGGGAGATTGCAAGGGTAGAGCATGCTATCACATGATAATGTTCAGGGAGCATGGACCCAAGGAGAACAAGCACATGAACACCAAAGTGCAATGAACATTGAAGCCAAAGAGTGGTCTCTTCATTCCATTGAGAGAGATCTCTCCAAATTCATTCAATTGGGACTTACATTACCAAGGGTCCCTTCTTCAGTCTCAGAATCCTTCTAGTAGTGGTCCATTTTTATACCAAATCCAAGAATTCATCCACTCTCGACTTACAATATCAAAGGTCTATTTTGGGATCCTAGATCTCATCTATTAGTACTTTGGATTTTTATTCTCAAATTAAACCTCGG
The DNA here is from genome assembly GCF_047967505.1 of Dipteris shenzhenensis. Classification (NCBI taxonomy): domain Eukaryota; kingdom Viridiplantae; phylum Streptophyta; class Polypodiopsida; order Gleicheniales; family Dipteridaceae; genus Dipteris; species Dipteris shenzhenensis. The sequence goes on along the minus strand of NC_141614.1, from coordinate 29,849,734 downwards.
GGAGGTCACTATGTATAAACCCTCTATATCACGTGCGTTCAAGGCCTATATTTAAAATCCCTTATCTATAAAATTTTTCATCAATAAAATGTACCCCTTTTCTATACAAATCTATAAATTTTTTCCAAAACTATTTTAAATAGTCCCTTATGTATATTTATTTTTGTAAATTTTAGGAATAAAAAATATCCTTCTTTTGAACTCACGTGATAGGGTTACATATGATGAGTGACCCCCCCGAGAATTAAACCCACTACTCTTTTGGTATTTATTTGTTATGGAGCTATAATCATGAGGATCTATTCTTGAATCTCTTAGATCCACTTGGGGTTAAAAAATTATATATCCCAGATAGGCTCTCAAAAAATTAAGGACCGAACTCTCTTGAGCCTTACTAAAAGTCATTTCCCCCAAAAGTGCATAGTAGTAAAGTGCAAGTCTCATCAGCTAATTAGGATATCTCAAAACTTGTATGCATGTATAGGAAAGGAGGGGAGGACATGTCTCGGACATGTGCACTTGCATATATGGGAAAGGAGGGAAGGACATGTGCACTTGCATGCATGTGCATGTATGCAGGCAAGTGCATGCGCACATATGCACATGTGCACGTGCACACACAACACACACACACACACACATTGCATGATCAAAATTGAAAGGACATACTAGGATACTACTAACCTCAAGATGGTATGTAGAAAAAGCATGGGTACTTCAATACAAATACAAAAGACCATGACAAAGTGTGTGTCACAGGGTATGATGGATCACACTCCACCCTAAGAATTTTTGCAAAGTTCAATGAACTTTCATCCTTATCAAACCAATGACAAATGGATTCTCATGACATCCATCGTGAACAATTTCTTTTTGCTTATTCCACAAAACAATTAATATGGATCACATATCGAATAAAATTTGATGAACATAAAGCTAGAACACTATATTAGAGAATTTGGGAAAATCCCAATTCCCATGAAATAAAATATAGTCACTTCAAAAGTAAAATTTGATGGTTTTAATTAAAACATTAGCTCCATTGAGGACCCAAGTTTCAGTTATGTTGGGGGAGACTAGGCCATGTACAATACTTTGCCAATTCCTAGAACCCCAGCTGTTGCTATCATGGCAAAAGGCCTTAATAGATGTGAACATGGTCCCATGGCCAAAACATTTGTTGATTTGCTAGTGAAAGAAAGATGTTTGTTGTTTCATATACATTAAAAACACAAACAAAAGCCAATTTATAGATGTTGCATTAGGAAGATTCATTGGAGTAAATTAAATTGCAGTATTGATATATATAATAGGATTGTTATAGACTTTGACATCCATCATATAAATGTGGTGTTCAAAAACAAAATTAAACTTGCAACAACTGTCAATTTTTATTTGGTATATTAGATGTATCAAATTAATGCCAAATGCATATGTTTCTATGTTGATAAATTGCAGTATTGATATATGCAATAGGATTATAATGGTAGAGCTTTGACATCCATCATATAAATGTGGTGTTCAAAAACACCGTTCCATCACAATAGAGCTCGTGAAACTCTCCATCACAATAGAGCTCATGAAACTCAGAGACATGGTCTTGATAAAAACCTTTTTTTAAATTGCTTTCTTGTGCTAAATATAATCAAAACCATTGACACAGCCAAATTTGCAACTAAATTTTGCATCACATCATTTAACACAATCATTAACAATTCCATACTAGTATTCATACTCACAAAGTAGCTCATCTCCGAAGGAGATATCCTTTATGGTTTGCACAGTAATGTAGCCATGGGCACTCAAATCTCCTTGTGACTTTTGAGCCCAAGGTGGTAGCTTAGGGATGTATACAAATATAACATTTGTTCTTTCTTTATAATACATTGAGCTATTTATATATCCAGCAATATTTCCATACAATACATCTTTCACAATACATTTCACATCTGTCAATGGCTCAATGAATAGATCTTCAAACACTCCATAAGTCCTCATCCTTGGGAAAAACTTGAGGAGAGATCTCCAAGTATCATAATCATACTTTGGACCATTTGTTGAGAGTTCACGCTCAACATCATGTGATCATGTGTGCATAGCACCATCACGTGATCATATGTGCATAGCACTAACCTTATAGAGTGCTATAAAGGAAAGGGTTAGATCCCCTAACCCTAACCCTAAAAGGGTTTGTATATATTCTATTTTTTCAACTAATTCTAGTGTACAGTTAGTCATTTGTGGTGTGCTCTCTAGCTGTGCCCTCTCTCCTCATCTCCACTCTTCTCCTCTCCCCTCTTCATATTTTGTCATGGTATCAGAGCTTCCTTGTCTTCCGCTGAGACATTGAGATTCTTGAGAGTGTGAGAGAGATTGAGAGATTGAGAGGTTTCTATCTTTCATTCCGTTGATGAAAGATTTCCGTTCATGTGAAGAAAATTTCTGTCCGCAGTTTCGATTTGATTTGAGAGCTTCTTGAGGTGTGAGAGAAAGTATCTTCTTCTTCAATCTTTGAGTGTTTTCTTTGGAGAGATTCAGTGAAAGAGAGGGAGGTTTCGGATTTTAAATCTGCGAGAAAGAGAGCTCTATACTTTCTCTTAGTACTAGTGAGCCTTTGAAGGAGAGAGAGATCGCCATATTTTTTAAACCTGCAAGCAAGGAGCTCCATAGCCTACCAAAGGCTCCTCCAACCGCCAGCGAGTGAAGGGTATACTCCTTCTGAATATTGTAATCTGCAAGGGTGCGGCCATCCTCAAGCTGCTTACCGGCAAATATCAGCCTCTGCTGGTCGGGGGGGATGCCCTCCTTATCCTGGATCTTGGCCTTCACATTATCGATCGTGTTTCAAGGGTGATAGTCTTACCGGTTAGCGTCTTGACGAACATCTGCACGCCACCTCCTACGTGCGGCTCCTGGCTCCTGGCTCCATCTGTGTAGTAGCGCTTTGCAGCAAGCTCCGCTACTACAACAACATAGGCTCCCTGACTTGCGCTTGAATTCGGGAGGGGTACTGCAACGCCGAAAAACTCCAACGCAGCCATCGACCGCAGCTCTCAGCGACTCTTCATCGAGGACATCTGCCCACACCAGCTCCAAGGATCTCATCGCGAACTCACGTGCCATCTCCATCGCCATCTACTGCAACACGGGCGCCACCAATGAGCGGAGATCTCCAGAGGGCTCCATCGAAGAAGAAGACGGAATCTTTGAGATTCCATCAGAATCTCAAAAGATTTCGGTCGTTGTTCTTACGACATGTGGACCCTATCCTCAGGGTCACCACACCCTAGAGCTTGGTCAAGGACCAGCCACGTGGCACCCTTATCCACAGTGCCATGTCACTAGCGCCACGTCAGCTGACACGTCACCACTGCCACATCATCCCACATCAACACTGCCACATCATCACCGACTACCACGTCATCACCGACTGCCACGTCATCGTCACCTGCCACATCATCAGTGACACGTCATCAGCCACATCACCTGCCACATCATCAGTGACACGTCATCAACCATGTCACTTGCCACATCATCAGTGACACATCATCAACCACATCACCTACCACGTCATCAGTGACACATCATCAGCCACGTCACCTGCCACATCATCAGTGACACATCATCAGCCACGTCACCTACCATGTCATCAGTGACATGTCATCAGCCATGTCACCTGTGCCACATCATCAAGGACACATCATCAGTGCCACGTCACCCTGCTGACATCATCTGTGCCAACTCAACACTGCCACCTCAGCAATCCAGTCAGCACTGACCCCTACACGCACAGTCCCTTGCCAGGCACACTGTGCACACACTGCATGTGCACACTCCTGCCACCTCAGCACAGAGCTTCACTGGCACACCTCTTGCTAAGCACAGTGCCACATCATCACTGCATGTGACTCACAGTGACACATCATCATTGAGCACCATTTGCACTCCTTTTGCCCCTCCACCTAGATCAAGTCGTATCTCTTGATCCATGAAGAATTTGAGGGTGCTCCAAAAAGGAAAGTCACTCGGTTTATCATGCTCTACGCGCTCGTTACATCATACGCACATTTTGGTGCAAGTTACACTCACATTTGTGCCTCGCCGACAAAACCACTTCCTTCACGCACATTTGCCTCTACATCGACGCATCTGACCCAGCACTTAAAAAGAACAAAAGAAAAGGAATTATTTGCTGCTCTTTCATCGATCGACGGTTGGTTTAGATCTAGATCAGAGTAGACTAGATCGCCATAGAGGGGACGCTTTGAATTCCCCAAGTTGCCAATCTAAGCCATGCCCGAAATTCCCGACTAGTACCTACTCGGAGTCAGTCCATACGCTCACATCCGATTTCACATCATTACATTACCTGAAACCTTACGTTCATTAGTTCAGTGAGCAGACTTCAGAGTTCAGAGGCATTGCAGATTGATTCAGTGGGCAGATAGCACTTGATTTCACACACACATGCCACCATTTTTGGCTATCTCATGGCATCGTGCACATCATTTTTAGCCCTGTAAAGCCTCTTGGCTATTCCCGGCATCATTGCCACAAGCCTTGTAACACAGATCAGATCTTATATACTGCAGTTCTATCGTCCTCAGGGGGGTCACTCATCATATGTAACCCTATCACGTGAGTTCAACAGAAGGATATTTTTTATTTCTAAAATTTACAGAAATAAATATACATAAGGGACTATTTAAAATAGTTTTGGAAAAAATTTACAGATTTGTATAGAAAAGGGGTACATTTTATTAATGAAAAAATTTACAGATAAGGGATTTAAAATATAGGCCTTGAACGCACGTGATATAGAGGGTTTATACATAGTGACCCCCCTGAGCTATCGTCACCGACGGTACAGAGATTTCACTTGGCATCTTCAGTGTATTTGTAGTTGATTCATACAGAGTTTTCCAAGACACTTTTTGAGTACATTGTTTGCACCATGTCTACTAGCAACCTCAATCTGGAGGCATCTACTAAGTTAGACAACTCCAATTACGGTACATGGAAATACCAAATGGAGACCATTCTTGTGCTTCAGGACAAATGGGAGTATGTCGATGGATCTATACCTAGACCATTGGCCGATCCAGCCACCAGTAGCTCTACTCCATCTGTTGTCACAGCACCAGCAATGGGATCTACATTGGGATCTACATCTACACAAACAGTTTCCGCACCAGTAGCAGATCCTGCCATTGCCCGAGCTCAAGCAGAATGGGATAAGAAAGACAAGTATGCCTATCACCTGATCAAGCAGAATGTGCAAGATGTCATGCTAGGACAACTCAACACAGTTAAGACATCAAAAGAAGCATGGGATATGTTCGCAGCTCTCTACGAGTCCAAGAACACATCCAGGATTCTCACCCTGAGAAACCAGATCAACCAGAGTTTCCGCAACAGCACTGAAACCGGTCATGCTTATGTACTCCACATCAAAGACTACAACAATCAACTTGCAGCAGCAGGAGAGACTATGAATCCCGCAGAAATGGTTCAAGTAATCCTGAATGGACTAGGAGAAGGATATGAGAATCTAGTCCAGAGTATTGCCATCCAACGGCAAATTCCAACACTGGAAGAACTTCAGTCAGTTCTACTTGGTGAAGAACTCAGGACTCAGGCCATTCAAGCACGTAAAGGTCATTCTAATGATCAGGCATTCACAGCTTGAGACAGAAGCAGAGGCAAAGGCAGAAACAGAGGTAGATCATACCAGAAAAGTGGTCATCATCAACAAAATCAAAGTCAGAATCAGCATCAGCACCAGCATCATCCTCAGCAACATCAAAATCAGCAAAGAGGAAATCATTCCAACCGAGGAAGATTTCAAGGACGAGGGAATGCATCCACCAATGTGTCAAACATTCAATGCAACTACTGTCACAAGTTTGGACACTATGAAAGAGATTGCCGCAAGAAGCAGTATGACCAAGGCGGTCAATCCAGCAGTAATCGAGGGAATTCCCGAGGAAGAGGAAATCATCGTGGTGGACATTCTAGTCACAGTCATTTTGCAAATGAACATGGAAATATGTTTCTTGCAAGTGAGGAATTGCATCAGACTGATACAATGCACCTAGACACTGATTTCAATCCCAAAGAGATTTCAGCTATCAAGTCGACCAAGTGGAACAGGATCCTTGGTACATCGACAGCGGTGCATCATCTCATATGACAAATCACCAGGAATGGTTCACAGAAATGAAGCCATTAGAAGGACAAAAGAATGTCATCTACACAGCAAACAATACACCAAATCCGGTTCAAGGGATAGGTGTTATCCCTATGAACAATTTCACTGGTACAAAAGGATTAGTCAAAGGTGTGCTCTATGTTCCGAAGCTCAGCAAGAACCTTTTGTCAGTAGGTCAAATGACGGAACACAACTACAAAGTCATCTTCGACGGTGATGAATGCACTATCAGAGACAAATCCAAAAGAGGTCAGCTAGTAGCAAAAGGTGTCAAGGAAGGATGCTTATACAGGATGCTAGCTACAGTACCAGATAAGCATGCCATGTCAGCTCAAATGCAACAGATGCCACTATCTGCAAAATGGCACAAGAGATATGGTCATGTCAACTTCACGTACTTGTTAGATCTCAAGAATCAAAATATGGCAATTGGGATTCCGAAGCTACAGTTTCTTGGAAAAGTTTGTGAAGCATGCTGCTTCGGCAAACAAAAGCGAACCAACTTTGTCAGAAGTACCTCTCGTGCACAAGGTATTCTTGATTTGATTCATACAGATGTATGGGGTTATGCCCAGACCCGCAGCATCAATGGTTCACTTTATTACTTGACCTTCATCGATGACTACAGCAGATATTGTTGGGTCTACTTTCTGAAAGAGAAATCTGAAGTGTTTGCCAGATTTCAAGAATTCAAAGCCATGGTAGAAAACCAGACAAGCAGAAAGATCAAGGTTATGAGATCCGACAGAGGAGGTGAATACATGTCTTCAGCATTCATGAACTTTTGCAAAAATCACGGCATTCGAAGACAATTCACATGTGCAGATACTCCTCAGCAAAATGCAAGAGCTGAAAGGAAGAATGGGACTTTAGCAGACAGTGCTAGAGCGATGCTTATTGAAAAGCATCTTCGGAATCAGTATTGGGCAAAAGCAATAGCTACAGCTAACTACTTGCTTAATCGGCTTCCTACCAAACCGATACAAGGTATGACTCCTTATGAAGCATTCACTGGACACAAGCCACGCATTGGGCATCTCCGCATATTTGGTTACATAGCATATGCCCACATACATGATGATCATCGCAGGAAATTGGATGCGAAGTCACGCAAATGCATCATGGTTGGCTACAGTGAAGAAAGCAAAGCATACAAATTGTATGATCCCATCAACCGCAAAGTCATTATCTCCAGAGATGTAATCTTCGATGAGGAATCAGAATGGAAAACCTCACCTACACAGGAGATAGAAGCATCGACTTCACAGTCATCTACAGAACAGGTTGATGAAGAAGAGCAAGAATTGCTAGCAACACCCCAAGCAGCGCCACAGCAGCTCAGACGGTCTACTAGGGAAAGCAGACCACCAGCCAGATTGACATATGCTCAGAAAGGCAAAGCAATTCAGGTGGAAACCACCAACTATGCTCTTATGACTACCATCATGGCTACAGAAGAGCCAGTGTACTTCGAAGATGCAGTAGATAAGCCAGAATGGCAAACTGCTATGAATGAAGAAATGGATGCTTTGTATAAAAATAACACTTGGGAATTATGTGACCTTCCACCAGGAAAGAAGTCCATAGTCAACAAATGGGTATACAAAGTGAAGTACAATCCACATGGCAGTATTCAGAGATACAAAGCCAGATTAGTTGCAAAAGGATTTGCACAACAATATGGCCAAGATTATGATGAGACTTATGCTCCAGTAGCAAAGATGGATTCCATACTGTTCTTGATATCACTAGCGACACTCGGTAAATGGAATGTGTATCAGCTCGATGTCAAGAATGCATTTCTCAATGGTTATCTAGACGAGGAAGTCTACATGCAACAACCCGCAGGTTATGTTGAACCAGGAAAGGAGAACAAGGTTTGCCATCTCAAGAAAAGTCTCTACGGCTTAAAGCAAGCACCTAGAAGTTGGTACAGCAGAATTGACAAGTATTTTGCTGATTTGGGATACATGAAGTCCAATGCAGATCATACTCTCTACTACAAAGTTCAAGGGGACGACATTACTATTGCTTTTTTGTACATAGATGATCTGTTTGTGACAGGAAGCAAGGATAGCTTCATCAACAAACTAAAACAAGACTTATCTGCAGAGTTCGACATGAAAGATCTTGGACTTATGCACTATTGTCTTGGAATTGAGTTCTGGAGAGATTCAGATAGCACATTCATGAGACAGCTCAAGTATGTTGACAGTCTCCTGAAGAAGTTTCATATGGCAGATTGCAAGATTGCAGCGACTCCCATGGAACAGAGTTTGAAACTTACTAAAGATTCAGAAAAGCCTACAGTCAATGACAGATACTACAGGCAACTCATTGGATCTCTTATATATCTGACAATCACAGGCCAGATATTTGTTATGCAATAAGCTCACTAGCACAGTTTATGGCAAATCCAAAACAGTTTCACTGGAATGCAGCCAAAAGAGTCTTGAGATACATCAGAGGTACAAGAAAGTTTGGGATAGAATACAGAGGAAGTCATCCACGGTTGCATGGATACTGTGATAGTGACTATGCCGGAGATCATGAGACTAGGAGATCGACACAGGGATATGCATTTTTCCTTGGTCAAGGTGCTATATCATGGTTGTCAAACAAACAACCAACTGTTTCTTTGTCCTCGACTGAAGCATAATATAGAGCAATCACTACAGGTGCATGTGAGGCTATATGGCTCAGAAGACTATTGTCAGAAACAGATTACTTTGATGAGTCAAAGCCAACAACAATATACTGTGATAATCAATCGGCTCAAGCATTGGCCAAAAATCCAGTATATCCCTCCAGGACAAAGCACATTGATGTCAGAGAGCACTTCATCAGAGAAAGAGTGTTACTTGGTGACATCACACTGCAGCATTGTGATAGCAAAGAGAATGTTGCAGACATCTTTACCAAACCACTCGGTAAAGAGCTATTCGAGAAACACCGACTAGCTCTTGGTTTGATGCAAAGGAATGACATTCCCATTAAAGGGGTGTGATGGAATGTAATGCTCAGTTCTTCTTCGATTCCCTAGAATCATCATCTTGAGGGAAGGCCTACTTCATGATGTTGATCTTGAGGGAAGGTGTTGAGAGTTCACGCTCAACATCATGTGATCATGTGTGCATAGCACATCACGTGATCATATGTGCATAGCACTAACCTTATAGAGTGCTATAAAGGAAAGGGTTAGATCCCCTAACCCTAACCCTAAAAGGGTTTGTATATATTCTATTTTTTCAACTAATTCTAGTGTACAGTTAGTCATTTGTGGTGTGCTCTCTAGCTGTGCCCTCTCTCCTCATCTCCACTCTTCTCCTCTCCCCTCTTCATATTTTGTCACCATTGTATACCATCAAATCTTGTTTCTTCTTGATGCTCGTATGTACAAAAAGACCATATCGTGCCCCAAGTATTGTTGATTTCTTTACTTCATAATGGATGCCATTCATTTCGAACACGTGCTCAATGGGTATGGGCAATTCATGTTTTTATAAACCATTGGATGCAGAATCAAAATTTGTAATAAGATAGCTCTTCAACTTTTTAGGACAATCTGCAACACCTATCATATGTTTAAAATCAAAGAATCATTCTTTTAGTGGAGGAATACAAACTCACATCACAAAGCACAAGGCATTTTTTACACAAGGTACTAACTCAATGTCTATTAATTCTTTCACAAAACAAATTAAAACATAATGTTTTGCAAATTGAATCTAACCAAATAGTGTCCAAATATAAATCAGAATGTAGGTACAAATGTTTTTACTGAGCATTTGTGTCTACAACTCTAATTAACAAGATCACACAGATTCACTAAGGGTTGTCTATGCAATAAAATTGAATCAAGTTGGCTAAGAATGCCCTTGCAGCATTGGCAGTGATTCCCCTTTCCTTGCATCCAAGAACCATAGCAAAGCATTTTGCCTCACTATCTTTCAACGGCCCCATTTTGGCAATTTTTCCTAGCATGCATTCTTCCTCTTCATTCAATGTAACATGTTGAGCATGCACCATACTTCTTGTAGTAGGACAAGTCCCTCTCACTCTAGTTCTATTATAGGTGAAGCAATACCTTTCTCTGTGTCTTTTTTTGAACTACAAGTAGACATATGAGATTCAACATTCATCCTTTCGAGCACTTCTTTGTTTTTTTCTTTGAATTCAAGGATCACTGGTTGAAAATAATAGAACATATCATGCCCTTCAACAATTGGAGCTTGACCAAATCTGTTAGAAGAGATGGCACTGCACACATTTACTGCATCATCTAGCATCTGTAGGTATGGCAATAACTCATGAAGCAAAATAGAATCACCACAATCTATATCAAATTTTTTAGGGAAAATGCAATTTTCTGGTGGATTAACACAACCCGTGTAAGGCAAAATGTCAATGAACACTATTCTTGCTGGTTTGCATTCCTCTTTGAAACAACACCACACTCTCATTAATGGTTTAAACTCCGCTTCCACATTCATCCTATCTGGTCGAATGATTCTACTCTTTGTATGCTTGTGGCATGCCATCGCACCCCAAACCATGAAGAAATGTAACTTTCTATTAACATGATGCTCCAAAGTGTCCAGCATGTGTTGCACCATGCCCTTTTCTCCTCTAGTGGACGAAATGCCAACATGGTAGTGATCGAGCAACCATTGTAGAAACTCTAAACACCCAGGATGGAGAATAAGCCAATGCTTCCCATTGTGCAAGCTCATATGTTTGTTTGACTTTGAAAAACAATGCTCGAGCAATAACCCTTTCAAATCTATTATCACTGCTAGTCTGATTTTTGTTATCACCTCTTTTGACATTATTTCTGAGGGTGACATTATGTCTTCTCCTTTACCTTCTAAGATTTCTTCCTGCACCTTGGCTTCATACAATGACATTGCATCTTCTCCTTTACCTTCTAAGCTTGCATCCACGTTTGTCAATGGAACATTAACTCCAGACATTGCATCCTCAACATTTTCAATCAACCATGTTGAGCTTGGAACTTGAAGTAGAATCTCAATGTACACCATCCACACAAGTAGAGACTCAATGTACTCTTAGAGAATCACAGCCTCAAGAGGACTCATCAGACTCTATTCAGTTGTAAAACATGTAGAAAGAAACATGAGTCCTTGAAGATTTTTATCTTGTTTGTATTGATTAATGATAGTGTTTTTAAAACTTATGTTAAATGTTGCAATACATTAGGATATTTTATGATATTTATTCATTACAATACATTAGGTTTTACTTTTTTGAAAGTCTAATTTATTATGTACAATAAATATCTTATGATGAGAATCTAATAATTATATCATTCTTATGTTCCATCACTTTATTTTATAGATTTCAATGTACTCAAAATCTATCATTTATTATGTACAGCAAGTCTAACTTATATTATATTAAAAGAATATGTCATGATGAGATTCTAATAATTACTAACTTATATTATATTAAAAGAATATCTCATGATGAGATTCTATTAATTATATCATTCTTGTGTTCCATCATTTTACTTTATAGATTTCAATGTACTATCACTATCTTATATGTCTCAAATGTCTCCCATTACGGTCTTGCATCCCATCATTTTATTTTATAATGTCTCGCATTACGATCTTGCATCTAGTCATCTCGCATTACGGTCTTGCATCTGTAGTTCTATAAATTCCCTAGTAGTCGTTCATCTTCTATATCTCACCCGCAGCAGACACTTCTTCCACTTTGCTCTTCTTACCTTACTCCTCTCCTCAAGCTTGCTCCTTCCTCTCCTCAAGCTTGCTCCTTCCATCTTGCCCGCAGCCTTGCCTCCTCTTCTCAAGCATACTCCTTTCATCTTGCCTTACCTCCTCTAGTTGCCTTCCTCACTCTCGTTACCTTCCTCACCTCGTTCGTCTTCTATATCTTTCCTCACTCTCGTTACCTTCCTCACCTCGTTCGTCTTCTATATCTCACCCGCAGCAAAAACTTCTTCCACTTTACTCTTCTTACCTTACTCCTCTCCACACTTCTTCCACTTTACTCTTCTTACCTTACTCCTCTCCTCAAGCTTGCTCCTTGCATCTTGCCCGCAACCTTACCTCCTCTTCTCAAGCATACTCCTTTCATCTTGCAGCCATTATGGATCTTTTTAAGGTAATCGATTCTGTCGAGCAAGCCATTAGTAGCCTCAAAGAACTCAGGGGGGTCACTATGTATAAACCCTCTATATCACGTGCGTTCAAGGCCTATATTTAAAATCCCTTATCTATAAAATTTTTCATTAATAAAATGTACCCCTTTTCTATACAAATCTGTAAATTTTTTCCAAAACTATTTTAAATAGTCCCTTATGTATATATATTTCTGTAAATTTTAGAAATAAAAAATATCCTTCTGTTGAACTCACGTGATAGGGTTACATATGATGAGTGACCCCCCCGAGTCAAAGAATGGATTGCCAAGAACCAAGGAAAGAGAGAGGAGAGAAAGCAAAATCCAGCTCCATTAACCCAGTACGATAAGGATGACTTTGCTTGTCAGAAGGGCTTAGAGAAGGAAGAGGAAAGAAAAATAAGTATGGCTACTACTGAAATAGATAAATTGCAGTCATATAGGAGAGAGTTGATAGACTTTCAAAGTGAGATATCTTCGCGTGTGGCTCATTATGGAAGATTTTCCCCCGAGGAAGCGCAAGCCATTCGGAACAAACAAAGTATTATGCAGGAGAAAATTCATCAATCCTTACTTCTCTTCTATAATTTTAACTACATCGATGAGGAAGAGATGAGCTCAGCTCTTGAATGGGTTGAATTTAGGCTAAGGACTTGAAAATAGAAAATTCATCAAATTGAATGGCTATAGTCTTGAAAATCTCAGGCTTAACTTTTGAAGGTGTTTATTAACACCATTAAATATTAAGAGAGTTTACAACAACCGAATCTTATTTTTTCATGTAACTTATGTAGTCTTGAAATTCTCAGGCTTAACTTTTGAAGGTGTTTATTAACACCATTAAATATTAAGAGAGTTTACAACAACCGAATCTTATTTTTTCATGTAACTTATGTAGTCTTGAAAATCTCAGGCTTAACTTTTGAAGGTGTTTATTGACACCATTAAATATTAAGAGAGTTTACAACAACCGAATCTTATTTTTTCATGTAACTTATGTAGGCTGCGTTAAATTTTATAATTTTAGTTTCATGTCCTTAAAAAATATATAAAAAAATGCTTGTTTTTATGTTTTTATATGTGCTTTGAAGATTGGGTTTTTCTTAAATTTTATCTGAAAACTAGTCCAAAAGTATATGTAAAAATGAATTTGTACATTGACAAGTCCAAAATTAATGAAATAAGTGTTTAAATATGTTAAGTTAGAAATGTTAATATTTACATACATGCTAATCTAGCTTCTCTCTTAGTTTTTGGTTTCTATATTATATATATATATATAGAGAGAGAGAGAGAGAGTTTTATATGTATGTGTGTGTGTGCATGCAAGCATGCGTGTGTGCTTTCCTCTGTGTGTGTGTGTATAAAATGAGGCATAAGAATATTTTTTTGAATTTATACATGGATGGCTATTTATATTTAATGTTTTGAGATTATCTACATATCCTATGGTATGCTTATTGATGTACACTATTACATTTTTTTCATGGCTTTAACAAACTAGAATTTATAACGTTTTACACCTTCTCTAATTTGTCTTGAGAATTAATGATTACATAGATAATTTATTCATTACTTTACTTACCATTAAACTAAATCGTCTAAGTAGAATAACCATGATTCTTTTATTATTTATGTTATAACCTCTTTTGGTATAATATTTGAGGTGTTAGTGTCTTCTTTACGGCAATCTAGTGGATTTGAAAATTTTATGTTTTATTTCCTAATGTGTTTGTTGGTGGTTTGTATAAGATTATATATTTTGATCTATTTATATAATTTATATAGATTTATTAGCCTTTTCATTGTTGACTTCAGGTTTATTTCCAATTATTTGTATGCTCATTATTACAATTATAATAATAACTATTACTATATTATTAGTATTTCTTTTTTTAAAGGACTTTGTATCTTTTTTATTTTTTCTTCTATGTATTCTTAAAGTTTATATATATGTATATATATATATATATATATATATACATATATATAGGGGTGTGTGTGTGTGTGTAGGTTTTCTGTACCTTTGTATTAGATTCTATTGGGTTCTTCTTCTTACTTTGTTAATCTAAAGGGTGGTTCTAGATGAATCACTACAAGGCATAGGCCCTTTTCCGATGAAAATACCGACGCTTTTTACATTAAATTTTTTTTTCACGGGTGCAAACGTCGCTATAAAAGTCGCTAAAAGTGTCGGAAAAGAACTATTGCTATAAAGCATCGCTATATAGTGACGATGATAAACGTTGCTATATAGTGACACTGGTAAACGTCCCTATATAGCGACGATTAACATGACTTTAAAAAAAGGATTAGTGGGGCTAAACAGGGCTTGCTATGGCCCTGTTTAGCCCCACTAATCCTTTTTTTTTTTTTGTAATTACAAAACAAAATTTTTTTATAACAAAATTTCCCTTGCGAAAAGGGTGATACAAAATCGCTCAAATGAAATGATCGAGCAACAAAAGCATATACATGTCGAACATATACAACATTGTTTGTTATAAAATTACCCTTTCGAAAGGGCGATACAAAATTGCTCAAACGAGCGGATATACAAAATGACATACATGGCGAAGAAAATGCAAACTGCTACTACTATCACTACTACTACTACTCATCCGAATCGTCCTCGTCCTCATCTTGTTGGCATGATCCTTGGTCCTCATGAGCTGCACCTTCTCCTGATCCTCGTCACGTGCATCTGGATCCCTAGCCCTAGTGATCGCTCACCTCCATGATGGGACGCTTGAGCTTTGACCCTAAGAGTGAACCATATAAATTGAAAATTATATTGGAACTTAAGAATAAAACAATTTAAAAAGTGAGATTACAAGTAGGAGTAGACTTACACTATGCGAGCAGCCACCTCAACCCAATCGACCGTCGCTCCCATTACCTCTTGCTCAATAAACCACGACATTGTTCCTATGTAAAACGCGCGTCGTGTCTCTTCATCTGTAGGAAGACGACCTATCGTAGCTTGCTGTGGATCCAATTTACGAGAGTTAGAGTTAGGTAAAGTGCATGTAATATGTAGTAAAACAAATAGAATAATACATTAAATGAGAAGAAGTAGACTTACCACGGTTGCCTCGAACGCCAACCGTCCGCTTGCACCAAAGTGCGAAGTACCTACGATGTCCAGCTGTCTCTTCGTAGCCCTCCTCTAACCCTCGAACAATTTAGAATTGTCCCTATTCTGCTTCTTGAAGAACTTCCAATCAACTTTGTCTACCCAACTGGGTTTAGCCAACCCCTTTGTGATGGAAGTATGCAAGGTTGATCTACGATTCTTCAAGACCAAACCCATGCACTATCGCATATAATCCTCATTAAACTCCCAATTTGGCGAATTAGGGTATTTTTGTTTTAATTCATCGATGACCGCCGGCTTCTTTTGGTCATCTTGATACCGCCAATCGGTAGCAATGCCGCTCTTGAAGTGATGGCTCATCAACTGCCTCACGGTGGCCATCACTGCTTTGCCCTTTCTATCTTCTATTATCTCTCCGGCAGCTATGATTTGATAGGAGAGGTCCCCTAATGAGTAAGGAGGACTAATGGTAGTAGAGTTAGAAGGAGTGGAAGCTGTGCGAGCACTTCGGAGTGAGAAGTAGCAGTGGGAGTATGAGAGGGCAAGGGACCTAACTGATACTATGTCTCCGAACCAAGTGGAGACCTGAAAGAATGTGAGTGTGCTGACTCATCTGCATATCCCGAGTCCACACAACATAAGCTGCCCTTCCTACTCTTCCCTTATGAGAGGCACATGCAGGTGATGACCCCTTGGTCCAAGGGGCACGAGGGGATGGTTGGGCAGTACATCCAGCCATCGATGTAGGGGAGGGAATTGCTGAGGTCCTCTGAGATAGCAGAGAGAAGAATCTCGCTACCTCCTCATCGCTCATCTGCGCTACAAACTTGTCAGGACTCCCGACAAAGCCATGTGTGGCTAGCAAAGGCGTTCCCCGAGGGGTAGTCGCAGTGCTATGTGGAAGAGGAGTCAGACCAGGGTAGTCATAGTGCTAGGTCCGAGAGGAGTCAGAGTCCTCGGGGTAGTCGTCTGAGAGGAATCAAAGTCCTCTGGAGCATATAGATCATGAGCTCTCCTCCTGCGAGGCTGTCTGTACTCGTCAGATGAGCGACGTGATCCCATGTCTAACATAGACACAAACACGAAAACAAAAAAGAAAAAAAAAACATAAGCATAGGCATAGGCATAGGCATAGGCAAAGAGGGAGAGAAGAGGAAGAAGAGGAAGAGGAAGAGGAAGAAGAGGAAGAGGAATCTAAAGAAGTGGGAGAGAAGAGGGAAAAGAGAAAGTGGAGGAGAAGAGGAAGAAGAGGGAAAGGAAAGAGGAAAAGAAGAGGAAGAGGAAGAAGAGGAAGAGGAATCTAAAGAAGTGGGCGAGAAGAGGGAAAAGAGAAAGTGGAGGAGAAGAGGAAGAAGAGGGAAAGGAAAGAGGAAAAGAAGAGGAAGAAGAGGGAAAAGAGGAAGTGGACGAGAAGAGGGAGAAGAGGCAAAGGAAAGAGGGAAAGAAGAGGAAGAAGAGGGAGAGAAGAGGAATAAGAGAGACAAAAGAGAAAAAGAAGAGGAAGAAGAAAAGAGCGAAAAGAGGAGAAGAGGAGGCAAAAGAGGAGCATATGTCTACTTCTCTTATGCTCATGCTTACACATAAGCATGAGCATATGTCTTCTTATATTATGCTCATGCTTATGTTTATGCATGAGCATAAGAACATGAGCATGAAAGAGGGAAAGGAGAGGGGAAAAGAGCGGAAGAGAGAAGAAGAGGGAAAGGAGAAAGAGGAAAAAAAGAGGGGAAAAGAGGAGGAGAGAAGAAGAGGGAAAGGAAAGAGGGAAAAGAGACATTGGAAAAGAGAAGAAGAGGGAAAGAGAGAAGAAGAGGGAAAGAAGCATAAGCATGAGCATATATCTCCTTCTCTTATGCTCATGCTTATGCTTATGCATAAGAGGAGTCTTATGCATAAGCATAAGAGACGGAGACATATGCTCATGCTTAACTTATGCTTATGCATGAGCATAAGAACATGAGCATGAAAGAGGGAAAAAGAGGGGGAAAAGAGGAGAAGAGAGAAGAAGAGGGAAAGGAGAAAGAGGAAAAAAAGAGAGAAGAAGAGGGAAAAAGAGAGAAGAAGAGGAAAAGGAAAGAGGAAAGAGAGATTGGAAAAGAGAGATTGGATAAGAGGAAAGAGGGAAAGAGGGAAGAACAGGGAAAGGAGAAAGAGAAAAAGAGAGATTGGAAAAGAGGAAAGAGGGAAAGAGAGAAGAAGAGGGAAAGGAGAAAGAGGAAAAAAAGAGAGAAGAAGAGGTAAAAAGAGAGAAGAAGAGGAAAAGGAAAGAGGAAAAAAGAGACATATGCTCATGCTTATGCATGAGCATATGTCTACTTCTCTTATGCTCATGCATAAGCATAAGCATGAGCATATGTCTCCTTCTCTTATGCTCATGCTTATGTTTATGCATGAGCATAAGAGAAGGGGGAAAGAGAGAAGAAGTGGGAAAGGAAAGAGGGAAAAAGAGGGTAAGAAAGAGAGAAGAAGAGGAAAAGGAAAGAGGGAAAAAGAGGAGGAAAGAGATTGAAGGAGAGAAGAAGGAAAGGAGGGAAAGAAGAGGAGAGAAGAGGGAAAGAAGAGAAAAGAGAGGGAAGAGAGGGTTCCTACACCCATCATTGCAGCTAGCGCTTAAGGCGCTAGCTGCAGGCCAATGCAAATAACAAAAATAATAAATGGAAAAAAAAGGAAGCACTTACCTGAAATAGTACGTCCCACTCGGTGTTGTGGACTGGCCCTACAAAAGAGAGGAAACATACCATTTTTCAAATAAGATGTTAGAGGAAGAAGGAGATTACAAAAGTAACTTCTTAAAAGGAGGAGATTGAGGAGACAAGGAGAAAGAGAAGGAAGAGAAATACAAAAAAGACTAGAAGAGGTGAGTCTTCTTTCTTTCTTGAAATCTCGTTTTTTGTTTCCATCCTTTGAAAACAAGCATGAAAACTAGTTTACAGGTTTAGCAATACAAGGAGAAGCACTCACAAAACTAAATCTAACAAGCAAATAACCTACATTGTTGAAACAAACTCACCTCTTGAAGAACTTCCTTTCAAGAAACCAAAGAGGGAAAAGGGTAGAGAGGGAGTACAAGAGCTAGGAGAAGGGTGTGGAGAATAGAGTGGGAGGTTGTCGGAAATAGGTGGAAGGTCATCGAAAATAGGTGGGAGGAGATATTGCCTTGGTTACTTGAAAGATTAGAGAAATTGCTAAAGAAAGCGCCATGCGGCACGAGTTTTAGGTTTTAACCCACAGCGTCACTATATAGCGACGTTTTTAACTAAAAACGTCGCTATATAGCGACGGAACAGAGCAAAAGTCACTATATAGCGACGCTTTAAGTCACTTTTTGTTCTAACATGAAGGGAAGCTCATAGATGCTATTTTATAACTGTTAATATATTTTCTTGCAACTTATGTTGTGATTTTATGTGTAGATGGAAGGGACGAGTGGAAGCTCGTCCGATGATGCACCAACGCCCGAGAGCACGAAGTGGCTTACAGAGAGGTTATACTATCATTGCACTCATTGCAAGTGAGAAGTATGACATCAACGTCATATTATCATGCACCACTTGCGGATTTATGGGGAGGAGCCCGAACCAGTATGCACCTTTGGTGCTGCACATGTTGATGGACCATTGGTAAGTCAAAGCTATTTAAGTTTGCAGTCTTATTGGATACTAGGAAATACAAGATCTTATATTTACACAAAATCTTAAAACAAGATGAGGAGGGTGACGAGGGTACGCATATACCTTCACACTTTGAGTAAGACTTAATGAGGTTAGCTCTTGCATTAATTTGACTCATTATTTGGATATTGTTTGTTTTGAGAATCATCATGTTTGTTTTGAGAATCATCATTTGGATAGTGTATACTGAATCATCATTGTTCGAAGCCTATGTATGTTTGAATTGTCATAGGTTGCTCTAGAAGATGTTGCCTGCACCAAATACCATGCCCGCATCAAGAGATGAAGCAAAAAAGATGCTAACAATAGTGGGTATGGATTATGATACCATCCATGCTTGTCGTAATGATTGTATTCTCTTTCGTCATGAGCATGGAGATTTGGCTAGTTGTCCAAAGTGTGGGGAACAATGATATAGAGATGACTTGCGGGGTGAGCGGATAGCGGTAAAGGTCTTGAGACACTTTCCCATCATTGCAAGAATACAACACATGTTCCGATGCAAATTCATAGCGGAGATGATGACATGGCATGCATCTCATCGGTCCGCTGATGACACATTGAGGATTCCTGTAGATTGTGTAGCTTGAAAGCACATAGATAATCAGTGGCCGGACTTTGCAAGGGAGCCACGCAACTTACATCTTGGGCTCGCCATGGACGGCATGAATCCTTTCGAGTTACGCTCGACATCTTTCTCGACATGGCCCATAGTTGTGGTGAATTACAATATCCCACCATGGCTAACAATAAAAAAGGGACACCTCATGCTTGCACTACTTGTGCCAGGAAAGTACAAGGCAAAAATATGGACGTGTACATGGCACCTTTGATAGAGGAGTTACAGATATTATGGAGAGGAGTGCAGGTCTTTGATATTTCCAGAGCTCCTAGACATACTAATGATATTTTGGTCAGGGGTATCTTGATGTGGACTATGCATGACTACCCAGGATATGGAGAGTGCGCAGGTACGTGGTTGTGTCTTTACATGTATAATGAGGGATTATGCTTTTATGACTCTCTTTCGCATGCATGTCTTATACTAACACATTCATGCACATGTGCAGGACTTGTTACAAGTGGGTACCATGCTTGTCCTTGTGAAGATAGTGGGAGAGAGGGAAGGAGTGTCACTTGCGGCTTTGTCACATACACAATGGGGGAATACACACAAAGGTGGAGGCTGAAAACAGTTTTCCTCTTCTTAGTTGTGTAAGCCAAAAGAACTCAAGTACAAAGAAATAGAAGAACCCTATATGTGGGTCTCAAACCAAACTCAACTAACTAAGGTGGCATACTAACTGAGCCACGAACTAGAGTAGATAAAGATAGCTGTCATCCAGCTATTATTCGTGGGCGGTGTACCAACCGCATCTGTAGCTAACAAGTCGGTGACATAAATGCACAACGGTCACCCTGGCATATGTGGAGCTCGATATCTCAACACTCCCCCTCGAGCTCAATCCCAATTCCTGCACACCAAGCAGGTCTCTGAACTTGCGCAGCTTCTCTGCGCCCAATGCTTTTGTGAATATGTTAGCTACCTGATCCTCTGTGCTGACATAAACTAGATCAATAAGACCTAATAAAACCTTCTCCTGCACATAGTGATAATGCACCTCAATGTGCTTTGTTCTAGCATGATAAACTGGGTTATTTGTCAAGTGTATGCTTCTCATGTTGTCACAATAAATGACAACTGGCCCATCTGTAGACTGATGCATATCATAGAGTAGCTTATGCAACCAAGCTACCTCACATGCAGCCATTGCTATATCCCTATACTCAGTCTCTGTGCTCGACAAGGCAACTGTAGGTTGTTTCTTGCTGCTCCAAGTGACTGCAGCACTCCTAAAAGAGAACACATATCCACTGGTAGATCGTCTATCAGAAATACTACCAGCCCAGTCAGCATCAGTGTATCCATGCAACTGTATCTGAACCCCAGCCTCATAAAATAGTCCATACTGCAATGTGGACTTCACATACCTGAGTATGCATCTAGCTGCATCCAAATGCAGTTTCCTTGGAGCCTGCATAAACTGACTTACCAATCCAACAGCATAGCTTAAATCTGGTGTGGTAATAGTCATATAAATCAAACTTCCTACTATGCGTCTGTACATAGTAGGGTCTTCCAGAAGCTCACTTGCATCCTTGCTCAGCTTCACATTCTGCTCCAAAGGAACTAAAATAGGCTTACAGCCTGTCATCCCATATTTGGACAGCATGTCCAATCCATACTGCCTCTGCAAGAGCTGTATCCCACTTGGTGATCTAATCACCTCAATGCCCAAGAAATAACGCAGCTCTCCCAAATCCTTCATCTCAAACTTCTGCTTCAATAACATTTTCACATGAAGGATATCTTCATCACTATCACCTGTGATGATCAAATCATCAACATAGATGACAAGCAGCATAATACCTTTCTCTGTTTTTCTCACATAGAGTGAGAAATCTGCCTTGGAAATCTGAAAGCCAATAGTGACAAGATACTATCCTATCTTGTCAGACCATGCTCTAGGTGCTTGCTTCAAGCCATACAAGGCTTTCTTCAACCTGCAAACAAACTCAGGATGAATAGCATGAACATAACCTGCTGGTTGCTCCATAAAGACCTCTTCTTGCAAATCACCATGCAAGAAGGCATTCTTTACATCCATCTGATGTAAAGACCATCCCTTTGATGCAGCCATAGCAATGACTGCTCTTACAGTTGCCATCCTTGCAACCAGACTGAATGTTTCTTCATAATCAATGCCGTATATCTGTGCATACCCCTTGACAACTAATCTTGCCTTGTATCTGTTTACAGAACCATCTGCATTGTGCTTGATCTTATAAACCCACTTACAGCCAATTGCATTCTTATCTTTAGGCAAAGGCACCAATTCCCATGTAGCATTTGCTTCCAAGGCATCCATTTCTTCATCCATGGCTTCCTCCCATTTTTCATTTCCCATGGCTTGCTCAAAACAAGTGGGTTCTGGTTCCTGTATCACTTTGACCATATAGGCATAGTGAATGGCTGTAAGTCCATCATATTTCAGCCTATCCACAGGATACCTAACCCTGGTAGACCTATGCAAAATAGGCTCACTTCCAGGTGCTCTCAAAACATCCCTGGTCTTCCTTACTCCAGGTGTAACAACAGAAGGAATACCCAACTCATCATCAATGCTCTGTTCTGAGCCACTGGATTCACCATCCACATAAGAGTGACCTGCATTCACATCAAACATGGGCTGATCTACCTTCTCTTTTCCTTTTCATGATACTTGCGTACCACTATCTGCATTGCTTTGAGGAGATTCTCCTGATCTCAATCTACCTGTCCATGGCGAAGTATGTGAACCACTGCTAGAGGACACTAGAGGTCCACTGATATTTTGTGATTGCTGCTGTGAATTTTGTGCAGCATTACCATTTTGTGCATCTACATCAATCATCACATTTACTGGTTTATACCAGCTGCTACCAGCTGCTCATCTCATCAAAAACAAATCTTTGCTCACTGTGAACTTATGTGTAGAAGGGTTATAGCATCTATACCCTTTCTGCTGTCCCTTTCTGCTGTAGAGAATAACCAATAAAGACGCACTTCTCAGCCTTTTGATCCAACTTGGACCTCAACTCATCTCGCACATGGACATAGGCAATGCAACCAAAAATTTTCAAATGAGAAATGTCTGGTTTCCTACCAGTATACATCTCCTCTGGCGTCATGCCATGTATTGCTGCAGTGGGAGTCCTGTTCATTATATAAACTGCTGTAGCAACTGCTTCAGCCCAATAATAATCTGGTAGATCTTTTTCATTTAGCATGGCCCGAGATACCTCTCCAATATGCCTGTTTTTCCTTTCTGCAATTCCATTTTGCTGTGGGGTATGACTGCATGAATATTGCTGCTTTATGCCATGCTCCTGCAGGAACCTTGCAAACTCATTTGAGAGGTACTCTCCCCCTCCATCTGACCTTAGGCATTTTATTTGTAGGCCTGTTTCTTTTTCAACCATAGCTTTAAAAGCTTTGAAGTGCCCAAACACTTCACTTTTCTTTTTCATAAAATACACCCAAAGTTTTCTGCTGAAGTCATCAATAAATGTGACAAAATAGTGACAGCCTCCAATAGATGCAGCTTTAGTAGTCCACACATCAGAGTGGATTAATTCCAATGGCTTTTTACTCTCTTGAACATGCCTAGGAAATGGTTTCCTTGCCTGTTTTCCAAATTGACAGGCTTCAAAAACCTTATGCATTTCTGCAACCTTGAATTTAGGCAATCCTGCAACAATATTTTGGGCTTGCATTGATTTAAGTCGTTGTATATTAACATGACCAATGCGTTTATGCCAGATATCAATATCTACAACTACACCGGTCCCATGTGCAAACATTGCTGCACTCAATTCAGGCATGTCTGCATCCAACGTAAACATCCTGCCCTTCTTCTTTCCTTTTGCTATCAAGCGACCGTTATTTTTCATATCCTCAACAAAGCATCCATGAGGATTAAATCTGACCTGCAAGCCCTGCTCAACCATTTAGCCAACAGAAACTAGGTTCTTGGTGATGTTTGGGACATGAAATACATCAGACAGGTATTTCTTTTTCCCATCCTGCATAGACAAAGGAATTTTACCAATCTGCACAATAGGATGTGCAGTATCATCACCAGTCTCCACAAATCCTGGTTTTTCCATTTTCCTTGCATCCTTCATCCATTCTGCATGACCTGTCATGTGGTTTGATGCACCTGAGTCAACATACCACACATCATTTCGTTCTTCTGCACTTGTCACAGAATTGGTCATATGCTGCACCATAAATAGATGCTCATTTCTGTCATCACCCTGTCTACTGGAAGATGCATAATTGCCTTGCTACAATTTTCCATTGATAATTTCATTCTGCTTTTTGTAGCAGTCTTTAGCCATATGTCCCATTTTTCCATAGTAGTAGCATTCAACATTGCTGTTTGCATTTTGGCCTCTTTGCCATCCACCACGGCCTCTTTGGCTCCCCCTGCCTCTAGAGTTACCACGTCCTCTTGCATAGGACTGGTTTTCTTGAGTTTGCTGCATATTCTGAATTCTACCATGGCCTACAGATTCGGCCTCCTCTACCTCTGCCTCTACCTCTTCCAGCATTTGAGTAGAAGACAGTTTCTTTTGAAGTTCTGCTTGAAGAAGATGCACCCCCATTTCTCTGCTCTTCAGAAATTAGAAGAGCAACCAACTCTTCAAAATCAAGAAATTTTTCACGGACGGCAATGGATGTCCGGAACTGTGCATAATCCTTTCCTAGACCATTCAAGGTCACAGAAACTAGATCATCATCTTCCACTGGCGATCCAATGGAAGCAAGTGCATCTGCAATTTTCTTCACCTTCATGTGGTAGTCATTTATGCTCAAATTTTCTCTCTGCACATTGTGCAACTCCTGTTTGAGCTGCATTTTCCTGGCTTGTGTATTTGTGCTGTACATTTTTGCCAAAGTGTCCCATGCCTCCTTTGGCGTACTTGCATCCTGAATATGCGCAATCATAGAGTCTGAAATACTGATAGACAGCCAATACATAACTTTTCTGGCTCTCTCATGCCATCCTTTAAATGCATGCATTTCCTGTTGATTGGAACATTAGGAAGAACTGGTTCTTCTTCATTTCCTGTAATGAACTCCCAATAGCCTTTTCCCATAAGGAAATTCGTCATTCTAAACTTCCATGCCTGGAAGTTGTTCTTGTCAAGCTTTTCAGTGACAATCTGCGAAAGAGAATCAGACGCCATTACAGAACGCTGCAAAATATTCTGTCACTGCGAAAAACACAGCTTTTGCCTCACACGTGCAGATCTGCAAAACTGACGAATGTGGTATTGGACCACACAATCACTTCCTAGTGACAATTTTGCATCAACAAGCAACAAGCATGATTCTGCAACTCCCAATATCTCTGCACACAGGCATACGATGCAATTTCTGCGGCAACTTTTCACCGACCAGCCGAGCAGTGGTCGCACAGCAAAAACAGGGCCTTTTTCTGAGTGCCTGCGAAGAACTTCCGCCTTCAAAACGGGCCTCGAAATGGCCTCGAATCAGAAAAATAAAGTCACCTAGGGCTTTGCCCTTTACCCGCAACATATACTGCGCTCTTGCCACACTGCGAAGGGCGTCTCAATAGTGCACTGTGTGCTACCTGCAGAGATTTGCTCCCAAACTCAAAATAGGAAAGCAACACTGATCCTCTTACCAGGACACCACGAACTTGGTTTGCTTTCTTGAGCTCCTTACCACGAACAAAGCTCTGATACCATGTGAAGATAGTGGGAGAGAGGGAAGGAGTCTCACTTGCGGCTTTCTTACATACACAATGGGGGAATACACACAAAGGTGGAGGCTGAAAACAGTTTTCCTCTTCTTAGTTGTGTAAGCCAAAAGAACTCAAGTACAAAGAAATAGAAGAACCCTATATGTGGGTCTCAAACCAAACTCAACTAACTAAGGTGGCATACTAACTGAGCCACGAACTAGAGTAGATAAAGATAGATGTCATCCAGCTATTATTCGTGGGCGGTGTACCAACCGCATCTGTAGCTAACAAGTCGGTGACATAAATGCACAACGGTCACCCTGGCATATCGCAAGTGGAGCTCGATATCTCAACAGTCCTGTTTGTGGACCAGCTCTGAAATCGCTTGCACGCTACTGCAAACATATGAGGAAAAATGTTTATGAAGGTCATGCTCGATACCTTCCGCTCGACCATCTCACACGTGGAGGTTAGCTTGATCCACCACCATCATATTTGAAGGCAAGTGATTGGATTCAAGCTTGGAGGGCGAATGGAGAGGAACCTCCTCCTGGTATGAAGAGGCTATCGATCTTTCACAAGCTTCCTTATTGGGGCCAGTTAATCATCTCTTGGATCCCATGCATATCTTCAAGAATGTGGGGGCTACTATTTGGGCACACTTGGTTGGTTCCAAAGACTCGAGAGGAGTGCAAGAAGACTTGCGTGCTATGAATAGGATGTCTCATTTGTGGCCCCAAGTGCATGCTTCGGGAAAAGTTATCCTCCCGAAAGCAACGTGGATCCTCTCTACGAGGGAGGAGGCAGCGGTCAAGGCAGACATTGCCTCTTTTCAAACACCGATAGGGTACATGCGTTGCTTGAAAGGAGCATTTTCAAAGGACAATAAGCTTAGTGGGCTCAAGTCCCATGATTGGCACAAGGTCTTATAGGTATTCTAAGTAGAATTAGTGTACCAATAATCGTGATGCATTAGCATAATTATGATTATGCTATATTGTTGACATGACTTCTTTGTTGCTTTGATAGTTCATCCTCCCAATTACAATAAAAGGGTGCTTACAAGAAGATGTTAGAAATGCTATATTCAAGATCAGTGGTATTGTGAGGTATGCTTACTATCAAATCGCCTCGGGGGGGTCACTCATCATATGTAACCCTATCACGTGAGTTCAACAGAAGGATTTTTTTAATTTCTAAAATTTACAGAAATAAATATACATAAGGGACTATTTAAAATAGTTTTGGAAAAAATTTACAGATTTGTATAGAAAAGGGGTACATTTTATTAATGAAATTTTTTATAGATAAGGGACTTTAAATATAGGCCTTGAACGCACGTGATATAGAGGGTTTATACATAGTGACCTCCCCGAGCAAATCGCATTGATTGCATTTTCTTCAATTTAAGCTGATTAATCTATAGATTGATTATGAAAATATCTTACTTGGACATGTGAAATAGGTGGATATCTCAAAAAGAGATCTCCAGATCGAGCATCGAGAAGGCTAGGGTGGAATCCATCGAAGCCGTATGCTTACTTGAGAAGCACTTTCCCTCGAGCATTATAATAACTCAAGTCCACTTGCTTGTGCACATAGTTGATGAGGTGGCTATAGCAGGTACCATTCATAGTCGATGGATGTTTTTTCTCGAGCGGTTTATGAAAACTTTAAAGGGATTTGTAAGACAAAGAGCAAGACCAAAAGCAAGCATGGCAGAGGGATGGCTTGTGCAAGAGTCATTAGTATATATCACAGAGTTTCTTGCATCCACGAATCCCGATATGCTGCAAGCTGGCATAACAAGGATGATGATCGCATGATTGGCAAGGTTCCCCAAGGAAAAGGGATTGAAAGAAAGATGAGCGAAGAGCAAATGGAGAAATTCAATAAGTTTTGTATCCTCAATAGCCCTGAGATGCAGAAGTGGATTGAGAGATATGAAGTGGCCAAAGGAGAAAGAATAAATGCAAGGACGAGATTCAAAGTAATGTACAGGCGATCACAACCATATCCATGGGATCTGGCTCTTCTCCCTACTCACATGTCACTTAATTGGCTACAACTGGCTCTACGTAAAGCCAAACACAATGGAGAGACAATAAACGAGCGCGAGCAAGAGTTATCATCTAGATGTATGGTGCATGTAAGTTTCTTACCTCTTGACATAATTAAGTAATTATTTGTGGCAATATACGCTATAAAATAGATGCATCTTCATTGTTTTAATGATGCTCTTTTACAGTAAAAAAAGTACTATGCATTATGGTCATATGGACAACATTTTCGCATGGAACGCATCGATTCAAAGAGAGTCATGTATGATTGTGGAGTCATGGCTAACTTCACACAAGATAGCCGAGCAAGTGCTTCGGATACCAATCTTCTCTCCTCACAGTTGGATTATTGTGGAACCATACACGACATCTATGAAGTTGATTTCAGACGATTTAGTATTTTCATTGTTGATGTAAAATGGTTTAGAACTATTTACAACAGTCCCCATGCAACAGTGAGAAAAGATAGTAGCGGTTTCTTTGCAATAGACTCCACCAAACATTGGACCGATGAAAGTGATACTTTTGTTCTTCCTGAGCACTATGAGCAGGTGCATACTAATGATTTAATTAATCAAAGCTTTCGTTTTTAAAGATCCATTGATACATGTACTTGAGCATAATTTCATATATATAATTGATGACATTTGGCACCCATCTTCAATATAGGTGGTTTTTCATCCGATCTTCAATATAGGTGGTTTTTCATCCGGATCGTTCTAATCCAAGATGGTGGTACGTGATCCAAGTTGCACCCTAAAGTAAGCAGATTTTTGAAGATAGAGATGTGGATATGGAGATGCCACTACCAATGCCGGATCCAATTGATGAATCTAGCGAAGAAGATGTAGATCACCATATGAGCCAAGAGGAAGATGCGCATAATGACAATGCACGGGAGGAAGATGGAGATCACGATATTGAGGAAGAAGACAACGATCATCAAGAATCACCACACTTTATTAAAGAAGATGATCAAATAGTTTTAGGTGAATGTACGATGCTAGAGTACGATGATGATATAGGAGATCAACTCGGTATAGAGTTGGAGATAGACTTCTTTGGCGCCTTAGACTTGGCTTAAGATGAAATAGTTGATGTAAATGCTCTTAATTGGTTTTTTTCATCTCAAACTTGGACATGAATATATGAGCTTCAAAGGCTTGACGTACATGCTCTCATATTTTTATTCTCTATGAGATCAAACATGTATGAAAATTTAAAAAAATTTGTCATTGGAAAAAACTAACTTTTAAGGCCTATATGGAAAAAAAAACCTCTCTAGAAAACGTTGCTATAAAATAGTATATCAGTGTCGCTATATAGTGACCTTTAAAAGTCGCTATATAGCGACCTTTATAAAAGTCGCTATATAGCGACTTTTGGCAAGCGACGCTTTATGGAACCCACTTTTCATATCGACGATTAATGCCACACAGGCGCTAAACGTCGGTACGTAAATATCGCAATAGGATCCGTGTGTAGGAGTGAATATTTATAGCTAGCTCTGTGTGTGTGTGTGTGTGTGTGTGTGTGTGTGTGTGTGTGCATATACATATACATATATATTTATTTATGAGGTGATGTTATACTTCCTCTTATTGGTATTTAACAACGGGAAACCTCTTTTGATAAACAAAAAGGGATTGAATTTCAAACATGATTTGACATTCAAACACTTACTTAACACCAGACAGGTTGCCATATTGGAAAATACATTGGATCCAAAATGAACAAAATGGCATTGGACAAGCTACACTCGATGATGCAAAGAATAAGATATACCTAGTATTATTGCATTGTAAATTCAAAATGCTAGACAAGACCAAAAAAAAATGGATGTACACTAGAAAAAACATCTTTAAGTGTGCATTTTTTATAAGTAATTATGACAAGGATAACAATTGGGGAGATGCATTCTAAGACTTCCTTCCTAGTGTAACATAAATTGTTCTAGCAAAATGTTATGTTAGATCATTGGCAGGTTAGTATCCCTCCTTAAATTTTTATCAGAATTAAGAATTTTTTAATAATATTGAGTTTTTGACAAACATAATATTGAAAAAAGATGTTGAATCCTCAGGCAGTCCAAGTTCTAAGGAGTTTCGGGGTCGGGGTCCACTTACCTGCCACCATCCAAACAAACTAGGTGTTAGAACATCATAGTTACGTTTGGGTAGACAGGTAATAGCTTGTTTTCCTCGACGTGTTATCGCTTTACCTAGGAATATAAACAACCATATGGGTTCTTAAGTGAAGTTTAAGTCACAAGTGGAGTAAGGAGCGAATGAGTGCATGGGTTAAGAAGGGACTAGAGGAGGTATGGGACAATTAGTGGGCTTGGTATGTGGGGTGGTTAAAAAGAAAGTGTGTGTAAAGAAATAAGTGTCTGTGTGTGTGAGATACATTTACTAACAAATTTATTGTGTGCGTGTGTGTGTGTGTGTGTGTACATATACATATACATATATATTTATTTATGAGGTGATGTTATACTTCCTCTCGTTGGTATTTAACAATGGGAAACCTCTTTTGATAAACAAAAAGGGATTGACTTTCAAACATGATTTGACTTTCAAACATGATTTGACATTCAAACACTTATAGGAAAATACATTGGATCCAAAAAGAACAAAATGGCATTGGACAAGCTACACTCGATGATGCAAAGAATGGGATATACCTAGTATTATTGCATTGTAAATTCAAAATGCTAGACAAGATTTTAAAAAAATGGATGTACACTAGACAAAACATCTTTAAGTGTGAATTTTTTATAAGTAATTATGACAAGGATAACAATTGGGGAGATGCATTCTAAGCCTTCCTTCCCAGCGTAACATAAATTGTTCTAGCATAATGTTATGTTGGATAGTGGTAGGTTAGTATCCCTCCTTCAATTAATGATGATGAATTTCACAAAGTTTCATGATTATACTGGGGTATTTATATCAGCAGCATTATTTCTATTGATATCTAGAATTTTGGAAATTTTTGTAATGGCAGTACTAGAAAAAAAAATTTACCAATCGATTGAAAAATCGCATGACAATTTGAAGCATTATTGCTTAGAATTTAATTTGTATTGAATTAAAAGGTTAAATTAAAGCTCAACGGTATAGACAATTGGTTTGTACATGTATTGTACACACACACACACACACACACACACACACACACACACACACACACACACACATGCACACATAGTCACAGCAAATGTGTGTGTACACACACAAATCCATCCATGCCCATATGCATGTGCACATGCATAGCTAGTCTATTTGCCAACACACACACACACAAATATACAGTCACATGCACACAAATCCATCCATGCCCACATGCATGTGCGCATGCACACGCACGCACATGCACAACTAATCTATTCTGGCAAATAGTAATATTCGCCTCATAATTTTGACTTGTACTAATAGAGCTCATCCTGAGTTGCTTGTATGGCCCTTTTACATAAACCATGCTCCCTTAACAATTCTACATATGGATTGGCCACTTAGAGCAGATCAATGCCCTTTGTTCAATGGTTTGTGTGAGTCTAGTAGCTAGAGCCCCTTGTGTGACTTGGAACAAGGGTGAGTTTGGTTTATAGTACTCCTTGGTGCAAGTCTACTTTGGACAGGTAAAAGTCGAGCCGCTTAATCTTTTCTTTGGGATGGCTCAACCCTTTTCTTATAGTTAGAAAGGCCTTTATAGTCATCAAGTTTTACATACAGCATGACTTATTGCATTAGGTCCTCTTTCCACCACGTCCTTAAACCACTTTACATCCAAAACATACACAAAGAAGCGTCGAAAGTCAAGCTTAATAATATCTTGGATTATGCCACAATAATCATCCATGGCTCCATTGGCTCCCTCAAAGCTAGCAATGACGCTGCAATCTTGTGTGTTTCTCTTATTATCAATCTGTTGTGTTCGAAAATGCTTGCCCTCACACCATATAGCATTGAACATAGTGCACTACACCAAGAAAAAATCAATTAAATAAGCAATCTAAATTATTGAAAGCTCCTAACTTATGCATAACATTCTATATACCGACCTTGCTCATGCATCCCCTAGCATACTCCCATTCTTCCATTGTGATATGCATCCCCTCATCTTTCTCTGCTTTCTCCATTTCATTAAGTAGCCAATCCACATGAATATCCTTTGGAACTGCTCTTAGATACTGAGGGTATGGCACACGAGATTCGTGGTGTGTACGAAAGAGGGCCCTTTCTTCTTGTCTTCTTGCCTTTGCATCCTCGTATCTTGCCACCCATCTTTTCATCACATCACTATTAAGCACACAATAGAGGTTGATACTATTATGCAACTCCGTGTCTATTACTTTGTTGCATCCTTTCCCTTGAGGCACAATAGAGGTCATCCTTAGGTCTTCATCATCTCTCCATAGTCGTGGGAGAGAGGTATCCACATCAACAAGAAACTCAAAAATATATACAAGTGACTCTTGTACCAACCAACCCTCGGCCATGCTACCTTTGGGTCTTGCATTTTGTCTCACGAATCCCTTCAAGGTCTTCATGAAGCGTTTGAGGAAGAACAACCATCGTGCATGTATAGGACCGCATATAGCAATCTCATCCACCAAATGCACTATAAGATATAGTTGGCTTGTGAGAATAGAACGTGGAAATATCTCCTCCACTAAACAAACCACCTCCATTGACATAACTCGAGCATTCTCAAGCATGGTGGGATCTATTTTCTTTAAGCTCACATACCTAGAAATGAAAAAGTATAGCATATTAGCAATATGCATTTAAACTTGCATGGAGCATTGATACACATCATATTTTGTATCATGTAAAGTACCTCACAAGCTCGCCCATCTTGTAAATACAATCTTTCACGTCCTTCGATGCACTACGTGAAATGCTAGTAGATAGTATGAACTGAACCCACGAGGAGGTGGTTGATTAGTTGCTTATAATTATTCACTCACAAATTTGAAAGGAAAAAGATATTATGCACATAAAATACTTACTTGGAGCATCTTGTGCCAATCATGAGATTTAAAGCCATATAATTGCTCTACACCTCTTTTCTTGCTCTTTGTAAAGGCTCCCTTCAAACACCTCATGCATCTAGTGGGAGTATGAATTGTAGTAATAGCACACTTCACCATCGCCATCTCTAGCTTTGATAACATCCACGGTGCACGAGGTAAAAAAACACACGCATTTGGTCTCTCTTGTGGCCAAGCTTCATGCATCCTCCCTATGGTACGTAGATCCTCCCTTATGCCTGTAGAATCTCGTGTCCCATTCATCTGCTCCCAAATGGTAGATGCCACATTCTTGAAGATATGCATGGGATCAAGTAGGTGATTGATCTTGAGGTGGGACCAATATGGTAAACAATAAAAGATGGAATATCTAAACAAAAGTTGGTGTTAGCGGATAGCAAAAGGGAAGAAGAAGGGTAGGATGTTTACGTTGGATGCAGACATGCCTGAATTGAGTGCAGCAATGTTTGTACATGGGACCGGTGTAGTTGCAGATATTAATATCTGGCATAAATGCATTGGTCATGTTAATGTACAATGACTTGAATTAATGCAGGCCCAAAATATTGTTGTAGGATTGCCTAAGTTCAAGGTTGCAGAAATACATAAGGTACGTGAAGCCTGTCAGTTTGGAAAACAGGCAAGGAAACCATTTCCTAGACATGTTCAAGAGAGTAAGAGGCCATTGAAATTAATCCACTCTTATGTATGGACTACTAAAGCTACATCTATTGGAGGTTGTCATTATTTTGTCACTTTTATTGATGACTACAGCAGAAAAGTTTGGGTGTATTTTATGAAAAAGGAAACTAAAGTGTTTGGGCATTTCAAAGCTTTTAAAGCTATGGTTGAAAAACAAATAGGCTTGTAAATAAAATTCCTAAGGTCAGATGGAGGGGGAGAGTACCTCTCAAATGAGTTTGCAAGGTTCCTGCACGAGCATGGCATAAAGTAGCAATATTCATGTAGTCACACACTTGTAAAATAAGAGTAGTACTCTTACCTTAGTGGGTGGGAAGTGACTTTTTAGAAACCACCCATAGTGGGTTGGCAAGTCTCCTTCTTTGTAAAGGGGCATTGATGGAGGCTTTGGCACATAGCAACAAAAAGATCCCTTTCTTAAAGGAGTTTACTAGGGAATCAATTAAGATGGGAGTGCGAATAAGACAATTAGCACTCAAAGAAGAGTGACAACACAACCCTTAGAATTGCTTCATTAATGTGCTAACAATGAGACACTTTTGCTATAAAGTAAGAGTAGCACTCTTACCATAGTGGGTGGGAAATTACTTTCTACAAAGAGCCTATAGTGGGTTGCCAAGTGGCACTGGGAAGAAAGTACGTTGTAATTACATTTGTTTTGAAAATATTTAACCTGATATGGTAGTCAAATCATAAATAGTGTTACTATAGACATGGATGCTTTGGCACACAGCTACAAAAAGATGATTTTTCCAAGGGAGTCAAATAAACAAAAACCATCAAAGTATACACATTTCGAGCCTCAAAACATGCTAGCTACCTTATTTTATAACATCTCATCTTTGTCGCATTAGCTCTCACACTCTTTCACATAAGACCCATAGTCAGGGATTAATACACCATTTCAAAATAAAGGGACCATGACACTGACACAAGGTAATGCAAGCCACCTCCGACGTATCATGCTTACCATAGTGGGTGGGAAATGAGCTTTTATAAAGAGCCCATAGTGGGTTGGAAAATATCCTTCTTTGTAAAAAGGAATTGGGAAGGAAGTATGTTGTAATTGCATTCATTGACAAGATCAAATGTGATTGGGTATCCAAATTATAAATAGTCTTACTATAGACGTGGACGCGATGACTTATAGCTACAAAAAGATGCATTTTCCAAGGAGTTTCCTAGGGAGTCCAATAAACAAAAATAGTCAAAACATATGCATTTTGTGTCTCAAAATAGGCTAATTACCTAATTTTATGACATCTCATCTTTGTTGCATGTCATTGAGCTCAATTCTCAAAAACTCCTTCACATAGACACATAGACTGAGAATAACACACCTTTCAAAGGATGGTAGAAGTAGGAGGATAGGACAATAACACAAGGTGATGTGATCCCCCTCCCCCTTTCCACCAAACACACACACACACATATCCACACATCCACACATGCACACAAAGTTTCTAAGATGTTTTGTTGTTTAGCTATAAAATTAGCTTACTATCTTTGATTTTTCAAACTTGTATTATTTCATGGTTGTCCTTAATTTGAATACCTATATCCTATTTGCATGTGCAACAATTGTAAGAAAACAATACAATGTCTGTGCTCAATAGATAACAGGATCTTGTATGCAAGAGAAAAAAGTTGATAGTATGGAGAATCAAAATTTTTGATTACTGTAAAACTGATACAATAGATGGCACTGCCTCCCAACTATGCGCTCCTATGTGAGAAGCTTCAGAGGCATGCTGGAGATAGTAGAGGACAGAGGCTGGATGCTAAGGAATCAGGGTTGCTATAGCTAGTGATGATCATGGGCGTCACGGGCTTGCTCTTATATAGCCACCAGTTGTAGTCAGCTAGACCCAATTAGGAGACCGACCCAGTCGGCCCAAAACGACCAACTGGAGGTCGGTCCCGAAATAGGCCATCGACCACACGTTAGAATCGTGGCACAGAATACAGCAACTAGCCTACCATCTTTATTCGCATCCAAGATCATCTGGGGCTCCAAACGGGCCCCGCAACCCAAGAGTGGGATGCCCCGGGAAATGCTCCATCTACCCTTAGTGCGGTCAGTCATGGGATGCCTTCTTG
Organism: Dipteris shenzhenensis; assembly: GCF_047967505.1. Taxonomy (NCBI): domain Eukaryota; kingdom Viridiplantae; phylum Streptophyta; class Polypodiopsida; order Gleicheniales; family Dipteridaceae; genus Dipteris; species Dipteris shenzhenensis. Next base: position 29,814,373 of record NC_141614.1, on the reverse strand, counting down.
CACTTGCATGTAGCCTAGTTGGCAGTGTGCCAACTCTATCTAAAGCTGTCCAGCCATCAGGCCACACATGGCCCCCATCTGGTGTCCAAACCAGAACCTACCCGATAACCGAGCTACTCAAATGCCTTCTCCTCATATAGGAGGCTTACAAGTAGAGTTAGCTGGTTCCCGTGTAGTTACACGAGAGTGGAGCATTGATATCTAACACCCCCCCTTAATGTCCACCCTCAAGTGAACTTAATTTTCGGCCCAATGCCAAGTCGATGAAGATGCCTCTCCAGCAAGTCTCTTCCAAGAGCCTTCGTGAAGATGTCTGTAGCATTCTCTATAGTCGGACAGTACACCAAGTCGACCTCTCCATCCATGATGAGCTTGCGTACAAAGTGATATTGAATCTCAATGTGTTTTGTGCGAGCATGGGACACAGGGTTCTTTGCAATTGCCATGTAACTCTGATTGTTACATGATACTATGTAGGCTTGTTCTGCACTACACCCATGTCCCCTAAAATCCTCCCCAACCACACTGCCTCACAAGAAGCAAAACATGCTGATTTGTACTCAGCCTTGGTAGAAGAAATAGCAACTGTAGGTTGCTTCTTGCTGACCCATGACACAGCTCCAGATCTAAGTGAGAAACAGTAACCTGTCACTGATCTCCTGATGTCCACATCTCCTACCCAATCCGAGTCACAGAATTCGGTCAAGATGTTACCCTTGGTATAGGTGATGCCATAGTCAAGTGTGCCTTTGATGTATTTCAGCACCCGCATCCTTGCCCTCCAATGGTTCTCTCAAGGCTTATTGGAAAACTTGCTTAGTACACTAGTCGCAAAGCTGATGTCCGGTGCATGTTGCACAAGTAAATCAAACTGCCCACAAGCCTTCTATACTTCACTTCATCCACCAGTGGTGATGAATCCTCGTTTGAGAGCTTCACATCAACCTCCATAGGGGTGCCAACTATCTTGCACTCAGCCATGCCAAATGCCTTCAGTATCTCTCCAGCATACTTCAGCTATGAGATGAAGATCTGTTTTGTCTCAATACACTAGTTACAAAGCTGATGTCCGGTCACGTGTAACACAAGTAAATCAAACTACCCACAAGCCTCCTATACTTTTCTTCGTCCACCAGTGGTGATGAATCCTCATTTGAGAGCTTCACATCAACAACCTCCATAGGGGTGCCAACTATCTTGCACTCAGCCATGCCAAATGCCTTCAGTATCTCTCTAGCATACTTCAGCTATCAGATGAAGATCTATTTTGGCTCTTGCCAAACTTCAATCCCCAAACAAAAATGCATCAGTCTGAGGTCTATCATTTCAAAATCTCTTCCTAGCAACTGCTTTGTCTGCAAGATCTTTTCTTCATGGTTCCCTATTATGACAAGGTCATCCACATAAAGGACCACGATCATACACCTGCCTCCTTCTCTGTAGATATACAAATCTGCATTAGATGGGCTCCTCCTAAACCCATTTTGTAGAAAGTAGGCATCAATCCATTGGTACCATGCTCGTGGGGCCTATTTCCGCCCGTAAAGTGCCTTCTTTAGTTTACAGACTTTACCTTTTGAACCAGGGATCACAAAACCTGGTGGTTGTTCCACATATACCTCCTCCTTGAGATCTCCATTCAGAAAGGCGGATTTGACATCCATCTGAAACACGGGCCAAGTTTCCTGTGCTCCTAAAGCCAAAACACTGCGAATTGTGGTTAGACGAGCTGTGGGAGCAAAAGTATCCTGATAATCAAAACCATGTACCTGTGTGAGTCCTTTTGCCACAACCGAGCCTTGTACATATCCAACATGCCGTCGGACTTGTACTTGGTCATGTACACCCACTTGGTGCTTATTACCTTGCATTTTGGTGGTCGATCCACAAGGTCTCAAGTGTTGTCCTTCATTATGGAGCCATACTCCGACTACATAGCCTCCATCCACCTATCATCACCTTGTGCCTCTTCAAGACACTTGGGTTCTTCAACACGGATCACCTCTATCATCAAAGCATAGTTGACCAAGTGTTCCTCTGCCCTTCTTTGCTCCTCTAATCTCTTGGACCGGCAGTGTTCGGATGGTTCCTCCTCAATGGCTGGAGATTCTCTGACGTCCAAAAGCTGCTTTACCCACTTCGGGAATGGCCATTGCTATTGTGGTTCTACAGGCTCTTCTTCCTCTTCTTTATCTTGAATCCTCCCAAGCACCATTGGGGGAGTTCGGTCTACTGTTGGTGGTTGTACTGGATGGATATCTTGGTCTTGGTTGTCTAGGAAGGAAGCATCCTCCTCTAATTGATGCGGCTGTTCTGAGAAGACCACATCACGACTTACTATTACCTTCTTGGTAACAGGATTATAGAGACGGTAACCCTTTGCCTCTTCATTGTAGCCCAAGAAAATACACTTCCGGCTCTTCTGTTCCCATTTGGTCCTGTTAGCATTAGGGACATGCACAAAACAGTCACATCCAGAAACTCTAAAATGTGCAGTTGAAGGTTTTTTACCAGAAAAGGCCTGCAGTGGAGTCATCCCATTCACAGTATTCGTGTAGCTACGATTCAAAATGTAAACTTCCGTGTTACATGCTTCCTCGGGGGGGTCACTATGTATAAACACTCTATATCACGTGCGTTCAAGGCCTATATTTAAAGTCCCTTATCTGTAAAAAATTTCATTAATAAAATGTACCCCTTTTCTATACAAATCTGTAAATTTTTTCCAAAACTATTTTAAATAGTCCCTTATGTATATTTATTTTTGTAAATTTTAGAAATAAAAAAAATCCTTCTGTTGAACTCACGTGATAGGGTTACATATGATGAGTGACCCCCCCGAGCATGCTTCAGCCCAGAAAGTCTTTGGAAAATTTTTCCCTTTCATCATACTCCTGCCCATTTCATAGATGACGTGCATCTTGCGCTCTGCTACTCCATTTTACTGTGGTGTATGTGGCGGGGGTTTCTGCCTCTTGATCCCGTGACTTTTGTAGTAACTTTTGAATTCACTTGATGTGAACTCTCCACCTCTGTCTGATCTCAACTTCTTCACCTTCCTCCCCGTTTCTTTCTCGATCATTACATGCCATTCTTTCAACTTACTAAAAGCCTCATCTTTAGTCTTCAGGAAGTATATCTATATCCTTCTACTGGAGTCGTCGATCAGCGTCATGAAGTAGTAGGAACCACCCAAAGCTTCCGTCTCCATCTTTGCATAGAGGTCCGTGTGAACGAGCTCTAGAGGAGCCTTTGCCCTACTGGCCTCTTTAGGAAAGGGCTGCCAATGCTGCTTGCCCATCATGCAAGCTTCACATACATCGGGTAGATCTGTAATTTCTGGTAGGTCTGCAATCATTCCACTTTTATGCATCTCCTTTAAAGAACTAAGGTTTAGATGACCAAACCTCTCATGCCACAGCTTGCCCATCATGCAAGCTTCACATACATCGGGTAGATCTGTAATTTTTGGTAGGTCTGCAATCATTCCACTTTTATGCATCTCCTTTAAAGAACTAAGTTTTAGATGACCAAACCTCTCATGCCACAGCTTAGTGTTGCTCACATCGGCTCGAGCACTGAAAGTTGAGAGTTTGTAGATGTTGCACCGTATATCTTTACCAATGTCCTTCTCTTGAAGATCCAAAATCTATGCGCCATTCTTATCGAAGTGAACTTTGAGGTCTCGATCCATGATCACAGATACGGACAACAAGTTCCTCTTGATATCTGGCACATAAAGAACATCGGACAACTGTTTTACAACTCCATCTGACTTGAGAGCAATCGTACCTTTTCCTTTTGCTGGACATTTTGCATCATTGCCGACTGCTACCAAGATGTCATTCCCTATTAGATGTAGAGAGGTATACCAATCCTTCTGACTGGTCATGTGGTGCGATGCACCACTGTCAATAATCCAAGGTTCATCCGCAGGTACATGAACTGCCTCCATGCAAATCTCCTCAATTGCTACAAACAGCTCTACTGATACTGCCTACATGCTGTTGTTGGACTCTTTCTTTACTCCGTTCTTCTCATCTACAATCTTCTTTCGGCACTCATTCTGCTTGTGCCCTACCTTGTTGCAATAGAAGCACTTGATCTTCTTCTTTCTCTTTTTATCATCAGAAGAGGATGGGTTACGAAAGTCCTTACCCTTACCTTTCTTTGGTCCAACCTCCAGAAGCATTGCACTGAAATCCTCAAAGTTGAGGGGCGGATTTCTGTTCTACGTATTCAGTGCTGTAACAAGACCGTCGTACTTTGGTGGCAAAATCCATATGCACCTTCGTGCTAGATTCTCGCTGGTGATGGTGATGTCAATCGCAGTCATCTGATCGTGTAGACTCTTCACCCTGGTGATGAACTTCTCTACACTCAGACAGTTTCTCGTTCACGAGTTGAGTCTCCAAATTCTAAATCCGTGTTTGATTCGTGGTCTTATACTGATTTTTTAAGACCGTCCATGCCTCCTCTGCCGTGGTGACATGTTGAATTAACACCATGACAATATCACTTTTACACTGCAGACAATAGAACACGACGCATCTGCATTTCTTCTTGTCCACGCGAGAATCTCATCCATAGTTGGTACTATCTGTTCTCCTGCATTGGCTAGATTCGGTCTCACAATCGGCTTCACGTACACCCCAGTAGCAGTATCCCAAAGCTCGTATGCGCTTAGGATGGTCTTCATCTTGAACTTCCAGAGTGAATAGTTAGTGCCGTCCAACTTTTCGCTTTTGCCAAACAATGGGATTCGCAGTCTTGCGGGCTGGGCCATCTCTCACAATCTGCTCACAAATAGAAACACACTACCAAATCTTCTTGCTAGAGCCCAAGCTCTGATACCATGTAAGAAAACAATACAACGTCTGTGCTCAACAGATAACAGGATCTCATATGTGAGAGAAAAGCTGATAGTATGGAGCATAAAACATTTGATTACTGTAAAACTGATACAATAGATGGCGTTGCCTCCCAGCCATGCCCTCATGTGTGAGAAGCTTCGATGGCATGCTGGAAACAGTAGAGGACAGAGGCTAGATGCTAAGGAATCAGGGTTGCTGTAGCCAGTGATGATCATGGGCTTCACGAGCTTGCTCTTATATAGCCACCAGTTGTAGTCGGTTAGACCCAATTGGGAGACCGACCCAGTCAGCCCAAAATAGCCGACTGGAGGTCAATCCCAAAATAGGCTACCAACCACACGTTAGAACCATGGCACAGAATAGAACAACTCACCTAAGTGTCCGTTCGGCCTCGAGCCATTCGGGATCATCTGGGGCTCCAAATGGGCCTTGCAATTCGAGAGTGGTGGGCTGCCCTAGGAAATGCTCCATCTACCCTCAGTGCGGTCAATCATGGGATGCCTTCCTGCACTTGCATGTAGCCTAGTTTGTAGTGTGCCAATTCTATCTGAATTCGTCCAGTCATTAGGCCACACATGGCCCCCATCTGGTGTCCAAACCAAGACCTAACGGATAACCGAGCTACTCAAATGCCTTCTCCTCATATGGGGGCTTACAAGTAGAGTTAGCTTAATCCCGCGTAGTTACACGAGAGTAGAGCATTAATATCTAACAATAATTACAACACACATTTTTCCAATGCTCTTTTATAAATAATGGTTTTCTTCAAACCATTTGGTACTTTCGAAAAAGTCATTTCCCACCTTGTGATGTGGTTTTTTCATCTCCCATCAACAAGTGATTTTTTTAGAAAGATTTCATTATAACTAGGTGAAGGATTTGAAACAATTGAATGATGTTGCTCACTTTTAATAATCCTATAAATGTGGGAATAATAAAACTTGATTCTTTTCTATGAATCTAAACTATTACCTAGGTTGGAGATTGTACTTGCATGTAATTAACATAGGAACCAATAAGACAATTAACTCCCAAGGAGCAACAATGCAAGCCTTGGCATTGCTTCATTAAGATGCCAAATATGAGACACTTTTCTTATATAGTAAGAATAGCACTCTTATTGGAGTGACTGGGAGATGAATTTTTGTTAAGTGCCGATAGTGGGTTGGAAAATATCCTTCTGATGTAAAATAGCATTGGGAAAGTGCATTGTAATTACATGGGCCCATAGTGGGTTGGAAAATCTCCTCCATGAATTTATAGAAAGCACCCATAGTGGGCTGGAAATCTCCTTCTTTGTATAGTAAATTTGGGAAAGTGCATTGTAATTACAAACCTTGAAAAAATATAAAGTGATGTGGTAGACGAATTAAAAATGGTGTTACTATAGCAATGAAGGCTTTGGCTCATGGCTCTAAAAAGATGCTTTTTTGTAAAGAGTATCCTAGGGAGTCAAATTAAGGACAACACTCAAAGTATGCAAATTTTGGGGCTCAAAACATGCAAGTTAAGTAATTTTATGACAACCCCCTCTCTTTCATGACCTCTACTCACATACACATCATCCACATAGGACACCTAGTCTCAAATTTAACATTGCTTTAAAAGGATGGTAGAGGTAGCTTGGGTGGGATGGGGGGGATACTAACACAAGGTACTTTGATCCAAATAAAGATTTCCATCGGGATCAAAGTACCGAAATAAATGAATTCGAATTTGATTAAGCCAAAATGTGAGTCAAGTATAACATAATGTCAACCCAAAATTTCTAGCATCTAACTGCAATAAATATAGAAAGTGGGGCTATCAATGGGAACGATGGAATAAGTAAGATTTGGCACGCAAAATTTGGATGAAGTAAATCCTAAACCCATTATAATCAATCCCAAAACCTGAAACTCATTATTCATGTAATAGGGCAAGTGAACATTAAGTGAATGTGTTGAACCCTCAGGCAATTCATTTTAGAGTCAAAACTTTTTTTAATAAAAAAATTGCATTCCAACTAAAACCGAGATCTCATGATCTTGTACCAATGAACCCAAAATCCAAAAGAAAAGTGAATCCATAAATCAAAACTTTTTAACTACCGAAACTTGGATCAATAAACTCTTGCATTCAAAACAAGTAAACTTGGCTGTCCTATTCTTTGTAGTATCAAAATGAATCTTATTCACTAGAAGGTATAACAAAACTCAAGTGTGTGTGTGTGTGCGCACGCGCATGCATTTGTGTGTGTGTGTATGTGTGTGTGCACATGTGTGTGTGTGTGTATGCATGTGTGTGTGTGTGCGTGCGCATGCACGTGCATGCACGTGTGCACAAATGCGCACATGCATGAGCATGTGTGTGAGCAAGTACATGTGTCTGCTCATGCACATGTACATGCACACTTGCACACACGCACATGCACGTGCAGGTGCATGCATGTGTGTAGGTGTGCATGCTGGTATGCATGCATGCATGTGCACACCCACACATGCTTGCATGCATGAGTGAGCGTGTGTGTGTGTGTGTGTGTGTGTGTGTGTGTGTGTGTGTGTGTGTGTGTGTGTGTGTGTGTGTGTGAGAGAGAGCAGGTGCATGCACACACACATGTATGTGTGGGGGGGGTGTCTGCACGCATGCATATGTGGTGTGTACGTGCATGCATGTATGTGTGGTAAGGGGGGAGAAGTGGATGTTGGTGTGGGTGTTTGGATGTGGACCCCCCCTCCACATACACATACAAAGTTGCAAGGATTTTTTCCAAGTTACACATACAAAGAGGTGTGTGCACAGACGCATGTATGTGTGGGGGGGGTATTTGCATGCATGCATATGTGGTGTGTATGTGCATGCATGTATGCGTGGTAATGGGGGAGAAGTGGATGTTGGTGTGGGTGTTTGGATGTGGACCCCCCCTCCACATACACATACAAAGTTGCTAGGATTTTTTCCAATTTACATATCAAAATTGGCTAAAGAGGTGAGGCATTTAGGATACCATTGAGGGGAGGAATGTAGGCTAATAAAAGTTCACAAAGAGGCATTTCAAGAAGCTGTTGTTTTCATAACATGCACACTCATGGGGTGCGAAGACTGAGGTGGTTTAGTGCTTTAGAAAATGTGGTTTAGAGAGGTTTACTTAGTTTTGCAAAAAGAAAAGGGGATTGATCTCGACCATACAATTAATAAGCTTTAAAAATGGTCAATTAGACGCTTATAGTTCACACAAAGTCCAAGAGTTGAGGTTACATTAAGGGGTGTGGATAGTTACAATTAGGGGTGTTTGGGAAGTGGTCTGACTTGGAATGACATGTTGCAAATGTACACTGGCTTAATCCCACATGGGTAGTCCCAATGTCAAGGCATATAAATCCTTGGTGATAGAAACATCAAATACCCTAGATCCACTTGTGGAGATGAGCTCCTTGGAGTGGCAATTGGCACACTCTCTGTACACAGCTCCACAAGTTAACATCTCATGTCAAAACTTCAATGTTATATAAGCATTGGTGCAAGTTGAAACATCTACCACATGGAAATAGGGTAGATCTAAACAAATGGTGCAAGTCAATGGAATCGCTTAAAGTAGCAAGCATGCACTCCCATGTGGCAATAGTGAAGATCTGAGAGTTTAGACCAGATGCACATAGCAAGAGTGGAAAAGTACCTACTGCCTAGTTCACAATGCATTGAATGAAATTTGCAATGACGATAGTAGAGCAAAGATTAGGCTAGCAAAAAAAGCCAACTAAGCTGACATAGAGAAGTGCAGTCATACGTTGCACAACAGATTTAAAATAGTACGCAACATGGACTAGTAGCTACAAAAGGGCAAAAGGGGAACATATGGGACTTGAATAGCCAAATCGTGTAGCAAAAAAGGCTTTGACAAGCTGACAAGATGTTGGAAAAGCTGACACATGACCAACCAAGTAGCATCATAGAGCCATAGCAAGACCTGATGCATGAATACAATAGTAGACTGTAATAGAGTGCAAGCAGAAGCGGGTAGAAGCGGGTAGAAGCAGGTTGTAGCAAAAGTGTCGCCACAAACTATGGACTATAGAGCCCATGAGCTGGTGACCAACATACTTAGAAGTGTCTAAGAAGACTATTGTAGCGCAATGCATAGTTCTAAAATTGGCAAGGCATAGTATACTCTAGTATGCCAGAGAACCACAACAGAACGATGGCACAAATTACAACTCAACATCAAAGGACTGACACGAGTTGACAAAACGGTGTAGCAAAAAGCATAGACATGGATGACACATGGCAAAAAGAAATATGTGGATAATTTCACAAGAAATGTGAGAAATTTATGGCACACCATGGATGGAGCAAGTGTTGAAAAGGGGAGGCAAAATGCGGCCCTTGAAGGCCTACCTTCCTAAGCTTAAACATTCACACAAAAATGAAGTGTAAATACAAAGATCCTCCAAGATAATCTACACAAGGAACAAGTGTGTTAAAATTAATCAAGATACAACCTAGGGAGATTCAAACAAGATCAAAGCTTAAAATCTCATAGAAAATTAAGTGTAAATACAAAAATCCTTCAAGACAATCCATGCAAGGATCAAGCGTTACAATTAATCAACATACAACCATTCTCACAAGATCAAGGTTGTGAAATGACCATGAAGCCACACACCTTGGAGAAATGGATAATGTGCAGGAAGAGCCACACATCATGAAGTCAATGATGAAATTGGAGCACACGGATTGCAAAGAGAGCACATGAGGACAAAAGTCAACGGTATTTCGAACTCGATTCATGATTGAGGAGGGTTGTTGGAATTTGCACAATCATGAGTACATGAAGGTGCGAGAAAGGACAGGGCTAAATGGAAACTCTTCTTGGAATGACATGGCAAATTTATGAGGGCTTAATCCCACATATGAAGTGGGTATTCAAATGTCAAGAAAGCCTTGGTCATAAAAACATCAAATACCTTTGGGAATGAGGCTTCTTGTAGTGGTTAGGTGGTTGAGGGTTGGGGCACCCTCAATATGTGGCTCCACAAGTTATTGCCACATGTCAAAATATTAACATTTTATCATCGAGTTATTGAGAATGCACTCACTGGAGTAGTGTTACAAGCCATATACCTTTGTTATGCTTATTTTGTGCATGGTTGAGCCTTAGCTTAGTATTAGCTTTGCATGTCAAAATCTTAATATTTTCTAGCTGAGTCATTGAGATTGCACTCAGTGAAGTAGTGTTGCAATTCAAATATCTTTGTTCTATTTATTTTTTGCATGGTTGAGCATGGATTGGAATAGCTCCAATCAGAGTCAACTTTTCGTTGGTAGCTATTCTTTCATGGGAATGCTTCAAACATAGGGGCTTGTATATTGTTGGCTCTTTCCTACTGCTTTCGTAGGAAGAGCTGGGTATTCTATGTTTGCAGGATTCCGAGGCTTTTTATCACCTACATATATATTGGGATTGTCGGTTGTAGTATATGTGTAGCTTAGGACCTCGAGTCATGTTCCGGTGAGAGACGTAGGCTTAAGTGTGGTAAGCAAACAAAGTGCAAGCATGTGTAAAAGGAACATAAACCATCTTTGTTGAGGTAATGAAGGCTTTCGCCTTCATTGGGGGTTGTAGGGTTTAGGAGGAGTTTAAGGGTTAGAAGGAGGTTCCAGGGTTAGAAGGAGGTTCCAAGATTTAGAAGGAGGTTCCAGGGTTTAGAAGGAGGTTCCAAGGTTTAAAAGGAGTTCCAGGGTTTAGAAGGAGGTTCCAAGGTTCAGAAGGAGGTTCCAGGGTTTAGAAAGAGTTCTAGGGTTTAGGAGGAAGTTCCAAGGTTTAGAAGGAGTCCAGGGTTAGAAGGAGGATCCAAGGTTCAGAGTAGAGTACATGGTGGAGAACTCGTCTCCCTCATAGATCACGGAATTTAAGGGTTGAGGAACAAAGGGTTTAGGGGAGCATAGGAGTGGGAGAGGAAGAAGGTGTAAGAGCATGGGGGAAAGAAGAAAGAGGAGGGAGGAGGAGGAGAGAGGAGGAGGAGGAGGAGGGAGGAGGAGGAGGAGGAGGGAGGAGGAGGAGGAAGGAGGAGGAGGGAGGAGGAGAGGGAGAGGGTGGGTTGCAAGGTTGGAGGAGAGGGGAGGAGGAGTTGCAAGGTTAGGACATGCTTTTGGACGTGCAGTGCAAGGAAGCATGGACAGTTGAGACAAATGCTTGGAATACCAAAGTAGACTCAACACAATGCCCCAAAGAGTGTGGGCTTCATTCCATTATGGGGTATTTATACAAGTTGGAGAGCTTCTCTCTCTGCATGTAACACAAAGTTGTAACACAAAGTCGTATCACAAAGTTGTAACACAAAGTTGTAACACATTCTCTCTCTACGTGTAGAAGTTGTAACACAAAGTTGTAACACAAAGTTGTTACACAAAGTTGTTACACAAAGTTGTAACACAAAGTTGTATCACAAAGTTGTAACACAAATTTGTATCACAAAGTTGTAACACAAAGTTGTAACACAAAGTTGTAACACAATGTTGTATCACAAAGTTGTATCACAAAGTTGTAACACAAAGTTGTAACACAAAGTTGTATCACATTCCCTTTCTACATAAGTTCATGTTGGCACAGAGTCATTGGCACAGAGTCAACGTACTCCCGGACCCATTTTATTACCCGTCCTAGGGTTATGGCTTATTTTTATTTCAGATTTGGGATGCCATGTGCATAATCCAGTGGCTGTTTAGCTTGTGGCATGCGAGTCATTCCTGCTGTAATGCTTTTGCACCATACAATTTGTAGTTAATAGTCAAGAAGCTTATCTCCTCTTAAGGAGGGGTAGATGACTATGAATGTCAGAGGGGATCTCATTGCTGAGGTTGCAGACTCTGCAATCGAATCTTCTTGGGAAGAGGTTTAGTGGGGGTCTCATTGTTGAGGCTGGCATTTCTTGCTATCTTGCATACATGTTGGATGCGATTGCATCCGTAGCATTGAGCTTCTAGATAATTAGTATGCAAGTCTGATATTTTTGCATATAGGAGATGGCTGAATTGAACTCCATCCAATGTTTCATTGTTGTGTTGAATTGGACTCCATCCAATGTTTTAAGTAGCACAGCTCTGATGGGATTCATCTTTCGTACTCGGTATGGTCCTTGACCTAGATACTTCAGTTTCCCCTTGTGTACTTTGGCGAGACTTTGGCATTGTATAACAGGACTAAGTCGCCTTCCTTGATGTCTTTAGCTTTCAGATTTCAGTCAAACCATGCCTTTCTTCTGCGTTTTTCTGTTGTCATGGCATGGTAGGCGACTAGTCTTGTCTTTGTATGCTTTTCCAACTAATAGAGCCTTTCTTTCAAGGACTCATGATCACCCATGCATTCCTGTACTGCGATGCATAGACTTGGTATAACAAATTCGAGTGGGACCACAGCTTCAAGGCCGTACACCAATTGAAAAGGTGTGTTCCCTGTACTGACCTTGAATGTCATTCTATATGCCCATAAGGCTGCATTCAGTTTCTCTGCCCAATCAGAACGCTATGGTTCTACTTGAGGATATTGCATATGATTTTGTTTATGGATTCTGCTAGTCCATTCCCTTGGGGGTAGTAGGGTGTGCTTTTTCTATGGATTACCATGAAGCCAGACAAGAGTTCTTGGATTACCTCATTGACAAAATGTGTGCCTCTATCCGACACAATTTCAATGGGGCATCCAAATCAGGTGATCACATTTTCGTATAAGAATCTTGCTATGCTTCTGGCATCTGCCTTTCTGACTGCTTTAGCTTCAGCCCATTTTGTAAAGTAATCAGTGGCCACAATGATGTAGCGTGCCTATGTTTTTTTTGCTGCTGGATGTATGGGACCCACATAGTCAATCCCCCATTTTTCAAATGGTTGTTGTGCAACAGTTGGTGTTAGGGGATTGAAGTCTTTGTGTTGTGTTTTAATAGTCTGTTGGCATACATCACAGCCTTTTACATATTCATAGGCATTTGCCCACAGTGTTGGCCACCAGTAGCCTGCAAGGAGAACTTTTCTTGCTGTGGCTTCCCCTTGGAAGTGTCCTCCTGCAATGCCTTCATGGAATTCACTCAGGATTGCCATGAGGCATTACACATCTTCTTAATATCTGGTCCTTGCCCATCTTGTACAGTTGTCCTGCAATGAGTTGATAGGGTGCAGCTTTTAGAATCAATTTTTTGGCATCTACTGCTTGCATGTCAAGGGGTGGTCTTCCTGCCATCAAGTACCCAATGATATCTCCACACCACTCTGGAACAACATCTATTTGAAATAGTGTGGCATCTGGTAGGTCGTCTTCTACTCCACTGGCTTCTTCTCCTGACTTGACTCGAGACATGTGATCGGCAATGTAGTGTTGGGCACCTTTGTGGACCACGATTTTGAAGTTGAATTCTTGCAGCAAGAGGAGCCATATGGTTATTCTTCCTGTGGTACATGGACGGTTCACAAGATAAAGCAATGCTTGATGGTCAATGTAGAGGACAAAATCATTTGCGAGTAGATAGTGCCGAAATTTCTTTACACTATACACCATTGCTAAGGCTTCTCTTTCTGTGGTTGTATAGTTGATCTCTGCATCATTGAGTTGTCGACTGGCGAAGTAGATGGGGTAGTCTTTCTTATGTTCACCAGGTTGACAAAGCACACTCCCAATTGCATACTTGGATCCATCAGTATGAACATGAAAAACAATATCCCAATTGGGAGATATAAGGATGGGTGTTGGGATTAGGCGCCACTTTAAAAGCTCAAAGGCTTGGTCGCACTCTTCAGTCCATAAGAACTCCACTAATAATTTGTAAAGTGGTCTAGCTATCATGGCATACCATAATATAAATCTTCTATAATAGCCGGCATGTCCCATAAAGACTTGTACACCTTTGGAATTTGTAGGAGGAGGCAATTCCATGATGATTTTGATTTTGTCCATGTCAGTTGCAATCCCATGTTGAGAGACGATGTGTCCCAAAACAACTCCGTGGGTGACCATGAACTGGCATTTTGTTGGATTTAGGAGATGCCATACTCCCTACATTTGATTAGTACTTCTTCAAAACATTTGAAGTGGTCCTGTTTGTTTGAATGGATGCACAAATCATCCAAGAACACCTATAAAAACTTATTCAAAAATGACTTGAAAGCTGTGAACATGACTCGCTGGAATGTGGCTGGGGCATTACAAAGGCCAAATGGCATGACTCGATATGCAAAAATACCCCATTCTATAGCAAATGTTGTTTTTGATTGGTCTTGAGGAGCAATTGGCACTTGGTTATAGCCACTGAAGCCATCCAAGAAGCTATATATTTCGGATTCTGCCACCTTTTCCAACACTGTTTCTGTTAAGGGTAGGGGGTAGTGATCCCTAATTGTGGCAACATTCACATTTTTCAAGTTTATGCATATTCTAAGCTTCTTGTTGCATTTAGGCACAATGACAATGGGTGAAACCCAATCAGTGTGCTCTATCTCGTAGATAAATCCGGCATCTAGGAGTTTTTCTAGCTCGTCATAAACCATGGTGCCATATTTAGGATTTATGTGATAAAGTCCACATACCTTAGGGTGAGCACCTTCCCTTATAGGTATCGTGTGTACTACCACTTCTGGTGAAATTCCTTTCATCTCTTTGTATGACCATGCTAGGCAGTCATGGTATTCCATTAGGAGTTCTTTGAGTTTGATTTCATCTTCTTGACGGAGTTGTTTCCCACTGAAAACCAATTTTTCTTCCTCCCCTTCAAGGGTGAGGTTTATTGTGCATGTTTTTGCCGGTCCCTCATAGATTGGAGTTTCTCCAATGCTATCGGTTTCTTGAACTTCATATTCTCTGAGTGGTCATGGCATTGCTATTGGCGCACTGCCACTTGTATAATTCTTGAAGTTTTTCAGCACTTCTCGAAGATCGGCCTCTGATGGGGTTGAACTAGCCTGACATGTGTCATTTGTACTAGGTGGCATAGTTGCATTTATTAATTTGTTAGGCTCTTCTTTTGTTTTTTTTTCTGAAGTCTCTTGATTGAGCTTCATCTGCACATGTGGCTTATATTTCTGAAACTTCTTACGTTGGGAACTATGGGGTAACTTTTCCACTAGTAAGGTGTTTCCAGGTAAGGGTTCATGTGCTGCACATACTCCTTCTAGTCCCTCAGGGGACCATTTAAGAGGCGGTCATTCTGATTTTGAGGGAGCTGACTTTGCAAGGTACAATTCGATGATCCTTGATTGGACTCGTTCAAATTCATTGAAGTGCTCGGCCTTGGCTTTTCTGCGATTTCCTTCTGCAGCTTTCTTGCGGGATCTTCTGTTGTTATTCAATTGTGGAGGTTCAACTTTTGGGAGCTTGACTGCCATTAGGGCATGCAAAATGGCTAGGTCATTATCAAAGATTTGATCTTCAATTTCAGCATTCGCAGCCTCTGTTTCAAGGTCCCAAGGAAAATCTGAGTCATCATTGGTATGGGTACCTTCTTCAGGTTCATTATCCCATTCAAGGTCAGCCATAAAGAATGGCATCTCTAGATCGATTGGTTCTTCATGTGTCGGTGGAGGATTGACCTATAGTGCATTAGCATCTATTTGTGAGAAGATGGGGTCTAATGAATGGCAGTTGTCGATGGTTGCCAATGTTTGTATCCAGTTATTGACATTGCTTTGTGAGTCACCTACTATGGCATGCTGTTGCAAGGGAGCTGTCCCCACATTCACCCTGACTGCAGTGTCTCAATTCTGGATTGTCAATTTATCAATTCCCCAGTCGTGAAGGACTGATGCTTCCCGTAACCAAGGTCGTCCCAGTAAGATTTGATAGGATTTTTTGGGGAGATCCAAGATTGTGAATTGAAGGGAAAAGCAGACTTCTGTGATCCTTGTGGACATGCCATTCACTATTCCCAAGGGTTTAGCCTATGAATCATTGGCAAGGCGTATGTTGAAATTAGCCTTTTGCATTGGTGGGAGACCCCATTCTTCGTAGAGCTCCTTTGATAGGACATTGACACCTGCTCCACCATCCACTATGGCTTGGACTTCATTATATGCCTTGTGGATCAACGGCACAGTAATGTTGCATATGTCATCTCTCTCACCCATCCGCACAGGGATATCTTCAATGTCATTCATAGTGGAGGGGGATTTGTGGGTTCAATCCATCCTTTGAAACTCTCCCAGAGATTGGGACAATTCCGTAAGAGAATTCCAATGGGAATTGACACAGGGCAACTCAGGATGCTAGAGAGTGCGGCTCCTTCAAGTTGACGTGGCGGTACATTCTATTGTGGAGGCTGTTGTTGGAACAAAGGCTCAAGTACAATATCAATACTTTGTGGGGCCAAGTCATGGATTGGGTCGTGAGCTTGTTTCTCAGCCTCAAATTGAGCTTGTTCATTTTGGACCCATTGTTGAAGTACCTGAAAACGAGCCTTCTCCACCTCTGCATTTGGGTATGGAGCTTCTTTTATTTGAGGCTCGGGAGTTGATGTGGATGAGCTCGGCTACTCATTGCTTGGCAGAGGTGGAGGCACTTGTGCTTTCTTTTTCAAAAGTTGCTTTGGTTGGATTGGAATGATAGGGTCCTTCGTGGCCTCTTTCTGTTGGCGTGTAATTACATTGATAGGTTGTGACCTTACACTTGCCGGACCCAGACTTTGATGGCACCCAAATGATGCAGATGGGGATGTCAGGCTTAACCTCTGTTTGTTCTGGGACCTTATTTTTCATGGGACAATCCATACAGGCATGTCCTATGCCACAATCTCTGCAGAGTGGTTGGAAAGTAGCTGGGCTACCACGATGAGGGCACTCTACGATCCTATGATTTTCTCCACAACCGTAACACTTGATTGGTGCTCGAAATGTGTTGGATCGCACTTGATTTGCATAGACTGGTATTAGACCCTCTGCACCTTCTACATAGTACACTGGGTACTCTGCTTCATACTCAAATAGCGAGTCTACTTCCTCGGCTTGTAATTAATGTATTGGAACTGCCTGAGGAGCTGGACTTGGTGCTCTTGGATACAGTCGTGGATTCGAATTCCTGAGTAGTTGTGGAACTTGTGTCCGAACAGGAATAAGATTTAGCCTTGGAGCTAGGGGCGCTTGTGCGAGTGCCAGTTGCCTATATACTGGCATGGGTGCCGCTTGGTATTGTGGAGGTCGAGGTGGATTGTTGTGCATGTTGAAGATGCAACTGTTCTCATCATGATCGCCGACGACGCAGATATGGCACCACAATCGTGGCGGTGGATTTGCTTATGTAGTGATCCTTACTCTTAGGACTGGGCATTCATTTGTTGTATGATTTGCCAAGCAGTGTGGGCACCAGACATTTTCTCGCCATGGATATGTTTGAGTTGGCGGCTGAGACAAGTGGAGTTTTTGATCCATGGCCTGCATCATATCTTCTTTCAGTTTCAAGGTCATGGCCTCTAGGCAATCTTCATTGGATGTTTCGGCAGTGTCCTTTGATTTACCCTTTTTCGAGCGCTTATCTCATGTATTTGATCTACCGTCATCACTGCTAGTGTCTGAGTCTGTCATGCCATCTTCGATGTCAATGGCTGCCGCATGAGCAGCACTGAATGTTTCATAGCTACTTATCTTTTTCATATCCTTTCGGATTTTCTTTCTTAGACCTGCTATGAACCACTGCTATGAACCATGCTGTGAGGTACTTTGCATCTGGGCATGGGTCACATTTGGCGATCAATCTCTTCATCTTTCCCAGGTATGTGCGTACATCTTCTCTTCGGCCTTGTTTGATCTCGCTGAGTTGGAGAGCAGGATCATCTTGTAGCCTCTCCGTTTGAAAGTGACATTTGAATTCGGTTTGAAGTAGGTCCCATGTGGCACGTTCTTCCACGAGAAGGTCGAGGTACCATTCTGACGCCTCATCAGTTAAGGCCATTGGAAACCAAGCCACCTTGGTTTCATGGGGATTGATCACCACCTGCTCGACATGCGGCATCAAAATGCTAGAGGAAGCGAGCTGGGTCTCCCCTACCATTATATTTGGGAAGTTCCAGTTTTCCCAAGGGGCGTCGGCCTTGATTGTTGTGATTTCATCGATTGAAGAAGTTGTCATCGAGCTCGATATCCCCATCATGGTCATGACGGCGTCCAGCCATGTTGGGGCATGGAGGAGTTAAAGGGAGTTGTTGAATCTCAAGGGGGGAATCGGGGTAGAGGATTGGCAGGGGCGGTTGTTGCAGTGGAGTTAGATGTGGATGGGGTGAGTGTTGGAGTTGAAGTCGTTGGCCGAGGTGGTGTTGTTAGGAGAGTTAGAGTGGTGTTAGTTTGTGTAGGGACCATCGTGTTAATAATGTGCCTAAGATTGTCCTACATGTGTAGGGAAATGTGCCAGTGCAGATGGATCATTAATCAGAGGTCACGGCGTGAAAATACGAGTGAATTAATGCAAAATGAGGCCCACAAGGGGGCACGAATGAACGAGTGCTAGGGGTGCCAAAATGGTGTGCAATGGGTTGGAAAAATACCCTGTAGCATGCTGTTTCCGTGTGTGAAATCTGGATTCAAACGGGGTTCAGTTTGGGTCCCAAACGGTTGAGTTTCGTGGGGTTAAAGTAGGGGTAAATTTTGCGTTGGGGGGTCCTAATGGTGGTGTGAATGGACTTTAAGTCCAACCGAGGGGTTGAAACCAAGTTGATCTAGTTAGACTAACTAACCTATTTGTCTAGTTAGAGGCTAATCAGTTAGTCTAACCTAGCCTAGTGAGGGTTAGACTGACCATAGTTAGTTCAACTCACGTAGTTAGTGTAAGTAACTACATTTAAGTTAACTGAGGTAAGGTTAAACTAATCGAACCAAGGGCAAAACTAACCTAGCCTAGGTTTCTGCTAACTAACCTAGCTTAACCTAATCTAAGTGAGTTATACTAACTAGCCTAGGGTTAACCAACTAACCTAGCTTAACCTAACCTAGGTTAACCAACTAACCAAGCCGTAGTTAGTCACTAACCTGAGGTTAGTTTAAGGTTAGGTTTCTTTTTTTGTGGGGGGGGGCCTTCCCGACGGCGGCGCCCAGGGGGGGTTTCGCGGGGGGGGTTGCGCAGGGGGTGATTGGAAGAGTGGCGGCGCTGTGTGCGCCGCGTCGGGGGCAGGTGGGCGTGTGGAGCAGGGGGGTGAGCGATGCGAGGGGGTGAGTGGGGGGCGGGGGAGTTGCGAGGGGGGCAGGGGGCGACGGGGAAGGGCGGGGGGTGGCAGGGGACATGGGCGGGGGGTGGCAGGGGACATGGACGGGGCGGGGACTGTGAGCGGGGGGAGTTGCGAGGGGAGCGGGGGGGCGACGGGGGAGGGCGGGGGGTGGCGGGGGGTGGGGGTGGGGTGGGGGAGTGGCGTGGGCACGGGGCGGGGGGTGGCAGGGGCTGGGGCTGGGGCTGGGCAGGGAAGTGGCATGGGCGCGAGGCGGGGGCTGTGACAGGGGGCGGCGCTATGTGTGCCACCACGAGGGCGGGGGGGTTAGAGAGAGGGGGCGGGGTCTGTGAGCGGGGGCGGGGGGTTGGGCGTGTGGGCATGGGGCGAGGGGTGGTAGGGGCGGGGGCTGTGAGCAAGGGGCAGCGCTGTGTGCGCCGCAGTGGGGGCAGGGGGGTTAGAGAGAGGGGGCGGGGGGGTTTAGAGAGAGGGAGTGGGGTCTGTGAGCAGGAGCCGGGGGTTGGGCGTGCGAGCACCGCCGCTGGCGGCTTAGCCACTGGCGGGGCGGGGCAGGGGAGTGGGGCAGCCGGGGGGCGGCAGGGGCGGTGGCTCTGTGGGGGGCCACCGCGGGGCGGGGGGGTGGGGGTGACAGGGGTAAGGGGGAGGGGGGGAGAGAGAGGGGGGGTGGGGGAGAGGGGGTAAGTGTAAGAAAATAGTACGCAGCGGAAGATAACAACAAAACGCAAGTACACGATGGAAAGCTGGAGAGAATACAAAAAATTCTGATATACCAAACTGCTGATACAACTGATGGTTGGCTGTCCACCCGTGCGCTCTACAGACAGAGCTTCGATGGTGATCTAGACAGATGCTGGACGGAGGACTATGAGCGTGAAGAACTGGTGATCTGATGATAGGGGGTGGCCACTTATATAGTGTAAGTGGTTGACGGTCGGCCCTGTAATAGGCAGTCGGCCTAATAGACAGTCGGCCTGGAAGACCAACCGACCCTTCAGAAAACATGCCGTCGGGCAGATGAAGGATCGCGCATAGGTCATACCGTCGGGCCTGGGGCTACCGGCAGCCCCCGGACCCTGCCGCTGGGGGCTTTGCCCCCAGACCCCCACCGGGGGCCTGCGCCCCCCGGACCCCCTGCTATCGGGGGGGCTATTGCCCCCCCGAACCCCCCCTTTGTGCAGACGGGTATCTACTCTTGGCTCCTAAGCCGTCTCATAACCATCTGGTCTACTCTAAGACCCCTTCTAGTGTCTAAACTGGGGATCCCTCCCAATATCTGATACCCATCATGGCTTCTCCTCATATGGGGGCCTTACAACATTGGGTACACAGAATATTGGTGGGTTACATGAGAGGTGGACATTTGAGCTAACTCTAACACCCCCCCTCAATGTTCACCCGAAGATGAACTACGTGTTCGGACCAATGCCGAGTCGATGTAGATGCCGCAACAATAAATCACTCCCAAGAGCCTTCGTGAAGATGTCTGCGCAATTGTCCTCTGTGGGACAATACTCCAGCTCTATGACTCCATCCTCGATGAGCTCTCGTACGTAGTGATACTGGATCTCTATGTGCTTTGTACGAGCATGGAACACAGGATTCTTTGCAATGGCCATGCAACTCTGATTGTCGCATTTTAGAACCGTCGCATCTTTGATTGGAACTCCTATGTCTTGCAGGATCCTCCTTAGCCAAACTGCTTCACAAGCAGCAATGCATGCTGCCTTGTACTCAGCTTCCGTCGAAGATAGTGCCACTGTTGGTTGCTTCTTGCTAATCCAAGAGAACACTCCTGAACCAAGTGAAAAACAATATCCAGAAACTGACTTTCTAGAATCACAATCTCCCGCCCAATCTGAGTCACAGTAACCCGCCAAGGTCTTCCCTGCTCTGTAGGTAATGCCATACTCCAGTGTACCTTTCACGTACTTTAGCACACGCATCCCTGCTTTCCAATGGTTCTCTCGAGGTTGATTTGAGAACCTACTAAGTACACCAACTGCAAAGCTGATATCAGGTCTAGTGTTGCACAGAAAAATGAGACTCCCCACAAGTTTCCTATACTCCTTGATGTCGACAAGTGGTGATGCATCCTCCACTGAGAGCTTACCATTCACCTCCATGGGAGAGACCACGTCCTTACACTCGGTCATACCGAATGCCTTCAAGATCTCGCGAGCATATCTCTGCTGAGAGATGAAAATCCTGCCAGGTTTTTGCCAAACCTCAATGCCGAGGCAAAAGTGCATGAGCCCCAAATCTGTCATCTCAAACTCGGAACTCAACGACTCCCTCAACTGTTGCAGCATCTTCTCATGATCTCCTGTGATGATCAAGTCATCCACGTAAAGGACTATTACCACATACTTGCCATCCTGCTTACAAACATACAGGTTAGCATCAGAAGCACTTTTTGAGAAACCAATAGATATGAGAAAGCTATCAATCCGTTGGTACCATGCCCTTGGGGCCTGTTTCAGCCCGTACAATGCCTTCTTTAGTTTGCAAACCTTGTTCTCTGAATTGGGCACCTCAAATCCTGGTGGCTGGAACACATATACCTCCTCCTTGAGATGTCCATTCAAGAACGCAGATTTCACGTCCATTTGAAACACCGGCCACTGCTTATGAGCAGCCAAGGCAAGTACCACCCGAATAGTTGTCATCCTTGCTGTAGGGGCAAAGGAATCCTCAAAATCAAAGCCTTCAACTTGAGAGTATCCTTGTGCAACAAGCCTAGCCTTGTACTTTTCCAAAGATCCATCAGATTTGTACTTGGCCTTCCATACCCATTTGGTACCAATGATCTTCCTTTTTTCTGGACGATCAACCAAGTCCCAAGTCTGATTCTTCATGATGCTGTCATACTCCTCTTGCATGGCAGCTTTCCAATTTGGATCCGCCATTGCCTCATCCAAATTCGTAGGCTCTTGAACTTTCATAATCTCAACCATCAAGGCCATATTGACTATGTGTTCAGAAGCCCTTTTCTGCTCCTCTATCCTCTTTGATCGTCGAAGTCCATCTGCAGATGACTCCGCCAAGTCTGGAACCGGATTCTTCTCATCAAAGAGCTGCCTTGCCCACTTTGGAAGTGGCTTACCTTGTGGAGCCAAGGCATGTTGTGGTGTTGGTGGAGTCTGTTCCTCGAAGTACTCCTCCTCATTCTGCAACTCTGCTTTAGATACGGGCACAAGGTGAGTTACTTTTACGGCTGATGATAAAGTGGAAGGGCATACCTCCTCCTCCACTGTATGTGGCTGTTCCCAAAACACCACATCACGACTGACCACGATCTTCTTTGCCTCTGGATCATATAGCCGGTACGCCTTTGACTCCTGGCTATAGCCCATGAAGATACACTTTCTGCTCTTTGGATCTAATTTCTTTCTGGTGCTATCTGGAACATGAACAAAACACTCACATCCAAATGTTCTGAAATGAGAAGCGGAAGGCTTTTTACCTGAATAAGCCTCCAAAGGTGTTTTGCCCGTCAAGGCCTTTGTGAAGCTTCGATTGAGGATGTAGACTGCTGTATTGACTGCCTCAGCCCAAAAAGACTTAGGCAATCCTTTACCTAGTGCCATGCATCGTGCCATCTCCATGGCAGTACGATTGCGACCCTCTACAACACCATTTTGTTGCGGAGTATGTGCAGTCGTGAGTTGGCGCTTAATGCCATTCTCGTGCAAGTATGTGTCGAACTCTTTTGACAGGAACTCTCCTCCTCGATCCGTGCGAAGCTTCTTTACCTTCAGCCCGCTTTCGTTTTCCACCATCTTTTGCCACTGTTTGAATTTTCCAAGAGCTTCAGCCTTATCTCGTAAAAAATACACCCACATGTATCTACTGTAGTCGTCGACGATAAGCATATAGTAGTTACATCCCCCCAAAGCTTGAGTCGGAGCTTTCCCACTGAGATCAGCATGAACCAATTCTAGAGGAGCCTTTGCCCGATAGCCGCTCTCATGTGGAAAAAGCCTTCCTTTGTTGCTTGCCCATCATACAAGCTTCACAAGGTTCCTGCACCTTTGAGAGTGCAGGCAAGTGTGCAACCATCCCTGTTTTCTACATTTCCAAAAGAATAGGATAACTAAGATGACCAAATCTTTCATGCCATACCTTACTGATGCCCACTCCTGAAGAGACTGTTAGTGCCGTCAGCTCGTAGAGATTGTTCTTCCTTACTGCCTTGCCGACCACCTTGCCCGCTGCATTAAGGATTTCTGCTCCGGTCCTCTTGAAACGCACCTCCAAGTTGCGATCAGTTATCGCAGCAACCGAAAGCAAGTTCTTCTTTAGCTGAGGAACTAGTAATACATCAGAAAGCTCTTTAGTTTCACCCTCTTGAATGGAAAGAGAGATAGTACCTGTACCTTCCACAGGGCATTTTGCATTATTACCGACCGTCACGTTCATGGGCTCTTGTAGAGGCTTGAAAGAGCTATACCAGTCCTTCTTTCTGGTCATGTGACGGGACGCTCCACTATCAAGGAGCCACGAATCATTCGTTGTTGAAACTTCTGTTGAGGAGCATATTTCTTCAATTGCAACCCATAGCTCCAACTCAGTTTCAACTGTGTTGGCAGATTCCTTGCCTTTCGAAGAAGACTGTGTAGTGCCATTCTTTTCGTCCTGCTGCTTCTTTCTGCAATCCTTGATCATGTGACCGCTTTTGTTGCAGTAGTGGCACTTACCTGAAAACTTCTTCTTCTTACCATTCTTCTTCTCTCCACCCTTCCCTTTGGATGTGGTTGAGAATGCTGCATCACTTCCGCCATCGCGGGTCTTCATTCGCATCTCCTCCTCTAAGAGCATCGCGCTAAACTCTTCAAAAGTGAGGGGTGGATTTCTTACCTGCGTGTTGAGTGTCGTGACCAACGCATCGTACTTTTGTGGAAGGATCCGAATGCACCTTCTGGCCAACTCTTCGCTGGTCTTTGTAATCCCAACCGCCGCCATCTGATCACGTAGATTCTTGATCCGTGTGATGAATGTCTCAGCTGATTCTCCATCAGAGCACCTCTCTGCAGCAAGCATATTCTCCAGATTTTGAATTCTGGTCTGATTCCGCGTTTCATACTGACCTTTTAGTATGTTCCAAGCCTCACTTGCCTTGTCTGTGTGCTGAATCAGAGTCAAAACAGAATCACTTGAACTGGTAACAAGAGCGCAGAGTGCATCTACGTTCCTTCGTTTCCATGCCCGAAGAAGATCTGCATTCGGTGGCGTTATGACGTTGGGGTTGTTTGGATTCGGTGATCCAACCGGTTCTGGATCCAATCCCAGAACAGTATCCAGAAGCTCATATGAATCCAAGATCGCGCTGATCTTGAATTTCCACAAAGTATAATTCGTCCCATCGAGCTTGCCTTCATTGAAGGCAGGTGGACGAATTCGCAACGGGGTTGGTGCAGCCATCACTCCTAGTAGCCTTTGCTAACAAAGCTCGTTGAACTTGTAATAAAGTCGTTACTCAGATAGCCTGAGCTCTGATACCATGTAAGAAAATAGTACGCAGCGGAAGATAACAACAAAACGCAAGTACACGATGGAAAGCTGGAGAGAATACAAAAAATTCTGATATACCAAACTGCTGATACAACTGATGGTTGGCTGTCCACCCGTGCGCTCTACAGACAGAGCTTCGATGGTGATCTAGACAGATGCTGGACGGAGGACTATGAGCGTGAAGAACTGGTGATCTGATGATAGGGGGTGGCCACTTATATAGTGTAAGTGGTTGACGGTCGGCCCTGTAATAGGCAGTCGGCCTAATAGACAGTCGGCCTGGAAGACCAACCGACCCTTCAGAAAACATGCCGTCGGGCAGATGAAGGATCGCGCATAGGTCATACCGTCGGGCCTGGGGCTACCGGCAGCCCCCGGACCCTGCCGCTGGGGGCTTTGCCCCCAGACCCCCACCGGGGGCCTGCGCCCCCCGGACCCCCTGCTATCGGGGGGGCTATCGCCCCCCCGAACCCCCCCTTTGTGCAGACGGGTATCTACTCTTGGCTCCTAAGCCGTCTCATAACCATCTGGTCTACTCTAAGACCCCTTCCAGTGTCTAAACTGGGGATCCCTCCCAATATCTGATACCCATCATGGCTTCTCCTCATATGGGGGCCTTACAACATTGGGTACACAGAATATTGGTGGGTTACATGAGAGGTGGACATTTGAGCTAACTCTAACAGTAAGGGGTGGGGGAGAGGGGGTAAGGGGGAGAGAGAGGAGAGGGGGTGGGGGGGAGAGAGAGGGGGGGCGGGGGGGGGGGGGGGGGTTGACAGGGGTAAGGGGGAGAGAGAGAGAGGGGGTGAGGGAGAGAATGAGGGGGAGAGAGAAGAGAGTGAGAGAGAGAGGGGGGAGGGAGAGAGAGGAGAGAGAGAGGGGGGAAAAAGAGGAGAGAGAGAAGAGAGAGAGAGGGGGATGGGGAGAGAGGAGAGAGAAAAGAGAGAGAGGGGGGGGAAGGGGGAGAGAGGAGAGAGAAAAGAGAGAGAGAATAAAAGAGAGAAAGGGGGAGGGATAGAGAGTGAAAGGGGGAGGTGGTGGGGGTGGTGGAAATGGGAGGGGGAGGGGGAAGGGGGAAGGGGAGAGGGAGGGGGAGGTGGTGGTGGAGGGGGAGGGGGAGGGGGGAGGGGGAGGTGGAGATGGAGGGGGGAAGGGGGAGGGGGAGGGGGAGATGAAGGGGGAGGGGGAAGGGGGAGGTGGAAATGGAGGGGGAGGGGGAAGGGGGAGGTGGAGATGGAGGGGGGGGGGCGGGGGAGGGGGAGGTGGAAATGGAGGGGGGAGGGGGAGAGGGAGGGGCAGATGGAGATGGAGGGGGGAGGGGGAGGTGGAGATGGAGGGGGAGGGGGAGGTGGAGATGGGGGGGGGAAGGGAGAGGGGGAGGGGGAGATGGAGGGGGAGGGGGGAGGGGGAGGGGGAGGTGGAGATGGGAGGGGGGAAAAAAAGAGCACAAAAACTTGACGGACGGAAATCAAAAAGGAGAGAGAATTGGTCACCTGAACGCTCTCCAAGTCTTTCTCAATGTAACGGGATTGTTGTGGAACAATGGACGGTGGGTGGAAGGCTGGGTTATCACTACGAGAAGGGCTCGAAGTCACTTACAATGCAAGGATAGGAGCAAGGTGGTGGTCGATGGAGAGGGAGGAGTGTCTTGCATGGGCTCAGAATGAAGAAGAGAATGGAGGCAAAAAGTGAAACATGAAGAATGAGGGGGTGGAGTGGGTTTTTATAGGATGTGATTTTAGGTTTAGGGTTTAGGTTTAGGGTTTAACCCTAAACTCTTCCCCAGCCATAACTCTTTATGGAGAGCTCGGTTTGCTTTTCTCTAAAAAGGTAAAATGAGCAAAATTGCAAGCTCTATGCATTCGTGTCCACTACCTAGCCTGAATGTATATCTTGTGGCTTCTATTTAAGAAATTAAGAAAATTTCTTAAGGTAGTAACCCAAGGTTGATGCTTGGGGTTGATATGTTTGGCTAGAAATGGGAAAAAAATTTTACTCTCCTTGCCCTTGAGTGTTATGTTCGTGAAAGTTCTAAGTATTTTGTTGTTTTACACATACCTACATATGTTTACTCACTACTTGAGTGCTAGTCTCCCTGGCAGCGGCACCAAATGTTGGCTCTTTCCTACTGTTTTCGTAGGAAGAGCTGGGTATTCTATGTTTGCAGGGTTCCGAGGCTTTTTGTCACCTACAGATATATTGGGATTGTCGGTTGTAGTATATGTGTAGCTTAGGACCTCGAGTCATGTTCCGGTGAGAGACGTAGGCTTAAGTGTGGTAAGCAAACAAAGTGCAAGCATGTGTAAAAGGAACGTAAACCATCTTTGTTGAGGTAATGAAGGCTTTCGCCTTATTGGGGGTTGTAGGGTTTAGGAGGAGTTTAAGGGTTAGAAGGAGGTTCCAGGGTTAGAAGGGGGTTCTAGGGTTTAGAAGGAGGTTCCAGGGTTTAGAAGGAGATTCCAGGGTTTAGAAGGAGTTCCAGGGTTTAGAAGGAGGTTCCAGGGTTCAGAAGGAGGTTCCAAGGTTCAGAAAGAGTTACAAGGTTTAGAAGGAGGTTCCAAGGTTTAGGAGTCCAGGGTTAGAAGGAGGATCCAAGGTTCAGAGTAGAGTACATGGTGGAGAACTCGTCTCCCTCGTAGATCATGGAGTTTAAGGATTGAGAAACAAAGGGTTTAGGGGAGCATAGGAGTGGGAGATGAAGAAGGTGTAAGAGCATGGGGGAAAGAAGAGAGAGGAGGGAGGAGGAGGAGAGAGGAGGAGGAGGAGGAGGGAGGACGAGGAGGAGGAGGGAGGAGGAGGAGGAAGGAGGAGGAGGGAGGAGGAGAGGGAGAGGGTGGGTTGTAAGGTTGGAGGAGAGCGGAGGAGGAGTTGCAAGGTTAGGACATGCTTTTGGACGTATAGTGCAAGGAAGCATGGACACTTGAGACAAATGCTTGGAATACCAATGTAGACTCAACACAATGCCCCAAAGAGTATGGGCTCTTTCCTACTGCTTTCATAGGAAGAGCTGGGTATTCTATGTTTGCAGGGTTCCGAGTCTTTTTGTCACCTACAGATATATTGGGATTGTCAATTGTAGTATATGTGTAGCTTAGGACCTCGAGTCGTGTTCCGGTGAGAGACGTAGGCTTAAGTGTGGTAAGCAAACAAAGTGCAAGCATGTGTAAAAGGAACGTAAACCATCTTTGTTGAGGTAATGAAGGCTTTCGCCTTCATTGGGGGTTGTAGGGTTTAGGAGGAGTTTAAGAGTTAGATGGAGGTTCCAGGGTTAGAAGGAGGTTCCAAGGTTTAGAAGGAGGTTCCAGGGTTTAGAAGGAGGTTCCAGGGTTAGAAGGAGGTTCCAGGGTTTAGAAGGAGGTTCCAGGGTTTAGAAGGAGGTTCCAAGGTTTAGAAGGAGGTTCCAGGGTTCAGAAGGAGGTTCCAGGGTTCACAAATAGTTCCTAGGTTTAAAAGGAGTCCAGGGTTAGAAGGAGGATCCAAGGTTCAGAGTAGAGTACATGGTGGAGAACTCGTCTCCCTCGTGGATCATGGAGTTTAAGGGTTGAGGAACAAAGGGTTTAGAGGAGCATAGGAGTGGGAGAGGAAGAAGGTGTAAGAGCATGGGGGAAAGAAGAGAGAGGAGGGAGGAGGAGGAGAGAGGAGGAGGAGGAGGAGGAGGAGGGAGGAGGAGGAGGAGGAGGGAGGAGGAGGAGGGAGGAGGAGGAGGAGGAGGAGGGAGGAGGAGGAGGAAGGAGGAGGAGGGAGGAGGAGAGGGAGAGGGTGGGTTGTAAGGTTGGAGGAGAGGGGAGGAGGAGTTACAAGGTTAGGACATGCTTTTGGACGTGCAGTGCAAGGAAGCATGGACACTTGAGACAAATGCTTGGAATACCAAAGTAGACTCAAGAAAATGCCCCAGAGAGTGTGGGCTTCATTCCATTATGGGGTATTTATACAAGTTGGAGAGCTTTTCTCTCTGCATGTAACACAAAGTTGTAACACAAAGTCGTATCACAAAGTTGTAACACAAAGTTGTATCACAAAGTTGTAACACATTCTCTCTCTACATGTAGAAGTTGTAACACAAAGTTGTAACACAAAGTTGTTACACAAAGTTGTAACACAAAGTTGTATCACAAAGTTGTAACACAATGTTGTATCACAAAGTTGTAACACAAAGTTGTAACACAAAGTTGTATCTAGAAGTTGTAACACAAAGTTGTAACAGAAAGTTGTATCACAAAGTTGTATCACAAAGTTGTAACACAAAGTTGTATCACATTCCCTTTCTACATAAGTTCATGTTGGCACAGAGTCAACATATACCCACTAGGCAGCATTGGGACACCGAGATACTTTCCTTTGTTAGATATGCCTCTGAGTTTGGTAAGTAAGTGCTAGATGTAGACAAGGCATCTCAACTCTTTTAGCCCAAGTTTGTTCCTTCCTATGGTCACATAGCCTACCCATAGTTATTCAAGGAAACAGAGGCTAACATCATAGACTTGGAAGTCAATAATGCTTACGGGTTCCAAGTAAGGTCGAGGATGAAATGACTCAAGGTGGGTGACTGCCCCTCTAAAGTATTCTTTCAATAGTTAGAGACAACCAATTATAGGAACAAGTAATAAATGGCGACAATGGAGAAATGCTAATGGAGCAATGTTAATTCAGCCCAAAAATTTTGCGACTGTCTTTTTCAACTAGAGTCAAAGGCATTTTTGGGGAATCTCCCCCAAAGCTAGGAAGTTTGCATTCAATCTTTGTTATTGAATCTGCAAGAGGGTACTTTCCCTTTTGAAAAAGGTAGACTTAATAAACCATTTTCTTAGGAAGTATCTTTTGAAGCACTCAAGAAGGTACCTGGCCTTGGCAAATACTCAATGAAAATGGTGAATGTTGTGTCTAAAAGAGGTATATTCCCTCCCAATGTCAATTTAGGATTCATCAAATTTATTCCCCAAAGGCCTAATAAGCTAAGTTTGAGGTATTGGAGGCCTTTGATAATGCTAACCATAGCCTACAAGATTATGGCTGAGGCATTGGCTCTGAGGCTCAAATGGATAATTCAAAGGTTGGTTGGGTAGGAGCAGTACAGTTCATCCAAGAAAGGCACACCTTCCAAAATGTCCTCAATCTTTCTCTTTCTATAGATTTTTCTCTTGGCAATGGTCACTATTGAATATAAACCTTGATAAGGCATATGATATAGTAAGATGGGACTTCATAGATAGTGTTCTTCAAGCAATGTGTTGTGGTGTCAGATATCTCGCCATCATCAAATCCCTTTTCTTTAGGCTACAAAGTAGCTGTCATGGTGAATGATAATGTGGTGGGTATCCCCTTGGCACCTTTGCTTTTGCATTGGTTACTAAAACCCTCCTGTACATAGTAAGGTATAAGGTCACTACTTCTTATCAATATAAATTCTCTGATGGAAGTAAAAGAACCTATGGTTTGATACCCATGTATGTATGTATTGTGACATGAAGTTGGGGGTAATAAACTTCATGCACCTCTTCACTTCCTGCTGCTTTCTAACTGACTGCAAAGATATTTATCATTAAGAATGGGACATTAGAAAGAAGCTTTTATGCCAAGATACCACACCATACTTTCCTTCCTCAGATGAGAATGAAGATGGTAACACATCCCAAGTGATGTTGTAATCAAGCATAGGGAGAAGGAAAGGATCAGCAGAGGCCATAATCTCAGCGAGCCGGTCTACGCCAAACAGAAGAGCGATACGTTGTTGAAAGAAGATCTTCAACTCAACATGACATGAACTAATATATATCGAGGAGTTTGAAGGAGCTGATTGGGTCGGATGGGTAGATTCCGAGGAAACATTGCACCTCCTTCATAGACACCTTTATACTTAGCTCAAAACACTCTACAAACTGTCATTAGACACAGAGGCCTATAACTTTTAGTAGAGACAAAATATCAGAGATTCAATCACACAAAGAGATGTGCCTTGAGATGAGCTTTGTGTTGATATACATTTCATTGAAAACAGACAGACGATTGAAGAGATATGGACAGTTTACTGGAAGGGGGTAAAAACTGTCATGAAAATAGACTATAAGACACTGAGACTCATAACATTTTGCAACACTATCTAATTCAAGATCGAAGCACCTAGAGACACGTGCATTAAAGAGAGCTTCGTGTTGATATATGTTTCATAAGAAACAGAGAAGCGGCCAAAAAGTTATGGACAGTTTACTAGACGGGAGTAAACACTATCATGAAAATAGACTATCAGACACAGAGACTCATAACTTTTTGTAGCAGTATCTGATTCAAGATCTGATCACATACAAACATGCGCTTAAAGAAAGCTTCATGCTGATATAAATTTCATTACAATTGGACTATCGAGCAAGAAGTTATGGGCAAAATATTAACAGGGGGTCAAACTGTGATGAAAACTACCCTCCACCCATGCTAATTTCGCCTGAGCAGGATGCTCCCTCAAGACTCCACCTTCATCAACGATCCACCCCTTATAGATTTTGCCTAGAAGAGGGAAAAAATTTTGCATGGTGGCTCAAGAAAGAGATGGACCATGTGTGCACAGTGAGCAGCCGAATAGAAAGAACTTTTAAGGCTTTGAAAGAAAGAAAAGGGAAGAGACACTCAAGAGAGAGAGAACCTGAAGTGACCTTCATTACAAATAGACTGAGAATCCACTCCAACACTACCAACACAAGGGAGAAGAAGAGGTTTCATACATACAAGAGGGAGTAGAAGCTCCAAGACTACTCATAGAGAGAGAATAAACTAGAGAGAGATGGACTCAAGAGTCTACATAAGAGAATATCTACAAGAGGGAGAGAAGGCTCATGGAAGAGGCTTGGGGAGACTAGAGCTACAACAACATGAGGCCTAATGGTGGAAGAGATTGATGAACAAGGGAGAGGAGGGCTCCTTTTATAGAGATTTTGTTACCCTCCTTCACCCATTTACAATTGCTGCCTATAGATTCCTTTCCCCATCAATCACATAAGCATGTATGTCACCATCCATGTCCTTTTTGGCTACTCTTGCCATGTGTCCCATCACAAGATGCTCAAGACTCTTAAAATATTGAGAACGTCAAGAGTCTCCTCACATGGAGCCCATAGGGACCCTCTCTTTTCCACATGTCCACATCCTCCTTATTCCACATAGGAGTTCTAGAAGGATTCCTCTTGACTTCACACTCCTCCACATGCCTTCCACATGCTTGGCATGTGGCCTCTCTTATATTATTGGAACACATGGACGTGAGCCCACCTCTTTATATGACTCACTCTTCCTATTTTCTAAAAAACTCCATAATATCCCATACACAAATAACTCTCACCTATACCAAGGTATTTATAATTCATATCTATGGTATTTACAATGAGCCATTCCACTCATCCTCTCCATCCCATACAATATCATAGAAAATAGAAATAAGTGAGAGCCCCTAGGCTATCACTTGATACTCAAACTCTTATCAAACATAGAGAAAAACAATACCAATGCCAAATTAAAAATATCAATTTTTGGCGTCACATCTTTCCCCCCCCAGCAGATCCTCTCTAGTACAAAGAGGGTCTGCTGGCCGTCAAGGTGGTTGAGCATAGAAGAAATTAAGGCGATCCTCATTGGTGCGTCCGAGTATCACCATGCCATCAACATCCTCAAACTGATAGGTTCCATTGGTGACATTCATATACATCCTTATGGAGGCATGGCCAAAAGTAACCAATCTCTGCTTCTGTTGTGGAGTTAACCCTCAAGGAAACATGCCTTCTTCCACATATTGTTGAACATCTTGTAGTTTTGGCCATCCAGTGTCTACCCAAGAAACCACCCCCCGGTCTGGTACTACAATGGCTTTAGCTAACTCATTTTCCCTTTGCTTTTCTTTTCTCTTTATACGAACAAACTTACAGAAATCAAACCGACTACATTGTGCCATAGCCTTTTGATTAAGCTCCTTCAAATGAGGACTTATTGTCTTGTAATGCCCTTGCATTTGCTTTATAATAAGCTGAGAATCTCCTCTTACTTCCAATTCTTTAACTTGACTTTGAAGACAACCCTCCAAACCAAGAATCAAAGCATTATACCCAGCTGCATTGTTAGTTGTGATACCTCGAAGCTCTTGTCCTCTTGCCTATACCTCTTGACCTTCAGGATTCATCAAGGCTATCCCCCCAGCTCCTTGTTGGCATGAAGGACTAAAAGCCCCATCAAAATACAAAACAAAAGCTGTTGGTGGTATATCCCTTTCATCTTTAATGTTCTCCTTACATTTCTTTTCTTCTCCTAGATCCTCCCGTCTTGTGAGCAAATCTGCCATACTGGACCTAGTGGTATTTTTAGTGACAAAAGAGAAAGAGAACTCTTGAAGCTCTGACAACCATTTTGCAAATCTCCCCCCAGGATTAGGCTTGCGAACTAGATATGCTAATACAGACTGAGAGGTAAGGAAGAAAAATGGTCGAGGTAATAAATAGGAGCAAAAATTTCTAATGGAAAACACCAAAGAGAGAGCTTGCTACTCCATTTCTTCATACCTTGTTTCCACATCTGTAAGCTATCAGCTGGCATAATAGATGGGTTGCATTCTACCTGCCTCTCCATTTTGTAGCAATACAGCACCAACTGAATGCAAAGATACACTTGGATTTACATAAAAGTCTTGAGACCAATCAGGGGGCTTCAATATTGGGCTCTTACTCATGGCCTCCTTGAGTTGCTAGAAAGACTCTTGTTGCTTCACACCCCATTGGAAAGAAACCCCTTTTCTTATCAACAAGTTCATGGGATGCACTATCTCTGTGAAATCATCACAAAAGTGTTGATAATACTTGCTCTTTCCTATAATTCTGTGAACACCAGTGACACTCTCAGGACTTGGCAATGCCATGATTGCTTGAACCTTGTCAGGATCCATTTGCAAGCTTTCTTTAGACACAATATGCCCCAACAAGACTACTTTTGTTTGAGCCAAATGACACTTGCTAGGATTTAGACACCATTTTGCTTCATTAATCCTAGCTAAGGCCATCTTTAACTTCTCCATGTGATCTATGCGCCGAGAATAAATGCAAAAATTATCCAAAAACACCCATATGAACTTCTCAAGTAAGGCT
This sequence comes from Dipteris shenzhenensis, assembly GCF_047967505.1. Taxonomy (NCBI): domain Eukaryota; kingdom Viridiplantae; phylum Streptophyta; class Polypodiopsida; order Gleicheniales; family Dipteridaceae; genus Dipteris; species Dipteris shenzhenensis. The sequence goes on along the minus strand of NC_141614.1, from coordinate 29,780,710 downwards.
CTAGGACTTGACTCATGAACCTTTGAAATGTAGCTGGTGCATTGGTCAACCCAAAAGGCATCACTCTGTAAGAAAAAACTCCCCAAGGTTGACAAATGATGTTTTCTTTTGATCTTCCTCCCGAATATGAATTTGAAGTACCTAGAATACCCATCACATACAGAATACATCTCATGCCCTACTACTTGGTCTAGTATTTCATCTTGGAATGGCAAAGGAAAATGATCCCTCTTAGTGCATGCATTCAAAGGATGAAAGTCCACACAAACTCGCCACTTATTTCCTTTCTTTGGTGTGACAACTACAGGAAATATCCATTCTGAATCATCAACAGGAAAGATGAATCCCACCTCAAGTAGTTGTGTTACCTCTTTCTTTAGTGCCTCAGCTTGGATCACCCCCAATCGCCTTAAGCGTTGCACAACTGGCTTGCTTTCTGGCTTCAACTCAATCTTGTGCTCCACAAGAGAGACTGGTCGAACCTGTGAATAGCTTGTTGCAAAGAGACATGGAAAATCATCTAGCATATCCAAGTACTGGAGCTTCTCACTACCTAATAGAGAATCACCAAGAAGCTCTTCATTGCATTGGCGTCGTTTAGTGTGCTCCACATCCTCCACATGAAGTGTCTCTATAGGATCTTCTTGCACCACCACCTTGTTCCTTCCTGACTCATCTCGATCAGCACCAAGACAAAGACCAAAGGCCACTCCTTCCACCTCACCCTCTGAGTTGGACTCCTCGAAGCTACACCCTGTCTCTTCCTCATCGGTTAAGTCAGAGCTTGAACTCTCTGATGTTGAAGACTCCTCCTTGACAACTTCCTTTTTGTGGCTTCTAATGTTGTAGCACACCTTCTTATCATTTCCCTGCAAAATCATTTCTCAAGTATCCCACTTTTGAACAGCCTTCACCTTGCGTAGCCAAGGCCTTCCCAAAATCAATGGATAGGTAGGTGCATCTGGCTTCGTAGGGATCACTTGAAAAGTAGTCGGCACAGAAATTCCACATACATCCACTTCTAGATTCTTCACAACTCCCAAGGTCTTAACCCTAGTGTTGTCAGCCAATTTGATGCGATAAGGAGAGGTAGTACTAGAGTATTTTAAATTAGCATCTATCATGGTCTTCTCACTCATGACATTAATCGATGCACCTCCATCAATGTACACATTAGAAATCACTTGACCATCAATGATCACATCAACCACAGGTACATCATCACCAACTTCTATATCTACCTTTTGAATAACAGGATTGGCACTTTTCTTCTTTTTCTTCTTTGACACTCTTGTGCTTGCTAGTTTTCCCCATTCCTTCCATAGTTTTGGACATAAAGCAAGTAATTGATCAAAGGTGATATGAGCTTCCTTTTCTATATGGTCAGACAACAAGTCATAGCTTCCAATTCCTTGTCCTAAAGGAAAGTCTGACTGGCTAATTCTCCTTCTAGATGCCTTCTTTTTCTTACTACGGTGTTCCTCCTCCTAATGTTCCTCATCTACTTCTTCCTTGCTTTCTTCTTCTTCTTTTGCTTTACCACGCCCCCGTTTAGCCATCATTACCTCTCTTTCCTCATCCCCTGAAGAAGCTTCTGACAAGGATACTTGTTTTCCTTCTTTCTTTCTCAATCTAGGACACTCCGGGTGATAGTGACCTTTTTCATTACATTCATAGCAAGTGACCCCACTCCTATCTCGAGGCCTATCTTCACTCTTTGGTGCTCTAGGTTGTCGTGCATTAACCAAATGCAATTTCAAATCAGCAAACTCTGCCATCAATTGGGAGATATTATGATCTAACTCAGAGGACTTTGGTACCTGAGGAGTGCCCATTACCTCCACCTTAGAAGTTGAAGCTGTTGAAGACACAAAAGAGGATTTGATCTTTAGAGAAGCTTCTTTCTTGGTCGCAATGCGAAGTGCCTCCACGTATGTTGTTGGATCTTTACTCATTACTTTCGAGCGAAGACGAGGCTCCAAAGCCATAACAAATTTGCTCATCTTTAAGTGTTCCATCCCTGAGAGACTTTGAGGGGCTGATGATGCAGATGCCACAACTCGCAAAGCTGCCCTTTCATACTTTGTCCATAAAGTTTCATATTGGATTGCCAACGCAGAGACCAACTCACCCTCTCCTTGATCGAACCGGTCCAACTGCAACATCAAAGCATTTGGCGACTCCACTGCCCCAAATCTCTGCTTCATTGCTACCACCACTTGGTCCTAGTCCTCCTTGGTAGAGTTTGGCAAGTTCTCATGCCAACTCAAGGCTACACCTTCAACAAAATCAGGCAAAATCTCCACCCGATCCTTCATGGACCATCCGAAAGCCAGCATCCCCGAAGATAAGACTTCGGGTCTTCCCCTTGGGTCCCTCGAAACACTGGAATCTTCAACCATGATGAAACACAAAAAGAAAACACCAAGATCCAAATAATATCCCAAACAAGATCCGAACAAAATCCCACAGAGCCTTAGTATACTAAGACCAACTTATTATGCATAACCACTTGTTGAAAACCCTCCACAATGTGATCCTCAACAAAACCTTCAAAAATAAGTGACCAACCAGTACCATGAAAAGATTGTGTATAAATGCATGTATAAATGCATTCTAGAATCACCCTTCTCACAATAGGAGGTGTACGTAAAAGCTTCAAGATATTGTACTCTTCATTATTTGCATAGCAAAAGAAGTTGAAAGCATTAAGAATCACCACTCCACTGTTATAGTCAAAAACTACCCAAAGACTCAACTCTTCTTCACACCAAGCTGCCAGTGCATGGAACCATCCCCAATCTATCATTGTGCCTGCTACCGACATTGTCGATTCACCAACATATTCAACAGTGCAAACATAAAGGATATGATCATGGTGACTGTGCGAATAGCTTGAGCATCACCTTCATAATCTTCAAGTTCTCTTAAATGGGTCGCAATCTCTTCTAACGGAGTTCTTCTAGGCATCTTCTTTATCTCATCACAACACATGCCTTTCTAGGCATAACATGCAATCAAGTACACCTGAGACCGTTTAGTAAGGTGGGATGAATCCGATACCAAACGTACCCGGCGTCTCCACCAAAAGATGTGACATGAAGTTGGGGGTAATAAACTTCACGCACCTCTTCACTTCCTGCTACTTTCGAACTGACTGACAAAGATATTTATCATTGAGAATGGGACATTGGAAAGAAGCTTTTATGCCAAAATACCACACCATAATTTCCTCCCTCAGAAGAGAATGAAGATGGTAACATCCCAAGTGATGTTGTAATCAAGCATAGGGAGAAGGAAAGGATCAGCAGAGGCCATAATCTCAGCGAGCCGGTTTGCACCAAAGAGAAGAGTGATACGTTGTTGAAAGAAGATCTTGCGGCTCATCATGACATGAACTAATATATATCGAGGAGTTTGAAGGGGCTGATTGGGTTGGATGGGTAGATTCCGAGGAAACATTGCACCTCCTTCATAGACACCTTTATACTTAGCTCAAAACACTCTACAAACTATCATTAGACATAGAGGCCTATAACTTTTAGTAAAGACATGACATCAGAGATTCAATCACACAAAGAGATGCCCTTGAGATGAGCTTCGCGCTGATATAAGTTTCATTGAAAACAAACAGACGGTTAAAGAGATATGGACAGTTTACTGAAAGGGGTTAAGAACTATCATGAAAACAGACTGTTAGACATTGAGACTCATAACATTTTGCAGCAGTATCTGATTCAAGATCTAAGAACCTAAAGATATGCGGCTAAAGACAACTTCGTGCTGATATATGTTTCATAAGAAACAGAGAAGCGGCCAAAAAGTTATGGATAGTTTACTAGACGGGGGTAAAAACTATCATGAAAATAGACAGTCAGACACAGAGAATCATAACTTTTTGCAGCAGTATCTGATTCAAGATCTGATTACATACAAACATGCGCCTTAAAGAGAGCTTCGTGGAGATATAAATTTCATTACAATCGGACTACTGAGCAAAACGTTATGGGAAAAATACTAATAGGGGGTCAAAATATCATGAAAACTGCCCTCCACCCATGCTAATTTCGCCTGAGCAGGATGCTCCCTCAAGACTCCACCTTCATCAACGATCCACCCCTCATAGATTTTGCCTAGAAGAGGGGAAGAAGTTTGCATGGTGGCTCGAGAAACAGATGGACCATGTGTGCACAGTGAGCAGCCGAATAGAAAGAACTTTTAAGGCTTTGAAAGAAAGAAAAGGGAAGAGACACTCAAGAGAAAGAGAACCTGAAGTGACCTTCATTACAAATAGAGTGAGAATCCACTCCAACACTACCAACACAAGGGAGAAGAAGAGGTTTCATACATACAAGAGGGAGTAGAAGCTCCAAGACTACTCATAGAGAGAGAATAAACTAGAGAGAGATGGACTCAAGAGTCTACATAAGAGAATATCTACAAGAGGGAGAGAAGGCTCATGGAAGAGGCTTGGGGAGACTAGAGCTACAGCAACATGAGGCCTAATGGTGAAAGAGATTGATGAACAAGGAAGAGGAGGGCTCCTTTTATAGAGATTTTGTTACCCTCCTTTACCCATTTACAATTGCTACCTGTAGATTCCTTTCCCCATCAATCACATAAGCATGTATGTCACCATCCATGTCCTTTTTGGCTACTCTTTCCATGTGTCCCATCACAAGATGCTCAAGACTCTTAAAATATTAAGAAAGTCAAGAGTCTCCTCACATGGAGCCCATAGGGACCCTATCTTTTCCACATGTCCACATCCTCCTTATTCCACATAGGAGTTCTAGAAGGATTCCTCTTGACTTCACACTCCTCCACATGCCTTCCACACGCTTGGCATGTGGCCTCTCTTATATTATTGGAACACATGGACATGAGCCCACCTCTTTATATGACTCACTCTTCCTATTTTCTAAAAAACTCCATAATATCCCATACACAAATAACTCTCACCCCATACCAAGGTATTTATAATTCATACCTATGGTATTTACAATGAGCCATTCCACTCATCCTCTCCATCCCATACAATATCATAGAAAATAGAAATAAGTGAGAGCCGCTAGGCTATCACTTGATACTCAAACTCTTATCAAACATAGAGAAAAACAATACCAATGCCAAATTAAAAATATCAATTTTTGGCGTCACCGTATGCATGCATGCATACATATCCTTGATGGTGGCTATAGTAACAAAGCTTGTAATTTGTCTGCAACATACATACATACATACATACATGTCCTCCATGGCTATAGTAACAAAGCTTTTGTGTGTGTGTGTGTGTGTGGGTGTGATTTTTGCTCTGTAGGAAATTTGGGTCCCTATTAAAGTACCATTCTAATAACACACCATAAGTTCTTCCTTGTTCTTGATTTATTATTGGAAGAATTTTGAAAAATAGTAGAGAATGAGTAGTTCATAACTGAGGCTAATAAATGTTGGCACAAGTGATATCAAGATAGAGCAAATAGCGTGGAGGTATGGGGGATTTCTAATTTTTGAGCAAAACCATTTGAGCATTTGAGCAAATTGGATCAGAATGTAGTTTTTTTGTGTCAAAGTTTATGAAAACAATCCAAGTGTATGGACCCCTTTTGTGAATAAAGGAGTCATATTGCTTAAGAAAAGAAATGGATATCCTCATTTCTGACTAAACAAGTTTTCTAACCCTTGAAGTTCATGAAATGAGGCCATGATTATGAAACCGTTTTGTAAATGAAGGGTCCATATTGCTTAATAAAAGAAGTGGTTATCCTTGTAAAATAATAAACCACAACAACCAATAACCAAAAGACAAATCTTGAAGTTGCTAGACCCCTTTTTTGATTAAAAGGGATGTATAGTCCACCAAAAAAAAAAAAAGATTATGTTCGACCTTAGCAAAATCTAGTATTCTGTTACACTAGCTTAATTTTAAGTCAAAATATTTTCCACTCATAGTTTTCTAATTATTCTATATTGACAATTTTAATATGTTTCCAACCTACATCACTACAAATGAAGATATGATTTATCACGTAAAAGACACATTCAAAGTTTTGTCACTACTACACACGCATCCTATTGCGACGTTTACGTACCGACGATTAGCGCCCGCTTAGCGTTAATCGTCGGTATAAAAATCAGGTGTCGTAAATCGTCGCTATATAGCGACTTTTAATAAACGTCGCTATATAGCGACGTTAGTAAAAGTCGCTATATAGCGACTTTTAAAAGTCGCTATATAGCGACGTTAGTAAAAGTCGCTATATAGCGACACTGAGACACTAAATTATAGCGACGTTTTACAGAGAGGTTTTTTTTTTTTTTTAGCCTTAAAATTTATTTTCTTCCAATGACAAAATTTTTTAAATTTTCATACATGTTTGAGCTCTAGAGAATTAAAAAATGAGAGCATGTACATCAAGCCTTTGAAGCTCATATATTCATGTCCAAGTTTGAGATGAGAAAAATCAAATTAAATAAGAGCATTTACATCAACTGTTTCATCTTGAGCCAAGTCTAAGGCGCCAAGCAAGTCTATCTCCAACTCTATACCGAGTTGATCTCCTATATCATCATCGTACTCTAGCATCGTACGTTCACCTAAAAGTATTTGATCATCTTCTTCAATTAAGCTTAAGTGTGGTGATTGATCTTGACGATTGTTGTCTTCCTCGTCAATATCGTGATCTCCATCCTCCTCCCGTGCGATGTCATTATGCGCATCTTCCTCTTGCCTCATATGGTGATCTACATCTTCTTCGCTAGATTCATCAATTGGATCCGGATTTGGTAGTGGCATCTCCATATCCACATCTCGATCTTCAAAAATCTGCTTACTTCGTGGTGCAACTTGGATCACGTACCACCATCTTGGATCAGAACGATCCGGATGAAAAACCACCTATATTGAAGATGAAAAATCACGTGCCAAATGTCGTCAATTATATATATATCAATGGACTTAAAAAACGAAAGCTTCGACTAATTAAATCATTAGTATGCACCTGCTCACAGTGCTCGGGAAGAACAAAAGTATCACTTTCATCGGTCCAATGTTTGGTGGAGTCTATTGCAAAGAGACCGCTACCATCTTTTCTCACAGTTGCATGGGGACCGTTGTAAGTAGTTCTAAACCATTTTACATCAAGAATGAAAATAGTAAATCGTCTGAAATCAATTTCATAGATGTCGCGTATGGTTCCACAATAATCCAACTGTGAGGAGAGAAGATTGGTATCCGAAGCACTTGCTCGGCTATCTTGTGTGAAGTTAGCCATGACTCCACAATCATACGTGACTCTCTTTGAATCGATGCGTTCTATGCGAAAATGTCGTCCATATGACCATAATGCACTGTACTTTTTGTACTGTAAAAGAGCATCATTAAAACAATGAAGATGCACCTATTTTATAGCATATATTGCCACAAATAATTACTTAATTACATCAAGAGATAAGAAACTTACATGCACCATACATCCAGATGATAACTCCCGCTCACGCTCGTTTATTGTCTCTCCATCACGTTCGGCTTTACGTATAGCTAGTTGTAGCCAATCAAGTGACATGTGAGTAGGGAGAAGAGCCAGATCTCGTGGATATGGTTGTGATCGCCTGTACATTACTCTGAATCTCGTCCTTGCATTTATTCTTTCTGCTTTGGCCACTTCATATCTCTCAATCCACTTCTGCATCTCAGGGCTATTGAGGATACAAAACTTATTGAATTTCTCCATTTGCTCTTCGCTCATCTTTCTTTCAATCCCTTTTCCTTGGGGGACCTCGCCAATGATGCGATCATCATCCTTGTTGTGCCAAGCTTGCGGCATATCAGGATCCGTGGATGCAAGAAACTCTGTGATATATACTAATGACTCTTGCACAAGCCATCCCTCTGCCATGCTTGCTTCTGGTCTTGCTCTTTGTCTTACAAACCCCTTTAAAGTTTTCATAAACCGCTCGAGAAAAAACATCCATCGATTATGAACGGTACCTGCTATAGCCACCTCATCAACTATGTGCACAAGCAAGTGGACTTGAGTTGTCATAATGCTTGAGGGAAAGTGCTTCTCAAGCAAGCATACGGCTTCGATGGATTCCACCCTAGCCTTCTCGATGCTCGATATAGAGATCTCTTTTTGAGATATCCACCTATTTCACATGTCCATGCATATGTAAGATATTTGAGATATCCACCTATTTCACATGTCCATGAAGAAAATACATAATGCGAATTGATAGTAAGCATACCTCACAATACCACAGATCTTGAATATAGCGTTTCTAACATCTTCTTGTAAGCACCCTTTTATTGTAATTGGAAGGATGAACTATCAAAGCAACAATGAAATCATGTCAACAATATAAAATAATAATAATTACGCTAATGCATCACTATTATCGGTACACTAATTCTACTTAGAATACCTGTAAGACCTTGTGCCAATCATGGGACTTGAGGCCACTAAGCTTATTGTCCTTTGAAAATGCTCCTTTCAAGCAACGCATGTACCCTGTCGGTGTTTGGAAAGAGGCAACGTCTGCCTTGATCGCTGCCTCCTCCCTCGTAGAGAGGATCCACGTTGCTTTCGGGAGGACAACTTTTCCTGAAGCATGCACTTGGGGCCACATGGGAGACATCCTATTCATAGCACGCAAGTCTTCTCGCACTCCTCTCGAGTCCTTGGAACCAACCAAGTGTGCCCAAATGGTAGCCCCCACATTCTTAAAGATATGCATGGGATCCAAGAGATGATTGATTTGTAACTGACCCCAATAAGGAAGCTCGTGAAAGATCGATAGCCTCTTCATACCAGGAGGAGGTTCCTCTCCATTCTCCCTCCAAGCTTGAATCCAATCACTTGCTTTCAAATATGATGGTGGTGGATCAAGCTGACCTCCACGTGCGAGATGGTCGAGCGGAAGGTATCAAGCATGACCTTCATAAACATTTTTCCTCATGTGTTTGGAGTAGCGTGCAAGCGATTTCAGAGCGGGTCCACAAACAGGACAAGCATGGTACCCACTTGTAACAAGCCCTGCACGCGTGCATGAATATGTTAGTACAAGACATGCGTGCAAAAGAGAGTAAAAAAAGCATAATCCCTCATTGTACATGTAAAGACATAACCACGTACCTGCACACTCTCCATATCCTGGGTAGTCATGCATGGTCCAAATCAAGATACCCCTGACGGAAATATCATTGGTATGCCTAGGAGCTCTGGAAATATCAAAGACCTGCACTCCTCTCCATAATATCTGTAACTCCTCTATCAAAGGTGCCATGTACACGTCCATGTTTCTTGCCTTGTACTTTCCTGGCACAAGTAGTGCAAGCATGAGGTGTCCCTTTTTTATTGTTAGCCATGGTGGGATATTGTAATTCACCACGACTATGGGCCATGTCGACCAAGATGTCGAGCGTAACCCGAAAGGATTCACGCCGTCCATGGCTAGCCCAAGATGTAAGTTGCGTGGCTCTCTCGCAAAGTCCGGCCACTGATTATCTATGTGCTTCCAAGCCGCACAATCTGCGGGAATCCTCAATGTGTGATCAGTGGACCGATGAGATGCATGCCATGTCATCAACTCCGCTATGGATTTGCATCGAAAATGTGTTGTATTCTTGCAATGATGGGAAAGTGTCTTAAGACCTTTACCGGTATCCTCTCACCCTGCAAGTCATCTCTATATCGTTGTTCCCCACACTTTGGACAACTAGCCAAATCTCCATGCTCACGACGAAAGAGAATACAATCATTACGGCAAGCATGGATGGTATCATAATCCATACCCACCATTGTTAGCATCTTTTTCGCTTCATCTCTTGATGCGGGCATGGTATTTGGTGCAGGCAACATCTTTTGGAGCAACCTATGACAAAGACACTATCCAAATGATGATTCTCAAAACAAACAATATCCAAATAATGAGTCAATCAAATTAATGCAAGGGCTAACCTCATTAAGGCCGAGACACTTGTATCCGACCACCCATACTGTACTTGTAGATTCAAGATTGAGAGACAAGCACGTAGTTTAGACATCCTGGCACCCTCGTACAATTGTGTTGATTGCAACTCTCGCATTTTCACCTCAGACTCTGACATCACGTGTACGTGGGATGTAGTGCCCCTAAAAATGGAATCCATCATGTCGACCATACCCTCGTCGTCATCTGGGAGACTATAGTCTTGTTGAAAGTGAGAAGGTATATGTGTACCCTCGTCACCCTCGTCATCCTGTCATAAGCTCATTTGTGTAAATAGAAGATCTTCTAATTCCGGGTATACAATAAGATTGCGAACTTAAATAGCTTTGACTTACCGATGATCCATCAACATGTGCAACACCAACGGGGGGTACTGGTTCCGGCTCCTCCCCATACATCCGCAAGTGGCGCATGATAATACGACGTTGATGTCGTACTTCTCGCTTGCAATGAGTGCAATGACAATATAACCTCTCTGTAAGCCACTTCGTGCTCCCGGGCGTTGGCGCATCATCGGATGAGCTTCCACTCGTCCCTTCCATCTACAGTTATAAAACCAAAACATAAGCATGAAGAGGAGATGTACACAATTATGAGCATAGCATGTTTAATTTGAGCTTCTCTTGAGGCTATATAAAAAGAATGACATCGCTATATAGTAAGGATTGAAACAAAAAATCCTATATAGTAAGGCTATGTAGTAAGAGGAGATATTGACAATTATAGGCATAGCATGTTTGAGTCACAAGAGGCCTCATTAAAAAATAAACAGTAAGCGTCGCTATATAGCGACGCTCTGTTCCGTCGCTATATAGCGACGATTTTAATTGAAAGCGTCGCTATATAGCGACGCTTTCAATTAAAAACGTCGCTATATAGCGACGAATAAGCGTCGCTATATAGCGACGCTGTGGGTTAAAACCCGAAACGCCGAAACCCAGGGCGTTTCGCTCAAAGCTTTCCTAATCTCTCAAGTAAGCTCTCCAAAATCTCCTCCCACCTATTTTCACTGACCTCCCATCTATTCCAAGCAACCTCCTACCCTATTTCCCACTCCTCACCCTCCTCCTACCTCTTGTGCACCCTCTCTCTCCTTTTTCCCTCTTTGGTTTCCAGAAAGAAAGTTCTTCAAAAGGTGAGTTTCTTTCAACAATGTAGGTTGTTTGTTTGTTAGCTTTGGTTTTGTGAGTGTTTCTACTTGTATTGCTAAAGTTTTAAACTAGTTTTCATGCTTGATTAGAAAGGATTCAAACAAAAAACGAAATTTCAAGAAAGAAAGAAAGAAACTCACCTCTTCTTCCTGTATTTCTCTTCCTTCTCTTCCTTCTCTTCTCCTCAATCTCCTCCTTTCCTTGTCTCCTCAATCTTCACTTTCCTTGTCTCCTTTCAAGAAGTTGCTTTTGTGATCTCCTCTTTCCACTAACATCTTATTTGAAAAAATGGGTTGTTTTCTCTCTTTTGTAGGGCCAGTCCACTACACCGAGCGGGACATAGTCTCTCTTTTGTGGGCCCAGTCCACTACACCGAGCGGGACATACTTTTACAGGTAAGTGCTTCCTCTTCTTTCCATTTAAGCTTTTTGTTATTTGCATTGGCCTGCAGCTAGCGCCTTAAGCGCTAGCTGCAGTGATGGGCGTAGGAACCCTCTCTTCCCCCTTCTCTTTTTCTCATTTTCCCCCTTCTCTTTTTTCCCTCTTCTCTTATTCTCTCTTTCCCCCTTCTCTCTTTCCCCCTCTCTCTTTTCCCTTCTCTCTTTCCTTTCCCCCTTATTCTCTATTTCCGCATCCCTCTTATTCTCTTATGCTTATGCTTCTCTCATTCCCCCTTCTCTATTTCCCCCTTCTCTCATTCGCATAAGCTCTTTTTCCGCACAAACTCCTTCTCTTTTTCCGCATGACCATAAGCATGAGCTTATGCTTATGCTTATGCATAAGCATAAGCATAAGCTCATGCTTATGCTCATTCATGAGCATGAGCTTATGCGTAAGTTTCTGCATAAGCTCCTTCTCTCATTCCGCATAAGCTCCTTCTCTATTTTCGCATGAGCATGAGCTTATGCGTAACTTTCCGCATAAGCTTATGTGGAAATAGAGAATGAGAGAAGCTTATGCTTCTCTCATTCTCTTTTTCCGCATAAGCTCCTTCTCTCATTCCGCATAAGCTCCTTCTCTATTTCCGCATGAGCATAAGGATGAGCTTATGCTTATGCTTATGCTTAAGCATAAGCATAAGCATAAGCTCATGCTTATGCTCATTCATGAGCATGAGCTTATGCATAAGTTTCCGCAAGAGCTTATGCGGAAATAGAGAATGAGAGAAGCATATGCTTCTCTCATTCTCTTTTTCCACATAAGCTCCTTCTCTCATTCCGCATAAGCTCCTTCTCTATTTTCGCATGAGCATAAGCATGAGCTTATGCTTATGCTTATGCTTAAGCATAAGCATAAGCATAAGCTCATGCTTATGCTCATTCATGAGCATGAGCTTATGCGTAAGTTTCCGCAAGAGCTTATGCGGAAATAGAGAATGAGAGAAGCATATGCTTCTCTCATTCTCTTTTTCCGCATAAGCTCCTTCTCTCATTCCACATAAGCTCCTTCTCTATTTTCGCATGAGCATAAGCTCATGCTTATGCTCATTCATGAGCATGAGCTTATGCGTAAGTTTCCGCATAAGCTTATGCGGAAATAGAGAATGAGAGAAGCTTATGCTTCTCTCATTCTCTTTTTCCGCATAAGCTCCTTCTCTCATTCCGCATAAGCTCCTTCTCTATTTCCGCATGAGCATAAGCTCATGCTTATGCTCATTCATGAGCATGAGCTTATGCGTAAGTTTCCGCATAAGCTCCTTCTCTCATTCCGCATAAGCTCCTTCTCTATTTCCGCATGATCATAAGCATGAGCTTATGCTCATTCATGAGCATGAGCTTATGCGTAAGTTTCCGATTAAGCTTATGCGGAAATAGAGAATGAGAGAAGCTTATGCTTCTCTCATTCTCTTTTTCCGCATAAGCTCCTTCTCTCATTCCGCATAAGCTCCTTCTCTATTTCCGCATGAGCATAAGCATGAGCTTATGCTTATGCTTATGCATAAGCATAAGCATAAGCTCATGCTTATGCTCATTCATGAGCATGAGCTTATGCGTAAGTTTTCGATTAAGCTTATGCGGAAATAGAGAATGAGAGAAGCATATGCTTCTCTCATTCTCTTTTTCCGCATAAGCTCCTTCTCTCATTCCGCATAAGCTCCTTCTCTATTTCCGCATGAGCATAAGCATGAGCTTATGCTTATGCTTATGCTTATGCTTATGCATAAGCTCCTTCTCTATTTCCGCATGAGCATAAGCATAAGCTCATGCTTATGCTCATTCATGAGCATGAGCTTATGCGTAAGTTTCCGATTAAGCTTATGCGGAAATAGAGAATGAGAGAAGCATATGCTTCTCTCATTCTCTTTTTCCGCATAAGCTCCTTCTCTCATTCCGCATAAGCTCCTTCTCTATTTCCGCATGAGCATAAGCATGAGCTTATGCTTATGCTTATGCTTATGCTAATGCATAAGCATAAGCATAAGCTCATGCTTATGCTCATGCGGAAATAGAGAAGGAGCTTATGCAGAATGAGAGAAGGAGCTTGTCATGAGCTTATGCGCAAGTTTCCGCAAGCATAAGCATAAGCATAAGCATAAGCTCATGCTTATGCTCATGCGGAAATAGAGAAGGAGCTTATGCAGAATGAGAGAAGGAGCTTGTCATGAGCTTATGCACAAGTTTCCGCAAGAGCTTATGCGCAAGTTTCCGCAAGAGCTTATGCGCAAGTTTCCGCAAGTTTCCGCAAGCATAAGCATAAGCATAAGCATAAGCTCATGCTTATGCTCATGCAAGTTTCCGCAAGTTTCCGCATGAGCTCCTTCTCTTATTCCGCATAAGCTCCTTCTCTTTTTTCGCATAAGCTCCTTCTCTATTTTCGCATGAGCATAAGCATAAGCATAAGCTCATGCTTATGCTCATGCATGAGCATGAGCTTATGCGCAAGTTTCCGCAAGAGCTTATGCGCAAGTTTCCGCAAGTTTGCGCAAGTTTCCGCAAGCATAAGCATAAGCATAAGCTCATGCTTATGCTCATGCATGAGCATGAGCTTATGCGCAAGTTTCCGCAAGAGCTTATGCGCAAGTTTCCGCAAGTTTCCGCAAGTTTCCGCATAAGCTCATGCTTATGCTCATGCATGAGCATGAGCTTATCCGCAAGTTTCCGCAAGTGCTCCTTCTCTTTTTCCGCATAAGCTCCTTCTCTTTTTCCGCATGAGCATAAGCATGAGCTTATGCTTATGCTTATGCATAAGCATAAGCATAAGCTCATGCTTATGCTCATTCATGAGCATGAGCTTATGCGTAAGTTTCCACAAGAGCTTATGCGGAAATAGAGAATGAGAGAAGCATATGCTTCTCTCATTCTCTTTTTCCGCATAAGCTCCTTCTCTCATTCCGCATAAGCTCCTTCTCTATTTCCGCATGAGCATAAGCATGAGCTTATGCTTATGCTTATGCATAAGCATGAGCTTATGCTCATGCTTATGCTCATGCATGAGCATGAGCTTATGCTCATGCTTATGCTCATGCATGAGCATGAGCTTATGCGCAAGTTTCCGCAAGAGCTTATGCGCAAGTTTCCGCAAGTTTGCGCAAGTTTCCGCAAGAGCATGAGCTTATGCTTCTCTCCTTCTCTATTTCCGCATATGCGGAAACATGAGCATAAGCTCATGCTCACCCATGAGCATCCGCATAAGCTCATGCGGAAAAAGAGAAGGAGCTTATGCGGAAATAGAGAATGAGTTTCCGCATAAGCTCTTTCTCTTTTTCCGCATAAGCTCTTTCTCTTTCTCTTTTGCGTGAGCATATGCGGAAATAGAGAATGAGAGAAGCTTATGCTTCTCTCCTCCTCTATTTTCGCATATGCGGAAACATGAGCATAAGCTCATGCTCACCCATGAGCATAAGCATAAGCTCATGCGGAAAAAGAGAAGGAGCTTATGCGGAAATAGAGAATGAGAGATGCTTCTCTCCTTCTCTTTTTCTGCATAAGCTCCTTCTCTTTTTCCGCATGAGCATAAGCATGCGGAAACTCATCCTTCTCATGCTTATGCTCATGCATGTGCATGAGCTTATGCTTAAGTTTCCGCATAAGCTCATGCTTATGCGTGAGCTTATGCGGAAATAGAGAATGAGAGAAGCATAAGCTCATTCTCTATTTCCCACTCTATTTCCCCCTTCTCTCATTTCCCCCTTCTCTCATTCTCTATTTTCCCTCATCTCTTTCCCTTTCTCTCATTCTCTATTTCCTCATTCTCATTCTTTTCTTTCCTTTACATCTTCTTTCCCTCTTATCTTTCCCTCTTCTTTCCCTTTTTCCTTTCCCTCTTCTTTCCTTTCCCTCTTCTTTCTTCTTGCCTATGCCTATGCCTATGAGAATGCTCATGTTTGTTTATTTGTTTTCTGTTTTCGTGTTTGTGTCTATGTTAGACATGGGATCACGTCGCTCATCGGACGAGTACGGACAGCCTCGCAGGAGGAGAGCTCACGATCTATATGCTCCAGAGGACTTTGATTCCTCTCAGGCGACTACCCCGAGGACTACCCCTGGTCCGACTCCTCTCGGTCCTAGCACTGTGACTACCCCTGGTCCGACCCCTCTTCCACGTAGCACTGCGACTACCCCTCAGGGGACTCCTTTGCTAGCCGCGCATGGCTTTGTTGGGACTCCCGACGAGTTTGTAGCGCAGATGAGCGATGAGGAGGCAGCGAGATTCTTCTCTCTGCTCTCTCAGAGGACCTCCGCAATTCCTTCCCCTACACCGATGGGTGGACGTACAGCCCAGCCATCCCCTCGCGCCCCTTCGACCGCAGGATCATCACCTGCGCATGCCTCCCGCAAGGGAAGGAAGAGTAGGATGGGCGGCTCATGTTGTGCTGACTCAAGAGATGTAGACGAGTCAGCACACTCACGCTCCTTTAGGTCTCCACTTGGTCCGGAGACACAGTATCAGTCAGGTCCCTTTCCCTCTCCTACTCCCACAGCTACTCCTCGATCCGGAAGCAGTCGCGCAGCTTCCACTCCTTCAGACTCTGCTACCGTCAGTCCCCCTTACTCATCAGGGGATCTCTCCTATCAAATCACATCTGCCGGAGAGATAATAGAAGACAAAAAGGGCAAAGCAGTGATGGCCGCCATGAGGCGGTTGATGAGTCATCACTTCAAGAGCGGCATAAATATCGATTGGCGGTATCAAGATGGCCAAAAGAAGCAGGCGGTGATCGATGAGTTAAAACAAAGATATCCTAATCCGCCAAATGTGGAGTTTAATAACAGTTATATGCTCGAGCGCATGGGTTTGGTCCTCAAGCATCGTAGATCAACCATGCGTACTTCCATTACAAAGGGGTTGGCTAAACCCAGCTGGGCAGACAAAGCTGATTGGAAGTACTTCAAGAAGCAACATAGGGACCATCCTGAAATGTTCGAGGGTCAGAGGAGGGCTGCGAAGAGATGGCTGGATGTCGTAGGTACTTCGCACTTTGGTGCAGGTGGACGGTATGCGTTCGAGGCAACCGTGGTAAGTTTACTTCTTTCCATTTAATGTATTGTTCTATTTGTTTTACTTACATATTACATGCACTTTAGCTAACTCTAACTCTCGTAAATTGGATCCACAGCAAGCTGCGATGGGTCGTCTTCCTACGGATGTAGAGACGCGGCACGCATTTCGGATAGGAACCAAGCCGTGGTTCATTGAGCAAGAGGCAATGGAAGCGACAGTCGATTGGGCTGAGGTGGCTGCTCACACGGTATAAGTTTACTCCTACTTGTAATCTCACTTTTTAATTTAAGTTCCAATCTAATTTTCGATTTATATGGTTCACTCTCAGGGTCAAAGCTCAAGCGTCCCCCATCATCAGAGACGAGCGATCAACAGGGGCAAGGATCGGACGCAGGTGCCGATGACGAGGGAGAAGACGCAGGTGTCGGGGACGAGGGAGAAGATGCAGGTGCCGAGGACCAGGGAACAGCCCAACAAGACGATTCGGATTCGGATTCGGATTAGAAGTGGTAGTAGCATTTTTCATATCCGCTCGTTAGAGCCATTTTGTATCGCCCTTTCACAGGGTAATTTTGTTTCAAACACAGTTGTATATGTATATGCATTTCTTCCTCATCGTTCACAAGAACAATTTTGTATCACCCTGCAAGCAAGGGAAATTTTGTTATAAAAAACTTTCTTTTGTAATTACAAAAAAAAAAAAAGGGTTAGTGGGGCTAAACAGGGCCAAAAGGAAGCCCTGTTTAGCCCCACTAACCCTTTTTTTAAACTTCTGTTAATCGTCGCTATATAGCGACGTTTACCAGTGTCGCTATATAGCGACGATTAATAGAGTCGCTATATAGCGACGTTTGCATCGTCGCTATATAGCGACGTTTACATCGTCGCTATATAGCGACGATTAACAGTGTCGTTATATAGCGACGGTTTATAGCGACGCTCCTTTTCCGACGATTTTAACGACTTTTATAGCGACCTTTGCGCTCGTGAAAAAAAAAATTAATGTAAAAAGCATCGGTATTTCCGTCGGAAAATGGCCTATGCCTTGTAGTGTGTGATTGTAAAATCATCCTACAAGGCATCCTGGATCACAATTATCACAATTATCAAGTATCAAGTATAGAAATAGCCCAAAGTTTCCATAAGGACTAATAAAAAAGACTCCAAAACATTATTTTGGTGGTTCAAAATCTCCATCGCAAAAAGTATTATTATAATAGTCCTTTCAAATTTTGTTCAACATCATGATCCTTGAGGCATGCAAGATAATGCTATGAAGATCTCTTTTGTACTCAAGTTAGCTTGGTGACCAAAAGTATTATCTTTTCTATCCATATAAGTAATATGTAAATAATATATAGCCCAATTTTAAGTCAAATACACTCACAATATTTTGTATTTTGTTATTTGTTGTATATTCCAATACATGTTCATATTATTTCAAATAAGTTTTCAACCTATGCAAATGAAAATGAAGACATGATTTATCACATAGAAGACATGTTCAAACTTTTGTGATGTAAAATCATCCTTCAAAATGTCCTACCACAATTATCAAGTGGAGAATAATTAGCACACTATCCTTGTGGTTCAAATTACTCATGGAAAAAATGACTTCTTATATCCAATCCAAGGTACAAAAGGAAATGTAACAAATATAGCCAAATTTTAAGTCAATATTTTACACTCATAATTTGGTATTTTGCTACTAGATGTGTTGAGTTCATGTTATTTCAAATAAGTTTCCTACAAAGCATCTTGCCACAATTATCAACAAGTAGAGAAACAAACCAAAAATTTACACAAGGAGAAATGCAAAAGGCTCCAAAAACATTGTTCTTGTGGTTCAAAATCTTCATGGAAAAAAGGATTATTATAGATATCTTTTCATTTTGTATTCAACATCATGAAGGTTCAGTCTTCAAAAAAATACCATTTTTGTGGTTCAAAATCCTCATGGAAAAAGGATTATTATAATAGCCCTTCCATTTTCTGTTGACCATCATGAAAGTACAGTCTCCAAAAACTAAACCTCAAGGCATGCGGGACAATGCCTGGAATATCTCTTTTTTACTCAAGGTGGCTTGGTGAACAAACATATTATTTCTGCTATCCAATCCAAGATATGAAAGGAAGATGTAATAAATATGTTTGCATGGAATATAGGCATCCAATTTGCATGATCGTCCAATGAAGTCTTCACAATTGCAAGAAGGAAATGGATAAATGTCAACCTTGTATTCAATACCTTTTTGCATTGATCCTTCTGTAGAAATAATGAACTCAACATGCTCCATGGCCTTCATGACTGTTGCATCCTTAACAATGCATTTCATGACCAATGACCTCTGAATTCTGTCTTCCATTTCTTTGGAGATTTTGTTTCACCATCTGATTGCTTTGCCATCTCGACGCCGAGGTCGATCTTCATGCAATACTATTGTTTCATCATGGGCTTGAATTGGTGAAGCACAACTTGCACCCACCATTGGAGTTGAGACTCCTAATATGACAAACCCCGATCTTCTCAACCTGGCAATGTCTACACTTGTCAAGGATGTTCCTAATTGAACCTTCCACCTTCCTGGTGATGGTCCTGGAATACCTGTAATGCTAGTTGATGGCTTCCACGTGTGGCTTACATCATTTCCACAAAACCAAATCATTTGGGAGCACACTCCAATTGGTGTTTGAATCCTCCCAAAGAATGATGGTGCAACAACTCCACGTCGATTTTCACGATCCTTTATATTGACAAGCTTGTTACATTTTCCTCCTTGTCCAAGCCAAGCCTAGCAACGGAACTTGGCTTGTTACAGGAACTCTTTGTAATGCCCAATTTGCATCGCTCTGTCGAGGCATCCTTCCAGTGTCTACATTGGCTTTTAAATTCCTCTTGGCTGCCAACTTTTATACATGCCTTTGCATGGGAATGAAGACTTTGCTCCCAATGGAAAAGGCAATAATGCTCTTTCCCTTCCATTATATTATCAAGGCCACCATTGAAATTGGCACGTACAGCTCTCCAATTGGCTTGGGCCTCATCTGCCATGAACCCTTTGAATTCAACATTGTCAAACCCTTTTGAAACTATTACTTTGTTGAGAGTATCCCAAAATAGAATTTGTGTATCAGTATCTTCCACTTGAAGTCACAAGTTGCAATTGTTTGCAACTCTTGGATAAAAGGATTATACATATGGCAAGCCATGATAGTCCAATCTTTCATTTGCTTCACAAAGTCAAACAACACCCAACAATGACCCAATTCTCCTCCAGGTCTCATTTTATTATCCAAATCAACCCCTAAACTAGAACCTTGGGTAGACATTTTAAATACGTGACACCTGCTGAATGAACTATGTTGCAATTGCCTAGGAAACACTACACTTTGGAAATAATTATATCTACAATGTCTTTTCAAGTATGAAATTCCATCTAGCCCATCTGACATAGGTCGAGAGTCACGTTGACCCTCCTCTTGATAATCTATACACAGACATAAAGTTGGTCAATATCGAGCAAAGGTTCACATTATTTTAGCAAATCTTGTAGCTCAACATCTGACATCTTTATCCCATCTTGCACTTTTTTAGACAATAAAGTTTCCAGAATAATGTCTTGGACAATTATATTTTGTATTCCTTTAGGGAATACAGCACCACCAGCCCTCACCATTTCAAAAACTTTGGTTTTAATGGCATCCTTTGTTCTTCTAGTCAAATCATCTCCAATGGGATGATTATGATGGCCATGGTGTATGACTGCACGAGTAAGATTCACACCATCCCTACATTCTGGCATGCAGAGTAACGTTTCACAGTAACATCTCTCTAAGCAAATTGGTGGATGACCACAATGTATAATGGTTGAGCTGTGCAACTCAATGAGATGAAGTCCAAAGGGTGAGATCAAGAGCAGAGTGTTCGTTTCAAGAACTCATTTGAAACAAGAGTCTACCGCAAGAAAAGTTGCTCACAAATGCTTTGCACACACTGCCCATTGTTTATACTCACAACTTTGTAAGATAGGTCTTGTGAAAGTCGGCACAAGTGTGACAATGGTACTGAACCATGATGTAAATTTTAGCCATCATTTGTTAACAAGAATACTATAATACCATGGACTCTTAGACCTTTTAATCCCCAACCTTTCTTTGACACGTATGGGAGTTATTGCAAGCCATTCTCGCTAGCAATGACATTTCATTATTGCTACATATTCATTTCGACAATTTGATATAAGTATTTTAAAGTTGATAGATAGATATAAATTATAATTGTGGTGAACAAGAAATGGTTGGTCAGCACATCTCTAATCTTTTGAATATAAATTATGATGTTAAAAATATGCCAAAAGACTGTTTCATCGATGAAAGGGGTCTATTGGACTCTATCTTTCATCAATTATTTATGAAAGATAGAGGCCCATAGACGCCTTTCATCAAAAGACTATTTCGTCGATGAAAGGGGTCTATTGGACTCTATTTTTCATCAATTATTAATGATAGGTAGAGGCCAATAGACCCCTTTCGTCGACAAAAGGGGTCTATGGGCCTCTATCTTTCATGAACCATTAATTAAATATAGAGGCTAATAGACCCCTTTCGTTGATGAAAGGGGTCTATTGGCCTCTATCTTCCATTAACAATAAATAAAAATTATTTTCTCCAAAAGGGGTCTATTGGCCTCTATCATTAATTGAATATTAATCAAAAAGATATTTAATTGTATGTCGACCTCACACAGTAAAATTATCAACCTCACAATTATGAAAAATTATCAACCTCGCATAGTAATGATGTTTAATTAAATGATCACTCATCATTGCTGCATTCTCATTAGCAATCGAATTCATATGATAAGCATTATAAGTCATGGTTCCTATTAACATCATAGTTTGGTAGCATTTCTATAGCCAGTATGTCATCCCGTCATGGTGAATAAAATAAACACATTGATTGTAATGATTTGAAATAATAAAAACGAGTGCTAGCTAATAAAGAGGCAACGTTAAGTACTTGGGTCGATCGAGGACATGTGGTGGTCCCTTGCTAGCAAATGTGTTCTTTATCATGGAAGAGGGATGATTATTTCTACAAATATCAATGTGAACTTTAATTTTTATGAGAGCCCTTAAGAAAATTAAAGGCCAATAGACCCCTTTCATCGACGAAAGGGGTCTATTGGCCTTTAACTTTCTTAAGGGCTTAAGGGCTCTCATGAAAATGAATGGCCAATAGACCCCTTTCGTCGATGAAAGGGGTCTATTGGCCATTCATTTTTATGAGAGCCCTTAAGAAAATGAAAGGCCAAAAGACCCCTTTCGTCGATGAAAGGGGTCTTTTGGCCTTTCATTTTCTTAAGGGCTCAAGAAAATTAAAGGCCCCTCCCTCCAATTTTCTTAAGCCCTTAAGAAAATGAAAGGCCAAAAGACCCCATTCGTCGACAAAAGGGGTCTTTTAGCCTTTCATTTTCTTAAGGGCTTAAGAAAATTAAAGGCCCCTCCCTCCCTGCCTCCCTTGCTCTACCTCCCGCTCTCCCTCGCTCTCCCTCACTCTCTATCTCCCTCGCTTTGCCTCGCGCTCTCCCTCCCGCTCTGCTCCCGCTCTCCCTCGCTCTCCCTCCCGCTCTGCTCTTGCTCTCCCTCCCGCTCTGCCTCCCGCTCTACTCCCACTCTCCCTCGCTCTCCCTCCCGCTCTCCCTCACTCTCCCTCCCGCTCTGCCTCTCCCTCTCCCTTGCTCTACCTCGCTCCCTCGCTCCCACTCTCCCACCCTCGCTCCCTCGCTCTGCTGCCTCTCTCCCTCTCTCCCTCCCTCCCTCCCTCGCTCTGACTCTTGTTAGATATCAATGCTCCAGTCTTGTGTAACTACGCGGGAACCAGCTAACTCTATTTGTAAGCCCCCCATATGAGGAGAAGGCATTTGAGTAGCTCGGTTATCCGATAGGTCCTAGTTTGGACACCATATGGGGGCCATGTGTGGCCTGATGGCTAGACGGCTTCAGATAGAGTTGGCACACCACCAACTAGGCTACATGCAAGTGCGGGAAGGCATCCCATGACTGACCGCACTGAGGGTAGATGGAGCATTTCTCAAGGCAGCCCACTCTCGAGTTGCGGGGCCCATTTGGAGCCTCAGATGATCTCGGATGGCTCTGGGCCAAATGGACGCCGTAGGTTAGTTGCTCTGTTTTGTGCACCGGTTCTATCATGTGGCCGGTGGCCTATTTCGGGACCGACCCCTAGTCGACTGTTTTGGGCAAACTAGGTCGGTCACCACATTGGGTCCAACTGACTACGACTCGTGGCTATATAAGAGCAAGCCTGTGAAGCCCATTTCATCACTGGCTATAGCAACCTTGATTCCTTAGCATCCAGCCTCCGTCCTCTACTGTTTCTAGCTCGCCATCGAAGCTTCTTTCACAGGAGCGCACGGTTGGGAGGCAGCGCCATCTATTGTATCAGTTCTACAGTAATCAAATTTTTGATTCTCCATACTATCTGGTTTTCTCTCTTGCGTACGAGATACTGTTATCTGTTGAGCACAGACGTTGTATTATTTTCTTACACCTCTCTCCCTCCTTCCCTCCCTCGCTCTGCCTCTCTCCCTCCCTCCCTCCCTCCCTCGCTCACCTCCCTCCCTCGCCTCGCTCCCTCCCTCGCTAGGCCTCCCTCCCTCCCTCGCTCCCTCACTCTGCCACCCTCCCTCCCTCCCTCCCTCAGTTCCAGTAGCATCGGATCGGCTTCTTCAATCCGATTGCCTTCGGCCAAACCTCATGCAGTAGTAGAAAAGCTGTCTTTGTTCAAAGTTGAGCCCACAAACCCATCGCATCAGAGCCCTCTCACATTGACGGTTGTTGCCGAAACTGGTAGAGATGAGGCTCACAAGGAAGTAGAGCGAGTGGGTTTAGTGCTTTCTCTTGGTATGCTTTTGACCACTGCCAATCCTGCCCGAGCTATCACTGCATAGGACATCACGACTGCACTCTTGAAGATAGGATCTTCCACCTTGTCTAGAAAGCAATTATTACATGAGATAGGATCCTACGATTCATCATCCTTCACAAGAAATTTGAATGTCAAGGACACTTGTAGCTCACTGATGGTGGTGATTTTCTTTTCTTTGGCTTGGAAGTTTTTTTGTAGCAATGTAAGATGGTCAAGTGCTAGGCTGCATGGGTTTCCTCTTTGAGTTTGTGGGGTCCTATGAAATGAATCATGCACATCTAAATCATCTGAATCATCATCGTCCCCACTGCCACCCCTCCCAAAGCACTGTGCCATGCATCCCCCACCACTCTCCCTGCTACTACACCTGCTACCGTGTCGTGTCGAGCTCGTATGCTGGCCACTCGTAGCTAGAGACTGCACGGGACTACGCTAACCACTCGTAGCTAGAGAACCGAGTCTCAACTGCGCAGGAGTACGTTGATGGCTCTATGAGACAGAAGGACCTCCTGACGGCATGGGGGAAGGGGCATAAGATGGCATGGCAGAAGGGGCATAAGATGGCATGGGGGAAGGGGCATAAGACGGCATGGGAGATGGGCCTGCGCTGTGTAGCCGGCTGGGCTATGCTGACTCCGCTGGGGTGATCTCAGCTGGTGTGGGGTGGATTGGAGTCTATAGTGCCGACTCCTGGGGGGTGTTTAGAGTACCTGTCATATACCCGTATAACTCTGCAGGACTAGGAGGGTGCCCTAAAAGGTTATATAAGTCCCTCCAAATAGAATCCCAGGGATCAGGTGAGCTGGAAGCGCTTCCTGGCCACATGTTGAACTGGAAAAAAGAAAAAAAATGAGCTGAGAAGAAAGGGGAAGGGAAGAGAGGATTACTGTCAGAGCGCGTCTATAGACGTGTCTGATTAGCACGTCTATTTTTGCGTATAACAATGCGCCTATAGACGCTTTTGTCTGTGTCTGCAAACAGGCTAGACGTGCGTTTAGATGCGCCTGTAGACACGAATTTAGACGCGCCTATAGACGCACTTCGACAGATGGACTTTTCTAAAAAGTAGAAAAGTACATTGTGCCCAACACACAAACGTGACACTAATACCCAGATCATGCGTTTTATGGATACGAGAAAGTACAAATCCAAAGAGAGTAAACTTCCAAAAAAGATCAACTGCAAAAAGACTTACCTTGGATAGAGGTATGGAAGGTTCTTCTTCTTTTTCAAAGTTGCTTCTCCTCCTTGTTCGTCCTCCTCTCCTTTAAGCTTGGAAGTAAGTGTGGGTGCCTTCCTCTTAAGTGTAAGCTTGGAAGTAAGTATGGGAGCCTTCCTCTTAAGCGTCGAAACTGTGGATCTGCTAATAAGGAAGCAAGCAAGCCGCGCGAAGTATAAGTAATGTGAAGAAAAGCAAAGCGAGCACGCTAAAAGCAGGTTTAAAAGCCGCATCTATAGGCGCGTCTAATAGCGCATCTATAGGCGCATCTAAATACACAGAGTAGACGTGGTTTTAGACGTGCTTTTATACATAGTTTTAGACACGCTTTTAGATGCGCCTTTAGATGCGCCACAGAGTTTAAAATTAAACATTTGAAGAAGAGCAAATTTGGTGGGTTGTTTGTTTGTAGGATGTCTTCATCTTCAACAAGTAGCTCTAGTGAGGATGAATCCCTCCATATCCACCATCGCGAAATGTGGTTCCAACAAGGAGCAAAAAATCAAATGTCTGTGTGATCGATGTCGAGGAAACATGTATCGTGCACGCAGGATTACACTCAATCACATCTCAAAGTATGGAGAATGGGATGTGACTGTAAATAGGGTAAGGGTTTATAAGTTAAGGTTGATTGAGATACCTATGGGTGTTCATATGTTTGAGTTATGATCCCGTTTTAATTTGATACAGGATGAAGTGCCGCACCCGCATATGTTGCCCTATGCTCGCCGTGAGGAGGCGAAGCATCGGCGATATGAGGTGGGATCTTTAGGAGAGACCGTTATGGATGCATGGAGTGATGGTGATAGTAGCCCTCCGCCATTACCTCATGAAGCCGTGGAGGAGGAGGTGTTTGATGATATGGTGCGAGATTTATATGTCCATCAAAGGAGGGATGATAGCATGGAGCAGGATGATCTTTTTAGTGCAACATCGACTCCACTATTTGAGGGGTGCACATTCTCTATTCTACGTGCCTCCCTTGAGTTACTAAACTTGCAAACCATCTATGGATGGAGCAATGCAAGTTTGAATGCATTACTCAAGTAAGCTTTAAAGTCTATTTTGCAAACATGGTGAATTATGCTAGTGGGTCAATTACTCGAATGCTTTTCCTCATTTATGGTCTTCACGTGCAGGCTATTGTGTAAAATGCTTCCAAGGGAGAATAAATTACCGACCTCAAGAGATATGGCAAGGCAACATGTGACCTCTCTTGGAGGATTAGATTACAAGCGCATCCATGCTTGTGTCAATGATTGCGTTTTGTTCTGTGGACTATATAAGGATGCAAGAGAGTGTCCTACTTGTGGAGAGGCAAGATATAGAGCAGATCTCAAAAATTTGGACGTGCCTCGTAAGGTTCTGCGACATTTTCCCATAATCCCTCGCATCCAACATATGTTCAAGTGCAAATCTATTGCAGAGCTCATGTCATGGCATTCCTCCCATCAATCAACCGATGGCAAGTGGAGAACTCCCGCGGACTCTCCTGCGTGGAAGCATATTGAAGGTCACACATGGCCAAGCTTCAAGGAAGAACCTAGGAGCTTGAGACTTGGATTGGGTATGGACAGTGTGAACCCATTTGGTGTCAAAAGCACGTCTTACAGTGTATGGCCAGTGATATTAGTGAATTACAATCTTCCACCCTCTATGGCTATTAAGAAAGGACATGTTATGCTGTCCCTTCTAATTCCAGGGAAACATAAAGTCAAAAACCCTGATGTTTATTTGGAACCTTTGATTGACGAGCTAGAGATACTTTGGAGAGGTATCGAGGTGCATGATGTGAGTAGGCCTCCCTCGTCACGAGACTTCAACTGCAAAGCAATCTTGATGTGGATGATGCATGACTTCCCAGGCTATGGTGAGTGTTCAGGTAAGCATTGCACTTCTAATTATGAATAGGCAAAGGATGTGGCACCCTAAACCCACCTTCAACTCTTAATTGCGTCTATTATTCAAGTCTCACTACATCGGGTTACCATGCATGTCCTGTTTGTGGTCCTTCGCTAGTTGCCTCACGGGCAGATGCATTGAATAAAGTCATCTATGAGAATCCCCATTGATTTCTCCCACCTGATCATCCTAGATATGTTGCCCCTTGGAATGAAGTCCTCCCACAATCACTCATTGCGGGAGATTGGATGAGAATTTGGGACGGTTCCATGACTCCTCCACCACTTGGCATGAGCTAGTAAGGGTTTGTAACTATTGTGTGCTATATTGGCTGGAAGTAAAGATTGCCTGCTAACACTTTATTTTGTTTAGATACTCCATCTTTTATCATTTACCATATTGGTCCCACCTCAAGATCAATCACCTGCTTGATCCCATGCATATCTTCAAGAATGTGGCATCTACCATTTGGGAGCATTTGAATGCGACACGAGATTCCGCAGGCATAAGGGAGGATCTATGTACCACACGGAGGAAGCATGAAGCTTGGCCACAAGAGAGACCAAATAGGCGTGTTTTTTTACCTCATGCCCCGTGGATGTTATCAAAGCTAGAGATGGTGACGGTGAAGCGCGCTATTACTACAATTCATACTCCCACTGGATGCATGAGGTGTTTGAAGGGAGCTTTTACAAAGAGCAAGAAAAGAGGTGTAGAGCAATTATATGGCTTGAAATCTCATGATTGGCACAAGATGCTCCAAGTATTTTATGTGCATAATATCTTTTTCCTTTCAAATTTGTGAGTGAATAATTATAAGCAACTAATCAACCATCTCCTCGTGGGTTCAGTTCATACTACCTACTAGCATTTCATGTAGTGCATCGAAGGACGTGAAAGATTGTATTTACAAGATGGGCGAGCTTGTGAGGTACTTTACATGATACAAAATATGATGCGTATCAATGCTCCATGCAAGTTTGAATGCATATTGCTAATATGCTGTACTTTTTCATTTCTAGGTATGTGAGCTCAAAGGAAATATATCCCACCACGCTTGAGAATGCTCGAGTTATGTCAATGGAGGTGGTTTGTTTAGTGGAGGAGACATTTCCACATTCTATTCTCACAAGCCAACTACATCTTATAGTGCATTTGGTGGATGAGATTTCTATATGCGGTACGATACATGCACAATGGTTGTTCTTCCTCAAGCGCTTCATGAAGACCTTGAAGGGCTTCGTGAGACAAAATGCAAGACCCGAAGGTAGCATGGCCGAGGGTTGGTTGGTACAAGAGTCACTTGCATATATTTCTGAGTTTCTTGTTGATGTGGATAGCTCTCTCCCATGACTATGGAGCGATGATGAAGACCTAAGGATGACCTCTATTGTGCCTCAAGGGAAAGGATGCAACAAAGTAATAGACACAAAGTTGCATAATAGTATCAACCTCTTTTGCGTGCTTAATAGTGATGTGATGAAAAGATGGGTGACAAGATACGAGGATGCAAAGGCAAGAAGACAAGAAGAAAGGGCCCTCTTTCGTACACACCACGGATCTCGTGTGCCATACCCTCAGTATCTAAGAGCACTTCCAAAGGATATTCATGTGGATTGGCTACTTGATGAAATGGAGAAAGCAGAGAAAGACGAGGGGATGCATATCACAATGGAAGAATGGGAGTATGCCAGGGGATGCATGAGCAAGGTCGGTATATAGAAACTTATGCATAAGTTAGGAGCTTTCAATAATTTAGATTGCTTATTTAATTGATTTTTTCTTGGTGTAGTGCACTATGTTCAATGCTATATGGTGTGAGGACAAGCATTTTCGAACACAACGGATTGATGATAAGAGAAACACATAAGATTGCAGCGTCATTGCTAGCTTTGAGGGAGCCAATGGAGCCATGGATGATTATTGTGGCATAATCCAAGATATTATTATGCTTGACTTTCGACACTTCTTTGTGTATGTTTTGGATGTAAAGTAGTTTAAGGACGTGGTGGAAAGAGGTCCTAATGCAACAATCAAACGCCATGCAAGTGGCTTTGTAACTATTGACTTCACAAAGTTTTGGCAAAGTAGGAAGGACACACTAGTACTACCGCAACAATGTGAACAGGTACTGTGCACACATATAAAAATACTCGCTTTTAAATATTTGATACAAGAAAAATAACATGATTGTATTTGTGTTTGAATTAGGTTGTCTATCAACCAATGGTGGATAATAATAGATGGTGGCATGTCATACCTATTATGCCACATTCCAAAGTGATGTATAGTACATTTACTAATATGGAGCGTATGGAGGATGATCATGGCCATGGATGTGATGATGACCATGATACGAGAGAGGAGGATGATCATGAGATAGGAGATACAGATATTGAGGCCATTACCCGTGAGGACGAGCCTACCATTCGAGATGCTGATTTCGATGAGCACATGAGTAGCACAAGTAGTAGTGGGTTGAATGTATTTGTAGATCTAAACACTTGTTTGGATTTTGAAGTAGATAGTTTGGCAAGGGTTGATCTCATTGAGGATGAGATTGAACCGTAGCCCCATCATTGATATTGGCAAAACTATTTTACATATTATCTCATTCTCCTCACCTCACTTAATTCTTGTATATATGGGCTTGCAAAAAAATATGTGCTTTGGTAATCATGGGCAATGTTTGGAAAGCAATGATGTACACCAAAATCTCACTTTCTATATTCTCTGGTTTGCATCTATCTACGCATCTAAATGCGCGTCTAAGTCTCAATGTAAACGCGCAAATAAACGCGCTAATACACGCGTAAATACATGCTCTGATAAATGCGATGTTAGACGGGCCCGTATTTTCACAGTTTACATGCGCAAATAGACGTGTTAATACATGGGCAAATAGACGAGTTGTTAGACGCACTTTTAGATGCGCTCGTAATTCCTCTACTAAAGCAATGCCTATAGATGCGCCCGCTATTTTGCACATCTACCAAGCGCATCTATAGTTGCTTTGTGTTGTTGTGTCAGATTCTGGCTAGATCCTAGTTATGTGTGCTCCTCATGTTCTTCATTTGGTTGAGTGTTATGCTAGGATCAGTAGATTGGAGTTTGCATGTCGAATGTGCATGCAATGCTTGGATGCATATTGTACAATCAAAGTTGGTGGTATTGATCATAAGGTGAGACAATTCTCTTACAATGACCTGTTGAAAGAATTTATGCTCTTGTATAATGAAATGGCTTGTACTAAGCATAAGTTTAATTCTTTTCTTGTCTTTAGGTGGATGTTGTGGTTTTATACCTTCTTCATCAGGCTGGTATGTCTTGTGTTTGTAATCCTGGAAATGCTTTCGTGGTTGGTACCAAATTGGGCATTGCTTTTGGAAGTAGTTTATTTCATCATTATTTACCAACAAGTGAGCAGACTATAAAACATGGAGAGGTGCATTGGAGAAGGCTCCATGCATGAGTTGTACTTCTTGGAGTTGTTGTGTCCAATTTCTGGACATGTGGTGGACTTAGGTGCTGAGACTGGTTCTATGCAAAAAGCATGCGTGCATTCTGGGAGAGCATGCTTATCTATTGAGAATGATCCTGACATTTGTAATTCTATATTGCAACCATTTTTTGATGGACAGAAAGGAAAGGGAAATGTGTTAAGCAACTATGGGACTCTAAATGATTCCGAAGATGTGGAAATGGTTGGTAATCTTCCAGATGACTAGTAAGTATGTTACTCTCGTCTTTTATCTTTTTAAACCTATTTGTTGGAGAATATTATTATCAATGAGGCATTGATATTGATTGATCTATTTTAGCTTTTTGCCTTTTTATGCAGGTGCTATGGCTAAGATGATGTGTAATGACATTGCATTCAATGCCCCCATCAAAGAGAGAAGGCATCATCGCAATATCTATGTGGATGACATCAGTAAAGAAGATTGAGTCTAGTGATTTGACATGAGTTTTTTCCTTCAAGCAATTCATTTTGCTTGTGATGCCCTAGTATTGAACATGCATAACTTTTGTGGTGTCTTGCACCTATTTCATTTGCTAGAGATGTAGTAATCATATTGAAGAACTATTAGTACATCATGTGAGTTCCCATGAATATTAATCTCAATATCACATATTCAATTTTGAGCATATTGGTTTCATAAAACTTTTTCTATTTGCTAGAGATGTGACAATCATGTTATATCTTAGTTAAGGTTTGCATGTCAAAACTATGAGTTGTGTACAAATGATCATCATGGTGAATTGAATCTGAAAGTATCTCCTTGATGCAACTAATAAATGTTTCGGCATAGATGCATGCAAATTTGCACCCTAAATTCTTCACCATGTGACTTGCAATCATCGATAAATCACTATCTATCATGATAGTATGAATGATGGATGATATAAGTGGAGGGTGTTGAATTGAAGTAGACATGAAAAGTAGTTTTGTGAATAAAGGAATCTTATAAGCCCTAAATACTATTGGAAAGAAATGTAATTAAATCTATATAGCATCTTTGTGGGGTAGTTTAATGACTAAAGGGTGTATGATGTTAGCGGCATCTTTGTGGGGTAGAAATGTATATAGTATCTTCTTGGGGTAGTTTTATGACCAAATGGTGTGTGATGTTATGATAAAATTGTCTATGAAATCACAATATATAGGCCATGCTCAGAAAAATGCGCTCAGACCAAGACGCTTAGAGAAAAGACCAAGACGCTTAGAGAAAAGACGTACCCGGAGGCATGTAATAATATGATATAACGTAGTAGGACTTAGTGGAGTAGTGTAGCGCGTCATGTACCTTTGTTATTATGTTGAGGTGTGCATGGTTGAGCAATCGCTCCAACATTTGCAAAATGGTTCACCTTCAAAGTTGGCTTTGGTTGTTCCTCTCATTGCCTTGCCTCATCCTTTCTTTGCTTTTCCATTCTTCTACGGTGGGAGCTCTATCGCAAGACGGCCAGGTACTTCTCAGGACCGTCCGAGAGGGTAGTAATAGCACTGACGGAAGCTACTATGGGAGCTGGAATGCGAGCGACGAAACCCCATGCGTCGAAACTTCTCAGCGTCGACGCGCTCTCTCTCGCCAACTGGGGTGTCTCCGTCGATTACAACATGTCTTTGGTGCAGTTGTTGGCCCCCTTGAAAAGCCTTAAGGAGTTGGATTTGTCGGACAACCCTCTATACTCCGAAATCCCTCCGGAGATGGGCAATTTGACTGGCCTTACGCGCCTAGATCTTTCAAGAGCCCACGTTTCCGGCAGCATTCCGTCGACACCAAGAGGCTGCGGTACCTCTCTCTGGAAGGCAACAGCCTCGAAGGCTCCATCCCGATCCTGGATGAGCTCACCGACCTGCAGTTCCTCCATCTTTCTGGCAATCAACTCACTGGCTCCATTCCTCAGCTGCACAACTTGACCAACCTTGTCAGCTTGGACCTCTCCAGCAATCGACTTTCTGGCCGCGTTCCCAGTCTGCAGGGTCTCAGCAAGCTCATCTCCATCGGGTTTGCCGAGTCTCAATTTCCAAGTTTGACAAGTCTCCAGCACCTTGTCATCAACAACAATCAACTAGAGGGACGGATACCGTCCGGGTTTGGGAACCTGCTCAATCTTCAAGAACTGGACCTGTCATCCAATCGTTTGGTAGGCGAGGTCCGTTCGGAGATTTGGTCTAATACTACTACTACTCTTGCTTCGCGGGTGGATTTTTCTGGAAATCGGCTCAGTGGCAGCGTTCCTGCCACCCTGGAAGCCAATGGTATGCTGTGAATCTTTCGCATAATCTCCTAGTCGGAAAGCTACCAGAAGACAGCCTTAATTTCACCGTTGTTTCCCTCGACTTGAGCCACAACCAGCTGGAAGGCCCCCTGCCTACCACGTTTGCTGCAAATTCCCAGATCGAGCTTCTGTGGCTTCAAAACAACCGTATCTCGGATGATATCCAGCATCTACTCGACATCTCCCTCGCAGGCGCACGGGACGTTCGACTCGCAGGCAGTATGTTTACTGTTGACATTGCGGGAATGCTTGACGGAACATGCCAATATTCTACGGCTTTAATGCGGCTGGACCTCAGTTACAACCCTCTCAGCATGAGAAGCACACCGAAATACCCCAATCCTCTGCAACGTCTTCTCCAAAATACATTCTGGAAGCTTCGCCTGGTGGGCAACAATCTGACGGGCCTTACCCTACTCCCAGACTCAACATGACATTTTCTGGCGACTTGGAAGTTCTGGATCTGAGCGACACCAATTTGGAGGGAGAATTGCCGCCTGATCTCTTCACCTTCATGTCCTTAAATTTGTCGAACAATCGACCGAGCGGGCATGTTCCTCCTGGCTTCACTGGTATGCTCAACTTGACATATCTCAATGTCTCTTACAATAATCTCTTCGGCCAACTTCCTGCTCCTCTACCTCCATGGAATGTCGCCTTCTTTTCTCACAATCCTGCACTTTGTGGTGGCCCTCTTCCAACTTGTCCCCCCGACAACACAAGTCACATAGGATTGCGACTGCTCTTGACAGTAGTTGTTGCATCTATCTTTGTATCCGTCGGGAGCTGTTTACTCCTTGGATGGCGATGGAGTGTGTATTTTAGAAAGCATCAGCAAGGCATAGATTTGATACAAACACTCATGAATAAGGAGACCGCCACATTGATGCCCCTTTGGGAGCTCCAAAAAGCCACGGCCAACTTCACTAAGAGCTGCCAGAGAGGAGTGGGAGGCTTTGGAACTGTCTATGCAGGGAAACTCACTGATGAAATCGCAGTGGCCATTAAAAGGAGCAAGTGGGCGGGATCACTAGAAGACAAACAACAGTTCAAGGGAAGAAGGAGCAAGCTACATTAAGTTGGAGGCAGCGCCTTCGCATTGCTGTTCAAACATCATATGCCCTAGCCTATCTTCAATTCAGCAGCCAATCCTCCAATCTACCATAGGGACGTCGAGTCCGCAAACATTCTCCTGGACGAAGACCTAAATGCCAAGGTAGCAAATTTCGGAATCTCCAAGCTGGCTCCTCTGGGGGCTACTCACATCTCTACTGTTGCTATCCAGGGAACTATTGGATACATCGTTTTGAATATTACACCAGCTTTCAAATCAATGACAAAAGTGACGTTTACAGCTTCGGCATTGTGCTTTTAGAGCTCATCTCTGCCCAACCTACAGTCGATGTTAGCAGAGGTTGTGAGGATCGATCCTAATCTTCGAAACATGGCAGTTCCCCGCATCAACAATGGGGATTTACAGAGGCTACTTGATCCAGTTCTTACGGAGCTATACAATTTTGAAGCTGTGCAAGAATCAATTCTGACCACGGGGAGGCTAGTAGTAAGTTGCTTACAAACAAGGGCAAGGGAGAGACCGAGTATGAAGGAGGTGTGGAGAGAGTTACACAAACTATGGCTAGAGGCAGACGGTAACTCTAATGATGTGGGTTGCATGCAATTAGAAATGTCACAAGGTGAGGATGACATTTTTCAAGATAGCAAGTATTTGCATTGGGATTCTTCCTTGAGCGGTCGAAGCATAACAACATGACACTCAGGCAATTAGGACATTGAGATGGTAGATATTTGTGAATCCAGTATGGCTCTACATGCTAGCATTGAGTTCCAAGAGCCCTTCATGCTTGAGATTATGTGAAACTGCTTGATGAACCTCCAGAGTATCTCACTCAAAAGTTTTTCCTTGCATCTTTCAATTCTTCAAGAGAGAAACTTATTAGCATCATGTTCATTGGGTATCCTATGCTATAATCTAGGTCTCACTTGTGCAATGTAGACTAGTGGGGCTAGGTTTAACCCCTAAAGATTCACATCTAGTGGAAGGGCACTTATTCCATCACATGAGAACATTATAACAAAAACTACTTATAGAGAGTGCCTTTACAATATATATGTATGTACATATATACCTTTTAAACATATTATATCTATACGAATTTGCTTGATATCAAGAGATACCCCATTATATTTTGTTCAAATCTAAGATTGTAGTATGGGCATCTTTTTTAATTTTGAGTCTACCCATGATCCACGAGGATTACTTATCAATGGCATTCATAGTTTTTTATTGTATTGGCCTTCTTAGACATCTTTGAGAAGATATTATGGATGCTTAAACAAGATAATTAAAAGATTAGTATGGAAGCTAAAGGAGCCTACACAAAGTACTTGCATTTGGATCTATTCTTGTATGCAAATTCAACTTTGCTATACCATCATTTATTGAGTACTATGTTGTGGGTTCCCATCCTTCTCCATCTTACTTTGTGACGAGTGTAAGATAGCAATGAAGTAGACTTAGAAAGTTACAAGTTCAAGCAGATACAAATGCATATTTAAATTTTGAAGGTATCAATGAAACATGGATGATTTTTTCCTACTAGTTTCATTAAGAAGCAAAAATTTTTATATTGGTGTCGAAAGTTTGTATGTCCTAATAGAAATATTTGTTTGAAACATTTTCCAAGATTAGAAACTTTTATACAAAAAGTTTTTGCCAAGATTT
The DNA here is from genome assembly GCF_047967505.1 of Dipteris shenzhenensis. Lineage (NCBI taxonomy): Eukaryota > Viridiplantae > Streptophyta > Polypodiopsida > Gleicheniales > Dipteridaceae > Dipteris > Dipteris shenzhenensis. The sequence continues at coordinate 29,745,528 of NC_141614.1, read as the reverse complement.
GCATGTTTTACTTCAAAATTGAAAAGAAAATATATAAAAGCATACTATGTTGTATTAATATTGTGAAACTAAAAAAATTACCTCAATAAACTTTCAGTATATCAGTATAGCTTCGATAAAAACATCCCTGAAAGCATATATTAATAGAAAAGTGTTGTAAGGGTGTGATATTATTCATATCAATACACAACACTCTATATATAACGAGTACTTAGACCCATCTACGATGGCTGTTTCCAATTTTATACTCTCTCAATCCTCCCACCTTCACTCAAAGCGTCATACAAAAGAAAAGTTGAGACTCCCCTCTTATGCTTGAATTAATTCACAATGTTGTAGCAGCTAATTTGCAACAATGCTACGTTCTCTTCGTGAGAGGTTTGTTTCCTAGATGCCTTCTAAAACACCAACCTGGGAGCTCTTTTGACTCGCTAAACTTGAATTTAAGATTGTCTTATAAGAAAATGCTGAATTCATTTGCAAAATCCACTTTTGAGCTATAGACCCATGCTTAGTTGCTCAAATTGCAACAGATCGTGGCCCCTATATGATGTTTACCACATATAGGTCATTCTCTGCTCTTATAGCTTGAGTGAAAAATATGTTGAAATACTTTTTGAAGTGTTTATCCCCAAAGCTTCACCTAGAATTTTGTTTCAGAGCTGAAATCTTTGTGTTGTAGATTGTATAAGGGCATTCACATTCAATTATGTCAAAAAATACAGTGAGAAATTCAGCAACCTAGTTTGAAATGGGACAACCAACTATGTGTACAAAGGCATTCTGCCAAATAGTACACAGAGTCAAGGATGAAGTGGCACACAATGCGGATGTAGAAGGAAGCTTAGAATGAAAATTGCTTTGTAAAGGAAGTTTCCCCCCTTGAATGTAGAGCGGAAAACACATCAATATTTGGATGGCCAAGAAACACCAGATCTACCATGGAGTACATTAAAGATCACAAAGCTAGTCCTCTAGAATGTGTAGACCCTTCGAAATCCTTGTAGATAATAGACAGGTTGACAGATTAGAGGTAGGATGAGAAGTTGTAGTGACAAATGGCAGGTGAGTCCAGATAACGGTATTGACATCAAAGTTAGCCACAACTTCATGACCCTGAAGAAGGCCAAGGAGCTCGTGTTGCATGTGAGAGTAAGCACGCGGTGCACCATGAAGGATATGAATGCAATGAGCCAAGCGATGACTCATGTGGCACAATATATGTCCATCATTGTGGGAGACTGTAGTAGCATAATGGAGTTTAGCATCATGGTTGTACCCATGGATGCTTTAAGGTCATTATGGGGCAAACTTGGCTACATGATAACAATGCCCTTGTGTGCCCACCAACTCTTCTTCATCAAGGATGGAGGTAAAATAGGAACCAGTTGATGAGGTGGTATGATGGCCCCTACTACATGATAAAGTAGATAGGGAAGGTGGCTTATAGAATGGATTTACCTAGCCACATGCATGCCCATCCAGTGTTTCATGTCTCTATGCTTAGGGACAATCCAAAAGGGCCCAAAGTTGATGAGGTGCAATGAGAATGAGCATTAGCATCGACCAACATTGTTGTTGATCATATCTTGAGTGATCAAGGCTAGTGGAACCAGTTTGGTCCTGATTTGACCTATCAGCACTGACAGTATGAAGGAGGTGTGGAGAGAGTTACACAAACTATGGCTAGAGGTAGACAGTAACTCTAATGATGTGGGCTGCATGCAGTTAGAAATGTCACAATGTGAGGATGGCATTTTTCAAGATAGCAGGTATTTGCGTTGGGATTCTTCCTTGAGCAGTCCAAGCATAACAACAACACGACACTTAGGCAATCAAGACATTGAGATGGTAGATCTTTGTGAATCCAATATAGCTCTATAGGCTAGCATTGAGTTCCAAGAGCCCTTCATGCTTGAGATTATGTGAAACTGTCTGATGAACCTCTTGAGTATCTCACTGAAAAGTTTTTCCTTGCATCTTTCAACTCTTCAAGGGAGAAACTTATTAGCATCATGTTCATTGGTATCCTATGCTATAATCTAGGTCTCACTTATGTAATGTAGACTAGTGGGGTTAGGCATAACCCTTAAAGATTCACATCTAGTGGAAGGGCCCTTATTCCATCACATGAGAACATTAAACAAAAACCTCTTATAGAGAGTGCCTTTACAATATATATGTATATAAAGTTTTCGCCAACATTTGCATGTTTTACTTCAAAATTGAAAAGAAAAGATATAAAAGCATACTATATTATATTAATATTGTGAAACTAAAAGAATTACCTCAATAAATTTTCCATATATCAAAATAGCTTTGATAAAAACATCCCTACAATGAAATGCGAAAGCACATATTAATATAAAAGAGTTGCAAGTGTGTGATATTATTCATATCAATACACAACACTCTATATATAACGAGTACTTAAACCCATCTACGATGGTTTTGTTCCCAATTTTATAATGTTGCAAGCATTTAATCCAAACCTTTGATACGGCAACGCTTGTATTTTATATTATATTGTGGCCAAGTGAGTTTTTTTTTTCAAATTTTCCATGTGGCATTTTTTTGAAGCTTAATATAATTTATGTAAATAAGGTATTTTATAAGGTTGCGTATTTTATAACTTTGTTCAAGCCCATAGAAAATATAAGTTTTCATTTTATTTTATATAGATTTTGAATATTCAAGATTGAGAATGATATTTTACTAATAAGTAGTAGTAAACCAAATTATATTCAAATAAATTAGATTAATTTCCAAAATTAATAATTTTGAATTACCTCAATATTTTTTTGCAATATCTTGAAAAAAAATTTAATCTTTTTATACTTATTTTTCCAATTGTATCTAAGAAGGGCATAACATTTCATTATGCAAATTTATTGAAAGTTTTGACATTATTTTCGTAGTATTTTAAATTTGAAGTTCTATTTGCATTATGATTTTAATATTATGTTAATCCACAAAATATAGAAGATAGATGCATCCCCCCGCTCCCCAACCCCCTCCCCACTTCTTATGGTGTTGCAAGGCAAGGTAGGTACACTTTTTGCCAAAGTGTCACAAAAAACTATTGGTGTCCTTTCGAAAAAATCATGGGCCGGAAAATTTTTATCGATCCTTCCTCATCACAACATGGCTTTTTGTGTTAGGCAAGGTATAGTAGGAGAGATGCCACATGGTATGTCTCTTGAACAACATGTGGCACCTTAGAAAGATGGATATATAGATAGAGATTATGTAAATGCAATCTTGGTATCTATCCCTAATGACCTTAAAGCTCTAATCACCATCTACAATCTTAATTGTTTTCCCTTAGCACAATGGTACTTAAACTAGCCTTTCCCCCTCTCTACTTTCTCTCCTCTCTTCCTAGCTATCTTGACACCCCCTGTTTCTACCTCTCTCTGAATTCTCCTCATAGCTTCATAGTAACCCTACCCTCTCTCTAGTCTCTCTCCCTTATATCTTCCTCACCTTTGCTCACCTTGTGGCCTTGTGTCCCCTCTCTTCATAGAAACTCCCTCAACCATTACCTCCTTGCACGATTACTCTTTTAATCCTCCCACCTTAACTCAAAGCATCTTACAAAAGTAGAGGTGAGACTCCCCTCTTATGCCTGAACTAATTCACAATGTTGTAGTAGCTAATTTGCAACTCTGCTACATTCTCTTCTTGAGAGGTTTGTTTCCTAGATGCCTTCTAAAACACCAACCCAATAGCTCTTTCGACTTGCTAAGCTCGAATTTAAGACTGTCTTACAAAAAAATGTTGAATTCATTGCAGATTCCACTTTTGAACTATAGACCCATGTTTAGTTGCTCAAATTGCAACAAATCGTGGCCTGTATATGATGTTTATGCCATATAGGTCATTCTTTGGTCCTGAAGCTTGAGAGAAAAATCTACTAAAATACTTTTTGAAGTTTTTATCCCCAAAGCTTCACCTCGATTTTTGTTTTAGAGTTGAAATCTCTATGTTGTAGATTGTATGAGGGCATTCACATTCAATGATGTCAAAAAATACAACGAGAACTTCAGCAACCTAGTTTGAAATGGGACAACCAACTATGTGTACAAAGGCATTCTACTAGATAGTACACAGGGTTAAGGATGAAGTGGCACACAATGCAGATGTACAAGGAAGCCTTTGCTTTAAAGTAGATAGAATGTTTTGCTCTTGGGCTATAGTTCCATTCACATTTTTGTAGATGGCATTGTAAATGTTCGTAGAAATATCAGGCCACAGACAATGCTCTATCACAGCTCCATCACAGAGAGAGCCACGATATAATTCATGAACTCCAGGCCTTGTAAATGATCCCATGTCTTTTCTTCTACTCTTCGTTGGCACAGGTGTGAGGGGGTGAATTGGAGAGGTTGAAGCACATTAGCCTTGTCATGCTCTTCCCCTTACCCTAATATAAATCTTGAACTCGCTTTGACTTCGCTTTCTTTTCCATCTTTGTGCCTCCCAACCTCCCACATTGTGACTATTCGAAATCAAATTCCAAGCCCTGGAATTCTGAAAATAGCCAAGCCAAGCTTCACCTCCACCTCTGCCTAGAAACAATCGCCCCACTACATCGTGGTAATGTAGAGTGGAAAACACATCAATCTTTGGATGGCCAAGACACACTAGATCTACCACAGAGTACATTAAAGATCACAAAGTTAGCACTCTAGAATGTGCAGACCCTTCGAAGCCTTGTAGATAACAGATAGGTTGAGAGATTAGAGGTAGGATGAGAAGTTATAGTGACAAATGACAGGTGAGTTCAGATAATGGTATTGACATCAAAGCTAGCCACAACTTCATGACCCTGAAGAAGGCCAAGGAGCTCATGTTGTATGTGAGAGTAAGCATGCAGCGCACCATGCAGGATGTGAATGCACTGAGCCAAGAGGTGACTCATGTGGCACAGTATATGTCTATCATTGTGGGAGACTATAGTAGCATAATGGACTTTAGCATCATGGTTGTACACATGGATGCTTTGAGGTCATTGTGGGGCAAATTTGGCTACATGATAGCAATGCCCTTGTGTGCCCACCAACTCTTCTTCATCAAGGATGGAGGTAAAACAGGAACCGGTTGGTGAGATCATATGATGGCCCCTACTACATGATAAAGTAGATAGGGAAGGTGTCTTATAGATTGGATTTACCTAGCCACATGCACGCCCATCAGTGTCATGTCTCTGCATAGGGGCACTCCAAGAGGACCCGGAGTTGATGGGGTGCAATGAGTATGAGCATTAGCATCGACCATGTGGGCAACATTGATCTTGATCATATCTTGAGTGATGAAGGCTGGTGGAACCAATTTGGTCCTAATTTGACATATCAGCATTGATGGAGAGGCCACCTAGTTAGTGGGGACTCATGGCAAAAGGATGCCACTATTTTGCAACAAGTACACACTTACAACGTTGGAGCAACATTGCATATCCCTTCACATGACAAGGTCAAATTGTGAGGGTGGGTGTAACAAAATGCTTCATTACTGATGGGTAGTGACTAGGTCCATGATTGATCCAATACTTCAATTTTCTTTTATGGAAAGCCTCTAATATTGAGGGATAGATTGGCTTGTAGTAAGATGGCAAGACACAATCGTATTTCCTTAGGATGTGGCTTCAACTGGTATGGAGGGTCCTCATTGTTTTCCCCTTAAGGTTGAACTTTTGTTTAGTTTGGTCATGGGCCTTGCATTCTTGGGAGGAGCCCTTGGTTTAGGTTTGGAGGTCTAGAGACTCAAGCATGGAGCTCGTGGATCTAGTGGTGTACATGGCGGTACCCCAACATCTAGGCAACATGTCCATAGCCAAATGGCAAACACATGGATGGGCGCACCTCGTGAGGGCATGATGTTGAAGCAATGTTTACCTATGATGATCCCATTGGGGGAGATTAGATCTGCTCGGGAGATCTTATAATGGTGTTATTATGCCTTGTCTTAGGGCAAGCATTTGGGGATGGAGAGTATTCTTTTGGGATTATTTATAACATCTGTTAGGTCCTATTTAAGTGTAGTAGAAAGATGTAGGAGATTGAACTACAATAGCCCCCTAAAATGACCCTACAAGTTTCCTACAATGGCCCATTTCATAGGTTGTAGGCTGGTCGGCCAGCAAGTTGGCTTATTGATGACTAGCCTGTAGCCAGTCTATTTTAGCAAGTTGGCTAACCAGTCTCATAGGCTAACATTCTTCCAATTAAGAGGCTCTCCATTTCCTATATAAACCTCTCCACTCTAGCCTTTGCAGTACACTTTTCCCTCACTTCAAGTGCCTCTCCTTGCCTATTCTTGGTTACCCTAGCCTACCAAACATCTCCCTAAGGTGTGTGAAGTAGGATTTATAGTGCAACAGTGCTTTCTTCACCTTGTTCAAGTCCTACAATGTATGCTTATTCTTGGGTTTGCTTTATTATTGATGCAATATATCATAGTTCATTTTTTTATGTGTTTTGTTGATGTTGAACTTGTGTAGCACATGTTGTGTGAACTTTCTATCTTGGGCAAGTCTCTCTCTATTTTTCTACATGGTTTTTGAGCCCAAGGTGTTTACATAGCACTCAATTTAGCTTGATTCTTAGAGCCAAGTCCTCTCTTATCTTTTTTATTGTCCTGAAGATTTGTGCGGAGTGTAGAATATTTCTATGGCAGTTATGGCATCACTGCTTGCAAGTCTAAACTTCATGAAAGTAGGCAAGCATGACAGAACGAACTATCCATTGTGGAAGTTTAAGATAAAGACTCACTCGGAGGTAGGAAACTAGGGAAGGTGATGATTGGTGAGGAGAAGGCTCTTGCCTCTACTCCTTTTCTATTGGAAGAAGATGATCCTCAGCTATATGAAGATGAAGAAGATGATGAGATAGCATACTAGAAGGAGAACAAGGATGCACACGCATTGGATATAGTAATGAACAATGTGATTCCACTCATCTAAAATGGCTACAACCATGGTTGAGGCATGGGAGATCCTTTGGGAGTAGTATGAGACCTAGAGTCTTGGTGCTCACTCTTGGTGAGTGGAGAAAACCACTAAAATGTTGAGGAAGTGAGTTACTTTGTTGATTCAAGAAGAGATGAGGCAAAGATTGTATGAAGGGGGGGATGAAGCTGCGTTGGTGGCCCAAGAGAAAAGCAAGTTCTAAAGCAACAAGACCAATGGAGGAAAGCCCATGGGAGATTTCGGTTCAAAGAATGGTGAAGGAAGGATAAGAAGAAGATGAAGTGCTTCTACTATCGGAAGCTTAAGCATGATGCCAAGGATTAACGAAAGAAGTAGGTAGTAGACAATGTAAAGAGGTCTAATTCTACTCCGGCAATGCTTGGCCCAAACGAAGAGTCCATGAGTGTTGCAAAAGAATGGGTTAGTCTTTGTAAAGGTCTAAGAGGTGGCACTTGTATCTACCTTGAGAATAGATGGTACCTCAACAATGGAGCGATACAAGTAAGCTGTGATGATGCGTTTCAGCATGCAGCTGCACAGTCAAGCTGAGTCTACCTCCTCCCTGATCAGATCCAACTCATCCTCCTTCCAAAACAAATGGTGGGAGACGCTCGGGGCCTTGCGATCCAAGATTCAATCCTCTCTGGCAAGTTCCATGCCCGATTGGGAAGAGCATTCAAAGACAAAGAATGAGATAAGGAGAGCAAGAATGAAGAGAACCGTTCTTGGAGAGAGACAACGAAGCAAGAGAATTCGAAACATTGCAGAGTTGAAAGTTGGCACTGGAGAATGTAAGTGCAAAGTACAAAAAGCAAGGTAAATTTACATCTTGTTTAGCCATTGTAATTGTATGTATGTGTCTGTCTTGCAAGAAAATCTGTAATATTGCAAAGTTTACTTGTTGCACGGAAATTTTAGGACCTGAGAAAGAAAACATTGATCCTAATTTAATTCCTATCAAACAAATGAAGGGTTTAGTCTCCACTGTTGTTGCAAAGAACATGATGGAGGAAAAGAAGTTTAAGAAGGTAAAACATGAAGTGCTTGAAGACTTTGTATCGGAAAGTAAAGCTAATGTCACAAAAATTCAAGAGGCTCTTGATGTGAGCAGAGTGAGCAGAAAGGGATATGCTTTAATATTTAGAGTTGTGTCAGCAACATTAAAAAGATCAATGGATAAAACGTGTGTTGTTACCAATACTGGCACAAGTGTGGAAGGAACGAGCTCGGGGGGGTCACTCATCATATGTAACCCTATCACGTGAGTTCAATAGAAGGATATTTTTTATTTCTAAAATTTACAGAAATAAATATACATAAGGGACTATTTAAAATAGTTTTGGGAAAAATTTACAGATTTGTATAGAAAAGGGATACATTTTATTTTACAGATAAGGGATTTTAGAAATAGGACTTGAACGCACGTGGTATAGAGGGTTTATACATAGTGACCCCCCCGAGGGAACGAGGTCATCTCAACCAAGATGTTGATAAGTTTATTGGACAGTACTTTCATATCAAAAGTGTATATGAAAGTGAAAAGGGAAGCACTACATATAATGCTTGGAATAATACTTTTGTAGATCTTGAACAATTGCAGAGACTTATGGTTGAGTTCTACAGTATCACATTTGAAGAATGTAAAGGAGTTTTGAAGTTTGTTGTGGAGCTTGATGAGTAAGAAATCGTCAAGGAAAAAAAGATATAGAGAGTTTCTATGACTTTGATGAATCGAGCACTTGATCAATCGATCACAAAGTCCAGCTCAAAGTACTTCAATGTCCAATTGGAAAAGCATGTATGGTGGTTGGGCGCATTTGAGGTATGCAAACTATCACCTTCTAAATTAGTCTTTGCTTGAAATGTAATAAATTTTATATCATATATCTTACAAACCTGTGGTTTTAAATTATAGGTGAAGACTGAGGACCATGCAGTACTTTATTGGGTATTTCATCAAACAGATATACCATCAATTATCAAGAGTCAAGTCCAAGGACGCCATCTTCATGTTCCATCTTGTGCAAGAGTTGTTGTGCTCGTAGTTTGCTCTTCAACTAATTTATCAAGAAGGGCCACCAAAGAAGGCTCTCGATTCCTAATGAGCTTATGCTTTCCATAAGTTTCTAAGGAGAGGGGATCCTTTACACCACAAGCTAGTGCCCAGGTAGTATATGTCAAAAGTTAGCCAGCTCTTGAGCCTTGCTTTTCAGCATAACACCCAAAAATAAGTAAAGCATACCGTTTCTCTATCAGTATGATCTTATTTGTTTACCACGATATAGGATGACCACCCAAAACTTTTGAGAAACACTTGAAAAAATAAGTAAGAGCAATCCCATCATTGCTAAGCAATTTGCTAAAAATCGATATCTTTGCAGCAGATAGGTCTTTAATATAATGAGAGAGTCTTGATAGTTTACCAAGCCTAGGAATTCTACTTCCAACCGCCCTCAGGAGGAAAGTGTCATCTTCAATGAACAACTACCATATGCGAAACACACTTTGATTTAAAACAAACCATCAAATTGCATATCTAAACTCCAAATGCAAGAAAGGTAGTTTCCTTACCTCAATATTCTCATCTTTCTCTAGTATATCATCATGAAATAAGGAGATACCCATCTCCTCCTTCCCCTCAGAGTTGTCACTGATATCCAAGCTTGCTATGAGGTTCATTCATGCTTAGATTGTGGCGGCATCTTTTTTGAACCTACATCTATGTGCATGTAGTGTACCATTGATCATTAGATTGATTGGCATGCCAGTATGACTTTTCTGTGTGTGTGTGAGAGAGAGAGAGAGATCTTATTTTCATACATGCTTTGAGAGTGTGGAATGAAAGTGTGTGGTACAATTATTCATGCAATCATCTATGTGTCTAAGTGAAAGTGTGTGAGTGCATGTGACCTAGTAGCTAGGTAGGGACTAACTATATGCTTTTTTTTTTTTGGCTGGGATTTTCATAGGGCAGCTAGAACTCAGTCATCACTTCTGAGCCCTAGGTAAAATCGATTGATGCTACCTATATGTGTGAAGACATACATATGCAAGTGAGTGCTCGTGATACAATCTAATCCTAACTAAGGAAGACTTGTTTTCCCAAATCTTGTTTTTGTCAGGGATGGCTTGCGTGTTGATGTAGTAGCACTTCAATCGGCTCCCATTTATTGTTGTGTTGAATTGGACTCCATCCAATGTTTCTAGCAGCACAGCTCTGATGGGATTCATCTTTCATACTCGGTAGGGTCCTTGACCTAGATACTTCAGTTTTTCCTTGTGTACTTTGGCATTGTATAATAGGACTAAGTCGCCTTCCGTGATGTCTTTAGCTTTCATATTTCTATCAAACCATGCCTTTCTTCTGCATTTTTCTATTGTCATGGCATGGTAGGTGACTAGTCTTGTCTCTATATGCTTCTCCAGCTGCCTTTCTTTTAAGGATTCATGGTCTCCCATGCATTCATGTACTACTATGTGTAGACTTGGTATTACAAATTCGAGTGGGACCACAACTTCAAGGCCGTATACCAATTGAAAATGTGTGTTCGCTATACCAACCTTGAATGTGGTTCTGTATGCCCATAAAGCTACATTCAATTTCTCTGCCCAATCAGAATGCTGTGGTTCTACTACCTTGGTGAGGATAATGCATATTATTTTGTTGGTGGATTCTGCCTATCCGTTCCCTTGGGGGTAGTAGGGTGTGCTTTTTCTATGGATTACCATGAACCTAGACAAGAGTTCTTGGATTACCTCATTGACAAAATGTGTGCCTCTATCCGACACAATTTCAATGGGGCATCCAAATTGGGTGATCACATTTTTGTATAAGAATCTTGCTGTGCTTCTGGCATTTGCCTTTCTAATTGCTTTAGCTTCAGCCCATTTTGTAAAGTAATCAGTGGCCACAATGATGTAGCATGCATGTGTTCCTTTTGCTGCTGGATGTATGGGATCCACATAGTCAATCCCCCATTTTTCAAATGATTTTTGTGCAACAACTACTGTTAGGGGATTGAAGTCTTTGTGTTGTAGTTTAGTAGTCCGTTGGCATACATCACACTCTTTTACATATGTTTAGAGGCACTGCCGATTGTTCAATGGGCAGATAGCAAATGATTTGATTTCACACACACATGTCATCATTGTAAATCCTATTCGGCTATTTCACAACATTGTGCACATCATTTTAGCCTTGTAAAGCCTCTTGGCTATTCCCGATAACATTTGCCACAAGCCTTGTAATTCATATCAGATTATATATTGTAGTTCTACCTTCACCGACAGTTCAAATTTATGTGTTTTACAATTGATTTAGGCAGTGATTTTCATGACATGAGTACATTTCTTGCACCATGTCTACGACTAGCAACCTCAATCTAGAGGCATCTGCTAAGCTAGACAACTCCAATTACGGCACATGGAATATCGAATGGAGACCATTCTTGTACTTTAGGACAAATGGGAGTATGTTGATGGATCTACACCTAGACCTACACCTACACCATTAGACGACCCAGCCATTAGTAGCTCTACTCCACCTATTGTCACAACACCAGCAGTGGGATCTACAGCTACACAAATAGTTTTTGCACTTATAGCATATCTTGCCATTGCCCGAGCACAGGCAGAATGGGATAAGAAAGATAAGTACGCATATCATTAGATCAAGCATAATGTACAAGATGTCATGCTAGGATGGCTCAACACCCTCAAGACATCAAAAGAAGCATGGGATATGTTTGCAACTCTCCACGAGTCCAAGAACACATCCAAGATTCTCACACTGAGAAACCAAATCAACCAGAGCTTTTGCAACAATAGCCAAACCGGTCATGCTTACGTACTCAAGATCAAAGACTACAACAATCAACTTGTAGCAGCAAGAGAGACTATGAATCCAACAGAAATGGTTCAAGTCATCCTAAATGGACTAGGAGAGGGATATGAGAATCTAATCCAAAGTATTGCCATCCAACAAAAAATTACGACACTGGAAGAACTTCAGTTAGTCTTACTTGGTGAAGAACTCAGGACTCAAGCCATTCATGCATGCAAAGGTCATTCTAATGATCAGGCATTCACAGCTTCAGACAGAAGCTGAGGCAGAGGCAGAAGTATATCATTCCAGAGAAGCAGTCATCATCAGCAGCTAAGTAGAAAAATTCAAATTCTTGATTAAAAAAATATGGGAGTATCGCTCAAATGATTCGAATGAAAGAAAAAATCGGGTAAAAAAGCAGTGACATGTCACGTTTTATACATAAATTGACACATCATCCCTCTATGTTCATACAAATACCTATTCGTATGAATAACATATTCATATGAATAAACCTGTATTAGGATGAATATGTGGCTACATTTCTATATATAAAGTCAGTGTTTGCCAGTGTCTCTTATGTCACACTTGGTTCCCTAGCCAAGCATAAGAGATCAAACAAGGAAAAGAAGAAGAAAGGTCCTTCAAGGTTGTGAAAGCAATCTAGAAGGTCGAAAATAAGATGGATTTTTTATTAGGGAGCTTTAGGATCTCATTTTGAGTTGCTGAGATCTCTTGTGAGATTTGTGGTTTTGGCCTTTGTGTCTTTGTTTGTGGGAGTTCTAGGTTCTCTTTATTGAGTTCCTTCGATCTCTTGTGAGAAAAGTGTCTTAGGTGTATTTGTGCCTGAAATTTGTTTGTGGGAGTTCTAGGATCTCCTTGTTGATTTCCTTAGATCTTTTGTGAGAAATGTGCTTTTGGTGTTTTTGTGTCTATGAATTTTGTTTGTGTAGGAGTTCTAGATCTCCTTGTTGAGTTCCTTAGATCTCTTGTGAGAAAAGTTTATGTGTGGGAATTCTAGGATCAAGAGTGCAGTCCTAAATTTTATGTTGGTGAAAGGCACATCCAATGAAACTCTCATATTAGGTTTCGCAAACATACATTAGGGGAGAAATGGGGTTTCAAAAGGGACTCCAATTAGTGTTTCCTAATCTCAATGGATTAGAGAGGGATTTGAGGTGTACCAATGAGAGTGCTAGAAGGTGTGGGACAATGGTATGTTGAGGTGGAGGGTGGTCAGGCCTACAGAGCCCCTATTGGTTGCTCCCCTTACAATAGGGACCACCCAAACTAGCCCCCCCTTCTTAACCCATGTTTGACCCTCCTACCAGGTGCACCTCCCCCACATGAGCCCAAATATGCCTTCAATGAGATGGTAGGCCCCTTGTGGAGAATTTTTCTTCCCCCCTCCCTCTTTCTAGGGCCTCTGCCCCCCACTGTTCTAATCCAGCCTACCAATTCCCTCCATTTTTGAATTGCCTCCCATGCATTTGCCCTCTTCCCCCTCTTTCTCTGCTCCCTTATGCTCTGCCTGCTTGCTGTAGCTCCTCTCTCTCTCTCTCTCTCTCTCTCTCTCTCTCTCTCTCTCTCTCTTCCACTTGCTGTATACCTCCTCCCCCGCCACCCCCTCTCTCTTTCCCTCTCCCCTCTCTCTCTCCTATATCTCTGTTGGTGCTACTGTGTCCTTCTCCATCTCCCTCTTTTGTGCCTTTATCGGATCTACTCTATCCCTCTCCTGTGCCTCTGTTGCTACTGCTCTATCCCTCTCCTTCTCCCTCTTTTTTGCCTCTGTTGTAGTTGCATTGCCTTGTGTAAGAGTCCCATTCTTGCTGTTGCAACCTCTGCAAGCATGGTGAGGAGCAAGGCTACAAACGCTGCTCTTCTCTGTGTTGATCCTCCTTCGAATCCCCCTCTTACAGATGTCTTAAGCTTTGTCCTTCTTTAGGATGGGGCTTCCTCGACGTCGTCTGCTTTACCCTCTTTATGGGCACAAGTACCATTTCCACAATGGGCTCTAACCAGGAGAGGGAAGATTGTGCTCTTTCTAGTTGTCTGTTGTCCCCTATCCGGAAGCCTCTCTATATCATGGAGGTTGTCAAATACATTTTGAGAGTGCTCTCAACGGAAGCAAGAATGGAAGAGGGAGAGAGAGAGAGAGAGACAGAGAGCCACACAAGTTTTGGTGGGTGCAGAACCACCCTAATCTTCTTTTTCATTCATTTATATATGTGTTTGAGTATTGTACATAACTGGGGTAAAGGCACAGTGACCTTTAACCCCCACAACCTCCCACTTAAAGGACAATGTGCCATTAAGGGAGAACAACCAGTGAGCATACTATCCAATGCCCATCAATACACGATAATACTCAAACCGCTGACTAGGTAGACTCTTCGTCAGCATATCTGTAGGATTATCATCTGTATGAACCTTGACAAGCTCTATGCGCTAGTCCTCAAGTACCTCCCTGATGAAATGGTACCTGACCTCAATGTGTTTGGTCTTTGCATGAAAGACCGGATTCTGTGCTAGCTGAATAGCACTCATAGAATCACTATGCAATGTCAATACACTTGTATGAATTTCCAAATCTCCCACTAGCCGATCAAGCCATATAGCCTCCTTGCAACCCTCTATGGCTGTAACATACTCAGCCTCTGTGGTAGACAAAGCAATGCACTTCTATGCGCGAGACATCCACGACACTGTACCACCTGCAAAGGTGAACACATAACCAGAATTGGATCTCCTACTATCCACATGCCCTGCATAGTCTGAATCTGTGTACCCAAGTACACGCATGTCTCCTTTACCAAAGCAGATGCACATCTCCTTTGTACCCTTCATGTACCTCATGATGCACTTAACTGCCTCCCAATGCCTCTTTCCTAGATTAGCCATATACTGGCTAACAACTCCCACTGCAAATGCAATGTCTGGTCTAGTAGCTATCATAGCATACATAAGACTCCCAACTGCTGATGCATAAGGAACCTTGGCCATCATGGCCCTTTCCTCATCTGATTTGGGACTATCTGTATGACTCAATTTCACATATGGAGGCAATGGAGTACTCACTGCCTTCCCCCCCTCCATATTGAAACGCTACAATACTTTTGTAACATACTCTTTTTGTGAAAGCCAAAGGAGTTTCCTACTCCGATCACTGCGTGATGCGCATACCAAGAATATGACCTGCAAGTCCCAAATCCTTCATATCAAAGGCCTCATGCAACTTGTCCTTTAATGCATCTAGCTCATAAGTATTCTTGCTAGCCAATAGCATATCATCCACATATAGTGCCAGGATTATCAGGCTATTATCCTTAGCCCTTTTAGGTAGAGGCAGTGATCAATTTCACTCCTTCTAAAACCCTGGAATCGAATGAAAGCATCAAACTTCTGATACCATTCTCTAGGTGCTTGCTTAAGACCATAGAGACTCTTTTTCAGCTTGCAAACTAAATGCTCTTTGCCCTTTTCTTCAAAGCCTTCCGGCTGCACCATGTAAATTTCCTCATGCAAATCCCCATGCAAGAAAGCTGTCTTGACATCCATCTGCATAAGCTCCATATCCTCTGCTGCCACTAGTCCAAGCATGCATCTAAGTGTGGTCATGTTCACAACCGGAGAGAATATCTCATCAAAGTCCACACCCTTCTCTTGCTTGAATCCTTTAATGACCAAACGGGCCTTGTACCTAGGCACATCATCACCTGTGACCTTCATTTTGCAGACCCATTTACATGGCAATGCTTTGTTTCCATGTGGCAAAGAAACCAAGTCCCAAGTCTTATTCTTCATAAGTGAACTCATCTCTGATTGCATAGCATACTCCCACTTGCGTTGATCCTCACGCATCATAGCCTCTCTGTAGCAAGAAGGCTCCCCGCAATCAGTAAGCATCACATAGTCTACCCCTGGAACAAACCTATCAGGTGGTCTAGACACTCTAGATGATCTTCTCAAGGGCATTTCAGCTTGCTGTCCCACTTGCATATCAGCCACATTTGGCTCATCATTTCCACCGATAGATGATTCATCATCTACCCTTGATTGTATACCTATGGGAGTACTTGGTGGCACCATTTCTTGCACATTTGGTGCATGGACAGCTTGCTGCCTATCAACATATGCAGGTGGATTCACATCCTGGAAAGTGATTCTCCTCATTTCCACATCCCTCATGGGTGCCTTATGCATCTTCTTCTCATTGAAGACCACATCATGGCTGCGTATGATCTTCTTTGCTTCTGGATCCCAGAGACGATAGCCCATCTCTCCACTTTCACCATAACCCAGAAAGATGCATTTCCTAGACTTAGGATCTAGCTTCTTTCGAAGCTCTTTTGGCACATGTGCATATGCCTCACACCCAAATATATGCAAATGAGAGTAAGAGGGGTTCTTGCCACTCCATGCCTCTTCAGGAATACCACCATCCAAACTCTTACTAGGTGATCTATTGATCACATGCACTGCGGTCTTCATTGCCTCAACCCAAAAACCACCAGAAAGACTTGCATTGGAAAGCATGCATTGCAACCTTTCTTGAATGGTACGGTTCATCTTTTCTGCAACTGGATTTTGCTCTGGAGTACGAGGGGATGTGAGCTCCCTCTTAATCCCATGTGTATCACAGAAATGTTGAAAGTCATGAGAGAGATACTCTCCACCATTGTCAGTCCGTAGGCATTTAAGCATTCTACCTGACTGATTCTCAACCAGGGCTAGCCATTTTTTCCAAATACCTGGAACACATCACTCTTCCGAGCTATAGCATAAGCCCACACTTTCCTAGTTGCATCATCAACGAATGTCACATAGTATTCAGCCCCGCCTAATGACCGTGTAGGCATGGAACCGCATACATCTAAATGCACCAAATCAAGATTTTCAAACTCTTTCTTTCCCCTTCTTTTATGGGCTGATTTAGTCTGCTTCCCATAGAGACAGTGCTCACAAAATTCAAAATCAGAGAAACTCAAATGCGGTACATAATTCAAACGGCATAAGAGTTTCATTCCATTCTGGCTCATGTGCCCCAACCTGCAATGCCACAAAGAAGTGCTTGGCTGCTCGGTTATTGCAACAACATGATCAAATACCCCTGATACATGTAAGGGATACAAAGTCCCACACTTGGCACCCCTGGCCAAAAGCATAGAGCCCTTTTGAATTTTCCAACTTTGAAAGCCAAAAGTGGTGTGAAAACCAGCATCATCTAGCTGACCCACTGAAATAAGACTCTTGGTCAGCTTAGGCACATGTCTCACATGTTTCAAAACAAATGCAGACCCATTTGCAAAAGAAAACTTTATGTCACCTGCTCCCACTATGTCACATGCATAGTCATTTCCAAGATGCACACAACCTGTCTTTCCACTATAATAAGTGGAGAACCATTCCCTATGGGGAGTAACATGGAATGAAGCACCAGAATCCAAAATCCAATCCTGGGAATATGCATCATCTGAAGTGGTAAGAAACTCTGCAGATAAAGTAGACATGAAGAGAACATCATTGTCACTATCATGTGTGATTGCATTGATCTCCTCGATCTTCACTTTTTCTTTGTCCTCCCTTGGACTCTCTTCCTTTTGATTTGCACCCCAATTTGCATTCTTTTTCTTATCCTTTTGCTCTCTTTTCAGCTTGTAGCAATTCTTTTTCATATGGCCCTTCTTGCCACACTGGTAACACTCAATGTTTCGTGCCCTGGATTTGCTACGAGACTTTCCTCTTTCTTGGGACTTCCCCCTGAACGATGATCTACCCCTTTGCACATTTAAGGCTGCATCCTGCTTGTTGCCATCCATAGACTTCCGTCTAATCTCCTCGGCCAACAAGCTACCCACAACATCATCCAATTTCAGTACTCCACCAGGTGCAGAGTTACTGACAGTTGTATGGAAGGTATCCCATGAGGATGGCAATGAACATAAGAGAAATATTGCCTTAGTCTCCGCATCAAAATTCATTTTCTGAGCCTGAAGCTGGCTGAAAATAATATTGAATTCATTCAAGTGAGAAGCAATGGAGACCCCTTCCTTCATCTGTAGCTCAAACAACCTCTTCATGAGGTAAACTTTATTAGAGGTAGTTTCCTTCTCATAAGTGGCACACAGATTCTTCCACAAATCTTCCGTAGTCTGCTCATTTACTACTGTGAAATAAACTGATTTTGCAAGATGAAGTCTAATAGTAGACTTTGCTAATGCATCCAACTCATTCCAATCATCCTCAGACATATTTGCAGGCTTAGCTTCAATCCCTGCTAAGGGTTTAATCTGCTTCTTTTGAATAAGCACATCCCTTATTTGTTCTTTCCACAAAGAAAAGTTTGTCCCATCAAACTTTTTAATGTTGAAAAACTCCTTTTCAAACATGGAAGAGGATGCCATGATGCAAATAAAGCAAAATCCCAAATGCTAGTGCCTCAAGAGAGAATCACACCAAATACCAGGTGCACCCAAATGTGTATGCCACAATAGAGTGAAATATCACCAAAATTCAAAGCTCAAAGCATCAAAAGATGCATCTGACTCATGTGCATATACTATGCATCCATATGAGCAAATCTGGCCCAAAAGAAAATGCCAATAAGTGCCAAATGACTCAAGCATAAACACTGTCCACTGGGATATGCATCAATAATATCTCATCCAAGAGAGCATAGCACTATCAGTGCATCACCTACAATGTGTCAAAGCTGTCCCTCAGCATAAAATAGCATCCATGTGCAAAACATCCATGTGCAAAGCGTCCATAAAAAATAGCATCCCACAAGGCAATTTAGGCCTATCAGCGCATCCAATAAGGACCGCAATGCATCCAAATGGCCTATAAATCATCCACTACAACCCCATGCATACCACGAACGAGTGCACACTACTCAAACTGCAACGAGAGTGATCTGCATAAGGTATGCTCAAGAAATCATAGTCCCACGGTAATGACCGCTACTGAAAATAGAACCTGAGATGCCTCAAAACATGGGCGCCATTGCATAATCGGACTCAGCAAGAAAATCTGCAAATATCTCTCTTCTGCCAGAACTCCAAAATCCCAACCGATGAGTGAGAAATGGGAGTCAACACTTATCCACTGCCATGTGGCATAAATCTAAGGTTTCAAAACCTTAGAATGAAAAATGCATAACAGAGAGACGAAATCAAATACACAGAGATCTATAACTCTAAAAATCCTCCATCGAATTGCACAAGAACTGACAGGTAGGGATTTTTGGGCGTCCAAAACGCAATGGGACAGACAGTTTTGGAAACCGTGGTCTCAATCACTGGGTCCAACACACGGACTGAAAAACGTTTTTGGAAACAGAGCTATTTGTAAACTCCACCGGAGTGCGAATGATGAGCAACATAGAAGTTTTAGGACCTCCTGAGTCCACTGGAACTGACGATCTGCAAATGGTTGCTCCAAACTTGAGTTCCAACACCCGAGCAAAAAACGCAAGAACTGACACAGTGAGTCAGAAATCCAATGAAATGATCCCATATTCAAGAATGAAGGCGTTTCCAAGCTCCTGAAGTGAAGTGGACACCAAAAGCAAGCAATAGTTGCCTCTACAAGTCAATATGGAGTCTCTGTCATCGAACGGAACAGGGAAAAGCTCAAAAAACGACTTTTTCTTTGAAACCACTTAACAGGCTCTCAAAACCACTTCGTAAAGCCAAAGTGACTTTTCCAAAGGTTCCTCCAAGGTCTCTGCACACTCGGATGCAAGTAAAGTCACCCACAAAGCTTCCCACAAAGTTCTCCTTCCTCCCACAGAGTTGCTGAGCTTCAAGCATTCATGCACGCTTAGCTAGATCACCCGGGCTCTGATACCAGTTGAGAGTGCTCTCAACGGAAGCAAGAATGGAAGAGGGAGAGAGAGACAGAGACAGAGAGCCACACAAGTTTTGGTGGGTGCAGAACCACCCTAATCTGTTGAGGGGAAGGCTGAGGAGAAGGATCATGCTCTTGGGACTTGGAAGTGGGCTCACGAGACTAGGGAGTGGGCTCACGGGACTTGGGAGGAGGAGAAGGCTCACAAGACTGGGGAGTGTGCTCACGATACTTGGGGGAGGGCTCACGAGAGTCGGGGGGGCTCACGAGAGATTGATGAGGCACCACTGGACCCAAATAGGTTCGTGTGCACAGATGCCATGGAGGTGGTGGAGCTAGAGGAGGAAGGGTGGAGGCGATGTCCTGTGGGTCTAGTAATGTTCTTCACTCGTGCCATTGAATAATGAGAGTTAGGGTTTTTTAATACATTCTAAATAGGCCCATCATCTTTTGACACCCCTTTTTATTAAGTTTAGGGTTTCATCATGCCCTCGCCCTTGCCCTAACCCCTCCAACCACCCCTCACCCTCGTCGCCCCTCTCCCCTGTTGCCCTCCCTCCTACTTGTCCCACCCACACCTGTCGCCCCCCCATGCCCCCCATCTCGCCCCTCCTCCCATCCTTGCTACCACTCTACCCCACCTCGCGCCCCTCCCTTCTCTTCCCCCTCCTTCCCCAACCTCATTACCTCACACAAACCTTGGACTCCAAGAGTGAGCACACAAATTGTCGTCAAAATAAGCAAGATATTCAAGAGTGAGTACACAAATTGTGGTCAAAATAAGCAATATATTTATTTCATATCTGTGTACAATTACACCATAGCTTCTGTTGCTGGTTAGACCCATCTGCTCCCTTCTCTCACTCTAGCTTACAACCAACGTGCAACTCCTCAACTCCCTATGGATGCTTTCCAAGCACTATGCCTTCTATTCTTTGATACAATTCGAACTTCTTTTGCAAGTTCTGATGCCTTTGCCTTTTCAGACTTCAAAGTCCTTCCTAGTAAACATCTAAAAAACTAGTCGAACATCTCATGCAACACATTGCTACGAGTGACACCACCATTTCCTTGAGTTCTTAAAGTAGGCTGCCTTGGCTCTATAGTGCGACTTCTCCATGGCCTTGTGTATTCCAAATGGACAAAGGGCCCCAATTTTGTACAAATCATGGTCTGTGTGCATAGAGAATATGCTGCAGTCATGAGTGATGAGAATCATTTCAGCAACAAATTTTTTATATAAAGCAAGTGCTAAATATTACGATGATGCCAAGATTACCATGTAATGCATAGTGTGCGACTTCCCCCCATGCTTTTACCACCATTAATTGCATAAACTCTTTCACAGCCATCCTGAACCTTTCATAATACATCTCATCGATTTGAACCTCGCAAAGCAATTTTATCAATGCATTTACCTTTGTCTATACTTTAGCTCTCAAAGTTGCTACTTGAGTATGAGAAGCCTTATTGGTCGTGCATTCACACAATGCTTTCCAGTGTTCATCTTGCTCTACTTTCTCGTTCTCTTGAACAACGGCTAAGGCTTTATTCATAATGCAGATGCTCACTCTCTCTAACTTATGTTCTTTCACCAATTGAGCTTCATCCATTTTGATGACAAATATGAGCTTTACATTGCAATCTGTACAACAAAAGAGAGAAATCGTTAGGATAAACATGATATAGGAAATGAACTAAGTAAATTGCAATGCTATAATGGATTTCCTCTTATCATCTTCTCTCATGTCATAGAATTTGACCATTGCTTGTTGCAATTTCTGAACATTTAAGTAGACGTTGTTGAAAACATTCATCTCAAAGGTTTGCAAGCCAGATTACTCTTCCAAGTCATTGTGCCCCTTACGCAATGGTACCCTTCAAGCATTTCTCTTGCACGTTGGTTTGTTTCTCGCCGTGCACGTCTCACAGACCAAGGTGTGGGTAGGGGCACTGTAGACCTCTTATACTTTTCAAAATAGCAGACTTGAAATTTTTGAAAACAAATGTGTAAGCTTCATAACTTACACCAGCACTATCACAAGATGCAGGCATCTCCTTTGCATCCACAATATCCTTGAAGTCCTTCATCACCTCTTCAGCAACTTGCAGACGTAGGCGCCTGTGTCTTGGGTCCCTTAGTATCCCAATGACATCACTTGACTTCAATAAACTAGCTAGAGCATATGAATAGTCAATATCATCCCCGTCCGTTCTTTCCATCACATCTTCCATGAAGTTCCCAAAGAACACAAGAAAAACTTAGTCACACAAACAATGTAGCACAAAAGAGTGTAATTTTATCGGAACATTTGATAACCAACCTTGTAGCCCGTACTCTCCTCTTTCTAGTACCACCAGTAGGTGCCAATGCATCCATATTATATAAGTACCTTCTTTTCCTATCCTTTAATCCCAAAGGTGTTTCTTTCATCTTTTGCACTCGTTCTTCTGCCTTCTCTATGGCTCGTTGAACTTGATTGTATATAGATCTTTCAAAGCCTTTTTTGAAATCACCTAGCTTACAGAGTGACTCTTCTAATTTATGTCGCTCCAAGTCCAATGCTTTGGCTTTATCATGAAGATCCTCGTTTTTCCTGTGAAGATCCTGCATAGAGTTATGCATTGCAACAATGCTGCTATTTCCCAAATGTGCTAGCATCTCTGCTTGGGCTCTACGCATCTCGCTCGCTTGCATAGCCATTGACTAAGCATTGTTTAACCGATTGCAATAACCAAGCAATCCCGCATGTCCATTTCTAAAAAACCGAACTAGCTCATGCATTGTATGGAAAGGAGGGCTCTTTTGGTTAGCAGGATCTAAAGGATACAAGAATCCTTCTACCCAAAGGTCGAGATTCTTCTTTCCTTGCGAGCGAAGACTATGGATTTTGGAAGCTCCCCTCAATCCCAGACTACGTGTGCTTGCATATTCGACCTCTAACTTTAAGTGAACCTGGTACTTGTTGGAGACGCCCTCGAATGGTGCCATGAGTAAAGGAGTGTAGAGAAAGAGAAGGTGCGGAGAAGCAAGCTTGAAGGAGCAACACGTAGGAAGAGGGAGGGCGAGAAGGAGGAGGGATAAGGGAGGGAGGACTAGCAGTTGAAGATGAGGAAGACATACTTAACAAGCAAAGCAACATCATCAGTGCCCAAGCATAAGCAACTATATACCAAGTTTCTAAAGACCCACAAAGTTTCTTGGTAGACAAACCCAATGCTTACTAAAATGAGTCAAATTAACTAAAGAGAAAGAAAACAACAAATAAAGAAGAAAGGAATAAGGTGACTAAGTAAAAATAAACAAGCAAATCAAGAAACAAAATCTTTCAAAAAACAAGAATAAAATCTCTCTCTCTCTCTCTCTCTCTCTCTCATTTAAAACATAAAAAACTAAATGAACCCCTTACACTTATATACATCTTCCTACAAAGATGCAAAATTACATTCCTATTTTAGAAAGCACATACATACTCAATCAAACTCTTTTGAAACTAAAAGAAAAACAAGCTATTCATCTCTCAGCTTATGTTCAATCATTCTAAAAATACCTAAGGCTGATCCACCATAGATAAAAGACTACATATCTAAGATTGTGCGTACTTTTCATTATTTTTCATGAATGAAAAAAAACATATATTTAGTCCCTATCTAGTTATTAGGTCGCGTGCACTCACACGCTTTTGCATAGACACACTACCTTGATTGATAAAAGACTCCTTAGTTGTACAAAGGCAAGAAAATCTATGGAATTGGAAAGAAATGACTCCATATGTTGTCAAATAAGAAATGTTTTAAGTCAATGTGAGGTATTTTTATAATGTGTGAACCACTATATTCAAGTTGTTCAAGGTTATCATATATATCAACCTCTGATCCTAAGGTAGATTGAGAAAGTCTAAGATCTAAGAAAACACGACAATCCCCTCTTGAAGTGCAGTTCAGCTCACAAGAGTCACAAGGGCAGATTCCTTGCACAAGCATCTTTGTACATAAAGTCTTGAAAGTCTAGTGCAAGTATTGATAGAAATAAGACGTTGCATAAACTCAAATTCATAAGTGAAAGGATAAAAGCTTGCTAAAAAGAAAGCACAATTAGTGCCCACGGGGATTTCTATAATTTGTTGAAACAAAGAATCACCTATTGTGATGTAAAGATTATCTAAAAGAAATTCTATCCAAGAGCAAACGTCTTCAATACTTACTACCTTTGTATCTTCTCTTTTTAGAGTCGATGTCGTCCCCGCTGAACATTTAGACAACCAAGAACGAGCCTTAGAGGGAGCAAGTTCAGATTAGCTTCCAAAGCATGTCAGTAATTTAAGGCGAAAATCCCAGCACAATTACCAGTACAAAACCTTCTCCATAACATTTTTCTTTTGTCAACAAACTCTGACACTTCAGAATTTACAAAGATATGGAAATGTGACAGGATTTTCTGACCGCATCTACAGGGTAATCAACAGACATCTACCTTAAGATAGCAACACGGGATAGATGATTCTGGTAAGGAGAATCGTGATAATGTAGAGGGTGCTTCAGTTTAAAAATGTACTACACTTCCTAAGCATTCAAGCTTGATGACAGGAAAAAGGTAAGAATGTTGTAAAAATATGACAAAAACTTCACCAGGCCTTACTACAAAGCTCCTCCCCCCAACCCACAAAAAAATAAAAAACATATCCTGAAAGTGAAGACATAGTAAACCAATATTTCAAAGAGGCTATGTGTCATACTCAATAGTCTGAATAAACGAGTCAGATTTTACCTCCCGTTTACTAAATGTTTGAATGTACAAGGCCATTGTAAAAAGACGTGTCCTTTGATTAACATGACCAGTAAAGAGAAGTCATCCCCAACAACAATACACAGAGACAATTCAAATTGTGACAGTCATGGATCTCCAATGGCTATGTACACCTACATTTGTTGAAGTATATCCTCCTTGTGTTTGGAGACCCTTCAGATGCGAAGTTACCAAAGCTAGTACTCGTATGTCAGTATGATCTTGTACGCTATTCAATCCCTACTCTGACCATGCCACATCTATCCAAACTGTGTTGATATTTTACACGGCCTGCTGAAAGTCACCAGGTGAAGTCGCCAGAAAAACATAGAAGTGCATAATTCTTGATGACACCCTTACTCATCCATATACTGTCTTCAGCCGTTTTGCAGCTTGCACAAAGCTAGCAATTACCTGCAACTCATCCATTTGCTGCACAGAAAAGAGTAAAATCAACCTACTAGCAACAAAGAATATTCAAGTGAAATTACAAATTTTGGTAAACTAAATCAGCCATTATATACCTAGATGAATCCAGGAACAATCCCGAACTCATCCTCTAAAAACACAACATAGTGCAGTTTCAATCCCACGATAGTCACTCATAAGATTGAAAACCATAAACTCCATCACGCATAGCAGGGACTAGCTACTATGACATCCCCACTAAATCAGCCATTACAGTAAAAACAGAAAATTTAACATTACAGTAGCCTGTGTAAGGTTTTGTGTTTGTAATTCTGAACATCAATACTACAAAAGCTGAAAAGTGTGCCAGCTAATAATCCTGTTTTCTGTTAAATACATACTGGATGGAAATAATCGCTCCAAATACATGAAATAGGCAAATGAAAAATAAACACAACATTAAGAGAGCCCAACGTAGCACAACTAACACTGGCAATGTTCCCATATTCATCTAGATACATATATTATGTAAGACCCTCTATCCTTTCTGGCACAGGAGATGCTGTTTCTCAGTTCAAATTTCGTGAATGTGCACTTTTTCCCGCCTTCATGCTCCCTCCAATATCTGTGTCTTGGTGGGGCTAAGATTTGAAAAAGCAAAATGAAACATTCAATTTTTAACCCAATTCATCATGCACATCAGCGCTACCCACTATGGCATCCCAGCACAACTAACACTGGATGTAGTCGTCATATTTCACCAGTATTCTAGGATAGGATATGTTCCCATATTCATCTAGATGCATATATTATGTGAGACCCTCTATCCATTCTGGCACAGGAGATGCTGTTTCTCAGTTCACATTTCGTGTATGTGCACTTTTTCCCGCCTTCATGCTTATTATCCACCCTCCAATATCTGTGTCTTCAGGGGGCTAACATTTGAAAAAGCAAAATGAAACATTCACTTTTTAACCTCATGATTATCACCCAGAAAATTAAAGGCCATCCAATTCATCATGCACACCAGTGCTACCCACTATGGAAATTAAAGGCCATCCAATTCATCATGCACACCAGTGCTACCCACTATGGCATCCCTATCGACTAATGAGCACAAACAATCCTATACATGCACATACACTTACAGAAGCCTAGATTTATACTAACCGTACCCAAGTTTCTCTCAAGGCCTCCTATGCCGACCTTCACGAAGAGGCTAGGGATAAGACAATTTACTAACACTCACTTGGAAGCTAGCAGTTAATGGAGAAGACTATTTAATAACACCCGATCAGAGTTAGGCCCTCATGGGGATCTTCTTGCATGGCAAAGCTGCTGTAGCCAAAAGCAGGCACGAAGCAACAGTTGAGCAGCCATTGAAGTGAATCATAGATAAATTTCACTTGCAGTGTGAGTGGACTGAACTAGAAATTAACAGGAGAAACCAAGCTTTTGGAGCTAATGAGGGACAAAGTTTCCTGGTAGGAGTCCTCCACCAAACAATGTCGCTGTAATATCCTTCTGAAAGAACTGAGATCAAGCGTTCATATGCAAACAAAACAACCAGATGAATCAAAGCAGCCAAAAGTGCAGAAAGACCCATTCTCAGTTTATCACAGGGTAACTTATACCCTCTGAATTTCTCTCTTGTAATTCTTATTCTGAGCTACGAGCTTGTTTTTCTGAAATGAAAAGCCTGGAAGGTTTCTCACCTGCGACATGAAATGCCTTTCCACAGCATCAACAAGCTGCTCCTTTGAGGGATTTGGACATAATTCCACCTGTGTGATCAAACAGAAAATTTGATTTCGTAAATTGTGGTAGGTCTAGGAAAAAGGCTAACTCGCTGAAGCACCGAGGAGAGATGTAAACTCACCAAGTTGAAATGCGTCCAGTATCTCAGCAAGGCAGCCATTTCAAGTTTGCTGAAATCTACTTTCTGCACAAGCCAGAGACAGCATTAAAACATCAGATAAGTAGAGGAAGCTATCCAAAAAAGTGGAAGTAACAAAATCGTGGGAATGTTCCAAATCTTTGCTCAAAAAGGGGACTGCAGAACTCCATTAGATCTCTGCAAGCCAAGGAAAATGGCTAGAAACATTATCACGAGGGGGAAAAAAATCTTTACGATTGGAATTATGTCATGATGTGATGCTTAACACACCAAGAAATCAGGCGATGCAGATTGCAGTACTTTCGTTGACGAGTCACTCCTGTTAGGGACAGCGCGGGGTCTTGGCAAGCGCCCCCTCGGTTTGAAGGGCTTCGAAAAATCCTCTGCAGAGGCAGCACACAGAACCGGATTGTTAACTACAGAAAGCTCTCCTCCCAGAAATCACACACAAGGGAATTGAGATGAATAATTTCAAGAACCATTCAACAAAGATGTTCCTCACGCGCTGGATGGATCAAGTAACTATAAAAAGATTGCCCAGAAAAAATTGAGATGCGTCTAGCAATTAAGAATGAAGTCCACAGAAGAATCTCAACTTGGAAAACAAGTATACCGACCTACGTTTGGTCTGCTTGGAAAGATATCTTCACAATCGTTTTCATCGTCAACCTGGAGACCAGTGGGAGCCTCAAGCACACTCAATGCATTCCGTTGGAGTTTCACTTCAAGCCCGTTTGTGAGTTCCTGTTGAACCAACCGATGGACGCCATTCAGCAGATGAACTGAACCAATTTGGCAGCGAAAATGCTTCCAAGCCCTACTTTAAATTCAAGAATTAGACAGAAGCTCAGAGCGATCGGAAGACACTCGAATTCGGAAGAGAAGGGATGATACGTTAAAAGATTGATACATCGCGGCAAACTCAAGATGGATTTTTGCGGAAATCAAATCCCGTAAGGGCTTGACACGGAATCGATTCAGCTAAATTGAGATTTGTGTTCGAGCAGATGCAATAATGGTGAAAAAAGCTAGCGCGAGGAGAAGGGATTCACCAGCCAATGCCAGCCCCCCAAGCCTACGGCTTTCTTGACCACCCCGTGTAGCCCCACGAGCACAGACTTCGTCCGATTGTTCCCCGTGACGATGACTTTAGTGTGGCGGGGAAGCACAGACAGCTCCTCCTCGCCACTCTCATCCCCTCCGCACTGAGAAGCAATGCGCGGCGGACAATTCTCAACCTCCCGCATTTGCCCTTGAAGGAATGTACCAAAGATGGAATCGGGTGGAAGCGGAAGATTTCCGTCAAGCATTCAGGGCAGAGATCTGGGAAGGGAGGGCGGGATTTCGAAAAGATGGCGGCCGATCTGAGGGAGGGAGGGCGGGAAAAAACGGTCGGGAGCGAGATTTGGAGGGGGAAGCGGGAAAGATCAAGGGAGGAATGGCGATGGAGAAGCAGGGAAGGATTGAGGAGGAGGAGGAGGAGGAGGAGGAGATCGGAGCGATGGCGATCGGAGGAGAGGGGATCGGAATTGGTGAACAGGGAGAAGTGAGGGAGATCGAAACGGAGGAGGAGATGATGCGCGATGAAGCTCGCTTGTCGCCATAGCCATGGAGCTCATGAAATCAGTGAAAGCTTCAATTGTACGTGAAGTGACAACAACAACAACATCAATTTGGTTGGCACTTGCCACCCGAAGCTCAAACATTGCTCTTGCATTACATTAGGAGATCGCCATGGCCTCACACATCATGCACACTTCCATAGATGACTTGATCACATCTAGATGATGATGCAGGTGATGATCATCATCATCACCTGCATGCACAGCTTTGGACCATCGGAACCACGAGGAAGAGAGGGGGAGAGAGAGAGAGAGAGAGAGCAAGCATGCAACCTCGCGAGAGAGAGAGAGAGAGAGAGAGAGAGAGAGAGAGAAAGCAAGCATGTAACGTCACCATCGCTGGTCGCACCAGAGCCATCGAGATCAGAGCTGAGTTGAAGCACTGAAGCTTCTCATAGAAGAGGGAGAACATCCGTTGTTGCAAGAAGCTCGAAAGATTGTTCGTGCACATGGGGATGACTCGAGAGATCATGCACATGGAGAGATGGGTTGCAATTAGGGATAACTCGAAAATGTGGAAGATCGAACACAACAGGGAGACAACAGGGATGCATGGTGAAGCTCGCTAGATGGAGAGTTGTGGAAGATCGAAACAAAGAGGGGGAGAGAAGGGATGCAAGGTAAAGAAGGCTCGTCGCCATAGCCACGAAGATCAGAGCTCAACTAAATCACTAAAGCTTCAAGTGGAAGGGAGAACATCAATTGAATGGCAAGAAACTCACAAATCATGCAAATGGAGATGACTCAAAAGCATGCACATGGAGAGATGGGGTATCAAATGAAGCTATGGAAAATCAAAAAGAAGATTGAGAGAACAAAGAGGGATACATGGTTGAGATGGCTAGTCGTTGTAGCCATGGACAATTGTGGAAGAGCTCTTGAACATCAACAAGAAGGGGGATAGAGTAGGGATGCAGGGTGAAAAGGGTTGGTCGCCATAGCCATGGAGATCAGAATGAGTGAAGCTTCAAAACTTCAACTCAGAGGGAGAACCTCAATTGGTTGGCAAGAAGCTCAAAAATTCATGCACATGGAGATGACCAAGGAGATGACTCAAAAATCATGTAAATGGAGAGATGAGTTGCAATTGGGTATCAAATGAAAATGTGGAGGATCAAACAGAAGAGGGAGAGAGATTGAATGCATGCTTCCGATGAGTTGCCGATAGTACCTATCATTGACTGTAGGCTTATCTAGATCTTTAGAAAGTTTCAAACTCTGTTTCATAGCAGTGGTTGCAATCTTGCAATCTACCATATGAAACTTCTTCAAGAGATTGTCCACATATGCCAAGACAATGGTGCATAAGTCCAAGATCTTTCACGTCGAACTTTGCAGATAAGTCTTGTTTCAGCTTGTTGATGAAGCTATCATTGCTACCTGTCACAATCAAATCATCTACATACAAAAGTGCAATAGTAATGTCTTCCCCTTGAACTTTGTCATAGAGGGTATGATCTACATTGGACTTCATGTATCTCATATTAGCAAAACACTTATCAATTCTGCTATAACAACTTCTGGGTGCTTGCTTTAAGCCGTAGAGACTTTTCTTGAGATGGAAAACCTGATTCTCTTTCCCTGGTTCAACAAAACTTGCTGGTTTCTGCATGTAGACTTCCTCATCTAGGTAACCATTAAGAAAATAAGTGTTGACATCTGGCTGATACACATTCCATCTGCTGAGTGTCACTATTGATGTAAAATCCTTTTGCAACTAGTCTGCCTTTGTATCTTTCAATGCTTCCATCTGGATTGTACTCCACTTTGTAAACCCATTTGTTTGCTATGGCCATCTTTCCTGGTGGAAGGTCGCCATGGATGTTTTTATCAAAGGTATATATATATATATATATATATATAAACATAAAGTCCTGATAAAATTTTATCAAGCTATTTTTTTTTGTTTCACAAATAGCACAAATTTGTATCTTTTCTTTTGAATTCTGAAGTAAAGTACGTAAATCCTGGCGAAACTTTCAATTTTTTCACATAAAAGTTTCAAATCCTGGCGACTATTTCAAACATTGATTTTTATTAAGGCATACAAACTTTCGACACCAATATAAATTTTTGCTTCTTAGCGAAACTAACATGAAAAAATCATCCCTGAAGGTCGCATAAGTTCCAAGTGTTGTTTTTGTACAATGTTTCCATTTTTTCATTCATAACAATCTGCCATTCTGACTTATCAACTGCATCTTTGAAGTACAATGGCTCTTCTATAGCCAGGATGGTAGTCATAAGAGCATAATTGATGGTTTCAACCTACATTTCTTTGCCTTTTTGAGCATATATCATTCTTGCTAGTGGTCTGCTTTCCCTACTAGTAGATTGCTTTCCCTACTAGTAGATTGCCGGAGTTGCTGCTCTTCTCAAGGTGTCTCTGGAAATTCTTGCTCTTCTTCATCAACCTTTTATGTAGGTGACTGATTAATTGATTTGTCTATCTCCTGTGTATTTGATGTTTTCCATTTTGATTTCTCATCAAAGATTACATCTCTGGAGATTATGACCTTTTGGTTGATGGGATCATACAACTTGTATGCTTTGCTCTCTTCACTATAGCCAACCATGATATGCATCTATGTGACTTCACATCCAACTTTCTGCAATAATTGTCATGTATGTGGGCATATTCTATGCACCAAAATATGTGAAGATGCCCAATGCATGGCTTGTATCCAGAGAATGCTTCATAAGTTGTCATACCCTAAATGTATCAAATCAAGTATACCTCTTGCTCGAGAGGTGCTTCTGTCAAAATTGGTTCTCTTTTGTTTACCGAAGCAACATGCTTCGCAAACTTTTCCTAGAAAGTGAAGTTTCAGAAGTCCAATTTCCATATTCTGATTTCTGAGCTTTATCAAGCTTTTGAAATTGACATGTCCTTATCTCTTGTGCCATACTACAAAAAGTGGCATCGGTTGCTACTGAGTTGACATGGCATGTAAATTTGAAACTGAAGCTAGCATTCTAAACAAGCATCCTTCCTTGACTGCTTTTACTACTAATTGATATCCTCTAGACTTATCTCTAATAGTGCATTCATCTCCATCGAAGATGACTCTATAGTTGCATTCTGTCATTTGCCCAACTTAGCTGAGCTTCAAAACATAGAGTACATCTTTCACTAATCCTTTCGTATCAGTGAAATTATTCAAAGGGACAATGCCTTTCCCTTGAACTGGATTTTGTGTGTTATCTGTAGTGTAGATAACATTCTTCTGCCCTTCTAATGGTTTCATCTCTGTGAACCATTGCTAATGATTTGTATATGAGATGATGCACCACTGTCGATGTACCTGGGATCTTGATCTGCTTGATCAACTAGATAGCTTCATTTCCCTTTTGAATTGCAATCAATGTCGAGATACACTGTATCTATCTTCTACATATCCTCACTTGCAAGAAACATATTCCGACGTTCATTGGCATAATGACTATGACTTGAATGTCCACCGTGATGATTTCCTCTTCCATGGAAATTCCCTCAATTGCTTCTGGATTGACCTCCTTGATCGTACTACTTCTTGCAGCAATCTCTTTCATAGTGTCCAAACTTATGACAATGGTTGCATTGAATGTTTGACATGTTGGTGGATGCATTCCCTCATCCTTGAAATCTTTCTCCGTTGGAATGATTTCCTCTTGGATGCTGATGCTGATGCTACTGAGGATGCGGTGTTGACTTTGATGTTGATGATGACCGCTCCACTGAGGTGCTCTACCTGTACCTCTGCTTTTATCTAAAGCTATGAATGCTTGATCATTAGAGTGACATTTGCATGCGTGAATGGCTTGAGTCCTAAGTTATTCACCAAGTAACACTGACTGTAGCTCTTCCAGTGCTGAATCTGTTGTTGAATGGCAATACTCTGGACTTGATTCTCATGTCCCTCTCCTAGTCATTTAGGATGACTTGAACCATTTCTGTGGGATTCATAGTCTCTCATACTGCTGCGAGTTGATTGTTGTACTACTTGATTTTAAGTACGTAAGCATGACCAGTTTCATTGCTGTTGTGGAAACTTTGGTTGATCTGGTTTCTCAGTGAGAATCCTGGAAGTGTTCTTAGACTTGTAAAGAGCTGCGAACATATCCCATGATTCTTTGGATGTCTTCATTGTGTTGAGATGTCCTAGCATGACTTCTTGCACATTCTACTTGAACAAGTGATATGCATATTTGTCTTTCTTGTCCAATTTCGCCTATGCTCGGGCAATGGCAAGATCTACTATAGATGTGGACATTGTTGGTGCAGGTGTAGATCTTGCTGCTTGTGCTGAAGCAATGGTGGGAGTTGATGCTGTACCGTCCGATGTACCGTCCGATGGTTTAGGTATAGACCCATTGACATACTCCATTTGTCTTGAAGTACAAGATTTGTCTCCATTCGGTATTTCTATGTGTCGTACTTTAAATTGTCCACCTTAGCAGATGCCTCCAAATTGAGGTTGCTAGTGGTAGACATGGTGCAAGAAAATGTACTCTACAGGTTTGTGAAAATCACGGTCTGAATCAATTGCAATATCTGAGACGTCGATGAAGATAGGATTGTAATATATAATCCAATATGTTACAAAGATTGTGGCAAATAATGTCGAGAATAGCCAAGAGGCTTTACAAGGCTTGAATAAAGTGCACAATGTCAGAAAATAGCCAATGAAATCTTTACAATGGTGGCATGGGAGTGTAAATCAAATACTATGCAATCTACCCGCGCTGATCAATTGGCCAATGTCTCTGTAAACTCTAAAGTCTACTCACTAATGCGTGGAAGGTCAAGTTTCAAGTAATGTGATGATGTGAAACCTTATGTGAGCGTAGGGACTGACTTCTAGTAGGAACTATTTGGGAATTTTTGGGCATGGCTTTGATTGGCTGCTTTGGAGTTCTCTCCTCTAAGGATGAACTATACTACTTTGATCTACCAACCGTTGAGCGATGAAAAGCAAAAAATAATTCCCTTTCTTTTCTTTGTTTTAGGTGATGGGTCAAATGCGTCAATGTAGAGGCTTGTGTGCATGCAAGAAGTGGATTTGATTTTGAGCCTCAAAAGTCTATGATACTTACACCTAAATATGTACATGTTGTGACAACTGCGTAGAGCACAAAAAATTGAGTGTTTTTCCTTTTTGGAGCACCCTCAAATTCTTCCTAGATCAAGAGATACACCTTGATCTATGTGGAGGGGCAAGAAAGGATGAGGTGATGATGTGGCAGTTGGAGTCACATACAAGACTGTGCCTATAGAGAGGTGTGCAAATGGAGAACTGGCCAATGGTGCCTGTGTAGAGGCAACCGTGCCTGCCAAGGGACTACCACGTGTTTGTGCTGAGGTGGCAAGGTGCATGGAAGTGATGACATCCTTTGTGATGTGTTAGATGACGGTATACTGATGTGGCACAGTGACATGTCAGCAATGACATGGCAAGTGTGATTGGGATGCAGATGTGGTAGGATAAGATGTGATGACATGGTAGTAGCTCTATGGTTGCCACATGGTAAGATGTTCACCAACCCTATCCAATAAGAGTCCCTCACCCCTTTTCTGCTCCAACCCTCATTAGGTAACCTCCTTTGTCTCTATAGTGATAGAACCTAGTAACATGAAGAATAAGTTCTAGGCCTTGCCAATTGAAGCCTACCATTTGGCCACTGAGTTTTAAGCAACAACTTTTTTGTGAGCCAAGGCCACCATGAGGACTCAGCAAATGCAAATTTAAGGTGAAATGTTGACCTTACGTTACAAGCCAACTTGATTCAAGGGCACGTTAGGTTACCATGGACAACTTGGATGGAGACCATGCATGAAGGCACCGCTGGAACCAATCAACCAAGAAATGTTATTCCAAGTTAATAGGAAAAGCCAACACAGGTTACACTGAGGAACCAACTGTTATCAGGTGGTTTAGCGAGTTTTGAGGTCTTGTTTAGGAAGGCAGTACATCTCAACCACTTTAGTTTCTAGGTACTTAGAAACTTAGTTTGTAGGTACCTGAGTTTGTAGGTCTTGTTTAAGAAGGCGGTACATCTCAACCACCTGAGTTTGTAGTTACTAAGAAAATGAGTCCAAGATAGAGCATGCTCACTCCAGATCCTCTAATTTGTCTTGTTAGGATCTACATAAGCTAAAAGGAGTTGAGTCTAGCTACTCTTAGAGAGTGTCAAGCCTCACCTAAGATGATCATCAAAGAGTGTCTGAGCATTGAGCCTTTAGCTACACCTATTTGTATCTAAGTGGTTCTATTCTATATTACAAGTGCTAGGTGTATCTTTGGATTTCCTTTCCATTCCTATACTGCTTGTATTAATTACACCTATTTAGTCACCCATTTCCACACGGTTTTTCCCACAATATAGACCCCTTGATAGATTTCAACGTCTAACTCTACATTTTGAGCATCCTGTAGTCTTTTCACAAGGAGAAATCAGAGGAGTGGAAGAGATGGAATCTTCCTTTAAGCATTGTGCCTACTCCAACAACCAAGGGGTGATGAATCAAGACCATCAACACACCTTGCACTTTAATTCCTTTGCCATCTTGGATGCCACCTTTTTTTGTTCTTTCCAATTGATGTTTTTTTTTGGAGGTGGGTCATTATCAATATTAGGTACTTTTCCTTGAGACCTAATAATGGCATTTGTGTTGATTTTCTCCATTGCTTGAGCCTCTACATGTACTTCTCAACAATACGGATCAATCTCTCATCTTTTAGCATTGCTCTTGAGTAGCTTGATGTGCTCCAACCATAACTTGCATTTAGCCTTGATATGCCCATCTTCTTCACAAAAAGGACATCTAATCCTCGGTGGTTCTTGGTCTTGGCCTTTATCACCTATACCTTTTCCTTTTCCCTCCCTTTTCCTTGACTTTGCTTGGGCCTTGGAGGGTGTTCAACCTTGGTTTTAGTTTCTTATGCTGCCTTGTTGACATTTCAGTGTGTTTCTTGGCATACCAACATTTTATCTGATCGTGCCTAAAATTTGAACTTGTTTCTACATTCATCTTTAATCTGGGTATGTTGAAATCACTTATTGCACCATTTCTCATTGGCTTCGGGTCTTCCTTAGATACCAAATTCTCACAAATAAATCTTGAGACTTGACTTAAAGTTATCTCTTTCAATTGAGGTGCTATCTTCATCCCTTTCTTCTTTTTCTTAGGCTTTCTTGCACCACTTTCCTCCAAAGCAATAGCTCAATTTAGGAGGTTGTCATATGTCTAGGTTGGATTCACAATTTCAAAGGAGTTTTTGATTGCATTCTGTACTCACCTGATCAATGAGGGCCTGCATTTGAAGGCACAAAATCTTGGATGAACTTGTTCTTTTTCTACTTGAAGTCACTCAACTTGAATAAAAAATCTTCTTCATTGATCTCCTTTTTTAATCTTTTGAGAAATGCCTTGAACATGTATTGCCATTGAAAAATCACTAATTGGAAATTGGTTGAACCCATCTTTGAGCTATCTTGACCACGATACATGGGAAATAATTCATGTACTCTTCGTTGGCCATTGCTCTATCAATATCATAGACCTACAAGAATCTCTGCAATTGGTTGTAAGGATATTCTTCCTTGAATCTTGTCCTTCTTCAGGTCAGTGATTTGGGGAGGGCTATTGAGGTTGAGGTTTGGGTTGTTTGGCATGGTGTTGCTTTGTCGATGGCATTGTAGGCCTTTTTCCCATCTCATCAAGTTGCTTTAGCTTGGCATTTCACACATAAAATAGTTCCCAGTGGTGGTGAGAGTGCCATGCATTGATGGATTTTACTCTTTCTATGATGAGGGAGCCATTTATGTGGAATAAAGCAAGTATCTCTTGGGGCTTTTATTTGTGCAATTTATTCATGGTGCTGAAAACATGTGGGGGCTCTATGCATGACTAGTGAGGTGGGAATTCCTCCTATATGCTTAGTTTCTTGGGGAGTGTTGAGATATCGAGCTCCACTCGTGATATGCTAGGGTGACCATTGTGCATTTATGTCACCGACTTGTTAGCTGCAGATGTAGTTAGTACACTGCCCATGAATAATAGTTGGATGACATCTATCTTTATGTACTCTAGTTAGTGGCTCAGTTAGTATGCCACCTTACTTAGCTGAGTTTGGTTTGAGACCCACATATAGGGTTCACCTATTCTTTTATACTAAGAGAGTTCTTTTGGCTTTCACAACTAAGAAGAGGAAAACTGTTTTCAGTGTCCACCTTTGTGTATATTCCCCCATTGTGTATGTGAGAAAGCTGCAAGTGAGACTCCTTCCTTCTCTCCCACTCTCTTCACATGGTATCAGAGCTCAGTTCATGGTAAGGAGCTCAAGAAAGCAAACCAAGTTCGCAGTGTCCTAGTAAGAGGATCAGTGTTGCTTTCCTTTGTTTTTTTTGAGTTTGGGAGCAAATCTCTATAGGTAGCATAGCCGAAAAGTGCAAGAGTGCACTGTCTCAGATTGGGACGCCCTTCGCAGTAGTGTAGCGAGAGGGCAGTATATGCTATAGGTAAGGGCAAAGCCCTTGGTGAAATTCTTTTTTTGATTCGAGACCATTTTAGGGCCCGTTTTGGTGGTGGAAGTTTTCCACAGGCACTCAGGAAAGTGCCCTGTTTTTGTTGTGCGACCACTATTCTGCAAGTCGATGAAAAGTTATCGTAGAAATTACATTGTATGCCTGTGTGCAGAGATATTGGGAGTGATAGAATCATTCTTATCGCCTGTTGATGTATAATCATGTGCCAGCCTTTAAATTCTTGCAACTCCTATTGATTGGGAACATTAGGAATAATCGGTTCTTGTTCAACTCCAGTAATGAACTCCCAGCCTTTTCCCTTAAGGAAATTCATCATTCTAAACTTCCATGCTTGGAAGTTGTTCTTGTTAAGCTTTTCAGTGACAATCTGTGAAAGAGCATCAGACGCCATTACAAAACACTGCAAAAAAACAACACTTCTGCCTCACAATGGCAAATCTCCAAAACTAAAAGAGTGGTATTTGACCACACAATAAAGGTCGCTTGATAGCAAAAGGGAAGAAGAAGGGCAGGATGTTTACATTGGATGCGGACATGCCTGAATTGAGTGTTAAATAATCAATAATTTGATCTGCAAGACTCGATTTGATGCCTCGAGCCTTGATCATGTTCTGGAAAGCCTGCTTTATATTTGCGTTCAGGTCTCTGA
This sequence comes from Dipteris shenzhenensis, assembly GCF_047967505.1. Classification (NCBI taxonomy): domain Eukaryota; kingdom Viridiplantae; phylum Streptophyta; class Polypodiopsida; order Gleicheniales; family Dipteridaceae; genus Dipteris; species Dipteris shenzhenensis. The sequence goes on along the minus strand of NC_141614.1, from coordinate 29,707,991 downwards.
AAGAAATGCCATGGACAAAAGCTACGTCATAAAAAACAGAAATTGTAGCTGTATTTTTCGTACTCTGAGGAAGAGTATTATCTGGCATAAATGCATTGGTCATGTTAATGTACAGTGACTTAAATTAATGCAAGCCCAAAATATTATTGCATGATTGCCTAAGTTCAAGGTTGCAAAAATGCATAAGGTATGTGAAGCCTGTCAATTTGGAAAATAGGCAAGGAAACCATTTCTTAGACATGTTCAAGAGAGTAAGAGGCCATTGGAATTAATCCACTCTGATGTGTGGACTACTAAAGCTGCATCTATTATTAGAGGCTGTCATTATTTTGTCACTTTTATTGATGACTACAGCAAAAAAGTTTGGGTGTATTTTATGAAAAAGAAAAGTGAAGTGTTGGGCATTTCAAAGCTTTTAAAGCTATGGTTGAAAAAGAAATAGGCCTACAAATAAAATGCCTAAGGTCAGATGGAGGGGGAGAGTACCTCTGGGAAAAACAGGCATATTGGAGAGGTATCTCGTGCCATGCTCAATGAAAAAGACCTACCATATTATTATTGGGCTGAACTAGTTGCTACAGCAGTCTACATAATGAACAGGAGTCCCATTGCAACAATACATGCATGACGCTAGAGGAGAGGTATACTGGTAGGAAACCAGACATTTCTCATTTGAAAGTTTTTGGTTACATTGCCTATGTTCATGTGCCAGATGAGTTGAGATCCAAGTTGGATCCAAAAGCTGAGAAGTACATCTTTATTAGTTATTCTCTGCGGCAGAAAGGGTATAGATGCTATAACCCTTCTACTTGTAAGTTTATAGTGAGCAGAGATGTTGTTTTTGATGAGATGAGCAGCTGGTACAAATGTGATTGGTGATGTAGATGTACAAAATGGTAATGTTGCACAAAATTCACAGCAGCAATCACAAAATATTAGTGGACTTGTAGTGTCCTCTAGCAGTGGTTCACATACTTCGCCATGGATAGGCAAATTAAGATCAGGAGTATCTCCTCAAAGCAATGCAGATAGTAGTATGCAAGTATCACAAAAAGGAAAAGAGAAAGTAGATCAGCCCATGGTTGATGTGGATGCAGGTCATTCTTATGTGGATGGTGAATCCAATGGCTCAGAACAGAGCCTTGATGATGAGTTGGGTATTCCTTCTATTGTTACACCTAGAGTAAGGAAGACAAGGGATGTTTTGAGAGCACCTGGTAATGAGCCTATTTTGCATAGGTCTACCAGAGCTAGATATCCTATGGATAGGCTAAAATATGATGGATTTACAACCATTCACTATGCCTATATGGTCAAAGTGATACATGAACCAGAACCCACATCTTTTGAGCAAGCCATGGGAAAAGAAAAATGGGAGAAAGCCATGGATGAAGAAATGGATGCCTTGGAAGCAAATGCTACATGGGAATTGGTGCCTTTGCCTAAAGACAAGAATGCAATTGGCTGCAAGTGGGTTTATAAGGTGAAGCACAATGCAGATGGTTCTGTGAACAGATACAAGGAGATTAGTTGTCAAGGGGTATGCACAGACATATGGCATTGATTATGAAGAAACATTCAATCTGGTTGCAAGGATGGCAACCGTAAGAGCAGTCATTGCTATGGTTGCATCAAAGGGATGGCCTTTACATCAGATGGATGTAAAGAATGCTTTCTTGCATGGTGATTTGCAAGAAGACGTCTATATGGAGTAGCCACCAAGTTATGTTCATGCTGTTCATCCTGAGTTTGTTTGCAGGTTGAAGAAAGCCTTGTATGGCTTGAAGCAAGCACCCAGAGCATGGTCTGACAAGATAGGATAGTATCTTGTCACTATTGGCTTTCAGATTTCCATTGCAGATTTCTCACTTTATGTGAGAAAAATAGAGAAAGGCATTATGCTGCTTGTCATTTATGTTGATGATTTGATCATCACAGGTGATAGTGATGAAGATATCCTTCATGTGAAAATGCTATTGAAGAAGAAGTTTGAGATGAAGGATTCAAGAGAGCTGCATTACTTCTTGGGCATTGAGGTGATTAGATCCACAAGTGGGATATGGCACTTGCAGAGGTAGTATGGATTGGACATGCTGTTCAAATATGGGATGACAAACTGTAAGCCTATTTCAGTTCCTTTGGAGCAGAATGTGAAGCTGAGCACAAATGCAGGTGAGCTTCTGGAAGACCTTACTATGTACAGATGCATAGTAGGAAGTTTGATTTATATGAATATTACCAGGGCAGATTTGAGCTATGCTATTGGGTTGGTAAGTCAGTTTATGCAGGCTCCAAGGAAACTGCATTTGGATGTGGCTAGATGCATACTGAGGTATGTGAAGTTCACATTGCAGTATGGACTATTTTATGAGACTAGGGTTTAGATACAGTTGCATGGATACACTGATGCTGATTAGGCTAGTAGTATTTCTGATAGACGATCTACCAGTGGATATGTGTTCTCTTTTGGGAGTGCTGCAGTCACTTGGAGCAGCAAGAAACAGCCTACAGTTGCCTTGTCAAGCACAGAGGCTGAGTACAAGGGTGCAGCAATGGCTGCATGTGAGATAGCTTGGTTGCATAAGCTACTTTATGATATGCATCAGTCTATAGATGGGCCAATTGTCATTTATTATGACAACATGAGCAGTATACACTTGGCAAATAACCCAGTCTATCATGCTAGAACAAAGCAGAGGTGCATTATCACTATGTGCGGGAGAAGGTTCTAGTAGGTTTTATTGATCTAGTTTATGTCAGCATAGAGGATCAGGTAGCTGACATATTCATGAAGGCATTGGGTGCAAAGAAGCTGCACAAGTTCAAAGACCTACTTGGTGTGTAGGAATTTGGATTGAGCTCAAGGGGGAGTGTTGAGATATCGAGCTCCACTCGTGATATGCCAGGGTGACCATTGTGCATTTATGTCACTGACTTGTTAGTTGCAGATGTGGTTGGTACACTGCCCATGAATAATAGCTGGATGACAGCTATCTTTATGTACTCTAGTTAGTGGCTCAGTTAGTATGCCACCTTAGTTAGCTGAGTTTGGTTTGAGACCACATATAGGGTTCACCTATTCTTTTATACTAAGAGAGTTCTTTTGGCTTTCACAACTAAGAAGAGGAAAACTATTTTCAGCCTCCACCTTTGTGTATATTCCCCCATTGTGTATGTGAGAAAGCCGTAAGTGAGACTCCTTCCTTCTCTCCCACTCTCTTCACAGGGAGTTCATAGGGTAGCTGACTCAGTCACATCACCTTTGAGTCCTAGGTTGAAATCGATTGTACCTACCTACATGTGTGAAGATGTACACACGCCAGTGAGTGCTCATGATATAATCTAATGCTAGCTATGGAAGACTTGGGGCTCTCAAATCTTCATTATTATCAGGGATGGTTTGTGTGTTGATGTAGTGGCAGTTTAGTCGGCTCCCATTTATTATTGTGGTGAATTGGACTCTGTCTAGTGTTTCTAGTAGCACAACTCCAATTGGATTTTCCCCCCCAAAAAAAAACTCCAATTGGATTCATTTTTTAAACCCTATATGGCCCTAGATATTTGAGTTTGACCTTGTGGACTTTGGCATTATATAGTAGAACTAAGTCACTCACCTTAATCCCTTATCCTTGAGGCTTCAATCAAACCATGTCTTCTATACAATAGAACTAGGTCACCTTCCTTGATCACCTTATCCTTGAGGTTTCTATCAAACCATGCCTTCCTTCTTTGTTGTTCTGCTATCATGGCATGGTAGGAAATGAACCTTATCTTTGTATGCTTTTCTAGTTGATAGAGCCTTTCCTTGAGAAACTCATGGTCTCCCATGCATTCTTATACTGTTATGCATAGGTTTGGTATTACAAATTCCAGTGGGACCATTTATTCAAGGCTGTACACAATTGAAATGGTGTAAATATTGCTCGAGCCTTTTGTGTGGTTTGATATGTCAATAAGGCTACATTAAGCTTTTCTACCTAACCAGATCTCTTGGGCTCCACTATTTTGGTGAGGATAATACATAGTACTTTGTTGGTGGACTCACCTTGTGCATTGCCTTGGGAAAATTAGGGTGTTCTTTTTCTGTGGATACTCATAAAGCTAGACAAAAGTTATTGGATTACATCCTTGACAAAATGTATGCCTCTATCTGACACAATTTCAATGGGGCATCCAAATCATGGCTGCACATAGATCTGATCCCGAGGATTGGATCTATGTGCAATATTTCACACGGCTACACACAAAACCAATCCTGGGGATCAGATTTGGGTGATGATTTGCAAATTCAAAAAAATAATCAATTATTCTATATTATGAAATATTGTAAAGTGAAATTCAATGAATTTGAGAAAGAATCTAAAGATTCCACTCACTTTGTGGATTTTTCTGCCATTCTAGATGCTAGGTGGGATTTGGTAGGGTGTCAGAGTTGGCAAGAGGGGGACTAGCTTCTAGGGAACAATGAATAATGAGGGATAAGGGTTTAAGATTTGGATTTTATAGTCTAAGATAATTAGATCCTCCTCCATTACTATTTCAAGTCCAAAATACGAAAAAAAGGTTAAAATCTCATTTGTATTTTTGGGCTCAAAATGGATAACTTTTTTGGGTGTCCTCAGTATTCATGGGCCATGCCAGATACTAGAGAAGGTTCATACTTAGGTATGCCATGATTGCAAGACCCCTTTATAAGGTACTTGTGAATTTCATGTATGTGAAAGAATGCAAACAAGCATTCAAAACCCTCAAGTGGAGATCGATTACATCCTCCCATACTAATGGCTTCGAATTGGGACATTGAATTCCATGTGCATACAGATGGTTCCAAATATGTGGTAGGGAGTGTGTTATGTCAACCTAAAAAATACAACAAGGACTACCCAATCTACTTTGCAACAAGTAGGTAGTTGAAAGACACACAGGTCAATTACACTACCACTTAAAGAGAAGCCCTAACTTTGGTCTAGACTGTAAAGAAATTTTGACATTATTTATTGGTCATTGACTTTGTATTTTACATTGAAATAGCCAAGAGGCTTTACAAGGCTCAAAATAATATGCAAAAATGTGGGAAAATAGCCAATAAGGCTTTACAATGATGGCTTGTGAGTGCAAACTGAAATTATGTGCAATTTGCCCACTGGACAATCTAGCAATATCTATGAATACTCTAGAGTCTGCTCATCACTGATGTGAATACAGTTATTTCTCAAGATATGCACATGATGATGTGAAACCACATGTGAGCATAGGGATTGACTCTAAGTAGGTACTAGTCCAAAATTTTTGGGCATGGCTTTGATTAGTGGCTTTGGAGTTGTCTCCTCGATGGGATGAGCTAGTCTACTTTGATTTAGAGCTAGACCAATCATCGAGTGATGAAAAGAAGCAAATAATTTGTTTTTGTTTTGAGGTGCAGGGTCAAATGCATCGATGTAGAGGCTGGAATGTGTGCAGAAAGTGGATTTGATGTCAAGGCTAAAAAGTATAGGATACAATTTTTGAAATGTGCACATGATGTGATGAGCATGTAGAGCACAAAAGGTCGAGCGGTTTTCCTTTTGGGACCACCCTCAAATTCTTCTTGGATTAAGAGATATGGCTTAATCTAGGTGGAGAGGCCAAAAAGGAGAAAATGATGATGTAGCAACTGTGTTCACATGGAAAACTGCCCCTGGCAAGGGTGTGCTTGTGGAGCACTGTGCGAGGTGGTAATTGGTTGCACATGCAGGTGCCTGTGTAGAGGTACGTGTGCCTAGCAAGGGCTGCACACCACGTGGCAATTCTCACATGGTAACATTGATGTGGCATTGGTGACATGGAACTATTGATTGAATGCTGATGTGGCTGTCTGGTTGCAAGTTGTTATGATGTGGTTTCCTATGTGGTTCTGTGGGTTAGATAATGAAGGCTAACATGGTAGCTGACTGGTCAATGCTGACAGGTAGTCAGTGGCATTGCTGAGATGAAGTCCGTTTTATTGAGAAGGCATGTGTTGAGGTGCTTGGAGTCTGCAAGTCATGGAAGATGTTGGAGGCGATGTTGTGGCGCCAGTGAGAGCATCGGTTGGAGCCGTCCATTGTGGGTGGCTATGGCAAACATTGCTTGGATTGTGTGCCTCCTTTGGTCATCTGTTAGCTAGCTACTATAGAGGTGTTCTGTGAGCATTGCTCATACAAGCTCCTATCTATGAGGTCACAGGTGTTGTTCAAGCTTGTTCGTATGTCTGCCGCCCGATTGCTGTGGAGCTTTAGTCGATGGCATTCATTGTGCATGGAGCATTTGAGGCATTACAGCTTCTCTCTTTGGGTGTTGATTTTCCAGTCCATAGGTAGTGTTGCTTAGGGTTGTTTGTGTGAGCTTACATTGTATGAGATGCCCCGTGAGCCTGTGTTGCCGTCACCTTTAAGCTATTGGTCATTGTAGACACCATGATAGTCATTGTGTGAGTTGGCTATTAGATAGGCGTAGCTTAGTTGTAGTTATTGTTGTGTTCACTTAGGAGTTAATCGAGGCTGGGTGGTCGTGTGTCTGTTGGCTCGCTATAGAGAAATGTATTGTTGAATTTAGTTGTGTTTCCTTGCTTGAAAGTCACTGCCTCTTCTATGCTTGCTTAGTTATGGAGCTTCGTGGCACAGTCCTAGGCTTCCCTAAGTTGTAGATCTTTGTAGCAAGCTCTCTCTCTCCCACTAAATAGAGAATAGACTTCTCTATCTCAATAATTTTAAAGAACTATCTCACAATTGTCTCAATGGAAACACCTCTCTCTCTCTCTCCCACTGAATAGAGAATAGACTTCTCTCTCTCAACAATCTAAGAGAACTATCTCATTATTTCTTTTTGTCTCAATGGAAACATCTGTGTGTGTGTGTGTGTGTGTGTGTGTGTGTGTGGAAGAATAAACGTTGTAGTTAAAGATCTCTCAAGAAGTGAATCAAAATATCTCTCACAAGAAGGATCAAATGAAAGAAGCTCATAAAATGAAACCTCTCTTAAAGAACGGAATGGATGGATGGAAATTTCTCACATGCATGAAAAATTTCATCATCGGGATGAAAGAACAAACACTCATCAATTCACTCAATCTTTATCATGCTCTCACACTCTCAAGGATGTCACCTCATAGCAAAAGGTAGAACCGTGGTTTGATCCCATGAAAAGCTATGGAGAGAGGACAGAAGAAGAGTGGAGATGAGGATAGAGAGCATAGGTAGAGAGCACCCCACAAATGACTAACTGTACACTAGATTTAGTTCAAAATAATAAATATATACAAACTCCTTTAGGGTTAAGGTTACCAACCCTTGTGCCTTTTAGCATTCTATGTGTTGGTGCTATGCACATAGGATTACACATGATGTTGAAATGAATCCTTGACACAAGGGAGGAGTAAGGAGGAAGGGGAGGAGGAGGAGGAGGGAGGAGGAATAAGGGAGGAGGGGAGGAGATGGGAGCAAGTAGTACACTATAGTAAGGTCATGGTAAAACACTATAGTGTAAGGAAGCATGGATCCAATGGAGATCGATCATTTGAACACAATAGTGAGCTTGAACATTGAATCCCAAAGAGTGGTCAATTCATTCCATTGAGAGAGATTCATACATGGTCTCTAAACAATTTGTAGGTACCTCTAGGGTGGGAACTCTTTTGTGGGGGACCTGTTGGACAAGATTCCCTCCAATTTTTGGGGGGACCTCTTGGGTCTTTACACAAAGTGGAGGGAGCTCTTGAGTTCCTTCACAAAGTGGGGGAACCTCTTGAGTCCAACCACAAATTGGGGGGACCTCTTTAGTCCCTACACAATATGGGGGAACCTATTAAGTTGCTACATTTTTTGGGGAGACCTCAAAACGTGTAGGCTTTTAGTCTCTCTCTCTCTAGTTTATTATTTCTCTCTCTAGATCCTGATTTTGCAAGAATGATTGGATCTTTTCTAGAAAGGATTTTTGATATCCACATATATGATATTTCAAGATCAAGATATTACAAGCGGAGCTTTGCCGCTACTCTACACACATAATGATCTCATCTTCCTAGGTCTAGACTGCACTTCTAGCCATTGGTGCCAGAGGGTTAATACTTATGCTCAAAGGTATGTTTGACAAGCAGCATTCTTCTTGATTCTTGGATGTGTGATTGAGAGCGAGTGCATGACATGGCAAGTATTTCTATTATCATTAAGGGGCTCAACCCATTACAAATGGTTGTAACTATAGAATTGCTTATGCAACAATATGTTCGTGCAAACCTCACAATGATTTGACTTGGCTTGAGGCACAACTATCACTCAAAAGTAACATGGCTTGTCAAGCTCTGGGACTTCTATATAGACTCTCAAGGACTAGACAACTCAACCAAACCCATTCTACATTGGGTTCCCCACTTGAGTAATCTACCACTCTATCTAAATTTGTTGATTTCATGAACCAACTTCCTAATTCTTGGACAGAATCCTTTGTGAACTACTGGCACTGGTTGGACCACTTATGTGGCCTCCTTGTGCTTGCTCTGGCTATTTGGATATCTGCCGCTTGGGTAGCTAGAAGGTGGAACCCTAGTGCATGGTTGCCTGAAACTTGGGATGGCAGCTTTGGTGACCTAGGGTCAATAGCATGGCCATGTATGTGCTCTATATTATTAAGCCTTGGTCCCCCCCTAGACACTGCACTATACATGTGAAATTTATAAAGATTGTGAGTGGCAACTTATGGCTCCCTAGTTGGCTTAGGACACGGCCAACCTAGCACAAATCAACATTCTACAAATGGAACTTGATGCACTTTAGGTGGCCTTTATATATTTGATTGAGCCACGTGAGAAGTTGCAAGCCAAGCATGCAACACTTCAACTTCGGTAGTCTCCAATGCAATTTGATTTGCATTGGAGACTACCGAAGTTGAGCTTAGGAGACAAGGATGCATGTAAAATCACAACAATAGATAATTCACAACTTTGACATAACTCAAGCCATGGCATTTGCACTAAGCTTATTTGAGGAATTGAATAAGTTGTGAGTAGAAAATTCCTCCCTCTAGGTGAAGGTGGATACCCTAGAAGTTGAAGGTGGATACCTTGGAGCAAATCCAAACTCTGATAGGGCAACTACCAGTGCCATACAAACACTACAACAAGATGCCATGCCGACATGGTCCAGATGACCAAGATGATCTAGCAAGCCAAGGAAGCCCCTACTTTTTAGCCCCCTTCCAAGTTCCACACTCTAGCCATGTCTACAAAGAACATTGGTGCCAAAGCAGTTGCTGCCGAAGGCAACAGTGCAGTAGGGTCCAAGTAAGGAAGTACCCAGCCCACGCTGACAACAATGCCTAACTCTGATGACATGCATATAGCCTAAGCATTCTTATTATTGGAGACCGAGCTTCATCACTCCCAAGTTGTGCCTGGCCCTACATTCTTTCCATCACATCTTCTTCTCTAGGAGTGTGCATTGATAATGCAACATAGGCTTCTCCGTAACCTCATCTTCCAGTTTTTGCCGAGCCATTGCCCCTTGCCAAGGATGTTTTGCCTTCAACCCTTTTTACTCCAACAAATATTTTGCAAGATCTTCTTGACAAGGAGAAATTTTGAGTTTCTTATTATATCATGGACTTAATCTTTGCAATGGCTTGTGGAGAAGCCTCAACTCCACACACTCATTTGTACCAACTCCTAGCCTGAGTAATCCCCATGGATTATCTCTTGAATGACGTCTCCCTTTATGATTGCACTAACCATGAGTTTGACTTGGTAGTAAAGAAGCTAGATGACATCGGGTGATGTATAGGGTCGAGTGGCTGCCCATCATGCTTAAAATGTGTGAGTTTTCTAGGCCAATAGTGCAAACCTTGCCTACTTACTGTGCCTAACTTCTTCATCTCATTGAGTAGTTCCTAGTAGTCACCATCACTGAGGCCACCTTTATGTGGCATGCCTACTCAAAGTTTGCACGAGCCAAATCACAAAGTGGAACAAGCGACAAGTGCAGCACAAATGATACAAGTATGCACACCTAGGCCCTATGGATCTAGATGCAGTGGAAAGAAGAATGGTTCCGACACCCAATAGAGGTCCATATGGGCATTAATGGCCTTTATCCATGGCCTCCACCATTGGCCATAGGTAGCAAGGACCTAATTGGTCCCTACATTCTCTATGATCTATCCAGTGCACCTAGTTCCTCCTGGGCTTGTTTGTCTTAACCATCATCGATTTCCCTTTGTTGGAAATAGTGGACGGCCCCTAAACATCATAAGTCTTCTTTTGTAGCACCTTGTTGGCACTTTCATTTGGTCTAGCCACCAAGTTTTGAAGGCCAACTTGTTTTTCTATTTCGTGACTTTGTTCCACATCCAAGAGGACATAATCAATGTTAAGATGAGGTAAAATGTTGACCCTTAGTAATTTTGACTACCCAACATAAGTTCTTGAGTGACCAAGCACCAGGATTCCACCAACCAAGCGTCCAAGTGGTGAGACTCTGAGTGGCAAGGATAGGTAGGAGGAAACCATGCAGGTAGGCCAATTGGTAACAATGGATCCTAGATGTTTTGGGGTAGATTTTGGAAGTCAATAATTGAATCGTTCCTCAGCAACACTAGAATCAGCAAAGAGGAAATCATTCCAATCGAGGAAGATTTCAAGGATAAGGGAATGCATCCACTAACATGTCAAACATTCAATGCAACTACTCACAAGTTTGGACACTATGAAAGAGATTGCCATAAGAAACAGTACGATCAAGGCGATCAATCCAGCAGTAATTGAGGGAATTTTTGAGGCAGAGGAAATCATCGTGGTGGACATTCTAGTCATAATCATTTTGCAAATGAACATGGGAATATGTTTCTTGCAAATGAGGAAATGCATCAAATTGATACAGTGTACCCAGACAGTGTACCCAGACACTGATTACAATCCCAAAGAGGATTTCAGCCTATCAAGTCGACCAAGCGGAACAGGATCCTTGGTACATCGATAGCAGTGCATCATCTCACATGACAAATCATCAGGAATGGTTCATAGAAATGAAGCCATTAGAAGGACAGAAGAATGTCATCTACATAGCAGACAATACACCGAATCCAGTTCAAGGGACAGGTGTTATCCCTATGAACAATTTCACTAGTACGAAAGGATTGGTGAAAGATGTGCTCTATGTTCCAAAGCTCAGCAAGAACCTCTTGTCAGTAGGTCAAATGACGGAGCGCAATTATCGAGTCATCTTCGACGGAGACGAATGCACTATCAGAGATAAATCCAAAAGATGTCAACTACTAGTAGCAAAAGCTGTTAAGGAAGGACACTTATATAGAATGCTAGCCACAGTACCAAATAAGCATGCCATGTCAGCTCAACCGCAACAGATGCCACTATCTACAAAATGGCACAAGAGATATGGTCATGTCAACTTCAAGTACTTGTTAGATCTCAGGAATCACAATATGGCAATTGGGATTCCGAAACTACAGTTTCGTGGAAAATTTTGCGAAGCATGCTGCTTTGGCAAACAAAAGCAAACCAACTTTGTCAAAAGTACCTCTCATGCACGAGGTATTCTTGATTTGATACATACAGATGTATGGGGTTATGCCCATACCCACATCATCAATGGTTCACTTTACTACTTGACTTTCATCGATGACTACAGTAGATATTGTTGGGTCTACTTTCTAAAAGAGAAATCTGAAGTGTTTTTTAGATTTTAAGAATTCAAAGCCATGGTAGAAAACCAAACAAGCAGAAAGATCAAAGTCATGAGATCAGATAGAGGAGGTAAATACATGTCTTCAGCATTCATGAACTTTGTAGAAATCACGGCATTCAGAGACAATTCACATGTGCAAATACTCCTCAGCAGAATGCAAGAGCTGAAAAGAAGAATGGGACTTTAGCAGATAGTGCTAGAGCAATGCTTAGTGAAAAGCATCTTCCGAATCAGTATTGGGCAGAAGCAATAGCCACTGCACACTGTTTGCTTAATCGAACCGATACAAGGTATGACTCCTTATGAAGCATTCATTGGACACAAGCCACACATTGGGCATCTCCGCATATTTGGTTGCATAGCATATGCCCACATACATGAAAATCATCGCACAAAATTGGATGCGAAGTCACACAAATGCATCATGGTTGGCTACAATAAAGAAAAAAAAGCATACAAATTGTATGATCCCATCAACCGCAAGGTCATTATCTCTAGAGATGTAATCTTTGATGAGGAATCAAAATGGAAAACCTCACCTACACAAGAGATAGAAGTATCGACTTCACAATCATCTACAGAACAGGTTGATGAAGAAGAGCAAGAATTACCAAAAACACCCCAAATAGAGCCACAACAGCTCAGACGGTCTACTAGGGAAAGCAGACCATTAGCAGATTGACATATGCTCAAAAAGGTTAGCAATTCAGGTTGAAAACACCAACTATGCTCTTATGACTACCATCATGGCTACAAAAGAGCCAGTGTACTTCAAAGACGCAGTAGACAAGCTAGAATGGCAAACTGCTATGAATAAAGAAATGAGTCTATCTTCTCAATTTTGAGTTACAAAGGGGGGATAATTTTGTAATAAAATAAATCCAAAATCTAATTTTCTTTGACTTTGATTCTAGATAAAATTTGCAAATAAGATTAAATAAGAGGTTGAACATCTTGAAGGAGCTAGAAAATCTGAGAAACAAACTAGAATACAATATGAGATTGGGATCCAAGAGTGAGCCTCAGGAATCTGAGAATGAGCCCCTAAGAAATGTGGAAGATGCCTTTGGATATAGAGATAAAACATCTAACAATGTGCCTTCAGATTTTGAAATTGTCAGTTTGGATCCATTTCCAGTCTTACTATACAGATCCAAAATGGATAGAAATATGGAAGGGGCTATAGAATGTTGGCGTACTAGAATTTGCACCAAAATATATGGTTTCCATGAGGCTTGTCGAGATTTCGGGTGGCCAAGATGTGGTTATGTCTATGGCTAAACCAAAACCATTGATATCTATTGGAACAACAAAAGATTACTGAAAGAGTAGGGAGGGACCTGACAATAGATGAAATGGGTAGATGGATATGTCGATGAAGTAGACAACATCGGCATGATGTACTATCCACCAATTGTAGAGAATGTGCTAACCCAAAGTACTATGCAAATCTTGAAAAGAGAATACTAATTAGGTATGCAACGAAGATCTACTAAACCTCTCCCAATCTATGCATGGAAGGAAAGTAGAAGCTTAAAAACACTATCTAGTGCACTAAAGAACTTTGAGGGCACTATAGCTAGAGTTTGATGATGCTTGTGTTCATGAAAACGGTCCAAATGTTACTATTTGAAATAGCTTTGCTAGAACTAGAAATAGCAAAATAGGCGATGAACATATTGATGAAGATATTAATGAAGATAACTTGTGATTGAAGAAATAGCAAAATAGGCGATGAACATATCGATGAAGATGACTTGTGATTGAAGAATCTAAGTTGCGAGTACTGATGCTACCTGCTTGGATTCCCACAACACAAACAAGTTGTCATTGAAGCTTGGGAAGTACCTGATCTCATCAAGAATGGAAGGAGTAGGAAATTGGTGGTGGGAGGTGGATTCTAACTCGATGCCGGTGACCTTCGTTGGATTTTTGGCCATCAACAGTAGAGGTGCCACATCACTTTTCTGGCAATTTTGAGCATACTATTTGTGGCTGTTAGAGCCCATCCCTATGGACCCCCTACATCGGGTTCACAAGATGGCCTTGTCATTATGAGGGTCACACCTTCCAAAAATAGGAGTGCCATCTTCCAACAATGGTCTAGGGGTGCCTGAGGGTACCCCCTAGACCTTTTACAATTGTCTAGTGGTGAACCTGTAGCCCTCTGTGCAATCCAACCCTACCTAGCCCCACTGATTGTGAGCCAATTGAGAGGGGTATTGGGATGGGATGCACCACCTCCCCAACCTTTTGATAGCACCCTACAAAGAGAGTGTCACACCTTTTCTCTCCACAGTATGGGGATGGCCTCGTACCGGGATGCAAACTAAGCGATCACTTCGTAGTCTTCTATTTATAATTATAGAAAAACTTTGATCATACTACTTTGATCATACTGTGGGGATCAAATCTCCTGTGACCCTAGTCAGTGTAGAACTTTGTCCTAATGCCAAGCTTGCCCACGTCAGTGATACCTACTCTCAATATCGAGAGGGTCATTGAGATTGCTTCAAGTCTTCTTCATCCTTCTACACTACACAAGTAGAGTAGGAAAGGTCTTTTCGGCTTGGAGATATCCATGTACATAATGGGTGGGGATCTTTATTGCATTTAGGGCTTTTACAAAGTCATTATTTTTTGTCAGATTATAGTTTTGGATTCATAATACTTAGCCAATGTGCATTTGTGCATTGAGAGTATTAGAATGCCTTTTCCTTATTACTTTGGTCTGGTTAGCTAATGCATATTTGTGCGTTGAGTGTGTTAGAATGCCTTTTCATAGTTTTGCTTATTAGAAATCGTCACATGAGATGATAGTGATCCCCTACAAAGGCTTAGTATGTTTGTGTGTTCTCATGTATACATCTTTAGTCATATACAATCTTTGAATGAGCACATGTCTAATCTTTGAAGATCCTTAAATATATGCATTGTAGCCCCCTTGAAATACCCTTAATCCTTAAGACACATTTAGAATAGGCACCCAAGAAAAAAAGAAATAGATTGCATGAATAATAATTGTTGTAGCAGCCATCTATTCATCGTACTTTCCAAAATCTTTTTTGTACAAGCAAGCAAGCAACAAACATAATCATTCCACATTCCAATTAGCTACAATACCACATTCATGGTCACATGACACATTCATCCAAGAGACCACTTCATCATACCCTTAAACGAAAATATTAAGCCACCCAAAACTAACTAATGCTTTATACACACAAGTACTACAATGAAAGAAGGTTGCTCTAGAATTATGTTGCAAAAAGACAAACTAACTTAATGGTTTAGTTAAATGGAGTAGAGTGAATTTTCATGTGAATGTCCTCACACAACAATGAGAACACCATATGGATATAAAAGAAATGCTTACACAAGCACCATAAACAACATTTGTTTTTGCGAAAAAAGGATATATATTAAATTAAAAGAAAGAAAATTACAAAGCATCACTCAAAGCCTTATAGGCGATGGCAAAATGAACATTATGCTAGCTATAAAAGCTAGGTCCTGAAGAACCGCTTTAGCAACTGCTAATGGGAGCTTCTTAGGTGACTTGCGGTGATAAAAAACGATTCGATAGCCAAATGTTACGATTTACTTTAGCTGAATCCAATTCCATAACGCATACTGGCTCCAACTTACGTGACTCCCTTTTTAAGGCTCCCTACCCTCCATTATCATTTAATTGAAACTTCACCCCGCCCCCCTTTATCCCTTAGTTTAATCATGCCCTTGCTCTCTTTTCACCCCTGATTCTGTTCTCCACAACTATTTAATAGGAATTTTGATTTAAAGTTCTCTAGGTATGATGGAACCCCCAATAAGGCTTGCTTCCAAGTGAATAGTAAAGCCCAAATGTGCTTCAACATAAACAACATAAAGTGAATAGTAAAGGAGTGAATAGTAAAGCGCAAATGCGCTTCAACATAAACAACATTGGTTTGCAACCATTAAGAAAACTATAGTTTGGTTAAGATGCCAACAAACTGATAAAATGCACTCCACAAAAAGTCGAGATTAGCTGCAATCGGTTTAAAACAAGGCATTTTGTATGATTTTAGGCCAGTTTTATTCTGTTTTTGAGTACCACCACCTTGAGAGCAACAGCAAAATCTGAGAGAATGGGACGTGCAGCTTTCGTGTCTATCTTGTGGGTTTTAGATGATTACAGCCAGTATCATATTGCAACTAGGAAAAAGGAAGGTGAGAGAGTCTAATACTTACGAGCAATATCTTATAAAGATCAGATCAGCTCTTTGTTTCGAAACAAAGAAGCTTAAAGTTTATTGTATGCAGATGGAGCAGGTGCAGCTGTAGTGTTCTGGTGGAAGTCTCCTGACGATCCTTTGCAGCTGTACAACAACTATTTGAAGGTGATTTCTTAAGCAACAGGACAGTCTGTAAGATCGACGGTTTTTCGAGCTTTAGGAAAAATTTTTTGTCGCAAACCTGACTCGACTGGCACTTTCTTCTTTGGATCTGCTACTGTTCAAGTGCACCATTTTAGCACCAGCGCTTTATTGGATATTTTTATGGTGCTAAAGCACCTGCCCTGTCATGTCGAGCTTATTGAAGCCTTTATAATTGAGATATTCCATATTTCTTTATTGTTTACTTGACCATTGGCTATTGCAGAGAGGCACGATACTTCCACATTCCTGGCAAATCACAAAGGAAGCATTTTGTGTTCCTCGGCTGGAGTCAGAAGTAGCTAATGAGAAACAAGACAAGGCAGTGGTGGAGCCTGACAGTGTATTTCACATAGGTGATTTGGCTCACTTATTATGTTCATGAAGGATGGGAAATATTGATGGTATATCTACCTTGTATGAGTCTTCTGGAGGTTTGATACAGCTATTCTATGAGGGATGGCTAACTGGGCCGCTCAGGCTCTGGAAATGGACCAGAGACCCACTCGTGTATCCACTATCTTTTCACGTCTGCTGCAGAGGTGCATTGTCCAGGAAGACTTAGCAGTAGGCAGAGAACTACACAAACAGATTGTAAGAAGTGGACTTGAGTCAGATGCATATCTGGGGAGCTACCTGATCCGCATGTTTTCTTTTTGTGCGAGTTTGAGTGAAGCAAACCACGTATTCAACAAACTGCCCAAACCAAATGTGTACGCATGGAGTTCAATTATTTCTGCCCACGTCAAGTATGGACTCGATAAGTCAGCCATCAGTTTATTTCACCAGATGCAGGCATCAAACGTGCAACCCAATGGGCACATTTGTGTTGCAGTACTTAAAGCATGTGCCAGCGCATTAGCCTTAGGACAAGGGAAGCTAACTCATGCTTACATCATCAACAATGGTCTTGATTATAGTTTGTATGTTGGGAACACTCTGATTGACATGTATGCCAAGTGTGGAAACCTTGAGGATGCTCATGCAGTCTTTATCCAATTGCCGAGACGGGATTTGGTTACATGGAATGCAATGATTGCAGCATATGCACAGCTTGGACATGGCCGAGATGCTCTCTATGTTTTCCAGCAAATGCAAGAGCAGGGCATGGAGCCAGACAAGGTCACATTGGTTTGCTGTTTGAGAGCATGTTCCAGTATAGCAGCCCTTGATCAGGGCAAGTTAGTTCACATCTACAGTGTAGAATGTCAGTTTGAGTCTGATGGAGTTGTAAGTAGCACCCTTATCGATATGTATGCCAAATGTAGGAGCTTGAAAGATTCACAGACAGTGTTTGATAAATTGTTAGAGCGAAATGTTGTTGCTTGGACTGCGATAATAGCAGGATATGCTGAAAATGGGCATAGTTACGGGGCCTTCCAATTGTTTGAACTAATGCTTAAAGAGGGAGTGAAGCCAAATTGTGTAACATTTATTTGCATCCTGAAAGCGTTATCCAGCATAGCAGGGCTGGAGCAGAGCAAGCTGGTGCACCATCTCATTATTAATACTGGTTTGGAAACTGATGTCATGGTTGCTAGTACACTGGTTGACATGTACTCCAAATGTGAGAGCTTGGCAGAGGCCCGTATGGTATTTGACAGCTTGCAAGTTCGGAATTTGGTGACATGGAGTGCCATGATCGCAGGATATGCCAAGTATGGACATGGACAGGAGGTTCTTCACCTTTTTCAGCAGATGCAGCACGAGGGTGTGGAGCCGGACAATGTTCTATTTGTTTGCATTTTAAAAGCATGTTCTAGCACTTCAGCCCTTGACATGGGCAGGGCAGTCCATGCCAAGGCCATTGAAAGAGGATTTGAACAGGATGCGGTTATTGGCAAATCTCTCATTGATATGTACAATAAATGTGGGAGCTGTGACGATGCTTGTAAGGTTTTCAACAAACTGCCAAATTGTGATGTGGTAGCATGGAGCACCATGATCTCAGGGTTTGCACAGTGTGGTAATCATGAGTTGGCACACAAATATTATGAGGATATGCAAGACATTGGTTTGAAGCCTAATGATGTGACATTCGTCAGTCTTCTTGCTGTGTGCAGTCATGTGGGCCTACTCAATAGAGGCTGTCACCATTTCAAGTCAATGAGAGAAGATCATGATCTTTCACCAAAGATTGAACATTATATCTGTATGGTTGACATGCTCGGCCGTGCAGGTTTCTTATACAAGGCAGAGGACTTACTCCACACCATGCCATTTGAGCGAAACATTGTAGGGTGGACCTCTTTGCTTGGTCATTGCAGAACACGTGGCAATGTAAAGCTTGGAAAACAATGTTTTGATCATGCCGTCTCCATGGATAGCACAGGTGGTGCCAGTTATGTGCTTATGTCGAACATCTATGCTTGCTCTGGTATGATTGGTGATGCACAGAAAATAGAACAGTTGAGAAAGAGTACAAATGCATGGAAGAAGCCAGGCAAGGCACTTATTGAGGTAAATAAAATGGTGCACAGTTTCATTGTTGGAGATGAAAGCCACCCGCGAAGCAAGGATATATTTACAAAGCTGAAGGAAATGAGTGTGCGAATGGGGGAAATGGTTTGTATGCCAGGCTCGAACTCAGTAGCGTCAGCCATTTTTGATGAGGACAAGAAATATGCTGTGTGTGGGCACTGTGAGAGACTAGCCATAGCTTTTGGTCTCATATCCACACCAAGCGGCACAACTCTTCGAATATCAAAAAATCTGCGAGTGTGTATGGACTGTCATAATGCCACTAAGATCATATCAGAGATTGAAAAGCGGGAGATCATCATCGCTGATGCTTGCCGCATTCATCATTTCAAGGATGGAGCATGCTCCTGTCAAGATATTTACTGACAGCTCGACTGTTTCCTTTTTGGGGGGGAGCAAAGGGGGTGGGGGGTTTGCTTTTCTTGTGAAACTGTCTGGAGCCATTGAGCTTTTGTAGCAAACTTAATACTGAGATTGTGAGGTCTCATAGTATTCCATTGCAAAGGCAGATACAAAATGCAGCATGTTGAGTTGTCCTAGACTTGACGTGATGGTCAAGGAGGCCAGAACAGGTATACAAAGCAAAAGAATGGCTGCTTTGAGAGCACTCTTTCAATTTTCTCAAGAAAGAAAATACCTTTTTTGACCCTTTTTACCAAAAAAAGGAAAAAAGGTAACCTTTGTTGATCCTACTGGAAGGCATGCATACCTGGCAGAGCTTTTTGCAGATAATGTTTGAGAGAACCCTGGGTACTTCATCCACGTATCGTCCTGACCAAGGTATTGCTTTGGTACTTGATGTAGGAGATTTTGGGGAACTGTCCCCGTGCTCCTGTGTCCTGTGGCAGCTGCATGGAACCATTGAGTTTTTGTAGCAAACTGAATCCTCAGATTGTGATGTCTCATAGCAATTCATTTCAAAGGCAGAAAAAGCTGAAGGTCCCTGATTGTTTCAAAATGTAGCATGCTTAGGGGTCCCGGACTTCAATATGGTCGAGGAAGGCCAGGGCAGGCATGCAAAGAAAATACTGGCAGCTGTGAGAGCATTTTTTCAAATTTCTCAAGAAAGAAAGTAGTTTTTTTCTTCCGAATTAAGGGAAAAGGTAAAAAAGGTGCCGGAAGACATAGCATCGTCATCAGCTTTCAAGCATATGATGACATCACTAGGGGCACTAGTGTCAGCCATCAAGACTATCCAGCTTTCCTGCTAGTATGTTAACTAGCCTTTATCTTTAGACGGATTGGAGAGGCATGATAGGTTAATTAGCCTTTATCTTTAGACGCACGATAGGTTAAGGCACACGATAGGTTAGTGTTTATGGGTACAAGACTTCGACAAATATGAATTGATCTTCTCTGAATCAAAACAACAGGTCAACTTTGAGAGACACGCAGCTTGATCCTCTTTACAGCATATGATGGCATCACGAGGGTGTTGGAAATTAGATGGTCAGCTCCCCATGTGTGAGCTTGCGTATGAGGAGAGCATGGGGGGGTGGACCAGGATATTGTCTGTCATGTGGGCAGCAAACCAGCATAGGCTGCCAGGTGGGCAGCACATAGGCTGCTGCATGGGCAGCACACAGGAGCTTATCTAGATGTCAGTGGAGGCTGCATGGCAAGTGTCTGGAGCAGATCCAATGGATAGAAGGGAGTTGAACATTGGCACAATCATCTGGAATATTTTGGAGAAGATATGTGTAGGTAAGATACCGTGGAACAGGTCGCAATCAGACCAGGACACTGCAAGAGATGCTGGAACACGCGGCTGCTGCAGACAGCTGTACAGAACTGTTGGAGACTCGTACAGGAAAGCAAGGGCAGGTTCAGATCCAAGGCGGCTTGGATGGGGCAGACTGGCGACTACATGGTAGGGAGATCTGGCCAGCAAATAGGCTCGAGAATGGCTGGGACAGGGCAGAGGAGCCTGGGCCATTGGCAGACTGCCTTGTGGTGAGGTGGAACATTAAGGCAGCCAAAAGGCTGATGTGGGGCTGAATCCACAGACCAGCAGGTTGGCTCAACAGACTGGGTGAGTCAGCCTGTCTGGGACTGTCAGTTTCGGGGCCATTGGGCCCTATAAGATGAGAGCCCTTCGGGCTCATTCATCATCCAGTTTATGAGCAGATTGGAGCAGCATTTCAGCCAGGCTTGAGCCTTCATCCAAGGGGACTGGGAGCAACAAGGATAGACGCTGAGTTCTGCAGATAAAGAGCACTAAGGAGTCTTCATCCTTGGCTGTCTACCAGGGTAGCAAGGAAGACGGATCAAAGGGGGAGCTTGTGCCTCAAGATTGGCTGCCTTTCAGAGCAGCAAGGAGGTATTCCAAGCCTTACTTGCGGCTGGTTGGGAAGATCAGCTTGAAAATATGTTTGTGGGGTACGATGACGAGGCCCACATGGTTATGGTCTATTATGTATTGCATTGATGTATTCTACAATGAATGCCTGTTCGTATTAAATCACTCATGGAGTTTCTATGAAGTTTTGATTCTGAAATGCTATTTCAAAGATATGTTCTCTGTTCTGATTCGGAGGAGTCCTATTCCTATTTGGAGTCTTGTACCCCGTTAATACTAACCCATCACATGCCTCTTCAATCCGTCTAAAGAGGGATAGCATTCTCAAAGTCTAGTTAACTCACTAGGGGGTAAGCTGGATATTCTTGATGATTGACACTAGTGCCCCTGTGTGAAAGCAAAACAATGCAATGGAAGCCTAACCCCAAGAGTTAAGGTTATGTAGCCCAAGAACTCACACAGTGATATACTTGGAATCCAAAACGTCTTTTCCTTAGCGTGGATGTGCAGCAAGTAAATGGACAATGCACAAGAGAGATGTAGAACCAACGAAACTTCCAAGATGGACACAAAACAAATATACGGCCCAGTGTCTCACCCTCTAGTAGCAAAGTGCTATCAAGATGTGAACCCCTGTACATAAACAAAAGCTGTTCTCCTACCTACATGGCACTCCCAAAACACTTGGCTTAAATCAGAATAAGCATAACCATCATTGCTGGCTTAAATCAGAATAAGCATAACCATCATTGCTGTATCACAACAATGCTGTTCTGCATCAGTTTGAATACAAAATCCACAGAACTCTTGCTCCTACGTACAGATTTTGATCCACACATCGATAATTGAAAAGATGTCTGTAACCACACGTGCAGAAAATTCAAGAGACACACCTCATACAGGTGACTCTTCATATCATATAATTATAAGTATTCTTTAATCCTTGGAATAACTTTGATATGTATTTCGTATGGAATATGCTTAGTATTAACACTGGCACATCTGATGGAAAGAATTCGTGGGAATTCTTAGACCCAAACCCACCAAAAGGTTTCTAAATGGCCATTTGCTAGAATCTAGTAGACCCTCTTCATGATGTAACATCGCATCAGTTTGAGACTATGTTGGCAAGTGGAAAGAAGAGTTTGGTGCAATACCAAGTTTCTAATGACCCCTATACATAGCTTTCTACTAAACCCTGAGAGAGAGAAATCTATGTGCCAGACTATAATGCCAATGCTTCAAAATGAAAGACAGCATTTACATTTTTACATTTTTCAAAAAGAGTAATGTGTGTTAAAAAACACAGTTGAAACATAAAAGTTGCCTATTGTAAAGGTTGATTTGTAGTAGTGGTTGCAGAGATTTCAAAGTGTACAGTGGGTTCTTTCGCTGTTTGATTACTAGTGTTTGGTTTTTGGACTTCCTTGTCCAATTTCTGTATAATGTCTTTGCATGTAATCTTTTTTTGGACTCCTCATAGATAACCAATTTGAAAACCTTCAAACTTTCTTGTAATTTCTCCTTAGCAGTATCTTCAACTACTTTCTCTTTCTCAGTAAATATCTTCTCAAAAACCTCCTTCAATGCTCTCTCTACATGACTGAGTGTAGTGGATGCGTTTTCTTATGAAATATCTGCTAATTTCTGTCTGAACATTTGCTGAAGGTGGTTTTGGGGTGGCGGTGGTGGTTGTACCACTGGTGGGATTATTTATTGTAGTTGTTGCTACTGATTTCTAGATGAACTTATTTGTTTTTTTTACTATTGTTTGCCCTCTTCTTCTTCAGATGGTGATTTCAGGTCTTTCGGTTCTGCTTTTGATGCTGTTTCTACTTCATCTGATGATGTCTCTGGTTATACTTTCACTTCTTCTTCCTGTACGCCGAGCTTGTTCGGTGATGCCATTGATTTGAAACTTCCTGTCTGCAATGGGTCAAGTTATAGATGATGACAATTGACCTTCCATTTGACTAGGGCAATAGTTCGTTCTGATGATTGATGTGAAATCTTGATAATTTTTCAGTTGAACATCTAGGGTAAGTACCCACCTTCCTTCATCGGCATTCAACGGTTCATCAATGAATTTCAACATCTACCTTGACCACTGGAGGGCTCTGTAGCTCCTACCTTGTGTAGTAGGAGCCAAAACCTTTTCCATCATAGTCTTCTGACATGCTGTCTTCAATATCCCACTATCCATACGGGCACACCTATCCTAGATGGACTTCAAGCACGTTAGATCCAAGACATAATCAGGTTTCGCCACCGTAACCATTGTATACCTGCATCTTTTTAGGACTCTAGATCTCTCTAGATTGGGGTGATGATGTTCTCAAAACTGGACACTAGTTTTGGATCACGGAACAGGGGACAACACTCCTGTCCTTTATTGGACTTGCTTGGCGCAAGTCTCCACATAATAAGATATCCACACCTCCGAATGGCTCTGAGTGATTGTGTTTGAGCTCATATTCACATGTTAGTTGCAATGAATGTACTTTGGCTGATGAGAGAACCCTCATAGAAAACCATTAACTCGATATTTTTATTTAGTGCTAAAAGAGTTTTGAGTGACTTTGCTAAAAGGCTTTTGTATGTTGAAGTCATGAGTGGTAAACAAAGTGCGGAGTGTATGGTGGTCCCACCGACATTGAAGGCAACTTTCCTTGTGTGTGCAAGGAGAGGGGGTACTGGCAGACTGTTTTTTCTTTAATGGGGGACATGAAACAAGAGAAGTAGCCTTGATATGCTGCAACAGTAGCTTCACCCTTGCCTAACACTAGGCAAAATGAGGTCATTATTCTTCTACAACAGCAAGTTCTCCTTCTAAAAAAGAAGAACAATGAGCTGAAGCAAAAGTTCGAGGAGCTAGAAAAGAGAGTAAAAGTGGCTGAGAGCAAACTAGAAAAGGCAAGTCCCATTGTAGCTCATGATGAAGCTGTCTTTAGTCAAATGGAAGAGATGCATGAGAAGCTCAAGGGAGAGATCCAAGAGAAGCTCAAAGGAGAAGTAAAGAGCTCCTTAGAAACACGGATGTCTACTCGACTACAGAAGGAAGTTAAAGAACAAGCCGATAGAGTGTGCAACTCAAGAGTGCTCAGGATTGGAGGTTTACCAAACAACTGGTTCATAGCTGAAGAACCTTATGAAGAGACTTCTTAGAAAATCAGCAAAGCTTTACCAGGAGTTGAATGGAAAGACGTGGAGTTTAATATTGGAAAAGTAGGAAAGCATGCAATCCTTACCTTCGAGTCAAAAGATGAAAGAACTCAGGTTGTCAGACAATCAAATAAGCTGAAAGGATTAAGCGTGTGGATGGCAGAGGAACTTACAAAAGCTCAGCTAAAGACTAAGGCCTCGGAGCTTGCAAAGGTAAAGGCAGCCAGAAAAGAAGGAAAATGGGTTGTCTTTCGAGATTGCAAGGCTTTGATCAAAGACTTCAAAGCCAAGATCAAAGACCCTCAGTCTATAATTGATGTATGATTTGCTTTTCATTCTATCTGAGTTTCTTGTTCATCTTTTTTCATTTGAACAAGTTGTATATGCTGGAAGTAATATAAAACCCTCTTTTATTTAACAAAAATTAAAAAATTCTTGGTAGTATAGCATCTGATGTGTTGTGGTGATTGTAGTGCCTTAGGAATGCTTGGATCAATACAAGAAAAGTGAATGTCTTGCCGGTGCCTGCATTATCTAACAAGAAATGTGAAAGGGGGTGGTTGGTCTTAGACATTTCTTTAGCAAAATGTTCTCTACTATTGAACGTTGCTCTAAATTCGAAGCACGCATGGAAGTGTGGTATTGACCATTTGGTTGTGCTTTGTATGTGAAGTGTATGCTTTCAATGAATTGCTTTTGATTTTGTGTTTTTGGAAGGTTAAGTTGCAAGTCAAATTATTGGTCTTTGTGGTGATGGGCATAGATGATGATGAATTGGTGGTCGCAGAAAATGAAGTTGAGGGCTTTAACAACATTGGTTTGTTAAATATGCCTCTATTGTTTCTGTTGTGTCTTTGTTGTGTTCATAAACATCGTGCCATGTTGGGATGTCCACACTTTGTCAATGCTCACAGTCAACAAAAGGCAATTATAGGAGACATAATTCTCTATAACGTTTCTCAGGGTCCTTGTTCTTATTGTAGTTGTTGAAAAGGATTATTCTTTGATGCTTTCTTTTTTTGTTGTGTTTTTGTTTCCTCCATGTTCACTAACAATGATGCCAAACAAACTTGTTGCATGCTTGCCTTACGTTGCAAGGGAAAAAGATGTCATTGCTCTTAGGTTCCAACTTCTTTAAGTATGATTTTTGTTTCAGCAATAAGGTTCTCTCCTCAATGGGGCTGGTGTTAATGTAGGAGAATTTCCTAGTACTTGAAGTGAGTGGTAGTGATATGAACAAGTACACAGCTTGTTGGGCGATTATGTGTTTTGTGTTGAGTAACGCATCGCCAACTTTGTGTATACGCTCATTGGCAGGTGTATTTGATTGCATGCAATCAGTGAATGCTTTTTGAATGGCTTCAGTAGTTTCTTTGTCTACCTTGGTCATGTATGGTGTGCAATAGGTTGGAGCTCCATGTGGATTTAAAATGAATTCAAGATCGGCGTTAGCTTGCCATAAATTTTGTATTGTTGGGTTGAAGTTGTTTGTGAAGACATCCTTTGGCTTGCGCTTTAAGAACATTGTAGATTGGCTTATACAAGAACACAATGTAAGAATGTATTCTTCATGGGTAATGTTAAGTTGTGCTAGGTACTCATTAAATGTTAGTTGAAGCGTAGATGGGTTTGCTAAAAGTGTGGTGATACATTTGAGTTTCTCTTTTAATTTACTATGCATGTCTTCTCTATTGAGAGGTACTAAAAGCTTGGTTGTCCACATGGGTGGACGTGGGAATCCAAAGCGGTAATGTTTGCCTCTTTGTTTGCAAGTCTTCTTATGTTTATGGGATTGGATTTTAGGATTAGCAAGGTCAAGCTTTGACATGTCACAGCATATGTGTTTATCCACCACTAATTCTTCTATCTTCGCATTTGTTGAGGCACCATACATAAGCAATCCATGGTTATGAAATTCAGTGTGACAAAGAAGACGTCCATGGCCTTCCCTATGATGGACGGATCTTGTTTTAGGATCCTTTTGATGGCTTTGAATCTATGCACATAGTATTGAGCAGAAGTTACAGGATCTTTGCGAATCAAGTTCCATATTCTAATAGAAGAAGTGGCATTGTCATCCTGTAATTTCGAAGCATTGAAGCAAAGGTTTCCACAAACTTTCTACTATCGAGAAAGTAATGAAGAAAGTTGGAGGTCCTAGCTGTTGCACCATGGCAAACAGGTTCTTTTGAAGTTTGATCTTGTAGTCTGTTGATGTTCGCATGGAAGCAAAGTCATGGCTACCAATGTCTGAACATAGAAGGCATTCTACATGTGCATCCTTGCAACTTCACTTTATGCATGTGCACATGGTGGCTCAGGTATGAACATCCTCCCACATAGCATGTATGAAAAGATGGGGTTGATGGAGTTGGATGAAGCTGTTTTCTAGGTCAAAATAGTATATCAAAGACGAGTCCAACCTGCAAGATATTGTTTGAAATTAGCAAGTTATCATTTAAGGAATGTCATTCCAAGTGAGTTTTGTGATCCTTCATATGGAAAAAGAAGTTTTTTCATACCCAATTCTATTGGGAAGACCATATGGGTGAAACAAGATTAGGGTGCCTCAAAGATCACTACCCGAATCGAGAAAAAGAGACTTTGATTAAACATGGTCCCAAAGGTGGTATTGGAAAAAGAAAATAGACCATTGATTGTGTAGTGTGTCAATATGCTGCTAGAGATAGATGATGACAAAGAGCAAGAATTTTTGGATGCAAATCCATCCATTGTGCCATTGGTTAAGGTCGATGTGGGTCAGATTGCTTACTAATATGCGGCCAAAGTGGCAAGAGCATATCAAGTCATGCTCGCAGAATCAGTTGAAGTTTGAAAAAACCTAGCAAAGAATAGGTAGATCTAAAACTTGAAGAAGATCTGGAAGAAAAATCTGCTCAACAATAATGGGGAGAGGGTGTTTCTTGCAAAGTAGTAGATGCCTCCGAGGAACAATTGAAAAAAACATCAAGAGTAAAAGAAGAAGATTTGGAAGAATTGAATCTTGGCACGGCAAAAAAGATACAGATAGTAAAACTCAGTGTGCATATGGAGGGGAATATCAAAATAGAATTGATGCGATTGTTGATGAAATTTAAAGATATTTTTTCTTGGGAGTACACTAACATGAAGGGTATCGATCCAAGTCTGGGTGATCACCACATAAATCTGAAGAAGGATGCAATTCCAGTGGTGCAGTAGAGGGATCAAATGAATCCTAACTATGCGGAGTTGGTAAAAGAAGAAATAGATATTTTGATTAGAGCTAGTTTTAAATACCCTGTGGATAAAGAAACATGGCTTTCTCCGATAGTCATAGTCCCCAAGAAACATGGCAAATTTTGGGTCTATGTAGACTATAGAAAAATGAATGTAGCCAGTATCACCAATCCATTCCCTCAACCTTTTTGGGATACCATGTCGGATGCAGTAGTAGCTAGCCATGAGGTGTACAACTTTGTAGATGGATTCAGTGGGTATAATCAAATCCAAATAGCCGAGGAAGACAAAGTTCAATTGGCATTTGTGATCACCCAGGAGTGTTTGTAAGCAACGTAATGAATTTCGGGTTGAAAAAGGCTCCACCTACATTTCAAGGATGGATGTAGAACATTTTCGCACCATACCTCACAACCTTCATGAGAGTGTTTTTGGATGACTTCAGTGTGTTTGAAAAAATTATGAGCACATTGAATTGCTATGGCTCTATTCTAGAAAATGTAGAGAGTCTTGATTGAGCCTAAATCCAATGAAATGCATGTTTGCAGTCTAACATGGTGTCCTACTTAGACATAGCATTTCGGCAGAAGGTATGGCTATTGATCCAAGAAAGGTTGCTGCAATCCAAGAGGCGAAAGAGCCAAGAAATGCCAAAAGAGATTGTGCGATTCATTGGGCAAAGTGAAATGGTACAACAAATTTTCTCAAGTATATCTTCTATGTGTGTCAACCATTAACTAGATTAGATAAGAAAAATGAACAATTTATTTGGAAAGAGGAGCAGTAAAAATAATTCCAGCTATTGAAGAAAATGCTGGTGGTAGCATCTATCCTTCTCCCATCGGAGTAGAGTCGGGATTTTCATGTTTTTGTGGATGCATCAAACTTTGCCATCAGTGTAGTCATAATGCAAACCTTATAAAAGGGATGATTCTAGCTAATTTACTATGCCAATCGTACCTTATCCTTAGCTGAACAGAAGTATTCAGTCACACTAAGAGGGAAGGTTTGGCATGGTATATGCTCTACAAAAATTTAGACATTATCTTTTGGGCAATGTAGTGGGCATCCATGTTGACCACCAGGCAAAGCTGTATTAAGTCGATAAGCCACAACCATGAAGAAGGATAGCAAGATGGATCCTCCTCCTACAAGAATTTAATTATAGGATCATTGCACACACCGAGGAGACAACATCTCATTGTAGATTATCTCAGCCACTTGGAGCCCGGAGAACATCCAGGATAAGGAATTCTTGATGACCTACCTGATGCTAGGTAGAAACCATTCATGGAATAGATTGGTATGAAAAAAGGTTGTAGTTCCTAATAGGTGGAGTGTTTCCTGAAAGTTTCAAAGCCGAATTGTGGTGGCCGACAGTAATTAAATATTCTCATGAACTTGGAGCCATGTCGGCCAAGTGTACTCCATCTTGTTTCCATTTTTGGTGCCACCAACGATAGGAGCACTGGAGGCCAACCCAACAACTGGAGCACTGGAGGCCAACCCAACAAAGACGTCTAAGGTGGGGAAGCACCGCTCAAAGCGCCGCACACTAGAGAACAAGAGCAACCACATCAGAAGATTTCCTGAGTCATGAAGTTGGTGGATACCAACCCTGACAAGACCCCCGACTCTAAAGCATTTGCAGATGATGACTTTGAGCTAATCTCCTTGTTCCACTTGCCCTTAGTTATTGAGACAGTATCCTTCTTTGAGTTGCCTCTAATAGCTCCCTCAACAAGTGCGACTGCCCTTGCACCCCTTCCCCCTGTTTTGACTACCTCAACTTCACCACCTCAAACAACCCTTCCTTTTTCTCTTCCAGTGTATTTGATCATACCACCTGCTTCAGTGTCTATCCCTCGACAAGCACGACTATCTTTATACCCATTCCCCCTGTTTTGACTACCTCGACTTCACCACCTCAAACAACCCTTACTTTTTCTCTTCCTCCAGTGTATTTGATCATACCACCTGCTTTGGAGTCTATCCCACTCCCCTCGGATGACCGCAGCTGTGACAAACACCATAGGGGAAATACCCAAGCTCAATGACCCCATCAAGGCACTATTTAAAAGGAAGGCCCCATCATAGAGACGTCCCCCACCACTTCCAACAAGTGCTCAAAGCTAGACCAAGAGGTGCCATCCAAACTCTCCTATCACCATGCTCCCCCCCTAGTTGGCCATTCCCATGGAGCTCCCCATGTCTGACCTTGCCCAAAAATGTCGACATGGCCCAACATTGTGCCCAATATGTCATAGACAACCTAGCCATCAATTAGATAGTGGGCCTTCACTAGGAGCTAGAACAAGCCCATAGTAGGCTACTATGGTTGAAGCTGCTAGGAGCTAGCATAGGCCCACCATTGCTATAAGAGATGGCACGGATGTGGTAGGAGTTTGTCACTAGGGTCTCCCTCTATCATAGCTAGTAGAAAGCCTCAAGCAATGCAATAGTAGGCTGGAGAGGATCCTGTTTGCATGTTGGAGAGCCTCTACAAGCAACATACAGACATGATAGCTCAAGACCTCCTTTAGGATATGCAGCTCTGTGCCACCCAGAATCAAATTGAGAGTGCAATCCCCATGGACATCAACACGTTCGTTGTTGATGGAGCTATAGACACTCATCATGGCAGGGCAGGCCTAGCAATGGAAACAAAACATTGAGTGCCTATAGCTCATCCTAGCATCTGGTTGCAAACAGATGGTCATTTTTTAGCAAGATGAGTTGGAGCCATATGCAAACATGGCCGGTGCTTTTGCTCTTCAACCACAAAGACATATCACTAGAATCGAGAGTTGGATGTCTAGTCTTCTATCCAAGGCCAAGATATTATGCTTGCATCATATGCTAGCAGCCAGAAGTAGGTAGCACTATCCCTTGCAAAGGGAAAAGCCCCCATGCCGATAGAGCCTCTGCAACTATATGCCCTCCTCCTACTCACCAGATTGGTAGAAGAAGCTGAATCCCCTCAACTTTGGCTACTACAAGAGCACATTATGCCCCTGCAATGCAACTAGGATGATGCCAAGAACCAGCTCAGGGCAGTGAAGCTGCATTTTGGCCTTAAGTCCAAGAGCTAGGTAGAGCAAAAGTATGAACTAGGGCAACAAATCAAGACGCTTGAATAGAGCAACAGAGTCCTACAAAAGAAGAGACCATAAACAAGGAGCCAAGGAGACATTACTCCCTCTCTCTCTCTCTCTCTCTCTCTCTCTCTCTCTCTCTCTCTCTCTCTCTCTCTCTCTCATGCATGCAAAGGCTATGCTGCTCACACAATCATGCACACCCATGGTTGTACTAGTGGTAAGACAATCAAGCCAACCAACTTGCCAAGGAAAGGACAACAACACTAATCCACACATCATGGTGTAATCAATGTACAAATTTGAGAACATAGCTTAAATATCAATTTTCCCATTTAAAAGAAAAACATCCAATTTTTTGTACACATGTGCTTCTCACTCAATTTATGCACTTGATTCTCCTCTTGCCTACATGCTACCTACATTGTGCCTTTGCCTCATTATGCTTACTCTGTGCCTTATTGTTTGAGTTAAACTTGATTCGTCTATTTCAGTCTTCTCTGGCTTCTAAAATATTGACCACCATTCCTCTTGTCTATTGCCCTGTGAGCCTTCTTCTACTACATTTTCTAACAAAATTTCAAAATGATCTCCTAGAGTCCTTAAAGGGGAAATGTGAGTTTGAACCTCACTTCTCTGAAAAATGGAAAGCAATTAGAAATAGCGATCCAACTAATCGAGAGGCTTTTACTAAGGAGTCACATGGAAATGGTGACACACCACAGGTTGGTGATAAAGGACTCAAGTGGAAAAAATATACTATTGGAGATGGCTACCTACTCTACAAGGGTAGAGTATGTGTCCTGGATAATAATAACATAAGGTGCCAAATTCTTTTTGAATGTCATGATAGTCCGAGTGCTGGACACTTGGGAATTCATATGTGCTTCTGAAAAGACAATTCTTTTGGCCTGGAATAGGTAAGGACACCCAAGATTATGTATTGAAATGCCCCAAATGCCAGGTTAATAAGGTTGAATGCCTTAAGGTAGGAGGTCTCCTACACCCATTGGAGATTCCATCTAGCAAATGGGAAAGCCTCTCCATGGATTTCATTGTGGGATTACCTAGGACACAGAGGAGGCACAACTCAGTGGGGGTAATTGTGGATCGGCTGACCAAGATGGCTCATTTTATTCCTATTAGTGAAGATGTTAAAACTCCAGAATTAGCTAGGCTATTTGTGGAGCATATCTATAGATTATATGGGCTACCAGCCAGTATTGTTAGTAACTGGGATAGCAAATTTAACAACCATTTTTGGAGGGTTGTGTTTAAGAGATTAGAAACTTCATTGAATATGAGCACCACAGATCATCCACACAGTGATGGTCAAACTGAAAGGGTCAACTGGATCATTGAGTATATGCTTCAGGCATATGTAAGTAAATGGAAAACTAATTGGGAATAGTATCTTCCCATATTAGAATTTGCATATAACAATTCCAAACATTCAGGTATAGGTTTTAGTCCATTCATGATGATGTATGTATTTCAACCAAGAGCCCCAATGACAGTGGGACTCAAAAAAGAGAAGGTTCAAGTGGCCAAAGACTTTCTTGAGGATATGAATCAAATGCTTAAGTTAGCTAAAGATAGCATAAGAAGAGCTCAAGATAGAGCACAAAGTTATGCAAACCCCCACTGTAGAAAGTTGGAGTAAATGAGAAGGTTTACCTTAAGGTACTTGAATCTTCAGAATCTCTAAAGACAGGTAAATGTCCGAAGTTGTCTCCTAGGTATTATGGACAATTCACAATACTTAAGAGGATTGGAGAACTTGCTTACAAATTAGCCTTACCTAAGGGATGTAGAGTACATCCAGTTTTCCATGTCAGTAGGCTTAAAAGAAAATTAGGAGATGATGATAATCTCATTGGAAATGAAGTCCTAGTTGAACTCATTGAACTTGCATCTTTACCACACGAACCAGAAAGGATTTTAGACAAACAAGAAAAAAGAACACAACATACTATATGGTAAGAATGTTTGGTTAAGTGGAAAGATAGATCTAAAGAGACTTCAACATGGGAAAGGGTAAGCAGTCTCCAGAGTACATTTCCCAATTTTGTTTTCGAGGACATAAACCATTCTTAATGGGAAGGGAATGTTATGTCAGCCATAATCCCAGTATCATCTGGTATGGTTACAGTGAAGCAAGAAACTAGAGGGCTTGATAGTGCTTGCATCAATATGGAGTGCAATGTTAAGGCCTAAAGGGAAGTAAGGTACTAAGGTCCTTTATGACATGTGGCACTCAAGTGGGCTCCAAGTGGCAAGCACTAGGTTCAAGCGAGATTTTAGAGAGAGGCTCCACAAAAGGAAGAAAAGGGAGGGAACTCAGGGAGAGTTCACGTACGGTCATGAGTGGGAGCACTCTAGGAATCGTGGCTGGGTGGAGAAGCAAAGAGAGCCCTTTTTTGTGGTCATGTAACAAGCTCGATTGCTATTAGGGAGGTGGTTCAATTTTTCCCTATACATGAAGATGGAGAGACAAACGATGAATCACCATAGTTTGGGGAGTGTTTTCATGACCTTATTGACTATCTAGAAGATGGGGATAGCTTTGCAGTTGTTGTTCACTTAGACAGATGACCCATACTTTGTGTTATAGTGTACCAAATCCAAGTAGGAGGTTGATGGAGCATTTAAGGATCATAGGGGAACAAGCTATGAGAAACGAGATGTAGTAGTTGGAGCTATCTAGTACCAAAAACATCCATGAGAGACCGCAAATTACAATCTATTGCATAAGAGTCCACAAACATTTGTGTACTCTCATCTAGTAAGAGCTATTAAGGTCTAGTTGCAAGTTGTGCCTAGCAAAAGAAATACATAAGTGTATTCAAAATGGATTTAGACATGCATGAGCACATCATGGGGTGTCTTGGAGTAGTGGACGACTAAGAAAGTATAAGAAAATGTATTCTCACTACCTGGGTATAGTAAACCAAGGAAAATGTATTCCACTTATCTTGAAAAATGGAAAATGTATTTCAATCATCTTGTTTTTAGTAAATTCCAAACCCACTGCACTTGTTTTAGTAAATCCCCACTGTGCTTGTTTAACAAACACTGTGCTTGTTTTAGTAAATTATGAACCCGCCATGCTTGTCTAGTAGAACATAAATAGTAAATCCCAAACAACCCTGTGCTTGTTTTAGCAATCCAAAATGAGGAAAAATTTATGCCACTTATCTTGTAAAAACACCAAATTGGTGATTACAAGTCCTAAATGAATGAACTGTATGCCATTCATCTTGTAATAACTGAAGGAAACCACGATGCTAGTGATACTTAATCCTAGATGACATATCGTTGTGCAACAAACTACTAAGACCGATTGCAATCCTAAATAAATACAAGTGTCAATATGGGCCCTAAGGGTTCTCCTTTAGGGAAAAGGGCCATATGGACATGTCACTAGACATGTATGGCATGCCCATTTGTCCCTTAATTGCAAAGGGGACTCCCCAAGGGCTCATATATCATGTGCAACTAGTAGCCACGCTAGTGACCACTTATCATGTACTACCATTGTGATGTTTGCAATCCTAAAACAACTTGTATAAAGGAAATGTGTTGAGACACAATCCTAAAACCAACCACCATGCTGGTTGTAATCCTAAAATAGCTTGTTTGTATAAAAGAAACTTGTATTCAAATTGCTACAAACTTTTGACAACTTTGGCAATACTTAAAAAGTGGTTTCATTAGTAATTGAACAGATTCATCTCATACATCGAGGTCTTTTAGCTATATCTGGTCACTTGAAGGTCTTTCAGTTCCTTGATGGGATTTATTTCTCCTTTCCTTTAGGGGTTTGGTTCCACATTTTTCTTTCTTCTTTGAGATCCCTTCAACAGGTTGCTTTGAGCTCTTTGGGTTACATACACTCCCTGACGGGAGGATCTGCCTTTTTTTTAAAGGCACGAGCTTGGGCCTCTTCCCTTAAGGCTCCTTTCTTTTAGGGGTTGATTCTTCCCTTCTTCAAGGCCCTTTATTTTTGCATTATCGACTTAATTGAAGAATGTTCTTGTAGCATCTATTTTCTCATTTTGTGGATAGATACAAAGGTAGGCATAGTTGATGTTTCAATGACCTAGGTAGTGGAAAATTATGATCAGGTCCTCTACATTTTGAGGTTGCATCCAAGAATGCCCCAATGTAAAACAAATACAGAGGGTGGTTGTGCTAGGGCCATCAGATCATGCATTCGTCTATGAATTACCCATGGCAGACTGAACACATATGACCCTACCACACCTCAAGAGGATAGTCATCCAATTTAACTATTACAGATGTCGATACCATAGTGAGTGCTCTCAACAGAAGTGGAACAGAAGAGGGTGAGAGAAAGGGAGAGCCTGAAGAGAGCCACACAAGTTTAGTGGGTGAAAAACACCATAATCTTCTATGTCATCCATATATAAATGTGTTTGAGTATTGTACATAATCGGGGTTAAGGTATAGTGGCCTTCAACCCCAACCTCCCACTTAAAGGCCAATGTGCCTTTAAGGGAGAACATCCAGTGAGCATACTATCCAATTCCCATCAATACATGACATTACTCAAACCTTTGACTAGGTAGACTCTTCATCAACATATTTGTAGGGTTATCATTTGTATGAACCTTGACAAGGTCTATGCGCTTGTCCTCATGTACCTCCTTGATTAAATGGTACCTGTCCTTAATGTGTTTGGGGTCTTTGCATGAAAGACTGGATTCTATGCTAGTTGTATATAGCACTCATGGAATCACTATGCAATGTTGGTACACCTATATGAATCCCCTAATCTCCCACTAGACGATCAAGCCATATAGCCTCCTTGCAACCCTCTGTGACTGCAACATACTCAGCCTCTGTGGTAGACAAAGCAATGAACTTTTGTGCATGAGGAGACATCCACGACGCTACACTCCCATTGCAAATGCAATGTCCAATCTAGTAGCTATCATAGCATACATAAGACTCCCAACCATTGATGCATAAGGGACCTTGGCCATCATTTCCCTCTCCTCATCTAATTTGGAACTATCTATCTGACTCAGTTTCACATATGGAGGCAATGGAGTACTTATAGCCTTCCCCGCCCTCCATATTGAAATGCTGCAACACTTTTGTAACATATGCCTTTTGTGAAAGCCAAAGGAGTTCCCTATTCTGGTTGCACATGATGCGCATACCAAGATAATGAATTGTAGGTCCCAAATCCTTCACGTCAAAGGCTTGATGCAACTTGGCCTTCAATGCATCCAACTCATAAATGTTCTTGCTAGCCAATAGCATATCATCCACATAAAGTGCCAAGAGTATTAGGCTATTATCCTTATCACTTTTAGTGTAGAGGCAGTGATCAATCTTTCTTCTAAAACCCTAGGACCGAATTAAAGCATCAAACTTCTGATACCATTCTCTAGGTGCTTGCTAAGGCCATAGAGACTCTTTTTCATCTTGCAAACAAATGTTGTTTGCCCTTTTCTTCAAACCCTTCTGGCTATATCATGTAAATTTCCTCATGCAGATCCCCATGCAAGAAAGCTATCTTGACATCTATTTGCATAAGCTCCATATCTTTTGTTGCCACAAGTCCAAGTATGCATCTAAGTGTGGTCATCTTCATAACTGGAGAGAAGATCTCATTGAATCCCACACCCTTCTTTTGCTTGAAACCTTTAGCAACCAAACAAGCCTTGTACTACATCATTACATATGACCTTCATCTTGTAGACCCATTTACATGGCAACGCTTTCTTTCCATGTGGCAAAGAAACCAAGTCTCAAGTATTATATTTCATGAGTGAATTCATCTCTGATTGCATAGCATACTCCCACTTGCATTGATCCTCATGAATCATAGCCTCCTTATAGTAGCTCCCTACAATTAGTAATCATCACATAGTCTACCCTTGGAACAAATCTCTTAGGTGGTCTAGACAGTCTAGCTGATCTTCTCAAGGGCATTTTAGCTTGCTGTCTTTCCTACATATCAGCCACATTTGGCTCATCATTTCCACCAATAGATGATCGATCATCTACCCTTTATTGTGTACTTGGGTGGGGGGCATGGTGATAATAGAACTTGGATGGCACCTCCTAATCCGTGTCCATCTTTGAGCGCTTGTTGGAAGTGGTAGGGGATGTCTCTATGATGGGGCCTTCCTTTTGAACAATTCCTTGATGGGGTCATTGAGCTTGGGGATTGCCCCTGGGGTATTTGTCACAATCGTGGTCATTCAAGCGGAGTGGGGTAGACACTGAAGTAGGTGGTATGATCAAATACACTGGAGGAAGAGAAAAAGCAAGGGTTGTTTGAGGTGGTGAAGTCGAGGTTGTAAAAATAGGGGGAAGGGGTGCAAGGATAGTTGCACTTGTTGAGGGATAGACACCGAAGCAAGTGGTATGATCAAATACACTAGAGGAAGAGAAAAAGGAAGGGTTGCTTGGAAGACGTTCAAGGACAATCATGCTTGGAGGCGGCTCAAAGAAGGTCACCGTCTCAATAACCAAGGGCAAGGGGAACAAGGTGATTGGCTCAAGGTCATCATATGTTAGATTCTTCAGAGTCAAGGGTCTCATTAGGGTTGATATCCACCAACTCCATGACTCTGGTAGTCTTTTGATTTGGTTGTTCTTTCTTCTCTAGTGTGCACTTCGAGCAGCACATCCCCGTCTTAGATGTCCTTTTTGGGTTGGCCCCCAGTGCTCCAGCAATTGGTGGCACCAAAAATGGAAATAAGATGGAGTACACTTAGCTGACGTGGCTCCAAGTGTTTGCTCACTCTGCAAGGTGTTTCTCACCTCGTGGAGGAAGCACGCTATGAGTATTTTAACCAACCTATTGTAGCAGCCACAATACTAGCAAGCTTTGCTTGCATCCAAGTCAGGGGATGAGAGGAGAGTCGGTGCAGTTACTAAAAGGTGCTCCTAGGCAGTCTTCTCTTCTCTTTGAAGATTTGGTTCTTTGCATGGTGGTCAACCCATTTATTTTGGTGGTGCTACACTGTATCGGTAGTGTGGGTCGTGGCAAATCTGGTCTCTCTGAGTTGTTGCAATTAATCCTTGCAGTGTGTGAGTGACTCTTTTGGGTTCAATTGATATGTGACTGTGATCCTGTGGCTTGGCACCAATACCCCATAGGCACCACCATTTCGATTCCATTATCCATTTTGAATGGGGTGAGGCTTGTCATCTCCTTATAAGCTATCCAAAATCCTGTAAGATAGAATATAGCTTTTGGTCCCAATGATTTGACTAGGGATTTGGCTAGCATCATCTTGAGGAATTAGAAATCTTGGTCTCACTCTTGTGTCCATATGAGTCACTTGTTGGTGCTAAGGAGCACATTGAGGGCGTGGCTACATTACAAGGTATTAGAGCATGTAGTTGTGCCACTGTACTTGGCCAAGGAATCAGGCTAACTACTTGCTGGTGGTGGGTTGCTCCGCCTTGTAGATGCATTGAACCTTATCCAAATCTAGGCTATGTCGTCTATTGATATGATGTGGCCAAGCAATCGTCCACTATTTTATAGTGAAGGCATAGCTGCCAGATTGAGTGATAGTAGCTGCGCAACACAACATTTGGTAAGGCACATTTGGAGGTGGTTAACATGCTCGCTTTATTCTCCAAAGACATTGAAGTCATCCAAGAATATCTCATGAAGGAATTGAGGTATTCATCGACTACTTCATGGACCAAGCATTGGAATGCTGCTGGTGCATTCTTGAGACCAAATGTCATGACATTAGATGTGAAGAACCCCTATTCAATGATGAACATGAAGAACCCCTATAACTGGTCTTCTTTGTCCATCCAAACCTGATTGTAGCTACTGAAGCTGTCAAGGAAGGAGTATATCTCATGTCCAACTATCATGTCCAGCATCGAATCCATGAAAGCGAGAGGGAAGGGATTAGTTACTGTTGTGGCATTGAGCTTGCAGTAATCCATGCAAACCCATAACCTGTTGTTCTTTTTTTGGATGATTACTACTAGGGAGATCTAGGTCGCACTATCAATTGGTAGATGAATCCCACATGCATGAGATTATCAATCTCCTCTTTATCCCATTTAGTGTAGTTTGGGCTCATCCAATATTGCTATTGTCGAATTGGTTTTGCATCATCTTTCAGAAGGATCTTTTGCTAGTTAAATTTAGAGTCAATGCCCTTCATATCTGTGTAACTGTAATTCCATGTAGAAACAATGAGACACAACTGTACTTGTTTATTCTCATAGAGTGGTTACATATATAGGCAACTACCTTCATGTAGGTAGATCCCAGATCCACAATCATCTCCTTGATTATCTCAATCAATCACCTCCTATGATCACTCACTCATCATCACACCTAATTGGAACCTTCTAGCACACCTACACTCACACACTTCTTGCATAGGACTTCAATCCCATAGGCACACACACACACAGACATCAATTTGCCCCTTCATTCCCCCTCATAAATTGATGACCTCATCCCTTAGCAGTAGTACATGGGATGCTCCATGGCTTGCCCACTATCATGTGGCAACACTCATGGGCCCAACTTGTGACTCACTCATAGAATTCTTGGTTTACCACTAGGAGATGGACACAAACTATGTATGCAAAAGCCCAATGAGTCCAACAAGGAAAAATCTGAAAAGACTAGCAATCATTTAAGGATGGAAAACACACATAACATAACTTAGAAAACATATGGATCCTTCCCCTTGTCAGATTTGACTTGGGTGTTGTAAGCAGTGAGAGCTTGAGCTTTGACATTCTCTGGTTCTTCTTCTTCTTCAGTTTCTGCTTCCTCAACAAGATTGGTTGAACATCTCTTTTGGGAACATAACATTCCTTTTCAACGTGCCCAGGTTTGCCACAAAAGTTACATTTCATTTTGCTCTTTCCCTTGAAGTTGCTTAAGTTGCTTCTGGCCAAATATGCCCCTTCTTTGTAATAATCACTTCTTTGTTTGATCTTTCTCTCCTCCTCCAAGAGTGATGCTTCAATTTCTACCAGACTTATCTCTAGAATAATGGTGAGACTGGTTACAATGGTGCCATATTCTTCATTGAGACTTCTAAGTAAGATGGCAATGATAATATCTTCATCAAGTTTAAATTTGATGCCTGATAATTGTGTCAAAATGCTCTTCATTGAATTTAGATGTAAAGAGATGGACTCCCCCCTATCCAATTTTAAGTCAAAAAACTTGATAAGCAAGCTATACTTAGAGCATCTTCCCTATGCTCCAAACACATGCTCAAGATGGGTCCATGCAACATGAGCAGTCTCACATCTATCAATGTGATGAATAAAGGAATCACTCAGACCAAGAGCAATTATAGCAAGAGCTTTTTCATCTTTTGGAAGCCATGAAGCTTCTCCTTCTCTAGTTGTAGGTTTAGTTTCTTCGCCATTTGCTACCTTCCATATTCCCTTTTTCATGAGAATAAACTTCAGCTTTGTTTGCGAAGTGTGGAACCCCTCTCCTTCAAACTTATCTATTTTCAGTTTGGAAGCCATTTAGGAAGGTTTTACCAAATTAATGGCAGTGTCTAATCCCTTTACAAAAGGTCAACCTTTTTGAACAAAAAAATCACCTTCACCATATAGATGCAAATTGCAAGATAAGAATTCTGAAAAACCTAATTGTTTGGCATAATCATAACCAGTTGACTTCTCCCACAACCTCTTAACTAGATTCTTTTTCACCTTGTACTTGGTCTTTGTAGTCTTCTTGATTTTGGAAGAGATTTGAGAACTTGAGGTTGGCATGCATGTTGTCAAGAGATTAGCACCAACTGAACAAACACTCTCTGAACTGAAATGACATTCTTTTAACTGATTTTTAGAAAAATAATCTCTGAACTGAGTGTTTTACTCCTCAAGCATTTAGTGTAGCATAAAAAAAACTCCAAAAATATACTAGAAATACTTGCAGAGTTCATGTAAACTTGGAGGATGAACTTCAACCAGATGAGAGCAGCTCTTTGAGGGCTTTTGTTGCGCAATGAAAGGTATAGGACTAGAGGAGAACCATCACCAAGCTTGGGTGAAATGCCTCGTCAGGTCACCATAGCCAAAAGCTTCAAAGTCGACTAGTTTTTCTATCTATACACCACCATTACTAGATCATTTGCCTTTAGATTTGAGATGTGGATAGCTCTTGGTGTTGCCCAATTTCCTCTGAGAGGAATCACCAAAATATATCTCCAGCTGGTCGCATTTGTAGAAATTGTGCGGACTGTAACTCTTGTCGGCACAGGCTGTAGGAGCACTCACTTCATAATTCCTTCAAGGTGGAAGTGCACCCTACCGAGGGGAAGCTACAGTAGAAAGGGCTAAGGAAATGCTAGCCTATAGGTGGAGAACAAGCCTAAGGAAATTCAGGAAGGAAAGAAGGAGAGAAAATCTTCATTTGGGGAAGATGAAGAATCTAGTAGAATCTTAGTGGAATCCAAGAGGATTCAAGGAGGCTCAAAGAAGAGAACTCAAGGAGGCTCATGTAGGCTGAGTGGCTCTAATACTACATGTAATTCCATGTAGGAACAACGAGACACAACTGTACTTGTTTATTCATAGAGTGGTTACATATATAAGCAACTGCCTTCATGTAGGTAGAGCCCAGATTTACAATCATCTCCCTGATTATCTCAATCAATCACCTCCTATGATCACTCACTCATCACACCAACTGACACACCTAACTAGAACCTTCTAGGACACCTACACTCACACACTTCTTGCATAGGACTCCAATCCCATAGGCACACACACACATCAATTTGCCCCTTCAGTAACTCCATGTGAAGACTTTGACAAACATCTCAAGGAGTTCTTTCAGTTCTGTTCAAAACTCTCGACGACTTAGTCGAGTATTGACATAGACCATCATTTTCCATGTCAAGATTCAAGTCTACCAAGGCATCTTCTATCACCCTTTGAGAGTGTTGTAGTTCCCTCTTGAAATCCTATTCTGGGTTAATGAGTTATAGTAGGTCCGACAGAGTATCATCGACTGCTTTGGGTAATGGGGACTCGAATCATCCTTGACCAGTAGATCATCATCTAACAGCTGCCTTTCTTGAGGGAAATGGTATTTGTCAAGGATG
Organism: Dipteris shenzhenensis; assembly: GCF_047967505.1. NCBI lineage: Eukaryota > Viridiplantae > Streptophyta > Polypodiopsida > Gleicheniales > Dipteridaceae > Dipteris > Dipteris shenzhenensis. Next base: position 29,666,501 of record NC_141614.1, on the reverse strand, counting down.
GATACAACATCCACCTTGAATAGAGTCACAATATCAGGGTTGTTTTGAAGGAACTCTTCCTCTTCATCATCATCAAGTCCTTTAGTCATGTTGACTCCTTCAGCCATATGTGGGTGGATGCATGTTTTAATTGGCCTTTGGGTTTTAATGGATAGCTTCACCTTATTCTTACCCTATAGGATTGTGATCCAGTGAAATCTCTTTCTTTATGTGCACTTGTCACGGCCATGGTCTACTATAAGTAATATTGGGTAGGCACTTATAGTAATATTGGGTAGGCACTGCTGATGTCTTCCATATGAACGACAATGATGGCAACCACAAACATTAGGTTTGCCACTTTAATAGGAATATTGTGGAGGAGGCCCATCAGTTGCACACGTCATTGATCTGCCATCCTCACCAAAAATGGAATTGGCTCCCATCTAGAGAATCCAAGTTGCTTACACATATCGTTTGATATGATATTGACCCTTGAACCACCATCGAGCAATGCACCCACACCGGGATCTCTTGGCCCTTCAATGTCACTATAAGTGTCACAACATTCTCATTGTAAATTGGTTCTTTTGGTTGAGCACTCGGTAGTTTGAGTTGATGATGCATACCAATAGGCTGGTATGAAATGGTCCTATGACACACGCTAGCTGGATTGGTACTACCGGTTCAAACACTAAGATGGTGGCAAAGCTCCTGGGAGAAGGTTGGCACCAGATCCAATAGTTGCTTTATTGAAATGTTGATTTGTAGGTCCTTCAACGTGGTCCATATGTCAAACTCACCCTCGAATGATGCTTGCACACCCCCACCAAGGTTCTCTTCCTTTTTTTGAGGCACACTTAACCCGATGTGACGGAGCTCATCTTTTGCAAATAGTTTCTATTGAGGATTTTAGACCAAGCATCAGACTAACTGGAGGCTACAAATCTTGCACCCACTAGGTCATTGTGTCATGAACATTTGCATATTCTTTCCAATCAATTGGCTTTTTGTTCTTCTTTTGTTTGGGTCATCCAGATGGCAATGCAGGACTTGACAAAATCTTCATAGCCCTTGTCATCACATTGACGGCAACATTAACATCACTAGCTTCAATTTCTGGCTCATTCTGAGCAAGAATTTGTACAATGTGAATCTGAGGTGTTGTAGGCATAGCCAACAGGAATGTGAGTGCACCACTCAACCCTTTTAGCCTGGTGTTTCTTGAATAGTTTGCACTTGCTCTTGCAATGGATGCGCACACCAAATCGACGGTCGTTGCCACATGTTGAATTGACGCTATAGCCATGGTTTGGACAAGAATCACCAGGGGTAGAGGTGGTGTGTGGCGAGCATTATATCTATGGGCATTCATGTGTGCATGGCCATTTGGCGAATTGCACACCATAGCTAGTTGTGGTCACACTCTTCTAGTCCATGGCCATTGTTATTGCAACATTTGGGACACCACACACAATGGAATAGGCATGGCGAGGCTTTAGTGCCATCTTCTAGTAAGTGTGTGTTAGTAAGGCCATGTTCTATGGATGATTTCTTAGGTTTTGCTGATGTCATCGAAGTCAGTATCAAAACTATGGTCAGCTCAATGGAGGGTTGACACTTCATGTGGACCACTATCCATTCTGCATGGGGTGTTGTCAACAAAGTGTTTGAAGTCCAACATGGCCATATCTGAAGAGGCAACAACTTGCTTTAAATTTTGGTTTAACCCATGCATGAAGTATGAGTTCAATACTTCTTGGGTCGGACATTGTGCTTGTGACATGTGGCTAATGAGGGTGCAAAACTTGGCAACATAGTTGTGCAATGTGAGGTCATGTTGTTCCATACATCGAAGCTTTGTGAGGACATGAACCGCCTTCTTTTCCACATGTAAATGAGCTAGACAAGTAGTGCAAAGCGTAGCAAAATCTATGAATGGGCTAACGGCATACTGCGTGGCCTAAATCATTACTTTATTGTTGAAGAGTCTGTTAGATATCAATGCTCCACTCTCGTATAACTACACGGGAACCAGCTAACTATACTTGTAAGCCCCCCATATGAGGAGAAGGCATTTGAGTAGCTCGGTTATCCGGTAGGTCTTGGTTTGGACACTAGATGGGGGCCATGTGTGGCCTAATGGCTAGACAGCTTTAGATAGAATTGGCACACTACCAACTAGGCTACATGCAAGTGCGGGAAGGCATCCCATGACTGATCGCACTGAGGGTAGATGGAGCATTTCTTGGGTTAGCCCACTCTCGGGTTGCGAGGCCTGTTTGGAGCCCCAGATGATCCCGGATGGCTCTGAGCCGAACAGAGTCTATAGGTTAGTTGCTCTATTCTGCACCATGGTTCTAACGTGTGGTCGGTGGCCTATTTTGGGACCGACCTCCAATCGGTCGTTTTGGGCTGATTGGTCGGTCTGCCAATATGACTGGTGGCTATATAAGAGCAAGCTTGTGAAGCCCATATTTATCACTGGCTACAGCAACCCTGATTCCTTAGCATCCAGCCTCCGTCCTCTACTGTTTCCAGCACGCCATCAAAGCTTCGCACACAAGAGTGCATGGCTGGGAGGCAACGCCATCTATTGTATCGGTTTTACAGTAATCAAATTTTTTATTCTCGATACTATCTACTTTTCTCTCTTGCATACGAGATCATGTTATCTATTGAGCACAGACGTTGTATTGTTTTCTTACAGAGTCTAGCTAGGAATGTCATCATTTTGATGGGTTTTGTCTACTATACTACGGGGACAAGGGCCTGCCATGCACTTTCAAACAACATGACCTGCGCATCAGCATCCTCTTTAGGGAAGTCAAACAACTTTGGGTACATTATAGTCATGATTGGGCAATGCATGGGAACATGAACGAGTAAATGATGGAAGACAGTTGGTGGAGGATACAGAGGCAGAATGGAGATATCACCTGAGGTGGTCCCAACAAAGCATGGGCAAGGAGAGCTAGGACCACACGATGCTCATTAGCTGTGAGAGCACTATTACTGGTTTGTAGTCCACTTACTCAATGGAATCTTGAGAGTGGCATGTTCATAGTTTCAATATTGAGCTTCTTATGCAGACATGTGCCAGGGGGATACGAAAACAACGAGACACAAAAACATAAGTGTGCGAGTTGAAGACCGTGGTCACCGATTTTGTATGTTATGTTAATTGTTCGTATCGATACAACATGCTATGTTAATTGGTCATATCGATACAACATTCTCTAACACAGCTGTCGAGAGCCCAAAAATGAAGCAAGCAGATAGGGTGATAAAACTTTTCCTCCCTTTGCTTATTTGAGCACAACATTGTTCTACTATCTTGTGATTTTGGAAATGAGAGAAGGGCCACATCTTGTGTAAGGAAAGTCCCAATTTCAATTTACAGACACAAATATCCAATATCTAGAGGATTTGTTTTATAGAGAGCACCGCTACTTCAGAGGCCTATGAAAGGGCTATTATAAACACGTAGAGAGTTCTTAAAGAAGAAAGGAAGCACATAGCCAAGATGAGGTCTCAAAATATGTATGCCATCTAACAATAAAGTATCCATCTTGAAGAGAGGTCTAGACAAATTAACAAAGAGATCAGGAGAAACTCTTAAGTGCAAAAAGGAACCTGAGAATCCAAGAAAAAATAAAAATAAGAGCGACCATGTCATATTTTAGAGAATGGTGGGTAGGAAAAATGGATAGACCAACAAAGGAAACCTTTAAATTAATTAGAAGGAAGAGAGAAAATGAGGAAATTCTTTTGCTTAAGAAGAAGGATGGGACAATGGCCAGTAGAATTGAGCACAATATGGAAGCTTTCTATGTGTTTCTTTGCTACAAGGAAACATCCATATGGTCATCGAATATCTCAAATAGTATGATTCCTCAATACCACATGCACACATGCATGGAATGTTGACTAGAACATCAGTCCTTTACCAGATACCATCTTGAATGTGTGGTGTGTGTAGGAAGGACTATCCTTACACAAGAAGAGGTTGACTCTCTGACAACAGTGGACTTCAAGTTAGAGATAATTGGCTCTAGAAGTAGGGAACAAAGGACTGCATACACAAGTGTAAATAGCAACATTAGCCAAGAAGATGTTGGTAAATTGCCACCCCATGCATACTACAGGTCAAAAGTGTAAGAGGTAGCTTGGAAAAAAATTCAGCTTGCAATGATTCTTGATGCACATCTCGTACAGAAAAGGGTTGTAAGGTTGGTAGAACATGAAGTTTTTATTATAGAAAGCAAGGGTTGCAACTTAGCTAGAGGCTCGCAATATTAAGTGTCAATAAAAGAGATCCCATGTTGCACACGTCCAAACTTCCAAGAAAGAGCAAGGGGTGGGAAAGCATACTTGGCATGAAAGCATATATATTTTGTATTTCTTTGAGTCTTGGTCCTTGATGCAAAAAAGCATAGGTTCACCCATCAGCCTGTGTGAAGAGCAAGAGGTGAGGCTTTTCCTCACAAGGGAAAGAAGGTTTTTCCAGTAGCCCCTGACACGTATGTAATCATTGACCCCCCCTTAAGTTTATCTATAGGTGCAATTCATAATTACCGTGTAGACACACATATTTTGAAAAACTCAAGGTTGAGGCCTATCCAAACCTAATCGTTGTAAGGGAAAGGATCGCACAATTTCTTATCATTAATGAAAGTAGTTAGTTGTGCTATAACAAAAGTTCTAGTGCATTGTGTATCACCTCCTTCAACAAATCAATGCTTGTATTGCATGCAACTTAGTGATTGAAATGGTACTTTGTGCCCATGGCATGCTTCTTTGTGCATACATTATTGAAACGTATACCACCTCCCCACCCTCCTCTCTCTCTCTCTCTCTCTCTCTCTCTCTCTCTCTCTCTCTCTCTCTCTCTCTCTCTCTCTATCTATCTATCTATCTATCTATCTATTTATCTATCTATCTATCTATATCACTTATTTCTAAACCGGGATGGCTTAGACTTAATGTGATTGTGCTAAACTAGCCGGGTGCTAGCTCAAGTCTAACAACAGTTTACTGACTGAAATTGTGGTTGAACAAAAATAAAGGAATGAAAACCAATATATTGATATTGTCTAACTGTCAAATTCAAAAATGAAAAGCAATATATTGTTATATTCTAATTGTGAAATTCAAAAATGAAAAAGAAATATACTTGTTATTATCTAATATGTGAAGTTAAGACCGTCAGGCTAAACTAGCCTGGTAGTTGAAATTGTGATTGTCCCAAACCAGCTCAATGGTTGAAATCATGACTCTCTTAAACCAGCCTAGTGGTTGAAATTGATATTGTCCTAAACCAGCATGATGGTTGATTTTTTTTTTTTTACAGTAGCTTGATTAATTTAATTATTAGATTCATTATATGTGACTATATTAAACCAGGGGGGTTGAAATTGTTTTGTTTTCTCGTAGGTTGAGACCGCATTTTTGCACGTACAGTGTTTTGTTTTTTTTCCCTCATAGTAGTTCAAAAAGGGGGCTCAGTGTACTACTGTTCCTACATGTTGGGTCAGCACGATGGAGATGTATCTCAAGTTTATGGATCAGAATCCTAACATTTCAATTGGGCTGAGGAGCTTTGAGCATTTTAAGTCTTGGTACGTCCACCAGAAACTCAAAGACAGGAATGTTGGATATTGCAAAACACACACACTTTGACATGGCCTGACAAGCCATGAATGACTTAAGATCTGGTCATGTTGGAGCATTGCTCCATGGGGATCGATGCCCATGTCTCCCCAACGAATGCGTAGTCTATAGGCCACCTAGATCCTCATCATGTCTTGCAAGGGAGACCAGGTTTTGTAGCCTAAGGTCTCTGTGAGAGCCAGTGGTTTATCCAAAGGGAGACCGTGAGTGGCACCGCATAGAATGCATTTGTGGCACATGCAAGCATTGTAGTATGAAGCTGAAGAAGAGGCACTTTCATGTTTGTCCAAATGAAATGAGGGAAGACAACCATGTTGCTCTGAAATGGAGGAGATTTGAAAATGTCAATGTTGAAGGATCCGATAAAAAGAGATGGCTACTATCATTTAAGAGCACTCAGGTAAGGGAGCTTATAGGTCACTTGGTTCAATCCATCCGTGGTTCAATCAAGCCAGCTGTGGTAGGATAAGCAGTTCAGAACATGCCTTACCGATTTTCCCCATGACACTATTATCTATGTCATAGATTTTGCAAAAAATTATTCATTTCAAGAACAAGATGAGATGCAAAGTGCCCACTGGTACAACAAGCAGATAACAATTCTTGTGCATATCACGTACAGTCATTTGCTTGATTCTTCTACGACTAATGCTAATCTACTTGCTGACTTAAAGGAGTCCAGGTTAGTGCAATGCATATACCATTTCTACTACATCAAATGATAGGGAACATGACATCTTATTTGTGCAGCATGCTTTTAAACTGCATTGGGAATGGCTGAAAAAAGAAAATCCCCATGTGGAAAATATAAAACAGCATTGGGCGTAGTCAAATGGTGCTACCTCTCAATTTAAATCAGCATGTGGATTCTACTTTGTCTCAAGGTTAAAACCCTGACCGGTCTAGACATGATGTGGAATTTCTTTGGGTCTAGCCATGGCAAGGGTGAACATGATGGATCTGGTGCTGTTATTAAGCAAGCTCTATTTAAACACCAATTAACATGCCCTCAAGAAAAGCACAATGATGCCCATGATGCTATAACATGGCTTATAGCCAACCTCTCCAAAGGCACGCATTCAACATACAGTTTAAAAAGCCTTAAGAATAGTGTAGTGCGCAGAGTGTTCTATGAATTGAAATTGGATGAAGTGCAAAGGAGAAGTCGGCACGGTCATGAGAAAATTAAAGGAGTTTATGATTTGCACAGCATATGGGGCTTTTAAAGCAACCACCTGATCAAAACAAGAAAACTTTCTTGTTTCTACAGTGCATGCATCATAGGGGATCATGACAATTGTGAGAACATTGCAACTGTGAAGACATGGGAGCAAGTTTAAGTTTTCCCTCTACGTTCAAATGGAGTGACAAACAATGGAGAGCCAAACAACAACTTGCCATAGTTTGGGGAGAGTTTTACTAACCTCACTGACTGTTTAAAAGAGGGGGATAACTTTGTAATGGTCGTTGCCTCTGAGAGAACGAGGAAGATGACCCATACTTTGTGTTGTAGTGCACAAAACCTAAGCACGAGGTTGAGGAAGCATTCAAGGATCATTGGGGAACAACCTATGAGAAGTGGGATGCAGTAGTTGGAGCCTTTGGGTACCAAAAAACATCCAAGAGAGGCCACAATTACGTTCTGTTACATAAGAGTCCTCAAAATTTTGTGTACTCTCATCTATTAATAAGTATTAAGTTCCAGATATAACCTATGCCACAACAAAAGGACAAGAGTGTCTTCAAATTGGATTTAAACACGCATGAGCACATCTTGGGGTGTGTTAGAGTTGTAGACGAGGACAACTAAGATAGTCATTGCATGGAAACAATATTCCATTTATCCTAAAAAATGAAAAATAAAAAATGTATTTGAGACTACGCTTCTTTTAGTAAATCCCAAACTAACCACCGCGCTTGTTTTTGTAAATCCTGAACGAAAAATCTCACGCTTGTTTTTAGTATATCCCAAACAACCACTGCGCTTGTTTTAGTAAATCCCACCACAAATCCACAAATCCTGAACGAATGAATTGTATGTCATTCATCTTATAGTAATGGAAGCAAACCACGGCCTATTTTGCACAAGGGCTCATATCTCAAGTAAATGCCTAGTCTTGAAGAACTATTGATCTTGTTGTTTTTAATTGGCTACCTCATCCTAATTGCACTGGTATTTTCGTAGTTGTTGTCGACCTCCTTATAGACATTGACTCTTTCAGATGCATTTGTGTATTACATTCAAAAGGAGTGCTTGTCAATTGGTTGGCTTGATGAAAACCCTTCTCAATTTACCTAGGTGGGGTTATTCTATTCTCAAGAGGATAGTAGTGACACTATCTTCATCAAACTTGCAAGCTACGCTGTGTGCAAACTCTAAACAAAAGGACACGCGGTTTTCCTCTGGTAGTGCAAGACTTATTTCTTGAGAACTAGTAAAGGACATCTACTCTACCCTAATGAGCTCAAAATAGGACGATTGGTAGTATTTGGCACCCTTTTCTAGGGCAAGCACCTTGCTAACTCTAATTGAAATGATACCACCTTGGGCTAAGTGGGTTCCTTCAAGTCGCTTCTCTAGGAAATTTTATGGAGTGTTCATCATGCATGCACAAGCAATTTTGCATCAACTACAGCTCTACAAGTTTTTATTTGGCTTCTGTTCTTCCTTAAGCAAATCAAGTTTTACTTATACCACCTCCCTCTATTCTTACTTATAGGCAAGTTGATACTATTAACTCAGACTCGAGATCCTTCGAAGCAATACTAACTATCTTGATCTCCTTTCAATGTTGGCATTGATGCTTGTAGTGTTCCATCTTTCCAAAAGTCTAAAAAGTAATGAAGACAACTACAAGCATATCCTCTAGTTCATCAAGTTGTTCCTTCCATTTGGGATCCAACTCTTGCTTCCAAGCCAAGCCTTGAGCAATGTGTGTGTCAAGCACAATCGTGATGGAGAGCTAAGGCATTAGAGCTCAGCATTAAAGCTGAGGCAAGTACCAAGCACAAAACTCATTAACCTATTACAAGCAAGCTCCCCATGCTCAAAAATTATTAACCTTCAAGACTAGGCATTTACTTTGAGGAAAGGATATGGTGTGCACATTGTTCACTTCTTAACCTTAAAAGATTTGATATGTTTTCCGTATATATGAAGCACAATCAAACTTAGGAGAAACGCTCTGCAAATGCAATGGTTTTGCAACTTTAGATGCAGTGCTGGAGCATTCAACACTGTCGGAATAACATTCAAATTCAAATTCTCAATCAGTCGATAAACCTCTTAAATGTACAAGCAACTAGACAAATCAACTATGTGACTCTTTTTTGTCCAATTATAGCCTTGTTTACAGTGCTGTAGGCGATTATGATACAACAACAAGCACATTGTAGCAATTATGTCTGAGGTAGACCTCATGTAAGCAAAAATGCATCATCCCTGCTGCTTTCAAGGTCTCTATACATGCTTGGTCCAAAGGTTCCCTGGATTGATGTCAAAATATGAACTTCGGCACCTCCATGTTAAATCGAGCGACTTTGACATAAAATTCAACCCCTTCTGGATTTTTCTTGCTGCATAGAAGTGCATGTGATGAGCTTCAAGCATGTAGTGTACTGAAGATCTTACATGAACTGTAGATACTCTCCATGATAAACTTTCAAACGAAATACTGAGCATATGTGAGCATGTCCTTAGAAACGACACATAATTATGACTCTACATACCTGCCTGGAACAAAGGTGAAATCTCCTTCAATAGAGCCTGGTGTCACATGAAATGAACTACAGCTCTCATATGTGAATGTCTCGTCCCCTGAGTTTAGCAGTGGATACTGAGTGCACGATCACCCAGTGTCCCAATGAGAACCGCATCAAAAAAACTATATTCATAGAATCTAACAAAAAAGCATTTCAATCTCCAATATGCACAAAATCATGTTATAAAAAATTCATAAGCTGCAAGCACCAATAAAACACATTGAGAGATTTCAAACAAGGTAAATAATTTGAATTTCGGCATACCAGGCCAATAACAGCATCTGCATGTACTTGTTGTATAACAGTTTCATTTTCCCGTATTATCCAATGCCTCCTTAAAAGTTGACAAGAATTGAAAGGATGGTAGTATAGATCATTCCCTGAAGGAAGAAGGCGCATACGGACTGAATAGCTAAACATATAGTTACCATCACCACCATCCTGCAAGTCTGAAAACTCTGGTACAAAGACTGCAGAGCTCCGTACCTGCAATTTGTTGACCACAAGGAAGATTCACAATCCCTCAGAAATTGGATCATCCCAACAGTACATCCAAAGCCACACACAAATACCCGCTATTGTTATAATCTTCAGTCCTTTTGAAAAACATTTGATCACAACAATAATTTATTCTCGAGGGACTTGTATCTTCAACTGTTTCCCCCCCTAAGAAAAGAACCATCTATTAGAAACTATGATAAAATACAAAATCAGCACTCTGTGACGCACGGAAATTAAATAGTGTTAGCTGTCCTTCTCAGGGTCTCATCTTACTTCCTAGAGTAACCCGATCAAATGCCACTGACAAATCCTGGTCAATCGCCTCTCTCGAGATCAGACAAAACCATCCACGGGCAAGAGACTGAGGCAGTTGTCTTGAGTCAAAGATCTCCTGACAAGCCAGGCAGAGCAGAGTGACCCAATGCTCCCAAAAAGTATGAAAGACTCGTGGGGAGAGACTATCCTCCCCCAGGCATTCTTGCACTGGGAGGGCCTTGTGGGCCTCTGTTGGAATGGTCACCTCCCCATCTGTACGCCCCCAAATGAGGAGAGCATGGGGGGGGTGAACCTAGGCAGAAAAGATAAGGGAGGGGGCTGCCACATGGGCAGCACCTCACAGGGAAAGGACAGCCATAAGGGGCTGCCACGTGGGCAGCACAGCAGCCTTTCAGAGGCGCTTCAAGGACTGTCTGCACGGGCTGGAACAGGCCCCGAATAGAGGCAGACAGGTAGCGCAACTGTACGGAGCAGTACGGAGGGTGTGCAGACCCGGGACAGGTGGCGCGCAACTGTACGGAGAAGTACGGGGCTGGATCAGGCCTGTTGGAGCAGCAAAGGAGGCTGCCATGAGGCAAGGACCTGCCTTTATATAGGCTGGGCCCTTGCCTTGATTGGAGGGCCAAGGCCCTAGAAGAGTGGGCCCAAAAGGCCCCGGTTTGTGAGCCCTAATAGGGCTGGACCAGCCACAGACTGGTCGGCCAGTTTGGTGCAGGCTGGTCGGTTTTTGCCAGCCCTCCCCTTGGGGCCTATAAAAGGAGGGCCTCCAGCCCTCATTCATAATCACTTGGAGCAGCCCTGCTGTCTGCAGACAGGAGCAGCAAAGGGGGAACCTTGGCCTACATTCAAGAGGACAAGGTGACCTAGGAGAAGCTGCCCAATAAATTTTGGCTTGATGCAGTGATGTGTGCCAACTATGTGCTGAATAGATCACCTACACGGGCATTGAAGATTGTTACACCTTATGAAGCATGGAAAGGCAAGAAGCCTTCACTTTCACACATGAGAGCTTTTGTGTCTCTCTCATATGTTCATGTACCATCTCAGCTGAGACATAAGCTTGATGACAAGGCCATCAAATGCATATTTATTGGTTACAGCCAGGAGAGCAGAGGGTATCAGTTATATCAACCAAATACTGGGAAGATTATTGTCAGTAGAGATGTAATCTTTGCTGAACATTCAGCTTCTCCTCTTGTGGACTGCAAATCTAAGCCAGATGTTGACATGTTTGATGCCTTTGAATCTTGGTTACCTCTGCCATCCTCAGAAGAGGATTTTGACCAGCAACATGAGCCTCCTGCAGGCCCTCCACCAAACAATAATCAGCCACTACCTCATGCTGATTTGCAGGTTTCTCTTCCGGCACAAAATGATCCCACTATTCATCATGCAGTCATTGAAGAAAGAGCTGTCAATAGACAGCAAAGGCAAGTTCCCAGATGGCTTCTTGATACATTGAGGGACAGCAAACAAGATCAGCCTTTTGCTGCCCGGACAAGATCAGGGAATAGACAGCATGGTCACTTTCTTGAGTTTGCACTCCCTGCTACAGCTTGCAATGAATAGCCTCTGTACCATAAAGATGCTTTTGACAGCAAAGAGTGGATAGATGCAATGAGAGCTGAGCTACATTCCATTGCTAAAAATGACACATGGGAATTAGTAGATCTCCCTCCCGGCAAGCATGCCATTGGAACCCGGTGGGTCTACAAATTAAAAAGGAAATCTGATGGCAGCATAGATCGATACAAAGCCCGTCTTGTTGCAAAAGGGTATGCCCAACAAGGCATTGACTTTGAGGAGACATTTGTTCCCACATCCAGGATTACTACCATTAGATGTGTCATTGCCATTGCAGCCCATCATCATTGGCAAGTGCACCAACTTGACATCAAGACTGCTTTTCTTCATGTGGATCTGCAGGAAGAAGTATATGTCACACAACCTCCTGGCTTTGAGGTTGTTAATTCTGAAAATAAGGTATACCGATGGCTTGAAGCAGGCACCCAAGGCATGGTATGCCAAAATTCATGCACACTTACTATCCCTTGGTTTTCAAAATAGTCCCATGTGGAAGTGGATCTGATTTTTTAGTGCTGATTTTATATGTGGATGATATGCTCATCACAGGCCCAGATACTCAGCAAATTGCATCTTTCAAGGCTGAGTTGCAGCAGGTTTTTGAAATGTCAGACATGGGACAGCTCCACTATTATTTGGGAATTCAGTTTGCTCATGTTGAGGGGGGGATCATGATGTCTCAGTCCAAGTATATTGGACAGCTCCTTGATCGTCTTCAGTTTGAGGATTGCAAGCCAATTTCTACTCCAGTGGACCCTGGCTTCAAATTCTCAGCTCATGATGGGAGCCCACCATGTGATATCACTCTTTATCAACAGGCTGTTGGATGCCTTATTTATTTATGTCACACCAAACCTGACTTACAGTATGCAGTATCTCAGCTCAGCAGATTCATGCACATGCCCAGTTCACAGCATTGGCAAGCAGTGAAGAGAGTCTTCAGATATCTCAGAGGCACTCAGGATTTAGCCCTCTTCTATGGTGATCAGGGTTCACTTACCATGCATGCTTACACGTATAGTGACTGGGCAGGATGTTCCGACACCAGAGTGTCACATACTGGCAATTGTTTTTTGCTTAGCAATTCATGTATCTCTTGGCTCAGCAAGAAGCAACCAACAATTGCCACATCTAGCTGTGAGGCTGAGTACACGGCAGCTTTCACCGCTACAGTAGAGTGTGTTTGGCTTCGACAATTACTTACAGATCTTGGTATTCGCCAGACATCCTCCACTATTGTCTACACTGACAGCCAGAGTGCTTTGGCCATTGCGCGTAACTCAGTGTTTCATGCGCGTACCAAGCATATTGAAGTTCATTATCATTATGTTCGAAAGCGGTTGTCAACAGGAGACATAGAGTTGTCCTATCTTCCCACAGAGGACAACATAGCAGATATGTTTACAAAGGCACTTCCTCGTCCCAGGTTCGAAGTCTTTCAACAGGCTTTACACTTGCTTTCCTTTGTTACATGATCTGACATCCCTTGTACATTCATAGGTGGCTATATCCTTTTGGATGAACATGTGCCACCATGACCAGAAAATACCAGGTGTTCTGAGACGTTTCCAGAATACTTCAGCCCATCCCATGGAGGGGGGTTTGTAGGCCATCTTCTGGTGGTTCTAGTGATGCCCTATAGGCCATGGTATGTGCCTTGTAGGCATAAATATAGGCACTTGTAGAGTTAGCGCCTTTTAGGCCACATAGGACACTTCGTCCTATGTGACACCTAGGACACTTAGTCCTAGGTCTAGGTACTCGTACCTTGTACTTCTCTTTTTCCTATTATCCAAGTTTAACGTGACGGCTAAGACGTGTGCGACACTTTGCTACCTGCACTCTCTCTCTCTCAATCGATCCTACAAGGGTGTCAGACAGCGGCAATTGTTTTATGCTTGGAGCTTCATGCATCTCTTGGTTCAGCAAGAAGCAACCTACAGTTGCCACATCCAGTTGTGAGGCTGAGTACATAGCAGCTTTCACAGCTACAGTAGAGTGGGTTTGGCTTCGCAAGTTACTTGCAGAATCTTGATATCATTCAGCCCGACTCTACTACGATCTACATCGACAACCAGAGTGCTTTGGCGGTTGCTAGAAACCTAGTGTTTCATGCACGCACAAAGCATATTGACGTCCACTATCACTATGTTCGAGAACGACTGTTTGGTCGAGACATCCAGTTGTCCTATGTTCCCACTGAGGACAACTTGGCAAATCTTTTCACGAAAGCTTTACCGCGTCCCAAGTTTTAGGCATTTCGACATGCTTTACACTTGGCTCCTTTTGTTACGTGAGGGATCACTCTATACATATCATAGGTTGCTATATCCCTCTGGGACGAATATGTGCAACCATGATGTAGTTTCCAGGTATTCCTAAGATATTTCCAAGATACTTCAGCCATACCATGGAGGGGGGGTTGTTAGCACTTAGCCTTGATATGAGCCTTGTAGGTCAAGTCAACTCTATGAGTACCCTTTGTATTTTCCTCTTATCCATTTGAGCAGTACTACGTTTTGCTCCAGCTTGTTGTTTGCTTCCCTCACTCCACTCCCGTTCCATTGCTTCCTGCACCCAACATGCCCCACAAGTACCATAGTCCATTTTATCCGCTCCTACCAAAGGGTAATATTTTGGCGACCAAAGGGGTGATGTCACATGCCTTACTTGATGGGTCATTAATATTGAATCAGTATAACCAACTCTTTACAAGGCCTATAATACATATCTTTTTAAAACGAGGAAATTGTTTAGTCTAGTCAAATGTCATGAACCTTGTAGAGGGACTAGATTAGGGTACGCCTAAATTACGCATGTATTTGTGGCAAGCCCTTCCTTTTAGGCAGTACGAGAGTTTTTGCGACTAAGTTTTCTAGGCATGTATTTGTGGCAAGCCCTTCATTTTAAGAAATGTGTGAGTTTTATTGTTTCTTAGTTATTGAGCAGCTAGAGATTACTGGTGCAAGTAGATGTAATTTCAAATGAGACAAATAAGCACAATCTACTTAAAAGCACCTAGGACTCGTGTGCACTGGAGCACCAAAACGTTCATGGATAAGCTCAAGAGAGGGGTCTATACTGAGGCTCTGTAAGTGTGACCAAATGGCTCCAAATGTTACATAAAAAAAGCTATAGAAATCTCTGAAAGGGAAAAAAGAGAGAAGCCCCTACCTACCTACCTATATATAGAGAGAGAGGCTGAGCTTGAGTCATCTCCACTGCAGCTCAATGCAACATTCCAAGTCATCACTTATCTATATCAGGTCAGGGGGTATGGGCACTGCACTTCTAGACGTCGCAGACTACCATGGCTAGCATTGTCCTCTTCTATCGCCCTAGCAGTTGCAGATGACCAGAGATGCTGGAGTCACCCATCAGATTATACACGTAGAGTTCGCCATGACCCTTCTCTAGGTTGATGCCATCTTTCAGACAGTGACATTTCTCCAAAAAGTCTGGGCCTTACCCTAGTGGAGATTACCGAGGTTAGCATTAGAGTCCTCCAGGCGACTAGCAGAGAGCGATGTTGATACAGCATAGTATGCACGGATATCCACGTGGTTTGGTAGTCGTGGCATTCAAATGGACAGACTTCCCCCCTTTCAATATACTCTGGATGCACCACCCGAGATGAGATCAACCGTATCATACAGTTGGACCTCCTCTAGTGGACCTCCTCCAAGTCCATACAGGTAGAGGAGTTCTCCACCAAGATCCAATTCTACCATGACCACTTCCTGAGGGTCTTAGAGCACGGTCTTGTCATCAGACCTCAGTATCTCGAGGACAGGAGAGTCTCACATGCACTAAGGGTTGCCATCGATCAGTTGCGAGTCTCATCACATCAGCTGCGGATTGAGACAGGGAGAGCTACAGGCATACCCAAAGAGCACAGGACTTGCACATTGCTAGATGGAGGAGGTCGAGACAGAGGAGCATTTTCTATGTGTTTGCCTAGTCTATTATGAGATCCAAGGACGATATCACTGCCTCTTTCAGGAGGGGCATGGCTTTGGTCCACTTACACGGCTGATCCATTTTCACGATCAGGTTTGTGTTGGGCTCTATCTGATTGAGATGCGACGACGGAGAGACACATTGACACGATGGACCAGAGAGCAGCAGGGATTGATGCCACAGGTCATCAAGATCGACAGATCACAAACTTTTGTTAGACTTCTATGCATCTGAGTCAGCTGCCTGTGAGACTGAGGAAGAGGAGCTTGATGAGATGAGAGCATCATGGATTAGCAGTGGAAGTGTCCACCACAATGCTGCTAGACGAGGGACACACACTCCACGGAGAGGGACTAGAGCACACATGATCGAGGTTCGATCTATCTCAACCCTCCTCACAGGTGACCGCCAGAGACGAGGCATCACCCTTAACGTAGCCCACCGGATCCAGACATCAAGGAGACCACGCCCTCCCCCACGTCGAGAGATAGCTCGACAGACACAGATACGAGAGCTCCTCAGATCTCATCAGAGAGCCACTATATTACCTAGATATACGGAACCTGAGCATGTACTAGGAGTGCTAGCTCTGAGCACCTGATACTTCTCTGCTATTTTGCTTTTGCTACTCTAGTATTTGGACACTTGATTCACTAGCTCAGCACTTAAGCTTTCAGCAAGGGTCTTAGTGAACCCTTTGCTTCAGCCCTTAGTGGCTTGTATGAGTTCCTTTTTGGCTTGCATTTTGTCTCATAGGCCCACGAGGCCTCTTGCAGACGTTAATGCATCTCTCTCTCTCTCTCTCTCTCTCTCTCTCTCTCTCTCGCTCACGTGACCAAATGGCTCCAAATGTGGCCTAAAACAAGCTATAGGGGCCTTTGAAAGATAGAAAAAAAGAGAGAACTCTCTCTCTCTCTCTCTCACACACACACACAGAGTCTATTTTTTTTAAGTGAAGCTTTATTACCAAGTGGGAAACCTCAAAAGAGGTAAAAACCCACAACAGTTACAAGAATAAAAAAGCAACCCTGGCCCAAAGGACAAGAGCAAACATCCCCAGAAGTCAAAGATAAAATAAGTACAAGTAGCTAAGCTGTCGGAGGAGAGGACATGAAGACCACATCCTCCAAAGTGATCCCATTCCGAGATAAAAACATATGGAGAGGCATAGCAGAACCATCATCAAAATGAACTTTCTTTGGACCCTTGTGAGCTTTCTTCACATATGCTAGTAACCGGAACTTTTGGAGAAGAGGATCAAAAGCTGCTTGCATCATAGGGTGGAAATCCTCCAGCACAAAAGTAGTAGAAGTACCCCCTGATACAGAAGAGGAACTAGAATCCGACATTTGAGAAGCATCTTGGGCAGCTGTATCCAAACTAGCAGAAGCATCTAGAATATCATTCCCAATCTGTGTAGATGATGGAGCCGCAACAGATGCAGTAGGTAAACCCAACTCCAAGGATATACTTGGAGGCCTGGCATATTCAGCCATAGCGGTATCCCTGTGCTGTGATTTCAACGGCATTTGCAAAGAAAGCACTTCCTGACCTGATATATCCACTGTAGGTATAACATTCTCAATAGGCATATCTGGAAGTGACATATTCGTATTCAACAAAGGAAGGGAGGCAGACTGCGAGAACAACTCTTTGCCCTGAGGGTGCACTCGCCTCCATTCTTTTTTTTTAATGTTTTGCTGCTGGACTTTATCTGACTGAAGAGGAGCAGAAGCCTGAGGAATAGACAATGAGCCTTCAACCTTGGTAGAAGAACGAGCGTGCAAGGGGTAGTTTCGAGCGAAATAGCCAAGTTGTCGACATTTGTAGCATGTGTTCATTCAACAATAGACCGCCTGGTTACAGTACGAGCAGCAACAGAGGGAGGCAAGAACAAGAGGAAAGCAATTTACTATTTTGTGGACTTTAAAAAAGCTTTAACAATTACCCAACAAAAAACTAGGGAAAAGATTTAAGAGTTGCAAATACCTCAAGAACTTAGGGAAGGCATGCTCGGACTATGTGAGAAGGTCCTCAAGCTTGGTAAAGTCACTAGTAGATGGATCAAAGTCTAAGGAGAAGATAATGATACGCCGTGACATAGGGGTCAAACAAGGTGGTCCCTTGGCCAACTCTCTTTGGTTTATTCATAAGTGAATTAGAAGATTGGATAAGAACGCAGGCCAGGTGTGCCTTACTCTTGCTTATCTATGTAGTCTCTTTGCAAAGGACAAAAAGGACATGCAAACACACCTAGATGCATCAGCCAGTTCTCAAGGATGAAAGTCAATATTGCAAAGACAAAGCTCATGGTAATCTGAACAAAAAACGAGCAAATGTTCTTTACATTTGAAGGAACCCATAAAAGCTGACACAACCCACAAATACTAGGAGCTTGAGTTTATTAAGAACTACACGTGGAATGTTGTTGGATTAGGGTTGGTAACCTCCCCACTTGTGAGCCCCAGTGCTACGGGGGAGTGAACCTAGATGGATAAGATGGGACATGGGGCTGCCACATGGGGAGCACATGGGCTGCCATAAGGACAGCAGAGAGAGTGGAAGTACCTGGCAGATCAGGGGGCCACCATGGTGGGCAGAAGTGGTACAGGAGTGCCACAGTGCTGTCCATGGCTGGAAAGGACAGGCATGTCCAGGGACAAAGGACAGGCATGTCCAGGGAACCCAGCAAGCAATGACTGGACAGGTGGGATGACCTCAGCCAGGGTACGGAACAATACAGACTTCAGTACGGACTGTTTGAAGGCTGTCTGGGACCTGGAGCAACAGGGAACAGATGTGGAACAGGCACAGCAAGCTATGGCAGGCCTATGGGCAGACTTGGGGCTAAGAATCAAGGCTGGAACTGAATGCCATGTGGCCAGGCAGGGCCAGCCAAAGCCTGCAAATGAGCCCTGTCTCAGACAACAGACAGGAGCAGCAGTAGGACCTATAATGGGCCTATATTCAGGAGGTGAAGGTGACCCAGAAGAAGCTGCACACTGAGCTGCCCACGCTGCCCTCCTAAGCTGCCTCCCTGGACAGCAAGGCGGAGGGGATCTTTCGAGAGAGAGTCTACATAAGTTCAGTAGAGTAGGTGGCCTTAGAGATCTAGAGGTGCCAGGCATATAGTAGGACATTTTGGTATTGTATTGTGTCCAGCTTTGAGGATGGACGGAAATATATATGTGTTGCTTCTATATTTGTCTTGGATACACTGTCTATTCTGGCTTGCACACACACATGAATGGTTTCATGTGGTTGTGAAGTACACACATGTTATGAAGTTTGATTCCGTAGTGAAACAGTGTAATTCCTGGGCTCATCTATCAATCTTCCGCTGGCAGGATACCCTCTGGTGGGATTCCATTCTCTAACACGGTATCAGAGCTCTAACAGAAGTTCTCGGGAATTGGAGCTTGAACACAAGGACCTTGCTGAATTGCTTGGGGGAATTAGCTCAGTGTCTGAAGGATTGTACCCATGCAGGAGGCTCAGGTTCAGGCAGGCGTCTAAAGGATTGTACCCAGGTGGGAGGTTCAAGGTCAGATAGGTGTACAACACTCTAAACTCTTTACCTCTTTCAGTTCATTATCATGGCCAATAGATATCACATCCCAAATTTTAGTGAGACAAGAAAGCTCAGTGGGACCACTTACCCGTTGTGGAAAATGAAGGCTCATAGCCACTTAGTGTTGAGGGAGTCGTGGGGGGTTGCGATAGGGACATAGCTGTTGCCTCAGACCACTGTGACTAACCTAGCCACATCAACTTCGGTAGCAGTGACAACACTAGCAAACCCAGTATTAGTAAGAGCATGGCAAATCTAGGATATGGAAGCTTTGGCTACCATTGTGGGTACGACGGCAGATATGGTGGTTCCTCATATTCAGATGGCAAACTCTTCACTTTGAGAGATATGTATGGGCTCAAGGAGGCAAAAATCTTGGACCTCAAGACAGAGATATATGGCATGAGGATGGATGAAGGGGATTCGATACAGGAACACATCACCAAGATGAAGGTGGTGCGGGATCAACTGGCAGCACTTGGTCAAAGGACGAGCTCGACCTGGATGGCAAGGCTGTTGGTGGGAATGCTCCCCCGAAGCTATAGTAGTTTTGTGACTACAATGATTGCAGGCAGAGGGCGGCACCTGTGAATTTCGAGGAGCTGGTTCCATTGTTGTTGCAACAAGAAGCTCGGGAAAAGAAGTACGAAGCTACGGATAAGGATGACAAATCCCTAATACCTCAGGACAGGAACAAAGGCAAGGGCAAGGGTAAACCTGGCAAAGGCAAGCCCAAATCTGATTAAGGAGCGGATTCTTCAGATGAAGAGAACAAGAAGAGAAGAAAGAAAGAAAAGAAGTGCTTCTATTGTGATGAGCCAGGGCATTTTGTGAAAAATTGCAAAAAGAAGAAGGCTCATCAGAAGAAGAAGCGTGCCACACCTTAAAACCAGAGGAGTCACCACCAAGAAGAAGGGTGCCACCTTGGAGTCATAGGCATAAGCGCAGTTGGTGGTGACAGAGGAACTTTTCTTGGTGGCAACTATGACTGCTACTAAGATTAGGTACATGGACCCCGGTGTTACTGTCAAGATGTCTGGCATTGAGGATTTGTCAAGAGAGGAGTCATAAAACTTTGTGAAGGTGATGGACCGTGATGAGTGCTTGGAGTCATCTCGGTGCTTGGCCGGTGTTGCTGAAGCAGAGGAGGATTATTTGACGGGACCAGAGGAATCAGGGTCAGACGGAGGCTATGACTTGGAGAAGGAAAAAACAGAACCACAATCAAAGCTTCATGCTCTAGGTACTCTGGATTTATGCCTGGGATATGATGTCTCGGGTAGGTTGTTTGGTTGCAGACCTAGCCAGACAGAGGACGGATTGAAACAGACCCTGAGAGCTTGGTCTCGGAGAACTTCAGGCTGTTCACCCATCATCAGGGGGCTAGTTGGAGGATGCTGGTACTTGGAGTGCTCGAGTTCGAAGGCGGGTTCACGACTAAAGGTGGTGGTTTCATTAGGTGCTGCCAAAGATGGACTTGTCTACCAGACTAGTGCGAAAGGAGAACCCGACCAGACGGAGCTAGGAGCCACTGGTTAAAAAGACAGAAGAAGACCATGACAACACCAAAGTATTCCAGAAAGCTACCATACGGGAGCTACTAGAGCATCTTCATCAACGGATTTAAATCAGGCCAATGTGGTTCGGTGAGAGGGGATTGGGCTGGATACAGCCAGCCAACCAGGCCTGGTTGAAGGGCCAAACCAAGGCTGGAACCTGCATGAAGAAATGGGACAGTCAGCCCCAGTTTTGGAGCCCTTACAGGGCTGGTTTTGCAGCAGACTGGTCGGCCTGTTTGGGTTGGCCAGAATGATGCTGCTGGTCGGTTTTTTGCAGCCCTTGAAGGGCCTATAAAAGGAGGGCCTCCAGCCCTCATAATTCATCACTTGGAGCAGCCTTTGAAGAGCAGAAAGGAGCAGCACCAGCAGCAGCAGTTGGGCCTCATCCTAGAGGTGAACCTGGCTGGAGACCTGCAGACTTAGATCACATGGAGGGCTGCCCACCTAGGCTGGTTTGCAGACAGCAAGGTGGAAGAGATCTGGACGGAAATTCTACTTATGCTCGAGGTGGAGCACGCAGGCTCGAGTCTAGAGATAGCCGGCAGATAGTAGGAGGACCTTGTGGTAAGATCAGAGGACCACACCATTGGTGGGACTCTAGATCTATCTCTTTTGTATTGTGTCCATAGCTTTGGACAGAAATATATTATTTTGGTGTGTACTATATCTGGCTGGTTCATTGTCTATCGATGAGTCTGCACATCTATGCTATGCACATAAGTTTAAGAAGTTTGTGATTCCACGCCCCACACGCACACTGTGTGAGCTCCTGGGCAATTCTACTAGTCTTCCACTGTGTGTATCCTCTATTGGGTGATTTCTAACAGTATCCTATAGAGTGTGATCCGGTAGGATAGTCATTTGACTCGTAACTTCACTGGCGTGACGTTCACCCCATGCACTAGCTTCTACAATCCTATCATTGGATGTGATTGGTGGATACTGAAGATCCATGACCATGCTGGAGATGGCAGTGAAAGAGAAAGACCATGCTGATTATGGTAACAAAACGACCATATTGAAGATGGTGCATCACATTGAAGGTGATTTGCCGTGCTAAAGATGATAGATCGCACTAAAGGTGATGGATCGTGCTAAGAGCTCTGATGTTCAGAAAGGGTCACACCGAAGGTGACAAGTGCTATACTGGAGATAGCAATGCATGGTGATCAGCCATGTAAAGAGAGAACTCTGAATTGCCGATGAAGATGTGCACATGGTAGCAGAAGGTGTCCGGCCAGATGCAAAGTTCTGTCACAAGAACTCGCATAGAAGAATACACACGTGTGGTCAATAAAAATGAGGTCTCAAGAAGGTAAAAATAATGATTAAAAAATATGGTAGTAAGAAAGAGCCATTGTTACACCTGTTCTGCATCTCTTCCCCCTTGCTCCAAGTCCCGGACAGCCTCCAAACAGTCCGTATTGTTCCGTACCCTGGCGGAGGTCATCCTGCCTGTCCACATAGTCATTGCTTGCTGGTTTCCCTGCACATGCTCATCCTTTTCATCTTGGAGAGCCCTATGGCACTTTTTCACCACTTCTGCCCACCATGGTGGACTTGGTGTGCTAGGTACTTCCACTGTCTCTCAAGATATGAGCTGAGAAAATAGGAAAACTGAGTGAGGAAAGAGAGAGATAGTCGATTCGAGTTGTTTGTAGATGATTTTTGAGGTCTATAGTTGTACAAATCTAGGAAAAGGTAGTGGTGATCATTTTTGCTAATCCTTGTAAGCTATCCAATCCTCAAAGAAAAGCTGAAAAGTGATGATTGGGTGAGAGTTACAATGATCTCAACAAGGTGGGAGTATTTGGGCTCACGTAAGATTCAAAAGCAGACAATGGGGAGGTGACCAACCCTAATCCAGCAACCAGCCTGTCTAGTCAGGCCTTCTCCTCTGCTGTCCACCTGCCCTCTCTGCTGCACCACTTGCAAGCTCTGTTGCAGGTCATATACCTGCCCACAAGCAATGCCATGTGGCTCGCCTTTCAGTTGCCTTTCTCCTGGGTATTCTCCGCCATTTGGTGCTGCTCCAAAAAGCCTCTGACAGGCCAGATCCAAGCTAGAACTCCATAGCCAACCTTCCGTCCATTTGTTGCAGC
Organism: Dipteris shenzhenensis; assembly: GCF_047967505.1. Lineage (NCBI taxonomy): Eukaryota > Viridiplantae > Streptophyta > Polypodiopsida > Gleicheniales > Dipteridaceae > Dipteris > Dipteris shenzhenensis. Next base: position 29,643,534 of record NC_141614.1, on the reverse strand, counting down.
CACCATGGCTCCTCCAGGTTCTTGTTTCTTTCTCTGATCTCTGCCCCCATGGCAGCCATAGTGGCCTTATCTCAGGTACTAGGTTCACCCCGCCAATGCTCTCCTCATATGGGGGATAACAGATGGGGAGGTAACCTTTCCAACAGATACCCTGCGGGATTTCATTATCTAACAAATGCATGTGTGGAAAGAACAGTTATGGGAGGTTTGAAAGCCTTATATAGCTAACTGGGAAATAAGGAAGTTCTGGCAAATGGTTTCTCATAGGAGAGCTGCGGGTCAAAGTGCAAACCTCCTAGTAGCAAAGATAAGGAATGTTACCCCTCTAAGGGGAAGATCTATGTCTATACATAACATACCTTCGCAAAATATAGAAGATGCATTCAAGCTGAGTCCCGCACCATGGAGGCCACAAAATACAGGATGGCACAAAGAGGGGCTCAAGTGGATGGACCGAAGGGGAAAATGCTGCAGGAATTATGGCAAGACCCAGAAACAAAAAATGAAATTCTACCTTTTTGAAATAAAAAATGAAATTCTACAGCAAGAGATCAATCCAATGGTGAAGTATGATGTATAGGAATACCATGGGGAAGATATCTCAACATTCAAAAGGTGCACAGTCTGCAACATAAGAACGAGTTCCCACAATTTAGAGGTGGATAAAGGCAAATGGACTAGACCAAGAATTTCAAGGGAGGTGAGAATCTGTAACATCTTCCTAACAGAGGAAATATAAAATGAAGAGCACAAACCCTTCCATCCACAGTAACAAGGCCCTCAGCCTAAGAGTCCTATAAGTCAATCAGCCAAGCAACTGGGTGCATACCTGAAGAAAATTTTGGGACACTATGGTAAAATTCTGGACATGGCCAAGCAGCTGAACCAAGCACATACCAACAACTTAGGAATTTTGGAAATTGTATCAGATGGATGTAAAAAGCTATTATTGTTTTGATGGCGGTTTCTAGTTGTAGGGCCTCAAGCGGACTTTGATACAAACATATAATCTCTCTCTCTCTCTTAGGCCCTCTTGGGCAATTGGAACTGCCCTACTTGTAAATAGGACAGTTAGGACTGACCTAACGAATTTTCTGGGTAAAGGGGGTCTTTAGACCCTAACTTTTTACGGGTCATGGATTGGCAAGTCGCCTATGGAAAAATGACGTGCAATGAAATTCACATGCAACGTGTGAAACCAGCCTCAACAACGTAAAGGATGGTAGGATCCACTTAATTACAGCATACACAGTAAATTGACAAATAATTATGCACCACAGATCAAATCACAAGGGAGCTAGAGTGCTCCCCTATGATTTGATCTATGGTGCATAATTATTTACTGAATAGTATGCTGTCTTCTTCGCCTAGTCTGCTGGACTTGCACCAAGCCAACCACAGGCTTCCCCCTTGAAGAAGTTAGGTGGATCCAGGCAATGGAACCACTGAAACCAGCCTCAACAACGTAAAGGGTGGTAGGATCCACTTAATTACAGCATACACAGTAAATTGACAAATAATTATGAACCACAGATCATATCACAGGGGAGCTAGAGCGCTCCTACTCAGAAACAAGGACACCGATTGGCCCCAAACGTTGGCGCCCCTTGCGGTATTTATTTAACATTCATTTGAAGCCAAGCGGCTGATTACAAAGGTCTCTCAGAAGCTCCCGCAAACTCCTGTCCAGCCCACCCTATAACTCCATGCTCAACTCCAAACGGTGAAATGGCATCCAAATACTAGACAATCCATCCTTCTGGCCAACCAAGTGCGCAACAAAACCCCAAAAAGTATCAACTGGCTATCTGCTCCATGTACTCGCACAACCCAAAGTCCAACCAACCAGACACGGCTGAACAACTGCAGCAAAGCCCTCGGTGCAATCAATCAACAAAGCACTTCCAAACAGGTTGCCTCAATCTATAGCCTCTCTGGCCACTGCCCAACAGCATAAATCTATAGCCTCTCTGGCCACTACCCAACAGCATAAATCAAACTTTCTTCTCGAGGAAAGAAATCCAAACGCAATAACTAGCCAGCAACCAATCCGGGAACGAAAAAAGCAAGCCTTCTTCTACCCAGTGTCCACAGAAGATAGGTCACCGAGGCTGGAAAACCCTAGATCCTACATAGAAAAGCTGATTCTACTCTTGCACAACCCCAAAAGCAGCTTAGAAGAGGACACCCACGCCTGGAAAGTTTCCAAAATCAGCAACAACACCCAGAAGCTCCCTAGAATCAAATCACAAGTTCCCTACAGAGCCTTGACAGCCTGGAAAACAAATCGCAATCTCCAGCAGCAGCCGAACAGGTCGCAATCACTTGGAGACACCCTGGAACAAGAATCAACTTTCCAAATCAAGCCCCTAGCACGTGCGATTTTCCCTGGAGCTCCCAGAATACCCTGGAACCTCCCCTGGCAGGTGGCAACTTCTCTTGGCAGCACCTGGTCCCTCCTGGCATATGGCAATTTTGCTTTAGCAGCACCTGGCAGGTTCTAGCAGCTTACAACTGATGATCTGGCTCCTCTAGAACTGATCTTGGCCTTTTGAGTCCAAAAGAAGGGCTCTCCCCCCCTTTTTAGAACCCTGAGCTATCCACATTGCATTTTAAGATCCACAATGCCAAATTTGCCCTTGGTAATGTTGGTCTTTTATGCAACATTGAGCCCTAGTGTCGTCCCAATGAAGATCTCAAGCTCGTCAATGTAGAAGACAATCCTGTTTGACCCCGATAATGCCTCCTGATCTCTTCTGTCCACCTTGGAACCCTGCTGGAGACCTTGTCATAAAGCTGACTGCCCAATTATCCCCTGACTGTACCTCAGATCCTAATGAGGCAAGCTCTCAGCACTTTGTCAAAAGCCTTGCAGAAATCCATAAAGCAAGATGTGCTCTAGCCTCCTCAATGACATCTCAGAGTGTGAAGTCGTGATCTAGCATTGCATGATCAGCACAGAGCCTGCCTGCACATTAGCTCTGAGTCCCTCAAGCTCTACATACTAGCTAACTTGTATCGAGCACTAAGGCATAGATCTTGAGCATGACATGCCCAATCATAATAGTCCTGTAGTTTTCTGAGCTCATGGAATCCAATGCCTTAAATGGGAGTGATGGTGTTAAGGGTCCAATTGTGGGGGAAACGGATGCAGACCGCTTCATTCAAAAGCTTTGCCGTGATCGGGCCCATGGTACTTAGTCCATATCCAATGTATTCAATACATAGTCCCTCATGTTCTTTGGCTTGGCCATTATGTACCTTCAAAGCTGCATGTTTGACGTCACTGGTGGGACAGGGTAGCTGTTGGAGGTAAGGTGGAGGCTGGTGAGGAATGTTGTAGGGTGTGCGAGGATAAGATTACTAGAGATTGGTGTCAGTGAGAGGAGAGGGAGTTCATAGCTCAGGAAACTACTGCCAAAAGTCCATGCGTGGCAGTCAGCATGGCCGGGATAGGATGAGGTTGGTCGGTCAGCATCTAGCAGCCTGGTCGGTATTTTAGGGCCCAAGGGGAGCCTATAAAAGCAGCCCCCTTGGCCCTTATTCTTCATCCCCACCTCAAACCTTCCAAGCCTTTAGTGTAGCAGCAGACATGCTTCCCCGAAGTAGACCAGCAGGATGCCTCAGCCTATATAGGGATCTAGTGAGGATTCACCTCCTCTACGTAGTCTAGTTTCTTTCCAGTTTTGTAGTTGAGAGTTTCAGCCCCTCCATACAGTTGTATTCAGCCCTTTGGGCATTCATACATTTCAGTTACATTATCGCCCTATGATTCTCTCACTCACATCCACAGCATCACTTTGTGTATTGGGATCTCACTCTCTCTCTTGCTCAATACTAGCTGCAACTGCAAGATGATGCACGTGAGTGAGAGAATTAGAGGGAGAGAATGTAGTGGACCTCCGAAGAGGAAATAGATACAACTGAAAAACGAATGTCCAAAGAACTGTACGAAGGGGCTGAAACCCTCACTGCAAAACTGGAAAGACTAGACTACCTAGAGGAGGTGAATCCTCACTAGATCCCTGTAGAGGCTGAGGCTACTTTGCTGGTCTCTGCTGCGGGGAGGTCTTGCTGCTACTATTCGTAGGGCTGAAGTGCCCAACTGCTATTAGGTCATCCTGGCCGATCTGTTCAATGCCGACCGGAGTCCCTGGTCTGCTGGTCAGCGTTGACCATGTCGGTTGAAAAGGCAATGATGATTTAAAAAAAAGTCAGCGCATTGACTTTTTATTTAAAAAAGTCAACTCTGTGTTTTTGAATTGCGATGATGTGGCGTTGACTGTCTTGACTGTGTGCTGATTGCTGATTGCGCAAGGCTGCCTGCATGGCTGTACAGAGGTTTGTGATGCAGTTGACCTAGCTGCCTGTGTTGGCACCAGTTGGCATGGCCACGTGCGTGTGGATGCCCGTGATATCCCCTTATGCTAGAACTTGAACTAATGTATGAAAGGGCCCTCCCATCGTGCTGACGGACTGTTTGTGGTCTACCTGGATGATAAATCTTGATCTGAATGCCTGGTTCATGAAGCCTGATCTGTAGGAACTGAATTCCGGAGTTTGGTGCTAACTTCTGGTAAGGATATTGTCTGTGGGTTAATGCTACAGGATGATGCTCAGTGTGGTTTCCCTTGGTGCATATAGGTGATAGGGACGGAGGAAGGTTGGGTTTGAGAATGGCATCCTGGTCTTGGTGTAACCCTGTTGCCTGTTGTAATATTGTATCATGCTGTAATACTGTGTCTTGCTGGTGCCGATCTCAAAACCCTTGAATCAAAGGTCGAGGCGGAACATCCTTAATCCAATAGATGAACTTGGACTTATGGCTTGGGATTTTGACATCCAAGCCTTGGTGCGATAGTCAGGTCGGACTTCGAACTAGTGCCACCATCGTGCTCCCAACATGACGTCCGATGCTTGAGTAGGTGCAACCCTGAGTGGCCGATACCCACCTTGAGATCTTCAGAGTGGCTGAAGCTACTTGCATGTCACTTTCTATCCACTGCCCTGGAAATGCACCATTCATGGTCATTGGTTTTGTTGGTATAAGAGGCAACTGAGCCTTCTGAGCTGCTTTGGTGGAGATGATGTCCTTGAAAGTGCTTGGATAAGGACCTTTTGACCACCAACTTGTCAATTAAACTGAAACATATTGGGAAACTGATGAGGCTCCCCCTTGTCCTGAGCTTCAAGCTCCTATATGACTGCTGAGGCTCTCCCTGTAATCTGCTAGTCATCAAGCTCCTCGATGACTAATTGGGTTTTTGAAACTGTTGCCAAACCACTTGACACGCCTCCTGTGGTAATTCGGGCAATTTTCCTTAATATGGCCCGGCACATGACAATAGAAGCATCAATTCTCTTTGGCATAGAGTGCTCGTGTTGCTTTATCCAAGTACCTGCCATAGCCATTGCTATCCTTCGCCATCCAGCTCTTCTTCTATTGCCCATTCCCACCATCACTTGGTGTGGAATCCTGGGACTTCTTACTATTGACGTGCATGGATCCTTAACCCTTGTGCATGAGCTCAAAATTTTGAGCAAGCTCGTATGCACACTCATAATCCTGTGACCTGAAACTTCTGACATACCACTGGATGTCTATACACAGCCCATGGAGAGATTTGCAACTGTATAAACACTTTCCTCCACCTGCAACTGTATAAACACCTGAGTGAATCTATTGGTATAATGATTCATCGTCTCGGTGTCTTCGGGCATAGCTCATACAACTGACTGTGGAGCCTGTCCAGGTATTGCGGTGGCAGGAACTGTGATCGAAGATCTTTCATGAGTTCCGTCCAGTTGTAGAAAGGGGTCTCCTCGTCTGCATCATAGTGGTCCTTTTGCAATAGCAATTTTTAATTGCACCACTCTTTTTGGCCCCCTGTTGCACATTTTGGCCCTAGGAATTAATTGCCTAGTAACTGGGTGCACATTCAAAATTCCCAAGGATCCACTGGGGATTTTTAATTCCCCAAGTCCCGCACACATGGCCGGACGCTCACGCCCCAAAGGCTCAAGGCAATCACACGCAAATTACGAGTCGCAAATCAAAAGTCCCATAATTTCACGTCCTTGTGACGTGTCACTGATAGGAGGGAGCCGGCTGGTCAAGTCTGATGTAGACTCTCCAACATATGGTGACCCGGGCCACAGGGGGGGTTTGTATCTGCGCTCCCCCCACACCAAAGAAATGTTGGAAAGGTCACCTCCCCATCTGTAAGCCCCCAAATGAGGAGAGCATGGGGAAGGGAGACCTAGGGCAAGACCTGCCGCATGGGCATCTGCCCAAAGAAAAGAGAAAGAGAGGGCTGCTACATGGGCAGCACCTCACAGCAAACACAAGAAGAGGTACCTGGCTGTCTGGGCAGATTTGCAGGGAGCAAATGATCGCAGCAGCTGTACGGCTAGCCATATCAGCAGTATGGAATGGTACGTGAATGTGGAGCAGCATGCACAGAGCTGATGGAGCTTGGACATGGCCAGGCAGGTGGCAGAATGTGCAGAGGCCAAAGGCGCCTGCATGGCAGGGCTTTTGGGCCTGGTAAAAGGCCTGCAACCGGCCTCTATAACAGGCTGAAGGGTGGCGCAATGCCATGTGTCAGGTCGGAGGTGCAGAGGCCAGCAAGCAGGCTGGTAAACTCCCCGACCTGGTCAGTTTATACAGACCCAAGGGGGTTGGTGGAGGAGCCGGCCGGTTACACATTGAAGGGCCCAAAGGGGCATGGATTGGAATGCCCATGGAGGGGAGTACTGGGTCGGCCAGTAGGACCCTCAGGGGTCAGTTTTTGGGGCAGGAAGTCGGCCAGCAAGGAGCCCTATATAAGAGGGCATTGCAGTCCCATTTGATAACCACCAGCGTTCAGGGAGCAGATTTGAAGCAGAGGAGCAGCACACTTGGGGCCTACATCCAGAGGACCAGGGCAGACTGTATATTGCAGACAAAACTTGAAGAAGGGCTGCACACCTAGTCTGACACTCAGGGCAGCAAGGTGTGCAGGACAAAGGACACAATTTGGTGGGACTTTGGCCCTCTTTTGTATTGTGTCCATTGGACGGAAATATTTTGTTGGTCCTATATCTCTCTTTGAGCATTGTCTATTCGCTGATCTGCAAATATATGTGAAGCACTCTAAGTAAGGAAGTTTGTGATTCCACCCACACCACCACTGTGTGAGCTCCTGGCCTTTCCACTCTGCGTACTCTCTGTTTGGTTGATTTCTAACAAGAAAGGGGGTAATTCCCCTAGCAAAGCTTGCATGCATTCCCTTTGAGGAAGCGAATGGTGATGGTCCCTTCCCTAGGTTCTTTTCCTTTCACTCCACTGGAGCTCCCATTTCAAGCTTTAGCAGCAAACACATGGGAGCATCTCTAGCTGCCCAGCAGTGGACAATGAAACTTTTCAGTTGTGAAGGAACAAGTAGTCAAGGTAGAAAAGCTGATCCATCATCGACTGTCTCCCTCAGCATTTTTAGCCTTTTGTTCTGTTTGCTTTGTCGTTTGGCAGCAGCCCGTGAACATGCTACAGTTTCCAATTCGAATGTTGTGGACACATTGTGTATCTTCAGCTTCCCAAGCTGCCACATGCTATTTGGTTACACCTTTTCCTAGTAAGGCCTTTCAAATATCTATGTGCATATTGTGCAAGAGTGCCTAGCTTGTAGAGGCAGTCGTTAGCTTTCCATCCAAGCAAGGACAATGTGGTTATCTTCAATTTTCTGATTGGATTGCTACGCACAATTGCATTTTTTTGGCTGGTGACCAACGATTGGTGACCTACCAGCATAATGAAGGGGGACGGAGCAGATGTAGGAAAGGGGACGGAATAGCAAAAGGGAGTCAATGGAAGGGCGGGTGGGGGGGCGGGGGGAGAGAGAGTGTGTGTCTGTGTCTGTGTCTATGTCGTGTGGGTGAAGAAAGCAAGAGGGGCCTAGATGAGATAGGAGATGTCGACATCAAGAATGAGTACAATCATGGGGAAGTGAGTCCCAGTTTCTCCTTTTCAACCCTCTCAAGTTCCTCTTTTTGCCCCTAGGGCTACCCCTAATTTGGCCTCTTTTTCACTTTATAACATGGTAGAGAACCCCACAACCCTCCAAAGGTTGTCAAAAGCCCACATGCTGCAGGCCTAAGCATTGAGGAAGAAGAGGGGGCAAGCAAAGAGCAGCTGCCAGTGAAAGAGAGCCCCGCAGGCTAGCAGCTCAGCAAAAAGGAGTTACGAGGGGCGAGGTGGGGTGGGCTACAGGAGATGGGACCAGGAGGGGGTGTGCGGTGGGGGTGCTAGACATATGATGAAAGGAGGAGCAATAACGACTTCATGGGGAGGAGCTATCCCTATTGTGTTCTCTGAAGGCATACCTAAAGGGGAGCAGAGGCAAAGGCCAGAGCATGCGCACATGAGAATGGCCAGAAAAGAAAAGGCGGGGTAGGGGGGGTGTTTGCGGTGGCCGGGCGGCACACATTGGAGAAGAAGATGAAGAGATCAACAGCAGGTGCTGGCATTAGAAGATTTCAGTTTCAGACCAGCTTAAGCACCATGCCACAATGCAGTGCGCCCACTTCTCTTTGGCAACCTCTAATTGGAGAAAAAGCACAAAGCCAGTATTCTTAGAGGGCTGTCATTATTCACATCAGTTACCCACGGTTTTCCTTAGCTCCATACCTCCTCCTCTTTCTGCCTGAGGCCATCCAATCCTTTCTTGCTGCCTCAGAGACAGGTTTATGTGGCCTTGTCTACCTTTTAGAGAGACCTCCTGTAGAAGTCAAGTATGCCTAGGCAGCGTTCAATAAACTCAATTGCTCAGGAAATGACTTTCTGTATGCTTTGAATGGTAGAATGGTCCATCTCTGTGGGTATAATCAAATAACAAAATAAGGATGTCTAGCCCCAGGAGACTTTATGTTCAACAAAAGAATATGCAATTCTATGTACGCATCACTTTCATAAGCCAGAATCTCTACTGGTCATGCTCTATTAAACTTCAATAATCAATCTATACAGCAACAACTTGTGCCTCTGATCTTGTTCACACAACTTGCAGCCTCCAAAGCACAGAATCCCTCAAGACATTGTAGAGTGTGTGTTGTCTTGCCTGCAATGCAGAGAAACAAGTATAAAGTGAGTTCGAAACGCACCTGTACACCACAGGTGACAGCCTCTGTACATAAAGGCTCCCCTTCAGGATAAAGCCATATGCTGCGAGCTCCATTATAATTTCGCACTGAAAACATGCCAGTCTTCAGCTGTGCGCAATATTCTTCAAGCCAACGCAACAGGGCATCTTGCATGTCAGTTGTTTCAGAAGATGGAGGAACGCATCCCATCATTTCCCCTTCAGTTTCCAAATTCTGAGTTCCTACGTATACTGAACCATCTTTACAGTCAAGAAAAAAGAACTTTGGTGAATATAAAGAAGCTGCGATGATGATCTGTTTCCAGCAGACTTCTGCAAGTTCCCAGTGAGGTATTAAATACTTAGTCAGCTGCACTACCTTCTCAAGTGGTAAAAGACACACATTGACACGATGATCGTAAAAGCTGTAGCCGCCTAAGAGGCCCACAGGTCTGTTAGGAGCATCAGCTTCATCAAATTCGTCGTAATCAAAATAAAAATCTTCAGGTAGTTCCTGCCCACCACAGAAACGATAAAGCAAACGAACCGGCGGTGGAAGGCTCCAACCAAGTGCTTCTTCTACATGATTTATATCTTCTTCTGAAGAACCAGGTTTAAGTGAATCAGCAATTTCTGGACAATTCATTAATGTCCAGGACTTCAAATTTTCCCAACATCTTTTGGCTCGGACGACCAATGATGAGGGGTACATTCGAAAAGCAATATGCCACTTTCTGTAAGCTTCCTGCAGTTTCAAGAAGTTTGGTAAAGCAATAAAGATTAGTAAATTTTCCAACCACATTAAAAGGCTTACACGTGTTCAACTTGTAACTTCGAGGATTTATTATCCAATTGCAAAAACTCCTACTTCAGGAACATATGATCACTCATTTGCAGCGAACAAAATTAAGATGCAACTAGCAGTTTGACATATTGAGCTGTCTTAACCTTCGTATGACATGGTATTGTCCTTCTCTTAGTTTTGTCTCCTTAGTACTCATTTCTAAAAGCCCCATATTAGCGCTCTGTGTGTGTGTGTGTGTGTGTGTGTGTGTGTGTGTGTGTGTAGGTGTGTCGCACGCGTAAAAAATTTGGGCACATGGCTTCGCAATGTCCAATGAGTCAGCATAAAATGCCTCTTGCCACTTTGCCTGTTCAAATGCCCATTAAGGATGCTCTTACCTCTATTGGGAATAAAAATAAAGGTAATAGACAGTTTTTTGTGAATCAGGATAAAGGCAAAGCTTCAGTGGTTTCAAATGGGAATGTTTCTTCCCCTTCACCTCTTGCTATTCAATCCTCAACAAAAGGACTGAAACCTCCAACTGATGGATGGCAAAGTCCAAGAATATTTATTTCTGTTCGATGACCTCCATCCCCTCACACTTGGAATGGTGCATCTTCTAGTGGAAACTCCCCAGAGGTCAATTCAAGAATTGGGATCACATGGGCTGCAGTGACAACTAGCAGAACCCTCCTCCCTGAAGAAGAGGTTGCTGCTTTGCTGTCCACTCCTCAAGCGGATATTTCTTCTCAAGGAAGAGGCCCTGACCCTGAGGTAGAAATGCAGGGTTGGCATCATGAAGGTTGCTGTTGTACACAGCTGTTATTCTCCTATAAATATTTGTACATATGACTGCTCATATCAAATGCTTTACTCTTAATGTTCAGGGGATGTGTGACAGTAGGAAATGGAAATCAGTGTGGCTGTATATCAATAGATTTCAGCCTGATATAGTGGCATTACAAGAACACAATCAACACGTCTATGCAGGAAAGACAGGTCATTATTGTGGCTATGATATCTTCTATGCTGGGGAGCATTCTTTCTCCGGTGTAGTCTTTCTGATCAAGCATGAACTTCAGCCAGTTATTGCCTTAAATGACAACCAAGGCAGATGGATTATTCTTCAGTGCATCATTTAAGGCGAGGTGTTTGAATTTGCCTCTGTCTATGCACCTCAATCTTCTCGGGATAGAACTGCAATTTGGGATGCCATGCACCAATATCCATGGAGGTATCATGCCTTCATATGTGGGGATTTCAATAATGCTCCGCAACAAGGTAACAATACATCGGGACATACTCATATGTTAACTCCTGAAAGGCATGCATGGTCTCAATTACTGATGCATCTTGATTTGGTTGATCTTTGGAAGGAATTGCAGCCTTTGTCACCAGGCTACACCTTCCAACATAATGCCCTTTCTTCTTAGCAGACACGTCTGGATCGCTGGTATAGTGTAGCTCCGTAACAAAATGATGATTTTACATGCAAAATGTGGGTTGACTATGCCTTTGTGCATTCAGATCATGCACCTTTATGGTTGAGGTTATCTTATTATGATATGCCAGATGATAGACAGCCTCAAAGGCAACATCTGATTGTGAACAATAGCTATTTGCAGCACGTTGTTTTCAAGGCCATGGTTACTGAAGCATCTCACTCTCTGTCTTCTCAGAGCCATTTCGATATTGATAATGCATGGGATTCTTTAGCTGTAATTAGAGATTATGGCAAGTCTTACATGAAGACCTCGAGAGAAACTGTTGCTCAGGCCAAATTGACTTGTCAAGACCTCACTGAACTCAGCCATCTTCGTCCATTGTCTTTGCATGAGCAAACAACACTACGCCAAGCCAGACATTGTCTTCAAATCAATGATCACAAGAAACTGGCTAAATGGGAGACAAAGAGCTTTTACAGATAAAGGCTGCTCTTCCAAACAATTTTTTAAAAGCTTGCATCAGAATATTAAAATCAAACATTTGCAAGGTGCTTCTGCCTGATGGTTCATGGACTACATCACGGTCACAGCTTGCTTCTGTTTGTGTCCATCATTTCTCTCAACAGTTTGGTTCTGCAGATTCTCCCTCGCAGCAGGTTCTGTCTGCAAGAAATTCACCTTTACAGCATGTTTCTCCTATTATTTCCACTACTCAAGCTTTGGAATTGGAGAAACCTTTTACTGAGAGGGAATTGTCAGATGCAATCAAATCCTATGGTAGATGGAAATCTCCAGGATGGGATGGTCTTACAGATGAGTTTTTTCTAGAATATTAGAAAATGCCAAACACATGGAAGAGAGGTCTTGTTAAACTCCTTCCAAAAAAGCAAATTTGTAAATCTTTGGCTGATTGGAGACCTATCACGCTTATGCCAGTCATTTACAAAGTCACTACCAAAATGATTGTTGATCGGCTCAAAGGTTATTAACATGATGGGTTGCATCCTGCGTAATATGGTTTTGTTCCGCGTAGGCATATCACAGATAACATTGCTAATGCTATGTTGGAATCGAATATGCAAAATATATGCAGCAAGATGTTTTGCTATTACAAGTTAATATTGCCAAAGCCTTTGATACTGTTAAGTGGGATTTTATTTCATCAACTATGCAGGCACTGGGATTTGGCACAAAAATGCAGCAGATTATCAATTAGCTATATCAAGATAGTAAAGCTGCCTGCATTCTTTCATGGGATATTTCTACAACCTAGACTCTTGGTTGTTCTGTTCGGCAAGGATGTCCCCTCAGTGCTTTACTTTTTGCCATAGCCACTCATCCAATGCTTCAATATATGGACCACCTTTTGGACACTGGCATGTTGCACGGATTGGAAATTCTTGGCAGCCGTAGCATGATCGCTCAAGCATATGCTGATGATTCTTTCTTTACTCCGAAAAATACTCGGAGTGATCTCTCCATGATTATGCAGGCTCTTTCTACATATGGTTTGGCTGCTGGTCTTCGTGTCAATTTTCAGAAATCAAAATTATTGCCGTTGCATGCTAAAGACTGGCATAGTCTTTTGTGGCCTGGGGAAATTGTTCCAACTTCTCAATTGATTCGACATCTTGGCTATCCTATAGGTTGGGGGCTCACTCGTTCTCAACAAACTGATTGGGTGCTCACAAAGTTGAGGGCAAAACATGAATATTGGAAGCTTGCAACTTGGCCATTACATGTTCGTTTGCGAATAACGCAATCCATTCTGATAGCATACATACAATTCTATCTGCCTCTCATCATGTTCACTAAGGCAGATCTAGTTTCCTTTATGTCTGCTATCATGGAAATTTTCTGGTGTTCAAAAAATGGCAAGAAAAGTCTCAGATTACTCTCTATGCATCGTCTCTGCTCTCCAAAGATGCATGGGAGACTGAACATACTCAATATTCAAATTCATATACTTGCTCACAGGGGGAAAATGATGTTGCAGTTTATGCAAGGGGATCAGCCTTGGGCTTTCATGATCCGCTCTCTTTTATTGCATATTGATACTTCTGCTTTTGGGCATTTGCAGCCTACACAGTGGGATTTCCTATTTGGCTCTATTCAAGGCAAGATCAGAGGCTGTTCTTTTGTCTCTCGTTTGCTTCTTGATTGGAAGCATATTTTATCTCACTTGAAATGGCATGGCAGGGATTCTTTGTCGGGAAATTCTTTGAGGGCTGAGAATATTTATTGGTCCAAAGTATTCCACCCTCCTTTGGCCATACAAGAACCCAGGCGTTCTTATTTTCTCTCTTTCAAAGGCATTTCTTCTGTGGTGGATGTACTTCAGGATGATGGCACTCTTTTATCTTTTTCTATGGCTGCTAGCAAATATGGTTTGGGAGCTCATTATCGTCCTTTTTGGCATTAAATTTCACAAATGCTCCAACCGTTCTTGCCAGTACCTCGTTTGGAACTTCAGAATAGACTTGAGGATTGGACTCTACATTCTTCTTCCTCTTCAGCCCATCCTTTGAAGCTTTCACATATCACGGTGCCCTCTCTATATAAAGTGTTATTATTTCCACCTTGGATTTTTGACAGAGCAAATTATGTTTGGCATATGGATCGCTCACTACAGTGGTGGAGAAAGCAGCTGCGTCTCCTTTGGCATTATAAAGTCCCTCTTAGGCAACAGCTTTTCCTTTGGCGAGTCATACTTGGCATTTTTCCATCTGGGCAGTTACTCGCGCATAGACATATTGCTCTGGCTGTTTGCCACAGATGTCTACATTCTGCTGAATCTGTGCTTCACATCTTCTGGCACTGTCCACACACTTGTGATTTCCTCGCTCTCATCCGACAGAGGCTTCGAGCAAGGTTTCCTACTGTTACTTTTGGCAGGTTCTTCTGGTTGTTTGGAGTTCATCCAGCTAGACAAGGTTTTGATTTATTTTTTGTTTGGGTGCGCTACTGGGCACTGTGGACTCTATGGATCGACAGAAATCATAGTCTTTGGTGATCCTCTTTTTTCATCTTTTGTTTTTTTCAAACGATCTCTGCAGCAATCATTCTATGATTGCTGCCAGACTCATTTGATTGATCATGATGCATATACAGCTTATACTGAGATTTTCAGTTGAGTAGTAGTTACTCCACTTTGAAGTAACTATGAATGTAATTATTTTACAGCAATAAAATATTTCTTCTCACAAAAAAAAGTGTGTATGTCACATGCACACACCCTAGACTTATGAGGCATGTTGTTCCACATTGCCTCTGACAACAAGAGATCACGGACTACTTCACAGGAGAGAAGCATACAAAGACTACAGGCCACCCAGCTAGGGACCTGAGCTATCAGCTTGAGACACCAACTCGGGAAACTAGATGCAAGCACAAGGAGCTCCAATCACATTTAATTGCCACAGGACAGTGCCAGGCTGCTAAACGCCCATGAGTGCACAAGAGTCTAGGACGAAAGCAGCAGTTTTGGACGTTCCAGAGGCATTAGGACTCCGCGTGGGTCCATAGTCTAGCCAACACAGAGCTCAAATCCGGACACATAAATTGTCCTAATGCGTATGTTCATATTCCTAAGAGGCAAAGGGGGACGATCGACTCCAAATCCCAAAAGCTTGTCTTTATGGGATACAACTCTCTGTCAACAGGTTACAGGTTGTATGACCTCATCATCAGAAGAGAGTGGTCAACAAGGACATGATCTTTGATGAGCAGGCTCCAGTTTACGTGGTTGAGGAGCCACAAGATCCTAGTGATTATGAGGACCAATCTATTGTTCATACCCCTAAGCCAAAGCAAGCACCAGAAGCTCATCTAGAAGTTGATATTTAGCCCCCGCATTAGGAGGAGGCTCAGGGTTCTCGTTGTGTTCCTAAGTGGTCCCGGTAGATCGCATCGAGGTAAAGATAAAGCCCCGAAGGCGGCACCTCCACAGGTGAATGATGCTGTATGATACGGAAGCCAATAATAAAGCCCAAGAACCCTCCTTAGCTGCTGCTGAGTGCACCTTCCAGCTCCCCGAGGTTGACTCTACGTCCAGGAGCTAAGAGGGGGGGTGTTAGAGTTAGTCATCTCCTGTATGTACTCAGAAGAGCATTTTCTAATAAAAATTTAAATACAATTATCTAAAAATAGAATGTCATTGAAGAAGACTCCTACAAATTCTCGATAGCATTCCATCAGCCTGTTTAAAGTATTTGGGCATTAGTAAGGCCAAAAGGCATTACTAAGCATTTATGAAGTCCCAAAGTTGTTCGGAATTACAGATAGACCTAAATATTTATGGGCTACATTTATGTATGTTCCACTTCCGTTTAATTCTTTTCCTATGAGCACATGTTACTAACCACTTTTGTGAGTTTAAGACTTCACACCACGGTCGATTATCATCTAATCCGTGTAGATATCATCATCAAATTAGTGGTTACCATTTATCATTAGCTGATCACCATGCATGCTATCTTTAGTAGAGCCCTAGCATGGCCTTGTCCCTTCAGTGTGACTATATCTTGTCACCTTCAATACGACCATATCATCTTCAATGTGATCTTTGTCATCTTCACTACGACTTTATCATCTCTAATAAGACACTGACATCTTCAGCATGGTTACACCATTTGCAGTATGGTGATGATCTTCAATATCCATGATACTCACATCAAATGACAGGATGTTGAGAGCTAGCGCATGGGGTGGACATCACATCATTAAAGTTACAAGTCGATTGACTCTTCCTTACCAGATCACCCTCTACTTGATAACATGCCATGCAAGATTGATGACACTTCCCACATCCACAAGGGTTTCCTAAAACCCCTAGAGTCTACAATACCCTTATTCTTCCTGACAATTTCAGACTGTGCTTTGGGGGTGAGCTTTGGTGTGTTGGTCAATGATGCTTGGCTTTAATCGAGACTGATCAAGATCACGTAACTTTTACCATGAGGTGGATGTGATGTTCAAACCCCTAAATCCATGAGTATAGTAATTTGCACCTTGATCACTCACATGCACACTCGTTAGAGCACCTCCAGATTGTGTCAGTTTAAGTAAAGTCTGAGTTGCCTAAGTCAAGATATGAACCTGGCAAGCCTAGGATTGTATTTGTTATACGCCTACATGTGTCATTCATTGTGTGCATGGGTAGAGGGGTCATGGGGCAAATTTTATTACAAAGAGTAAAGATTATTAATAAGATTCCAGGTAACAGTCCGCTTTTTATTTAGCTTTTAACCATTCCGCTTTTCATCTTTTAGCTTTACTTGCCTTTCCTCTCCTCTTCAGCCCTTCTATTATTAGACCTTATACTTCTGCTTAAGGGTCTCCCCTCTCTTTATTGAATGACTGTTCTCCTAGCCAATTTGAGTTCAGCCTGCTCCCTCTTCGCACAAGCGTCATCAGCCCTTCTCCTCCTTGTTCCCTCTCTTCCAACGCATGTGCATCCTCCAACCACCCTCTTCCATGATGGCCATTTCGCCAAGGAGCAGTTCACTGCGATCCAGGCCCGTGCAAAGTAAATCAGCGTGCTTATTCAAGAACTGGACAGTAAATCACAGCAGCTTTTCTACCTTCTAGGCCAATTGCAATCTGTCCAAGCCTCTTGCCCCACAAAGCTGACCCTCGCTCACCTGCCAAAAACTTCGTACTTACTTCTTTCCTCGATTCAACATGACTACTTGCTGCAAATGTATCCATAACAGTTGTAAAGTTCACTTTAGTACTCAGTTAAAAAATAGGCCCTATAAGTTTATAAAAGGGTCACAAAAGTTGTTGCCGCTTCAGTGTTTTTGTACATACAGTAGTTTTCATGAGGCCATGCCACATGGCACCCTTGTTCAATAACTCCACATACAATTGAGTGCTGGCCCACTTCCATAAGCCTATAAAAGGGGCTTCAACTGCACTTGCAGGATCATTCAAGTTATTACACTTTTGAATCCATAACTGTTTGGTACTTTCAAGCATCAGCCTTGAATGGCTCCAAATGCAAGAAAGATTGAATCATGTTAGAAATCAACCAACAGAGGGTACGCACAGCGGAAGACTGATAGAATAGCCCAAGAGCTCACACAGTGTGTGTGGGGAGTGGAATCACAAACTTCTTAAACTTATGTGCATCACATAGATGTGCAGACTCATCAATAGACAATGATCCAGCCAGATATAGAAGCTACAAAAGAATATATATTTCCGTCCAGAGCTATGGGCACAATATAAAAGAGAGATAGATCCAAAGTCCCACCAGAGTGTGGTCCTTTGATCTTACCGCCACGTAATTGTACTATCTGCCGAATATCTCTAGACTTGAGCCCGTGTGCTCCACCTCGAGCGTATGTAGACTCTCCGTCCAGATCACAACACCTTGCTGCCCGAGAAGACAGCCAAGGTTCAGCCCCTAGAAAGCTCAGTCTGTAGCACAGCTTCAACTCTCCTTCACCTCCAGTATGAGGCCCAAGGGAGTGGCTTCAGGCTGCTCCTGTTTCGGCTGAACTGTTGGATGAATGAATGCCCTGCCAAAGGGCTCCTTTTACAGGCCCCAAAGGGGCTCAAAACTGACCGACTTGAAGGGGCCTCCTGGCTGACTTTGTCTGTCCACCAACCGACCCCACAGCTCCCCATTTATGGAGCTGTGGGCTGCCCTTTTAGGGCTGTGTGCTAGCCGACTTTGGTTGGCCAGCCGACCAGCCTGCTAGCCCTATATAAAGGGCAGGGTACTGCCTTATTTGCTTATGCAGGGGCTAGCCCATAACCAGGCCTGGTTGGCTGGCTATACCCAGCCCAACCAGCCTCTCTACGCAGGCCAACCCTGCTACTGCACACCTGCCTTCATTGCACCATATCCAGAGCATGTTGCAGGGCATGTGCCTGCCCACAAACCTTGCCCAATAGCTTGCCATGTAGGCTTCTATACCCTGGGATACCCCGCCATCTTGCTGCTCATCAGAATCCTCTTGCCAGGGCAGATCCAAGGCATGCTGCCCCTGCCTCCAGGTACATGATCTCTCTCTTCTTTGATGTGAGGTGCTGCCCATGTGGCATCTTTTTCTTTTCTCTTGGGCACATCCTGTCCTAGGTCTTCCTCCCCCACGCTCTCCTCATATGGGGGCTTACAGATGGGGAGGTGACCTTTCCAACAAATCTAGCTTTGGCTAGCAAACATCATGGGAGCTGCCTGGATCCCATGTTCTCTTCCTAACAAGATTTTTCTTTCTTTCAAATTTTTATTATGCCTGCTAACTGGTTTCTCTGGTTTTCCCTAGCTAGTTACTACTAGGAACGAGTAGTAGAAGTTTTGTTACACTAAACACACACGCACACACACACCTTCATAAGACTAGAATATAACCCCTAAAGATTATTCTTCTACTTGAATAGTAAAATCTGAGGGTCCTTTCTCTATGGCTTTTATTGGGCATTAATCCTTAGAGGAAGAAAGTTGAATTTTTGTGGCTTTTAAGAAAAGATCCCTTAAAAAGGCAAAAGGAAGGACAGAAGGTATCAGCAGTAACAACATGTCCTAAAGAACTATCAATGAAAGACGCTAACTTTTTACTAGTATAACAACAAGGGTTACTAAGAAAGGCTAGCTTTCCATGCATTGTAAGATTTCTACCAATGTTGCATAATTGAAGGCCTCTTGTCCTAATGTTTTCACATATTTCCAAGCACTCACAGAATCTTCCAAACTCTTATGACCCAATGAGGAAGAGCACTCATAACTTGCAGTGACTTCAATATAGAACCTAAACATACCTTATCAAGACTAGGAGAAGTAAATATAGCAATCATAAGCTCTTTTCTTAAGAATGGGAGTGCTTTTAAGGCCAAGAACTTGAAACTTTAAAAACTTCTCTAGTGATACTTCCCACTAAAAGCAATGTTGATTTCTTTCCATCTACTCCTTGAGAGCTGACCACCAATTAAACTACACTTTCAGGCCTGTTAGGATAATTGGGCTTCATCCTCATGAGGTTAGAGAGTAGTTAGGGCTTGAGAGTCCACGTGGACCTCTTGCATGCAATCACCTACATAGAAGGTGATTGCCTTGCTCTAGTACTCTCTAGGGCAGTCGCCTTCTTTCCATTAGTCTCCAGGACGGTGATGAGAGTCGACCTCCACGGTTCTAGGGAGGGCACATGACTCTTGGACTCTCTACACAGTCAGGGACGGGAGGCTTACGTGCTGCTCGTGAACACGAGAAGCAGTGTCATGAGACGGTCTATCTAATGCTTCGACAGTTGTAGTGTGTGTTGTGTGAGCCTTTGTGGCAGAACCTTTGTGGTTATCTTTGATGCTTTGTAATGAGCAACAAGCCCAGTAGGGATGCGCTTTAGTTGTTAATGAATAGAAGTATCTTGTGGTGTGAATTGTCGAATATCTCTATCTTGCGCCTGGATAATGATCTAGAGTTCCTCGACTGTGTGGGGATCATCTTAAGTGAGGAAAAACGTCATTGTTCAACCATCTATGATTCTAGAGCTTATTTGGTCAATGACAAGAAGAAGCGAGCTACTCGTGACACTCGCAAATGCTCCTACTGTGGCAAAGATGGTCATATAGAAAAGTTTTGCTATGCAAAGAAACGAGATGAGGTTCTAAAGACAAAGAATAGTAAAGACAAAGCACTGGTCGATCTCTTCGTGAGCAGTCAGATTTTATGTTCTTTGTGAACAAGTCCTACATTTTTAGCTCTTTGTGAGCTACTAAGTTCTCTGTGAACGCTATTTTGAGGCACATTTGTTGTGAGCATGTTATCTCGTCATTGTTGATGTAGCTCTTTGTGAGCAATCTATATTTGATGTAGGTCTATGTTTGGTTGATGTTGTTCTCAATATCAACTCTTCCCTCATTTCGGTTGAGGGCGGGATTGTTAGGTTAGAGAGTAGTTAGGGCTTGAGAGTCCACATGGACCTCTTGCATGCAATCACCTTCGAAGGTGATTGCCTTGCTTTAGTACTCTCCAGGGCGATCACCTTCTTTCCATTAGTCTTCAGGACGGTGATGAGAGTCGACCTCCATGGTTCTAGGGAGGGCACATGACTCTTGGACTCTCCTCATAATGAGGGACGGGAGGCTTACGTGCTACTATTGACCACGAGGAGAAGTATGAATAGAAGTATCTTGTGGTGTGAATTGTCGAATATCTCTGCTGTCTTTCTTCTTCAAGTCTGAATTTCGTTGTGAGAATAATCAAGTAATTGCACTACATGCATCACTGATTTGAATCAATATCCATCAAGGCCTTCAAAGCCAGTTGCCTGCACTTGTCTAAAGGCATGTGCTTGAGAAATGTACATTGTATAGAAATGGCAACAATTCATCGTATTTTGGCTCGAAAAAATCCAAGCAAATACATGTACATCTCTACGCCCAGTAGTGACTCCTTGGTTTGCATCTAAGCCAGACAACCTTGAGAAATAGTTGCCCCTGCATGGGATTTCTTTGGCTTATGAATAATCTTGAAGTTGAATTTTTGAAGCAACAACATCCATCGCACCAATCGTCCTTGTATTACTATTTTGTTGATCAAGTACAACAATGCTTGGTGGTCCACAAAAAATATCTTGACGAGATAAGTTTTCTAAAGTATATAGAAGTTTAAACATAACCTTAATATTATATCTTCCAAAAAGCTTTACAAAAAATATACCTGAATAAGTCAATCCAAATACTGTAACCTTCTCTTATAGTCTCTATCGGTGAAAACCCTCCGGTTGAGGAGTAAGGAGAACCCCAAGAAACATGATCTATCAGTCTAGAAGTAGATGCAATGTTTCTAATAGGGGAATCACAAGAAACATGATGCATCCATCTAGAAGTAGATGCCGCATTTCTAATATCCTTAGGGGAATGGGAAGAAGTAACAAGATTTACTTTTGGCTTCCACATTTGAGTATGATTATGACGATAAGGAGAAACGTTCTTAGTCTTTGGATGAGTTCTCCAAACCAGAATGATCTATTGACTAGCCTTTTTACTGTTATAATGAACCGGCTCCCTTCTAAATTAAAACCTCTAGGAAAGAAGGTCAATAACTTTTTTGGATGAGAACTTTACATAGGCCTCACTGCCTTGGAAATTTCTTTCAAGTTAGCAAATTCAGCTTCTATATGCTCAATAGGAAAAAAACGAAAGGATCCAAAACCAGATTTTGCCGTTGCTGCATATAAAGATCTCAAATCTCCAATCAAAGAATCGTTTTTATGAACTTTCTTAGCTTCCCTAACATGCTCTTGAAAACAGAGCAAAGCAGTATGCTAAGTCTGACCTACACAAAGCAGACTACTACTATGAATAAGTAGATAACATAGATTCCTTGAAGGTATGAATAGGACTAAGAGATTGAAGGTTACAAGATGTTTCCTCTTAAGACATCTTAATTTATTAAGAATCCTTATATTGTTATTTGTATAATGTGTCCTAACCAATATGAACTTAAAATTAGACCATCTGATAGAACCTTCCCCAAAACCATGAAGTTTATTCACATTCAATCTAGCTAAGAAGTTCTATTACACTAGGCCACGATTCTGTTTCTCCCCTGCTTTCCATGCCCAAAAACAAAATCGTTTTTGGAAAGTGGCCCTGTTCCAAAATCCCAATTTCAGCTTTTTGCTGCTTTTTGCAGTTCCACTCAATGATTTCTGCTCTTGCAGAGCCTCAAAGATGTTAGAGTTAGGATCCCTTGCTTGTAGCTGAGTGAGGGCCTTTGCTGTGGGTGTGCCCGCCCTATGTGAGGCTAGAGTAGGAGGGGGCATGGCTATGTACCTGTCTACCATGGATTCCTCGAGGTTCCAACCTATTCTGGGTACTAGGAGGTGCAGCGCCAGGGGGCTGTCATCATGCAGTGGAGGGTGCACAATGGTGCGGAACAGTACACCATTGTTCAGGGTCCCATAGGACCTCTTTTGCTGCCACAAATTACAATACCTATCAGTCTAGGCCAGCATGGGGGGCCAACCATGCCACCCCTTGGGCAGTAGACCTGACCTGCTTGGTCAGGTGCAGCATAGTTCTTGTCATAAGTGCTCTCTCTTTGTTGTTCATTTTCCGTTGCACTCTCACAAGAGAGGATGCTGATGTCTGAAGAGGGAAGGAATGTTACGCTCTAGCTGAGGTAGCATGACCTCGGAAGAATCCATACCATAATTGTATAATCTCAGCCTTGATGTTTGCTGAGATTGGACTTTACTTAGAGAATTTGGGGGCTCTTCTACACCTGAACACGTCCAAGGACTTCCAGTGGCTACTTTTTGTTATTTTAGCACATATATTTCGGACTCCTCCACAAGAAAGATCATTGCAATTTTGATTATATGTTTTATGACTTCTACGCTTCCTTGGGTTTTGTCCAAGGATCTGAATTGCTATTGTAATCGAAGCCTTGCATCATTGGAATTTAGATATGTACCAAGTTTATCCTTGGTTTGAGGTGCACCTCATTCACATCCATCAGGTGCTAGTGTCTTTTCTTTCTAAACCCTAATCTCAACGTGTCACATGCATCCTCATGCTGTGGACACGCTCGCAACAGATCCGACCACGTCAGCTGCCACACAAGCAACCAAGACAACAGGTCCACGTGGACGGCCACATCAGCCAACTGCCACACAAGCAGCCAGGTCACCCAGCCACACAGGCAGGCAACGTCAGCCTGCACAGTTAGCAGAAGCAGTCACGACACCACGTCCATGCCACGTGGCAATCAGGGGTGCCACAGCCTGATCGGTGTAGGTCGGCCATCAGCAGCAGGCTGCTCGGTGGGGTTTCAGCCTGGTCGGCCAGTTTCAGGACCCAAGGAGGCCTATAAAAGGCAGCCCCTTAACTCTCATTCACTCATCCACTTCCAAGGCTGTTTGGGGCCTTAGTTCTCAGCAATCACGACAGGGATCAGCAAGCAATTCAGGCCCAGGACAGTCAGCAGCAGATCTGCCCCCATCCTTGGGCATCAACAGGTTCCTCTATAGGCCCGGTTTAGTCTGGAGAGCAGCAATTAGGATTATGCATCAGAGCAGTCCCTTGTCTCCATCAGCACACAGTAGTGAGGGTTCATCCCCTCCATACGATACTTAGACCTTTCAGTTATTTGCAGTTATATTCAGCCCTTTGGGCAAGACATTCTTTCAATTATTATTTCCCTCTTTGGAGGCCTATTGTAATTTCCTCCCTCGGACTCTCACACTCACTCCACAGTTCCACTTGTGTTTTGAGTGCATTATTCTATCAGTTCATGCAGTAGTGAGCAGGAGAGAAAGTGAGTTAGGCTATCTCCCTATTACACTATGTAAGTCTTGAATGATATGTATGTGAATGCTATTTTCAGTTTGCATGGCTATTTGAAATTATAAGTTTATTAAGTAATTCACTAAAAATTGCGCTTCCCACCATAACACGACTCTGACAAGAATGCACCCTTCTTTAAGTACCACTCGATCTAAGGATAGATACTCTTAGTGTCTATACGGCTGAAAATAAAGATCCTCCTAGACGATCAAAAATGTCATCTATTGGAGGAAAAGGGAAACACTTTTTTATTGTCTTAATCAAAGCAACATCCTAAAGGATCCATCTTTCTTGAGGATGAGCAAGAGAAGGGAGCAAAAGGAAGAACTAGTAGGTCCAATCAAGCGTTTCTCTAAAAGCTCTTAAACTTGCTTGAAGATCTCATCTTGTTCAGTTTGACTAACTCGGTATCGAGGTCTATTGGGTGAACTCTTTAGGCCTTTCTAGTGGAAGCTGACTAGGCAATTGTACTATCTGAAAATCCTTTAAGGAAGTTTAACCTTTCTTGGGTAAATATATTTGAAGAAACCTCATCTAGAACTTCCTTTGGGGACATATGCCTTAACTGTTGAAAATCATGAATGGACACCTCTCTCTTCGTAGAATTTGAACGACTGTTGCACGCCCTGTTGCGTACATCATCTTTCAGGTCAATCCTAGCCTAATAACTACCCATGCCATGCCTGTTCTGTGTAGGCTGCAGTGTCTCAAGAGAATTGGGGTCTACTGCAGCTAATTCAAAAGGCTATTTTTACTTTCATAGTATGTTATCGAAAATTTGAGTTATTGAAGAGACCAGCTGGCATGTTAGCCAGGGTAGATAAAACAATGCCGTTGTTCCAGACGCCACATAGAACGCTGGAAAGGGACGCTTGCATAAATTGAAAACATTATGGAAACCTATTTTAAAGACATTAAAATCTGGGGAAAAAAAAGGGCAGACCTGGAAGGAGGAGCAAGGATGTCCATGGTGATCGAAAGGGGTGGAAAGATCGAAGCGACTGAGACACAAATCTTTCCAGACAGAATCGTCGGAGGCAAGGACGTGCCAGCGGCGAGCAACGCAAGCCAATCGAGCGATCTCATGGGCCTCGAGTTTTCGCAAGATGGAGTGAAGAACAAACTCGGGCAAATCTTGCTCAACTGAGAGCGGCATCGCCCTAACTCAACCAGCCTTTCACTTATCGTTCCCTTTTAGTTTGGCTCTTGAAAACCTTCGTGTACATTCCTTTTGGCTCAAAGGAAATTTCTTTTTGGCCTCCCGCATCTGATAAGAAAGAAAATATAGGTATTCTTTAAAGACTTTCTTTTTATTTTAAGGTGATTGGTCCACATATGCTCCATTGAATTGCTTTTAGGCTAGTAGGGCTTTCAATGCATGCATTCAGTGACTCCGTCTGCCCCTCTCCCTTCTCTCTCTCTCTCTCTCTCTCTCTCTCTCTCTCTCTCGTTCTTCTTCTTCTCTCTGGGGAGGCCACATGAATGAAATTCATCTTTTTTAATACACTTTCTTTTTAACACGATGGGGATCCCACTACTGCCCTGCCTTTTGGAGTATCATTATAGATCTAAGTGTAAAGTAGCTCGATAAATATTACCAATAACTTGTAAAAAGGAAACGATAGGTGTAACTTGGAAGGAAAGGAAAAGAGAAAAAGCAAGCAAAGGTGAAGGAATGAAAGAGAGGAGAGAAAAGCGGTGAAAGAGGTGCGTGTGTGTGGTGGATGGACCATTAAATAAAAGTGGGGACGTGCCTATTCAAGAGTAATATAAAGTTGGTGTCATATAAAAGACAAAGAGAGCCTCCATCTTTAAAGAGAAACACCTAACAAAAGACAAGCATTTAGGATCTCCACAAGAGGACAAACAAAAGACAAGAACATGTAGGACCTCCACAAGCAAACAAAAACCTTAAACCCTAAACACTTTAGAAGCCCTTAAACTACTACTAACCCACACTTAAACCTCATACTAACCACAATTTGCATGGTCAAATTGACCAAATGAACTAATTTCAAAACTATGAACCTAATTAGCAACTCACTAACCAAAAACATCCCTTAGGACCCTTTCAAGGGGCACATCGCCCTCAATTAGTAGGCAGTCAGGGGTCGAACTCACGTACACCCCATATACATGCACCCGTCTCAACCACCAGACTACCGAGTCGTATGCCACATAATGAAGTTGAGTCGCTGCGATGGAAAAGATCGCCAGATGGATGAAGATAGCCAACAGGAAGACGAAGAAGAAGACGACGAACCGTATCAAAGGATCAGGTGGGTCAGAAGCTACTTCCACCCCCCCCCATACCAATGTGCGATTCTCGAGAGTTTTCATTAGCGCATAGGAGCTTCCGAAGGGGGCACTGCATTCAATGAGGCTGCCCCATAGGTAATGATTGGGGCCTCTTCCCTTGCTCCTCCTTTGAAAGAGGGTCTCGAGGGTGCTCTGGGATACCCTCCAGGCCTCCTTCAAGGTCCTTCAATGCCCCCATCACCTCTACCACAGATTTGCTGGCACAGTTTCAACACACAACTACCTATCACAGGGAAGGGAGTGCAAAGTCTCCACATACAGTTTGCCTCATAGGCAGCAACGGGTTATCAAGCCGAATATGGGGACAGAGAACAATAGTTTCAACAAGAGGGCGTGCATCCTAGGAAATTGGGGCATGCGGGTGGCCTCTTAGGAGCAATGCTCACCAAAAAACATTTTTGTGAATAGATACAAAAAACTAAAATGTTAAAAGTTCTTATTGAATTGTGCAAGTTTTTAGCAAAAAAATAGCGAAACTGGCTTCAAATTTGCAAGGTTTAAAACCTTTAATTTTTAAGTTTGAAGGTTATTTCCATATTTTGCCATTCCTCTCACATTAGACCTTGATTTTTCATGAATATTGATTAGGAGGCCTAAATGGATGATTAGAGCATTAATAAGCTACTATACAACTTAAGCACCAACTCAAGTGCAAGCGAAAACGCAAGAAAAGACAAAGCTATTATTAAATTGTTGAAGTGAGCATTAATTATTATACATAGCTCCCAAAGATGAATGCATGAAAAGAAAGTTTCTAAAAAACTTGTACTACAAGTTTTTAAGTCATGGCAAATGTGATGGGCATCAAATGAGCTTATACTCTATTTAGAAGTTGCACAAGCCTCAAATTGGAAACGAAATTACAAGACCACAAACTTTGGCAATTGAAGAATCGTCTATAGATGGCCATAAAATATCCAGAGATTAACCCATGAAAACAAAGTCTCTAACAAATGGACTTGTAATACAAATTTTAGAGTCATGGCAGATGTGATGCAAGGTGATGGACACCAAATGAGCTTATAATCTATCTAGAAGTTGCACAAGACCCAAATTAGCAATGAAAAATGCAAGGCCAATAGGGACAACAAAACTTTGACAATTGAAGAATAGTTTATAGATAGCCATGATATTGGTTGCAAGTGGGTTGATTGAGTTGAGCTCATATATGATGGATAGATAGACAATATAAAACTTCGCTTATGGCTAAAAGTCATGTATAGGAGATTAACCCATGAAAAGAAAGTCCCTAACAAATGGACTTGTACTACAAATTTTAGAGTCATGGCAAATGTGATGCAAGGTGATGGACACCAAATGAGCTTATAATCTATCTAGAAGTTGCACAAGACCCAAATTGGCCAAGAAAATACAAGGCCACTAGGGACAACAAAACTTTGACAATTGAAGAATAGTTTATAGATAGCCATGGTATTGGTTGCAAGTGGGTTGATTAAGTTGAGCTCATGTCTGATGAATAGATAGACAATATAAAGCTATGCTTATGGCTAAAAGTCATGTATAGGAGTATGGAAATGACTTTGAAGAAACTTTTACTTTGGCAATAGAGCTAACTAATGTGGAGAATTATTTTCAAAGCATTGCTTTCTTAAATGGTTACATTGATGGAGAGATCTATGGATCAACCTAAGGCTATCTAGTCATAGGCAAAGAGCATTTCAAATGCAAACTCAAGATATCCCTTTGTGGCTTGAAGCAAGCAGCAAGGCAATGGAACACAAGGATTGAGTTATTTAAATAAACAATGAAAAAAAAGAAAGAATTGATGCATTTTTTAGTAGTTTGGATTCTAGACATGCTTCCAAGCATAATAGAGTACAAATATTACTAACAAAAAGCTAACAAGTGGGCTTTTTTTCTCTCACTTGTTTTAGTAGAAATCTCTTGGCAAAACACAAGAAACTAATAGTGGCACTAACCTTAGTTGAAGCTAAATAATGAGCAACTACAAATAGTGTATGCAAAGTTATTTGGCTCCACAACCTCTTGTTATAGCTTGACTTGCTTTCAAGATTTGCGATTTCATTCTAGAAGTATTCTTCCTTTTGTGATCCAATCTCATTTTATGAAATGCAATTACAATGAAGGTTGAAATTGCAAAGTGTGAAGGTCATGTGAATGGCCCAATAAGGATAGGATATGTTTTTTTCCACAGACCTCAAAACAAATATTGCAATATTGGTTGAAACTTCACACCCACTTGCATAAAGTAACCATTGGCAATTTTTGTAGCAAACCTTGAAACCCAAAATTTAGTGAGAGAATCGAATTATACTAGATACGCTTACAAAAATACCTTCTATGATTAACCGAATAATTACACTTTGATCCACACCAGATAGTTTTGAACCAAAGTCCTAAGTATATCAAGATGACTTGTTCTCTTGGAGAGATGGTGTACATATACACCTTCTTGGTCTAAAAATACACCGGGTCTTTTTCAATTGCAATTAGATGCCCGTTTATTTCAACCAACTTTATGTGAGGTTAAGGGAAGCAAAAGCTTTCATCGAAGGGTAATTCAATGGGTTAGGAATGAGCCAAGGGAATATTCAAACGTTTGTTGCGTTGCGAGTGACCCCAGTGTCATTCAGGCGGCTCATGAGTGCCTCAAGTCAACCCCTGAGAATTTGACTCCAGGCGGAGACGAGGGGAGGGAACCCAAGAGTTTTCTAGCGGAAACGGCATGGGTAAACCCCCGTATCTTTGATCGATGGGTCGATAAGACTTGCCAAGCTATTTGGGGCTTTTCCCCCTACTACTATCACCAGGGGAATCCAATTGGAACCAAAAAATGCATGTAGAGGAGGGAGCTTTTTATTATATATATATCTTATAAATTTGAGATATATTATGAAAATTTCCAATGAACAACCCAAAAAATTTTGAAGTTTTAGTTTTTTAAATTAAAAATCCAAAATCCAAAATTTAAAATAGAAATTTCTCAAAACAAAATTCCCCCAAAAAAATTATATATTTTCAAAAAGTGTTTTTAAAAAAATCAACATAAGTTTTGCAAATTCAAAAATTTACCCAAAAAAGAGCAAAAGTTTGATTTATATTATAAAAATATCCAAAATTAATCCAAAAAATTGCAAAATTTCCCCAAAAAATAAATTTACAAATTCTTTTCCCAGAATTTTGATTTTTTAATAAAAGAAATTTCTCCCAAAAAATATTTATATTAAAAAAATGTTTATTTAAAAAATCAACAAAAGTTTGCAAATTAAACAATTTACCCAAAAAAGAACACCCACATGTGGGGGAGACCCCCCACATGCAGCATGCACCACATGTGGGGAGAGGGAGGGAGGGGAGGGGAGAGGGTGAGGGGAAAGGAAGAGGGGGGGGAAGGCGTGGGGGAGGGGGGATAAATAAAGGGGAGACACATGTGGCTCAAGCCACATGTGCCCTCCCCCCTGAACATGTGGCTTGAGCCACATGTGCCCTCTGACCCCCCAACATGTGGCATGAGCCACATGTGCCCCCCCGCTCCCCCCCCCAAACATGTGGCATGAGCCACATGTCCCCCATGCAACATGCCCCTCACCCCAACTTGTGGCATGAGCCACATGTGCCCCCCCCCAACATGTGGCGTGAGCCACATGTGCTCCCCCTCCCCCAAACATGTGGTTCACGCCACATGTTGGAGGGGTGGGGGGGAGGGGGGGTGAAATAAGGGGGAGAGGGAGGGAGTGAAGGGGGAGTATGGATAGGGAGAAGGAGAGTGGGGAGTAGGGAGAGGGGAAGAAGCCCTCCCCCCCTCCAAAAATAAAAGAAGTGTGGGTGGGGGGCCTGTGGGGGAAAGCAGATTAGGGAGAGGGAGAGGGAGAGTGGGGAGAGGGGGGAGAGGGAGGGAGTGAGGGGGGAGTTGGGAGAGGGGGAGGGGAGGGAGAGGGAGAGGGAGAGGGAGAGGGAGACTATGGAGAGGGAAAAGGGGGAGGGGAGAGGAGGGGAGAGGGAAGGTGAGGGAGGGGAATAATAAAAGGAGGGACACGCAAGCTGAGGGGAGGGGAGGGCGAGGTTGACTTGAGAGGGGTGGGGAGGGGTGACATGAGAGAGGGGATGTCGACTTGAGAGAGGGGAGAGGGGAGGGGAGGGGTGATGTGAGAAATGGGAGGGAAGGGAGGATATAGATTTAAACAACAAAAAAAATCAAAAAAATTTTGGTCATTCGTCTCTTCCCTATTTTGAAATTTCAAAAGATTTCCTCTCCTCTCTCCTTTATCCCCCCTCCCCTCCTCTCTTTCAACTCCCATCACCCACCTCTCCTCCCCCCTCCTCTCTCTCACATCCTCCTCTCCTCCCTTCCTCTCCCCTCCTCTCTCCCCTCCTCCCTCTCACATCGCTGCTCCCCTCTCCGCTCCCCGTGTCTCCTCCTTTCCTCTCTCATGTTGCTCAACTCTCCCCTCTTATCTTTCCCATCGCTCACCTCTCCACTCCTCTCTTGCACGTCGCCCCTCCCCTCTCCCCTTCCTCTCTCTCTCTCTCTCTCTCTCTCTCTCACGTCGCTCACCTCTCCCCTCCTCTCCCTCATGTCGCTCACCTCTCCCCTCTCTCTCGTGTTGCTCACACCTCTCCCCTCCTTTCTTTCACGTCACCCCTCCCCTCCTCTCTCTCACATCGCTCACCCCTTCCCCCCCCCTCCTCTCTCTCTCTCTCTCTCTCTCTCTCTCTCTCTCTCTCATCGCCTTTCCTCTCCCCTCCCCACCTCTCTCTCTTTCTATCTCTCATGTCACCTCTCCACTCCACTCCTCTCTCTTATGTCGCTCACCTCTCCCCTCCCATCATCTCCCTTTCCCTCCTTCTCCTCCTCTAGCCACATGTGGTGTGGGTGAGGGGGAGAGGGAGGACGTGAGGGGGGAGTAGGGAGAGGGAGAGTGGGGAGCGAAGAGGAGGGGAGAGGGAAGGTGAGGTAGTAGGGAGTTGGGAGAGGGAGAGGGGAAGTGGGTTTGTTGTTGGGGGGGGTGAAATGGGGAGAGAGAGAGAGGGAGGGAGTGAGGGGCTAGTAGGGAGAGGGAGATTGGGGAGCGGAGAGGGAAGGTGAGGGAGTGGGGAGTTGGGGGGTTGGGTGAAGAGAGAGAGAGAGAGAGAGAGAGAGAGAGAGAGAGAGAGAGAGAGAGAGAGAGAGAGACCACACACACAACATGTGGCGCATGCCACATGTTGGGCGCAAAACAAAAAAAAAAAATTGTGGGTGTGTGGCCAACGTGTGCCATGCACTGTATGTGGCCAACATGTGCTGTGCTTCACATGTTAGAGGGGGAGAGAGGGAGAGAGAGAGACAGGGGGGGGCATGAAGTGAGGAGGGAGAGATGCACCCCCCCCTCCAACATGTGGTGCACGACACATGTTGGGGGGGGGCACTCTCCCTCTCCCTACTCCACCTTCCTCTCCCCTTCTCTCCGCTCCCCCCCCCCTCTCCGTCTCTTGCTCCCTAGGACTCCCCCTCCCCCTCTCCCTACTCCCCCCTCACTCCCTCCCTCTTCTCCTTATTATACCCACATGAGTCGTCTGTCCTCCCCTCCTCTCTAATTTTTATTTTTTCCCCAAATTTCTAATTTTTAATCGAATCTATAGCAAAAAATGAGAGTTTTCAGAACATGTCCCATTTTGATTTGTTTCTCAAGTTAGTGGTAAAAAATTAGAGTTTTGAATAGAAGTTTCTATATTTTTAACTTTTAAAAAGTTTTCCCCCAAAAACCATATTTTCACATTTGATTTTTTTTTCATTTGATACCTCAAAATGGCAGTTTTTAAAAACATTGTTCACATTTTGATTTTTTTTACAAATTAACACCAAGAAATGGGGGTTTCTCAAAAAAATGCTTGTAGAATTTGCTTTTTTTCTAATTTTATACCATTAAATTGGGGTTTAGGGTTTAGATATTGACAAAGTAATTTATTTAATATTTTAAGGATTAGGGTTTAGCTTTAAGGAGTTAGGGTTTAGCATTTAGGGTTTAGGGTTTAAGGTTTAGGATTTAGAGTTTAGGGTTTAGGGTTTAGGTAAGAAAATAGGAAATATGCATGTCCAGCCATGAAAATGATATCCGATGGGTATGATGCTTTGTAGGGGACTTAATCCTTAGATTAAAGCTTGTGTAGTATTATGCCCATTAAATATGGATCATAGGCTAGAATTACACTAATGGATCCATATGCTAGAATTACACTAATGCATAATTTTTAACACTTATGCATGATTTATGGTAAGAAACCAAGAAATATGCATGTCCAACCATGCAAATAATATCTGATGGGTATGATACTTTGTACGCCCCTTAATCTCACTTACATTAACGCTTATGCAAAGAATCATGCCCATAATAAATACACACATAAGATAGAAGCATAGTCATGTATATTTTGTTTTGTTTCCTATTTTGAAGGATGGTTGCTTGTCAAGTAAATTATTTTAGAAGCAATTAAATTCTACTTTCCATTTCCATTGCTAATCTTTGTTTCTTTGGATACAGGATCTCACTCTACATGAGGGTTCAAGTGCGTAAATGGGCTGTTAAGTTTTCGATTGTGCATCAACAAGTGCAACAAAGTCTAATGACTCTGGAAGAGATTTAGAGGCATAAGAGAAGATATCTTACGCATCATTTTCAAAAAATGGTGTATCTTTACACCACCTCTATGTTGATAACAACAACCCTTGGATTATCAGATACAGGTTATCTAATTTATTTACTATTCAATTAATAAATAATAATAAATTAATTAGTAAAATAGCTAAGAAACTATTGAATAAACAATTAAAAAGGTATTTAGCGATAGAATTTATATAACTAGTTTAACAATTAATTAACAATTCATAATTTTTAAAAAGAAGTTAATCAATAAATCTTGTTAATTAAAACATTAATTGATAATTAATTAAGAAATTAATGAGAAAATAAAATTGATTGAAAATCATGCTTGTCTCTTTGAGCTTATATACTTTGTAATTTCTAGTATATATTAATAATAACCCTCAAATTTTTACCTTCCCCTGTTTTTCATCATAACTTTCACTAGAAATTTGAGAATGTAGTCATGTCTGTAGTCAAAACGATTGGAAAAGGGACAATGAGTTCATTTATGATGTCAAATGTGTAAAAAAGAAATTTTCTTTCCCTCACATTCTAATCATATCCACACCTCTATTTTTGTTTTGTAGGCCAACAAATGAATATATGCATTGCTCTAAAAACACCCATTTTTTAGTGTACTAAGTGAATATGATGTGGAGGTGCCCGATTTGGGAAAAAAAGTCCAAAATAAGAGAAAATTTCCAAATTTTGTGAATACAATGTTATATTATAGCCTTAGATTTTTTGTGGCTATACAAAGCTTTTTTATTTTATGTTGAAGGTTGAAACCTAATCCGTTTGCGTTCGTGGAGAGCCACATGAAACTTAGCCTAATATGTGTGAGGTATTCGTCACTTGTTTTGGTGCCTCTCTTGAACACTTGTAATCGGAAAGATATCAACATAAAAGGCTGTGGATATAATACTCTTGTGACCAGTTATTTTTTGAGATAGGTGCTCGGCCCTTACATATGTGCATAAAATGGTTTTATATCTCTCTCACCAAGATTATGAGCATGCTCTACCAAACTAGCAAAGCCAAAAGAGCTATGAGCAATGTGCCATAAGTGAAAGTAGCCTACACCCTTTGAACCTCTGAGTTGAGTGTGTACAAGCCAAAGAGCCTCGCGCTTTGCTTGATTATGTATAACTATGTGTATTAACCCTTACATAGTAAATAACACTGGAGCCTGGTTGGATAAAAAGAATTTTTCTGTGTTGCATACTGGATACATGAAGAAGATTATAAGTTACAGCTTTGCGACCTAAACTGGTTCTTGTGACAATATTGTGTAAACTCTATGGAAAAATCACAGATTAAGTGGCTAACCTAAGGATTCTCTGGATATATTTATTGGAGCCACGGATATAAAGATTTATTAATGATGAGTAACATGCATCTTTTTTTGTACCTCGTACTGTAGATGAATTTAATGAGGCTCTACGATTTTCTTATTGTCTTGATTTATAAATGAGCAGTAACTAACAATTCCAGAGAGAGAGAGAGAGAGAGAGAGAGAGAGAGAGAGAGAGAGAGAGAGAGAGAGAGAGAGAGAGAGAGACTAATGTCTTCAATGGCCTTGCGGGTCTATGTGACAAGGTACAATTAGAAAAAGAAACTCATACAAGCTACTATGGGCTAAGGCAAAGGGCTAACTAGGGCCCATGCTGAGTGCTATAATAAGAAACTCAGAAATCCTAAGGTGACAAGAGAGGTGACCAAGTGTCATCTATGATCCCGGTGCCATGGCAACTCTCCAGCAGGATGTGAAGATATTGTATATGTCCCTCTGTCAGGTCATCTCGTGCTATGGTGGACCATGTACCATGGTTTCCTTGATCTCTATGTCTAGTGAGCCATATCAAGGCTATCATCTCATCTCTAGCAATCCCCTCTAAGTACAGTTAGGATGGACTAAACCTCCATCGTGCATGCTTTGGTCAACCTCTATGTCATGCATGGTCTCTGTGTCTCCAGCTCCGTAGCTCTATATCATCCTTCCCATGGATCCACTCTGCCCTCATATCAGCTACCTCCTCCTCCTCCATCCCACTATGTCCTAAGGCAACCTCAAGTACATAGAAATTTGTGAAATATCAATATCTCGAATTCGTCTCTGTCTCATGTGGCACTATCACCTCCTACTATCTGATCTATCTCAATAGGGTCTTCATGTGTCGCTGCATCTCAACCAGATAGAGATCAGCATAGACCTGGTCATGAAAGTGGGCCAATCAAGAGCATGGCCCAAAACTATGCGCCTCTTGAAAGAGACAATGATCTCATTCTTGGATCTCATAATAGACTGGGCAAGTACATAGGAAATGCTTTTTGTCTCTACCACCTCTAGTGTGCATAACCGACTAATCTGCTACTCTCTAACTATGCCTATGGCTCTCCCTACCTTGATTCTCAACCCACATCTGCATCCTCATTGCATGTGAGACTTGTTTGTCCTCCAGGTATTGGGGGCTGATAATCACTCAATCCTCTGGTACTCTGTAAGTGGTCGCAATAGAACTAGATCTTGGTGGGGAACTCCTGGTACCCACCCAAGTCTATGATGTATAGAGTTGTAGCAGATCAAACCATATGATATGGTTGATCTCATCTCGTGGGATTAGGGGGGGCAAGGCATCTAAGGTGTACTAGAAATGGGGGAGTCGGTCCATCTAATACCTCGATTAGCAAACCATTTGGATATGCATGCATACCAAGCTGTGCTAACCTCTCTCTTGGCTAATCATCTAGATGGCTCTAGTACCAACCTAGGTAGTCTCCAGCTAGGCAAAGCCCAAACCTGGTGAAGATATGTCACATTCTTAAAGATAGCATCAATTTGGAGTGATGTCATTGAGAACTCTACGTACACTA
The DNA here is from genome assembly GCF_047967505.1 of Dipteris shenzhenensis. NCBI lineage: Eukaryota > Viridiplantae > Streptophyta > Polypodiopsida > Gleicheniales > Dipteridaceae > Dipteris > Dipteris shenzhenensis. The sequence continues at coordinate 29,608,097 of NC_141614.1, read as the reverse complement.
TCTCATGAGGGATTGATGGCTTACTCTGAGTCATCTTGGACCCCATAATCACTATAGCCTCTAAAATCTCAACCTATTGGTTGTCGATATACAATATATGTGTGTGTGTGTGTGTGTGTGTGTGTGTGTGTGTGTGTGTGTGTGTGTGTGTGTGTGTGTGAGAGAGAGAGAGAGAGAGAGAGAGAGAGAGAGAGAGAGAGAGAGAGAGAGAGAGAGAGAGATATCAACGTCCATAGAAGGCCTCGCGGGCCTATGGTCGTCAGATTATTGCGTATGAGGTGTTGAAGACCATAACCTTGGTCTTCACAAGGTTGATTGTCAGGTCTCTCTCTCTATAGAACACCTCTAGGGCCTCCAAGTGTCTCTGCAACCCCTACGCTGAGGATGAGATGAGGACTATGTCATCAGCGTATAGCAATATCTATATCATGAGATCGGCCAGTGGTGATCCTTCGCCCCCTAGGCAGTCTATAAAAGAGGTGATCTCATGAATGTATAGCTCGAAGAGAGTCGGTGAGAGAGGACATCCTTGCTTCACTCCAATCGTACTCTCGACCCAATCCGATAGGCCTCCTTGGACATGAACTCGGCCTCTGACTGGCTCATATAGGCTCATCACCCCCCATATCAGTGTCTTTGGAATTTGCAGCTCCTGTAACCTCCTGATCATGTGGGATCATGTGATACTGTCAAAAGCCTTCCGAAAGTCTACAAAGCATGTATAGACTTTTTGGTGTGTAGACCTCGCCTCCTCAATGATAGCCCTCAAAGTGAAGATGTGATCTAGGGTAGAGTGCTGTCTTTGGAATCCTGCCTGTCCTAGTGCCCGCTACCCCCAAGCCTCTATATGACTATTGAGTTCCCTCTCTAAAACTGATCCATAAATCTTGGCCAGGGTGTGGCCAATCATAAGGGTCTAATAGTTCCCATCTCCATAGGGTCCTCGGCTTTGTGTATCGGTACAATAGTGGTGATACTCCAAGAAGGTGGAAATCCGTGATAAACAGCTCGGTTGAACATCTATGCTAGGATCGGGGGGCTAGGACCTACTGTCCATGTGCAAAGTGCTCAGTCCAAAGGCCTGTCCAAAGGCCTTCATGGTCTTGCTCTCTCCGATTGTGTAGACGGCGAAGTGCAGCCCGTACATTCTATGTGGTGAACAGATGACAAGTGGTGGGCCTAGGCATGGAGGACATATCCGATGGTGTCTGCATTTGGGCATCATAGAGGGAGCATGCATACATGTGACACACATCTGGGTCAGAAATGGGGATATGTGGCTTCCCCTCTAATAGAAATCCCCATCCGGTGGTTGGGTCTCCTCCTCGGAACGATTTGACAATCTCATCCATCCTATGTGTGAGGAAAGCCCATCTCTTATGGCGTGTCAGTCATCGATAAATCCTCTGTGCTTCAAATGGCATCAGATGACTCAAAGTCTGTTGCTGTGTAAAGTGGGCTCTCGCCTCTCTACACTCCTCGTTGAACCAAGGGTTCTGAGGCATCTTCCCATCTCTATCCCACCTGGATCGGGTCGTGGGAAAAGATCTAATAGCAGCGTCCTGTACCACTGAGACAAGGGTGTCGGAGGCGTTGGTGAGGTCTATGTCATCTCCAAGTATAGCAGAGATCTCCTTGGCTAGATGGCTCATATATACTGGGTCAAGAGCATGGTCAAAGTGGATCTGAGTGCATGGGGGGAGCTCTCCCTGTGGTTGGTGTGGTGGTGGCGATATGGAAGGTCAAGTATGAGTGATCAAGTCCGAGTGGGGGGGGAGTATGGCGAAGTTGTGTATTCGTGAGATAAAGTCTAGTGGGCCTGGTAGATAGTCCACTATACTAGATCCACCACCATGTGGGAAGCAAGTGAGTGTTCTAGAAGATTACCATTTGTGAAGGCCATTAAAGATGATCAGGTCATGGATTTTGCCCCCAGCTCAAGCAAATGTCATCCATACCTTGTCACTTGTGGGGTATCTGCAGAATGCCTTACTATCCCAAGCTCAGCTACATCTAGTTCTGGGACCATGTGTGGGTCTCTGTCATCATTTAAGAAGTCAAGTAGGCCCACCTGTCTATTTCCTATCTATGCATTGAAGTCTACAAGTATGATCTCTCGTGCATAGGATGACATGTCTGGAGGAAAGTAGCATACTGCAATGAAGATAGGCCAAGCATCTGGGAGCTGAACTCGTATCCACATGTGTCGTGCATGCTCCTCTCTCAAAACCATTGATATGAGTGGTCTCAATTGTGATTTGAAAAGGATAACCACTCCATTGGAGCCATGAACTCCGCTATCTCTTCTCAACTCTCTTCTATGAGCTGATTCCCATGTGTATCCAGTCACTGTGGGCAGCCCTTGCTCTGGACTCTCGTGTGTTTCAGTGTAGAAAATCATATTTCTATCATTATATGTCTCCAAGAAGCCCCCTGGGTCAGACCATAATGTGCCATTACAATTCCATACTGCTATTTTCAATCCGGTATGTGCACACATCCTATGAGCTTTACACCGTCACAATTCTCCCTCTTCCTTCTCTTCGTTCTCTTCTTTACCTCCTTATCTCCTCTTTCTCGAATAAGCACCGTGCCATCCCTGTATACATCCCATTTCCTTGCTTCCCTTGTTGCCATTACTTTTATCATACCTTCCCTGCAATGTTCCTGTTGTAAGAGTGTGAGGTCGTCATCCAGGTAGATCCTTGTTCCCTTCAAAGTCGCCCTCCAAAATTTCAGCACTAGTGGCTTTGAGGGTGCCTCAGGTTACCCTCCAAGCTATCTCACAAGTGAGATTGACTCCCATTTTGGTGACTAGTATTTTGACCTCCCATCGGAGTGTCTCCCATCGGAAGCCCCCTCACTAAGACATTTAATGCTTTGCTGGTCCTCCTTTTTTCCTCCTCAAGTGCTTTGGAGATAAATTCTTTTTTGGGGGCTGTTGTGCCTTTTTTGAACACATCCTTCCATTCCAACATCTTAGCTTCCCCTTTGCTGATTTGTTGGTTTAAGCTCAGCATGTGTGCCTTGCATTGTTTCCTGCATGGTGGTAATGTCCTTCCTGAGAGTGGCATTTTTTATTTTCAGCTCCTCCATTTCTTTGCAATTTCCTTCCGGGGGTGCTTTCATGTCCTTTATTTGCTGCAATTCAATCTCCAAAGCATGTACCCTATCCTAGAGCTTGTTTTTCTCGCATATCCATTCACCCTTTTCATTCTCCCATCCCTCCTTTTT